>NC_136427.1:288488441-289688441 GCF_052849685.1 Lactuca virosa | reverse complement strand
GTTAACAATTACATTTATTCTTTAAGAAGAAAATATTGAAATCTAAGTAAAACACTAATACATTCTAATAGAATATGTGACAACCGTCAATTTTTGGTCAAGTCAAAGTCAACGAGTCAAACCGGCCAACTCATCTAACCCTTGTATATTAGGGTTTCCATTATGTTTCTTATTGAACAACTCGCAATCTTAATACAAAGTATCACTTAGAGTTTTCACGTGTTCGGAAATTCTAAACCCTAATCAGGGCAAGTGATGAAACTACTCGATAAAACATTATTCCTTAACCCTCGGGGGCATATAACAATCATAACGAAGCTTAACAGGATGTACAAACCTTGCGTTACAAAGCCAAACACTTAAAAAGGTCGCAAATGAAATCTCTCCAATAATGTGAAATCTCTCCCATATCTCTCTCTGTATGAGAAATCTCTCCAAGAATGTGAAATCTCTCCCAAATCTCTCTCTGTATGAGAAATCTCTCCAAGTGTGTGAAATCTCTCCCAAATCTCTCTCTGTATGAGAAATCTCTCCAAGTGTGTGAAATCTCTCCCAAATCTCTCTCTATATGAGAAATCTCTCCAAGTATGTGAAATCTCTCCCAAATCTCTCTCTGTATGAGAAATCTCTCCAAGTATGTGAAATCTCTCCCAAATCTCTCTCTGTATGAGAAATCTCTCCAAGTGTGTGAAATCTCTCCCAAATCTCTCTCTGTATGAGAAATCTCTCCAAGTATGTGAAATCTCTCCTAAATCTCTCCAAGTGTGTGAAATCTCTCCCAAATCTCTCTATGTATGAGAAATCTCTCCAAGTATGTGAAATCTCTCCCAAATCTCTCCAAGTATGTGAAATCTCTCCCAAATCTCTCTATGTATGAAAAATCTCTCCAAGTATGTGAAATCTCTCCAAGTATGTGAAATCTCTTCCAAATCTCTCTCTGTATGAGAAATCTCTCCAAGTGTGTGAAATCTCTCCCAAATCTCTCTAAGTATGTGAAATCTCTCCCAAATCTCTCTCTGAATGAGAAATCTCTCTAAGTATGCAAAATCTCTATAAGTATGTCAAATCTCTCAAAATATGTCAAATCTCTCCCAAATCTCTCTCAAAATCTCTTTCAACTTCTTATAATCACTCGGGCCATCCCGACCCTTAATTTAATCGAAACCGCTCGAAAACGGAAGTTTACGTGAAAAACCCTCTTAAGGAGCCGAACCTTCTTAGGAACCGAACCTCCTGAGAACCGAAACCACCTCCTGAACCGAAACTACTAAGGAACCGAAAGTAACATTCGGTCCGAGAGGCCACCTTCGGTCCGAGAGGACTACCTTCGGTCCAAGCCTTCACCTTCGGTCCGAGATGCACAGCTTAAGGAGCCGAACCCTACTCTCGGTTCCCCCAGCAACTTTCGGTTCTAAGGGCTGGGACCGAACCTCCGGCCCAGAATTTCGGAAATTGGCAATTTTTACCCGGTTTTCAATATTTTTAGCGTTTTGAGTCCGTTTTTCGTGATTTTAACGCGGGATTTTCACCCGAACTCGTATTTTAACATATAGAACCCCATACTTCATAATTAATCACGTTTTTAGGGTATAATACTTATCCAAGAAGAGTGGGTGGGATATTATTGGTGGAGTGTTGACTTTACTTTAGTGTATGACACAAGCAACCACCCATGCCCACTCCCTGACCAGCCCTTGTCCTTCCACCATACCTAGTCCTTTCATTGTACTCTTTCCATCATTTTTCCAGCCACATCCTTGATCAAAGGCTGGAAAACTCCCCTCTCTCCTCACATTTCTCTCATTTTCCACCAAAGAACAAACTTCATTCTCTCTCACTTTCTCTCTCTAAATTTCGAGATTCAAGGCTATTCTCCAAGCTTTTCTTCTACTTTTGGTAAGTATTATCATCCTCCATATGATTATTTCACCCGTTTCTACTCAAATCATAGGGTTCTTACACAAACTTCATCATATTTGTGTTAGAACTTCGAATCTTCAAGCAATCTTCTAAGTGTTCTTGAGTTGGACACTTCCTTTCCTCAACATCCATCCATTGAAATCACAAAAGGTGAGTTCATACCCCTACATTTTCATGTTTTCTTCAAGTTTTAAGGGGGGGATACAAGTTAAAACACCAAAAACTTAACTAAACTCAAACAACAGCTTTCATCAGAAAAGTTGAGTCTTATTCACGGACTGTTTTGACTATCTTAAACTTAATATCTTTCAAAACTGTTTAATATGAAAATAGTTCAGGTTCATACCTTTAAAATGACTACTTGCACATCTCCATACGATTTTTTTTACGATTTATGGTGATTTTTACAAAACTGCCTATCATTTCAGAAACGAATTCGGACCAGTCTGTGAATATGAACATTTTAACACAAGTTAAAGACTTCTAAAAATCATAATAAAAATTATGAATAAACTAGACACATTTTGTGAACTCTTAGAATTTACGGATTTAGTTTTCGACTTTGTATGATTTTTCTATGATTTTTCTAAAACAGTGTAGAAAGGTTAAAAACTAGTTAACAGCTTACAATTTTCATAACACTTTGTAGTACGTTGAGCAAAGTGCATAACAATAAGTTCTAAATATTGAATGTCTTTTCTTGTTAGTGCATCATCATAAACTGAAATTTAGTCATTCATGATAAGGTTTCTTCATTCATTTCGAACACACATAATAAACTACAATAACTCTAATTACTGATATAGGGGCGTCGTTGATGTTTGCTGATATAGGGGCGGCGTCGGGGGCGGTGATCTTTTTTTGAAGTCCTTTGCCGACTGGATCAAAACATGGGAGGGATAAGAACATAAAGGGAGACCAAGAGAGATATAAGAAACGAGATGATGAATGTTGTAGGGGATAGAAGGAAAGAAGATATCTACCATGATTTTAGCTTAATAAATAAATCAGTTACCATAATAATAGGACTGAATTTAAATTAAACTAATTTATTTATTTTTCAATTTACCAAACCCTTTTATATTTAATTAATTTTTAAATGTTAATAATTAAAATGATTGTCCATAGTTATCCATATATCCACACAATAATTTGTTAGAATACCTGAACCTAGTTATATATATATATATATATATATATATATATATATATATATATATATATATATATATATATATATATATATATATATATATATATAGGTTCAGGTTCATTTGAGACCATGCTAATTTTGTGAGACCGTGAGACCAAATCTAAAAATAATTTTAAAATGCAAAATAAAAGGAAAAATCCGAAAATTCTTTTTTTAATTATTATTTTCGTCACTTTAATTACCTAAAAAAAATAATAAAATAATAAAAAAATAAAAAAAAATTACCGTTTTTTTTAAATACGTAAATATTCTAATAGAATATTACACTGTAAATATTCTAATGTGATTTTTAGAATGTTAGAATATTCTACTAGATTTGTCTGATATGTAAAATATTCTAATATTCTACTAGAATATGTAAAAAGTATATTTTTATTCATTTATTTATTTTTTATTTATTTTGGTATTTTTTTTTGAAAAATAAAAATTCCGAAAATAATATTTGAAATTTGTTTTTTCGAAAATTTTCAATTATTTTACATTTTAAAACTGTTTTTTTATCTACAAAATGAGTAGTTATGATTGCGTCTCACGGTCTTACAAAATTAGGCTGTCTTACATGAACCTAACCATATATATATATATATATATATATATATATATATATATATATATATATATATATATATATATATATATATATAATGATAAGTGGCTTTTTTTATGATTCGTCCTAAGCATTTAAATTCTCAGAATCGACATTGGTACCCCTAAATACAATGTTTATACACATATTATGTAATATATAACATATAATATCAAAATTCACTACAGTACCGGAGATATGGTGATTCTTTAACCTGTTCTTCGTATGTATATTTTCAAACTTGTTCTTCATCAGAGGATTTTCAAGATTGGTAACTATCTTTGATAAAATATGACTTTAAATTGGAAGATTTCATTAATAGAGTTTGAAAATACATACCTGTTCAAAAAAATAACTAATTTCGGTAGTGGATGGTTATTTCCAAAATTTACAAAGAGTTGAAGTTATTTTTTGTGATATAAATATATGGATTGAGGTTGTTTTGGTGATTGTCTCTTTATTATTATTATTATTATTATTATTATTTTATTTATTTATTTATTTATTATTTTTTTTTGCTTTGGCTGTTAGATATGCAAAAGGGCATGGATAGGGTTTCAAGATAAGATAATTTTTTATGATTTCATTTGTATAGTTATTCAACTGTTGTCAAATGTCAAGCGATACATACCAGATATATAGCTA
Organism: Lactuca virosa; assembly: GCF_052849685.1. Classification (NCBI taxonomy): domain Eukaryota; kingdom Viridiplantae; phylum Streptophyta; class Magnoliopsida; order Asterales; family Asteraceae; genus Lactuca; species Lactuca virosa. The sequence continues at coordinate 289,684,077 of NC_136427.1, read as the reverse complement.
AATAAAGCTTAGCCTGATGCAAGATGTACAAAGAAAACAATGTTATCAAGATATAACTATTTGAATTTATAGATTAGGTCTGGTTAAGCATTATATCCATCGATTGGACTCTCAATTTGTTTTAATCCTATTATAATAATTGGTACAACTTTTGACACTCGTAATAGAAAATTTTCATGTATCGATTTTAAAAGAAAATTTACATCGAGATTTAGAGTTAGGATTAGGTTGATGATCCGACAAACAAAGAGACAATATCAAAAAGAGGGTGTCTTTAAGAAAAGAGGAAATTGGGGTCCACCATTATGCAAGACATGAAGAGCCCACATGTTCTCCAAAGAAACTGGTGAAGTCCTAGGTAATTACAAATCATTAGGTGAAAACTTGTTTTTATTGGACCTTTATATAGTTAAGTTTTTAAAAATGTTATTATTAGTTATCAATTACAAATTTGATGAACATAAATATTTTAGAGTTGTTTGTCGAAATTAGTTGGTAAATTATAGTTGGAAGCTGAAAGCTGATATCTAATAGTTGATAGTGAGAAGTTTTATATAAAAGGTAATTGTTTAATATATATATATATATATATATATATATATATATATATATATATATATATATATAGAAGCTGAAAGCTGATATCTAATAGTTGATAGTGAGAAGTTTTTATATAAAAGGGTAATTGTTTAATATATATATATATATATATATATATATATATATATATATATATATATATATATATATATATATATATATATATATATATATATATATATGGGTAAATGTTACTGTAGCCCAACAAACTTACGTGTTTTGGTTTAAAATGTCCCTCATCTTATTTTTTTGCTTTCTAAGGGCATCAACTTGTGTTTTACCTGCTAATTTGGGTAAACAACCCATTATAACCGGTTAGATCTGCCAAATAGGTTAGAAAATGACGACATGTAACCTCATCAGCAACACTTGGAGCCTAATAGACTTCTGCCTCGTCAGCAACTTTGGGGATTTATCTAAGCACTACTCTGACACTTTTTCTTACCTAAAAAAAAAGATTTTACATTTTTTCTTCTATCCTTTTCAAAATTGGGAAATGGAAAAAGGTTAATTCCATTAACAATGGTGGCCTCTAATCACCACACCGTGTCCAGGTTTTGAAGCTTCTCGATTTTCGGAGGAACTTCACCGGAGAGACCACAGTTGGCAGCGTCGAGGCGAATGAGGCTTGATAAATTACCGATTTCTGGAGGAATACCACCGGTGTAACCATTGTAGTACCCAAGGTTGAGTTGTTGGAGGTTTGTTAAGTTTCCGATTTCGGGAGGGATAGAGCCTGTGAGTTCGTTTGCAGGTGACACCGGACCAAGTACAGTGGCCGGTAGAAAGGTCCCAGGTGGAAAGGGAGGACTGAGGGTCGTCGGAGATGGCGGATTTGAGGGAAATTAGTGCTTGGTATTCCGGCAATCGGCCTGATTTGGCAGCGAATGAGTTGGGAATGCACTGTAACAGCAGTAGGAGGAAGAGGAACCTCATCTTGTGGTCAATTTCTCTCATACACACTGGTTATTTCAGAGAAATAAATTGGGAAGAAGAAGAAGGAGGGTGGGTGAAGAATTAGGGAAAGAGTGCGAGTATGTCTCCAGCAGTGGCGGTGGTCGAATTCCCGATTCGGTTAAGGATTGACTCAATCGATTTATTAAATTGAAACGGTAATCAGGTGGAGTGTTGGTAGTAGGATTAAAAGGAACGATGAACTTGAAGCAGGATTGAAGTTCAGCAGCAACTTGGGGGTCGACGGATACAGCCTGCTGAGGTGTACCAAGGAGTGCGAGTATGTCTCCAGCGGTGGCGGTGGTCGCTAAGGGTTTCTTAGAGTTGACTTTCGGAATTGAGATGGAATGATAACGGGGGTTGGGGGTTGGAGGAGAGTAAGACGAAGAAGAAGCAGTGAGAGAGAAAGAGATGATAAATGCTATTTTGAGGGGAAGTGATGATAATGGCGATGGATTCCACATGGTTGTTCTCCCCCAAATTCATGCTCTCCTGTTCATCTCATTTAACGATACATCAGGTGGCATCTGATTTGGCAAATGAGTTGACTTTTTTTAATGACGTGTACAAGATAACCAGCTAATTGGGAAAGGGGTGACCGGGTGACCCCTTCACTTTCTATAAAATGGCCTTAAAAGCCGGTAAAAAGAGAATTCATGCCCTTACAAAGCCAAAAAATAACAATAGAGACCTTTTAAACCAAAATGGAAAATTTTGTGGGACTACAGTGACATTTACCATATATATATATATATATATATATATATATATATATATATATATATATATATATATATATATAAATCCGAAAATTCTTTTTTTAATTATTATTTTCGTCACATTAATTACCTAAAAAAATATAAAAAAAAAATAAAAAAAATTACCGTTTTTTTTAAAATACATGAAATATTCTAATATAATATTACACTGTAAATATTCTAATGTGATTTTTAGAATGTTAGAATATTGTATTAGATTTGTCAGATATATAGAATATTCTAATATTCTACTACATATGTAAAAAATGTATTTATTTTTTTTTTTGTATTTTTTTTAATTTTTGTATTTTTTTTAGAAAATATAAATTCCGAAAATAATATTTGAAATTTTTTTTTTCGAAAATTTTCAATTATTTTGCATTTTAAAATGTTTTTTTTATCTACCAAATGAGTGGCTAGGATTGCGTCTCACGGTCTCACAAAATTAGGCCGTCTCACATAAACCTAACCTTATATATATATATATATATATATATATATATATATATATATATATATATATATATATATATATTTGTCGTTTATCCGCGCTAAGTTACGGGTGTGAATGATTAATTTCAAAAATTAGTTTGTAGAAACGATTAATTATTTTATGCAAATAGCTTATTACATCTAAACAATTATTAATAATTGTCATGCTAGCACAATACAATGGAGGATCCAAGCTATATTCCGAATTTCTTCGAAGATAATATTTCTTGAAGAAACCCCTAAAAGGAGCAAGTCTAGTGCATGTACGAGTCATGATAATAGGAACTTTAGGATTGACGGAAGTCTAAAATTTGATGTTCTAACAATGATGGGATCGTCATTTGTTGAAGTGAATTTTAATTTAAAAGTGAGGACTCTCAATTAGTGTTTATTTTCTTGATATGAACGTAATTATAATTTTTGCAATGAAGTATTTTTATAACATATGATATGTTAATATAGATTTAAAATTCAAGTAGAGTACTACTTTTTTTTCTTAAAAGATTTCTTCTAGTTTCATTATTTAATCATGTAAATAAAAGTTTCAAAACCAACGTCCATTCTTCCTCACAACAAGAAAAAAAAACCAACAAATAACAACATCAGGAAACATTAAAAAAATATTGTGCAAAAAGATATCAACATAGTTCTTTTTAATTGTGTGGCATAATTTTATTTTTTATTGGGTGACCTTTGAAAAGTTACCTTAATATAAAATCGTAACTGAATGTGTTTTTCGAGTAGTCTTTTGATAAAAAATATTGACGAAATAACAATCATTAATTAGGTTTAAAGGTATTTAATTATATATAAATAACTACTATAGATTGAAATTAAGAGTTATCTGATAAAATATGAATCTCGAGTCGGCATTTGTGAACTATGGATCAACCCACCCATAAAACATAAAGAGTTATTTTAAATGTGAGAAAGCTAATTGAATTTACAAAAAATACGAGTCCTTTAAAATTTAACTATATCCTAGACTAGATTACATTTTTTGTCCAATCACATATGTTTCATCCGAATGGACGCACCGAACATAAGCAATGTTAGCTACCAAAATTTATGCACATCTTCCTCGCCTCTTGAAAATCACACCAACTTGTTTCCTCCAAAAAAAAATATAAAAATTTTCATTTGGAAGTTTATCAAATCGTACATAAATTGTTCAAAATCAAACACCTAGTTATAATTTTCAAAACATCGAAGTACAATTATTCATAATGCGGAAATTATGAAGGGAGGATGTTGTGTCATCACGTTGGGCCATTCCATTTCGAATTGGAAGTACCTGAAACCATAAACATAAACTGTAAGCACAAAGCTTAGTGAGTTCCTCAAAGTACCACATACCAAAACATACAAGTGCCATGGGCTACCCCCATGGTCTTTCTTTACAATGCCGATGGCCAAATCCTGGTCCTACATATAAGTGTCATCGGCTACCCCCATGGTCTTTCCTTACAATGTCGAGGGCCAAATCCTGGTCTTACATACAAGTTCCAGGGGCCAAATCATAGTAATTCATACAATTTCCAGGGGCCAGATCTTGGTCTTTCATGCAAGTATCACATAGACAACTAGCATTCAACATAACAAAGTAATGGGTCGGCATTGGTGCCTTCGTCCCACGGATACAGTGAGAAGACTCACCTCACAGACAGATAAGCAAACTGAATAGCACGCCGCTCCAAGATCAACTCTACCAGTCACCTTAATGAATTCAGTGACATAATCTCAGCATAAATGTCAAAATGCCTAAAATACCCCTAGGTCAAACCCTAGTCAAATCCAGGTCAAAGTCAACGAGTTGACTCAGTGAGCATGCTAGGTGTACACACTACGAACGTGGGGCATACAACATGGTTGACCAGAATCAGGGAGCTGGCCACGTACGCGCAACGTACCCCTTGGTACGCCCAGTGTACGCGGCTACCCTCAACTTTATCCATTAAGTGCTTAATCCTTATGCACTTATGTCCAAAATCCAGATCTAGACCCTAAAAGGTGATCTCTGTGACATCCCCAACTTCACGGCCAAAAAAGACCGATTTTTTTATGCTTTATTTGAAAATCAGAGTATACTCTTGAAGAAATATCTTGCGGAATTTGTTCCCAACATATGATAAAGAATTTATCAAAGCATTTCCGAAGAAATGTATTTTCATTATATTAAAAATTCCGGGATGTCATTTTCAATACAGATCAAAAGCATAAACAGAAACAACATAGGCCTTACAACATTCTATTTATTTCTACTGGCCTATAATCCATAATCCCTCATTAGATCATCGCATCTAAGCTCTTGTGTCACTACCTGTAATACAAGAAACTGAGTGAGTCAGGCTTGAGAGCCTGGTGAGCACATAGGGTTTTCAACCCACAATAATTAAGTTTATTAATTTCATCAAATCAATCAACCCAATTACCCATTCCCGTTATCCTCACTTTCTATCCCTAAAACATCTAAATTAAGGGACCTAGCCTAAGGATCATCATCGGGATGAAAATACTGTTGAGGGGATTCCTTAGCAATATATGTTAGTAAGGCAACCATGAGGGAGATGGAGTACACCGGTGAACACGTTGTTCACAAACACCTACATGTTGTGAGCCTGCCAGCGTTCAACTAGACTGTCTAGAATAGTCTGTGGTTGTCATCTATACTCCGCTAGATGACTAAGTCAACTTAAACATCGAGGCCTCTCATCATTTTATTCATCGCTCATCATCTATTTCATCTACCCATCTTTCCCAACATAATGATAGCTATAAAATAATAAAATACATATACGGTTTAAATAAAACATGTATATTTTGTTCATCCAGCATAGCTATCAAGAACACAGATAATATGCACACATAGCACGTAATTTATATTAAATACTTCCTATCTATGTGTAAGTTGAAAGTAACTATGCACTCACTTGTTAAAGTGATGATTCCAAAGTCGGGCAGAGCTTCGCTTCTAACAATTCTATTTTCCTTCGACGAAACCTAGTATCATTACTGCTAGATTTTACTATAATATTTATTGCGACTATTTACGAGCGATATTGTTTTATAAGTGTTAAACAATACTTTTCAACCACTATGTACAGACAAGGGCCATACATGAAACACTGGAGGGCATGACCATTTTGGCATTAAAGTTGTTCTGAAATGCAACTACCCTATGCGGTCCTTCAAACCAGATTCCCCGTACCGCGATTAGTTAAAAGATATTATAATAACAATTTATATATTATATTTTATAATATATATTGTTTATAAGTTCATAATAATGATAATAAACTTAAACATAAGCTATACTTAAAGTATGGTAAGCATAACTCACTTACTAGGAGGTTTGGCTAGGAACCGGGCTCTGGGGGGGGGGGGGGGGGCAAAACTTCCGAGCCGAATGCTCTTCTTCTCGGAGCCTTTTGGCGCTCCGGGACTCGCCTCTTAGCACTTGGGAAGTACTAAGGGTTGGGAGGGGTTTAGAGAGAAGTTAGAGAGAGAGAGAGAGAGAGAGAGAGAAAGGCTAAGGTGTGAAGAAAATGGGAGAACCTCACATGCTATTTATAGGAGCTGGCCTGCACAGTACGTTGGGCGTTCCTCGGAGCTACCCTGCTTGTACGGGGGCTACGTTGGGCGTACGAGGGGGCAGGTGTCTCCTCCGGATGCGAGACCGTGGAGAGCAAGTAAAGGCCAGTATTTAGCCACGTCACCTTCCTCACAACAGCTCACTCCCGACTTCTAAATTCCGTAACTTTCGCATACGATCTCCGTTTTTGATATTATTTATATCCACGCGTAGGTGGCGACGTACTCTACAACTTTCGTTTAGACACCGTTGGCTAATTTTGAATTACTTTTAAATTTATTTTAACAGACCTGGACAGGTAAAGTCCGTTAAAAATTCATAACTTTGTCATCTGACGTCCGTTTTTGTCTGTGTTTATATCGTTGAGTTCTTATTAATGAGATCTTCAATTCTCATTTAGATTATGTTAGCTAAAAATCGGTCGATCTAAAATTCGAATTCCGGACTGTGCACTACTATGCTAAATCTTAGAAAAATCATAACTTCCTCATACAAAGTCAGATTTGGACGTTCTTTTTATGCACGCTCTCGATTTAATGTATACTACGACTTTCGTTTAGATCGCTGAGGCTAAAAAATATTATATCGCAAAATCACTTTTTACGATTCCCGGTGTCGTGTCGGTTTTGCCGCAAAACTTCGACAGGCCATAACTTCTTCGTTATAGGTCGGATTTCAGTGTTCCTTATATCCCCAAAATCCATGTTACGACTACTTCAACTTTCTTCATAGATATTGGGTCTATCTATTATTTTATTTTTGACACTTATTTTTATTATTATTTTGTTACATCGTTAATAGCAAGTATAATGCACATAAAATCACATAATTCACATAATACTCAGATAATTCCTCTTCATTACTTCAAAATGGGTTACAATTGTCGATCCTAACTATTACATCATACTAGTAATGCTTAGCCTAGAAACACGGGCATTACAATTCTCTCCTCCTTGGGATGATTCCGTCCCGGAATCATGCATCAACAAACAGATGTGGATAGCGACTCATCATGTCACTCTCTGTTTCCCAGGTGAGGTTCAGACCATTCGTATGTTTCCATTGCACAAGCACCAAGTCGACCATCTTGCGTCGCAACTTCTTTGTCATACGGTCAACAATTGACTCAGGCTCTTCAATTAGCCTCTTATTTTCATCCATCCTTAACTCCGAAAGTGGAATTATATCGGGAACTTCTCCCGTAAACTTCTTCAAATAACACACATGGAAAGTGTTATGAATATCATCTAGTTCTTCTAGCAATTCTATCTTGTAAGCTTGGTTCCCAATCCTCTGAAGAACCTTGAATGCTCCAATAAACCTTGGACTCAACTTTCCTCTCTTTCCAAATCGTATAAGTCCCTTCCACAGTGAGACTTTGATCAACACCGAATGTCCAACTTCGAATGTCATCGGTCGTCGCTTCTTGTCAGCATAGCTCTTTTGGCGATCTTGAGCTGACAACATCCTTTCTCTAATCACTTTTAGCTTTTCAGCAGTCTGATGGACTATCTCGGGGACCATAAACTGCTTTTCTCCAGCCTCAAGCCAACAAGACGGCGTACGACACTTCTGTCCATACAAGGCTTGATAAGGTGCCATCTTAATGCTCGAATGGTAACTATTGTCGTAGGAAAACTCTACCAGGGATAAATGCTCATCCCAGTTACCTTGAAATTCTAGGGTACATGCTCTTAGCATATCATCCAGTGTTTGAATCGTTCTTTCGCTTTGACCATCAGTCTGCAGATGGTAGGCTGTACTTAAACACAACTTCGTACCCATTTCCTCTTGTAGACTCCTCCAAAACCTTGATGTGAAACGACTATCACGATCTGATACAATCGTTAAAGGTACACCGTGAAGTCTTACTACCTCCTTCACGTAAGCATTTGCAAGCTTATCCATAGGCCACCTCTCATTGGCTGCTATGAAGTGTGCACTCTTTGTGAATCGATCCACGACTACCCAAATCATGTCGTGAGTATAGTCACAAAATCCATGGTGATGTCTTCCCATTTACCCATGGGTACAGTTAAAGGTTCTAAACTCCCATACAGTTTCTGATGTTGTGCTTTAACTCTTGCACATGTTACACAATCTGCCACATACTTTGCAACGTTAAGCTTCATCGTCGGCCACCAGTAGTAAGGTTTCAGATCCCTATACATCTTAGTGCTGTCAGGATGAATCGAGTACATGGTCTTGTGAGCTTCTTCCATCAGAAGATCTCTTATTCCTCCCATCTTAGGTACCCAAATTCTATATTGGAATACCTTTAATCCTTGATTATTTGTACCGAATACCAATGTCTTGCCTAAATGTTCTTCCTTTCGGTCATTTTCTCTAAAGCTTCTTCCTGAGCTTTCTTGATGCTTTCCAAAATCGTTGAGACAACTTCTATTCTTAACGCTCCTGGCCTTTTTCTTTCCAAGTTTACTTTTCGACTTAGAGCATCAGCTACGACATTTGCTTTACCAGGATGGTAAAGTATCTCACAGTCGTAATCCTTGAGTAACTCTATCTAGAGTCGTTGCCTCATATTCAATTCCTTTTGATCAAAGAGATACTAGAGACTTTTATGATCAGCGAAGAGCTTGCACTTTGTGCCATAAAGATAATGCCTCCATATCTTTAATGCAAATACTACCGCTGCTAGCTCCAGATCATGAGTGGGGTAGTTCTTCTCGTGCTCTTTCAATTATCGAGATGCATATGCTATCACTTTATCTCTTTGGGTCAGAACATAACCTAACCCAACTCTGGATGCATCACTATAGACTGCGAAGTCTTCAACTTCGTCAGGTAAGGAAAGAATCGGTTCTTCACACAACTTCTTCTTTAATTTCTCGAATGCTTCTTCATGTTTCTCACTCCATGTGTAGGTAGCTCCTTTATGGGTCAAAACTGTCAATGGAGCAGCTATCGACGAAAAGCCTTGGATAAACCTTCGGTAATATCCAGCTAATCCTAGAAAGCTTCAAATCTCGGTGGGACTTTTTTGGTCGTTCCCATTTCATCACAGCTTCAATCTTTGCTGGTTCAACCATTATTCCCTCTTGGTTAACCACATGACCCAAGAATTGGACTTCTCGAATCCAAAAATAACATTTGGAGAACTTTGCATACAACTTCTCCTTCTTCAGAACTTCTAATACTTCTCGCAAGTGCTTGTCATGCTCATGCTGGCTCTTTGAGTAAATCAGAATGTCATCTATGAACACTATCACAGATTTATCGAGGAATGGTTTACAAACCCTATTCATCAAATCCATAAATGTTGTTGGAGCATTGGTTAATCCAAATGACATAACTAAGAACTCATAGTGTTTGTATCTCGTTCTGAATGCGGTCTTCTCAATATCTTATTCTCCCTACCTTCAGCTGATGATATCCTGACCTGAGATCGATCTTTGAGAAATAGCTCGAACCTTGCAGCTGATCGAACAGGTCATCAATCCTTGGCAATGGGTACTTGTTCTTTACCGTTGCCTTGTTCAGCTCTCTATAGTCTATGCACATCCTCATGCTTCCATCCTTCTTCTTCACGAATAACACCAGAGCTCCCCAGGGTGACGAACTAGGTCTAATGAAACCGTTGTCCAACAACTCCTGAAGTTGCATCATAAGCTCCTTCATCTCTGTCAGTGCAAACCGGTATGGTTCTTTCGCTATTGGTGTCGATCCTGGCAACAAGTCTATTCGAAACTCCACTTGTCTATCAGGGGCAATCCAGGAAGATCTTCGGGAAAGTCTTCCGGATAGTCACACACCACTGGTATTCTTTGTATCTCCTTCTTCTCCTTCTTTGCATCGATTACAAATGCCAAGTATGATGTGCTTCCTTTAGAAAAACATTTTATGTCTTTCATCAGGGAAATGATTCCAGAATTCACTCTACGTTTGTCCCCATACACCACAAATGACTCTTTTCCTGGTGGGTTTACTCTCACCATCTTCTTCTTGCATAGTATTTCGACATCGTTTGCACTAAGCCAATCCATTCCCAGTACGATGTCGAAACTGTTCAACTCAATGCGCAATAAATCATCGTGGAATTTATTCCTATTCAAGTCGATGACGATGTTTTTAATGCAATCGCTAACAGGTATGAATTTTCCACTGGCAACTTCTACAACTAGAGTATTATCAATTTTATCCATAGGCAATGCTAGTCTTCCACCAAATTTGTGTGATATAAAGGAGTAATTCGCTCCCGAATCAAACAATATATTGGCGGGCAATCTATTTACAAGAAAGGTACCTGAAGCGACATATTCTGCATCCTTTGCTGCTTCCAGGGTCATGTGGAATGCTCTTGCCTTTGGCCTCGGTGGAACATTAGGCCTTGCTGCCTCTTTCTTCTTCGGACAGTCCCTAGAAATATGCCCTTCTTCATTACATCCGAAACACACCTTCTTGTTGAATGTGCACTCGTTGGCGTAATGCCCAGACTTTCCACATTTGAAACAAGTGACTTCCTCGCCACACTTTCCAAAGTGCTTATTTTTGCACTACTCACACCATCTTGCTTCACCTCCTCCTCCTCCTCCTCCGAACTTCTTCGAACCAGACTTTGAGAACTTGCTCTTCTTGTTGGACCTTGAAGATCCATCAAACTTCCTTTTCTCTCCTACCTCAGCTCTCTCCAGACCCTTTTCCATTAACTGGGTCTCAACATTCTTAGCTGCTCTAACAGCTGCCTTCAAAGTGCTTGCCATTTTCACTGTTGGGCCAAAGTCCGATGGCAATCCGTTAGAAAACTTCTCTATCTTGGTGAGTTCGGTAGGCACCAAGTAGGGGAATAACTTCATCCTCTCGGTGAATGCAGTGGCATAGTCATCAACACTCATCTTCCCTTTCTTCAGGTTCTGAAACTCGTTGTTCAGATTTATTAGATCTACTTTCGAGCAGTACTGCATTTTCAACTGCTCAATGAATTCTTCCCAAGACATCCCCAGGGCTTCTCCTCATGGCATTTATCTGCGAATGACTTCCACCAACTTAAAACTTCGGTCTTTAGTTGTCTAACTGCGAAGACGGTTTTCTTCTTGTTACTGCAGTTGTAGCTTTCAAATACCATTTCCATCTCGGAGATCCAGTCCATAATCTCCACTGGCTTTGGGCTTCCCGAAAGGCTTGGTGGTTTGGCACCCAAGAAGTTATTATTGTTAGGTTATGAGCATTACAACATTCTTATGGTGCACATGCAACCCTAATTGCTTTGGATATAAGTTTTTCTCTATTGAACACACAAATTGAATACCAAGGCATAGAACCCTAAATCTAGCATACAATTTCGAAATTCATATGAAATTAGGGTTTGATTATTAGCTCACTTGTTATGTTGTAACAACAAGAACAATCCTTGCTTGATCTTGACTTCTGAAAGCCTAGTGCCCCAAGTGTTGCACCTCTATTGCAGTCACAAACACCAAATGCAAAGAATGACTTGGAGAGAGGTGGAAAATCGGCTAGGGTTTCAATCAAGAGTGCATAGGCTGAAAATCCCATAACATGGAGGTCTTTATATAGTTGTGTGGGCTGCTAGGGTTTCTGGAAGAAACCCTAATTCATGCTTAAGGCTTAAGCAGCCTATGGACCTCCTCTTTAGAGCCCTTGGACAAAATCTAATGGGCTCACCCATAAATTTCGTCCACTCCACTCTATGGAGTCCATTAGCCCAGTTTTTGCAACTATCAATGGTTTGCAAAACAGCCCCTCCATTACTAATCAGTTCCTTTAATCCCAAAATTAATATCAAATTAATTTCTGATTAATTACTAATTATTAATATGATTTCCAAATAATATATTAATCTTGTAATATATTAATAAAATCATTCTAAGTACCAATTTATTATTCATATAATAAATCCTAGTCTCTCTCTCAACTAGTCATCCTATCAAGTTGCATGAGTGAAGGTAACCCAAAAGGACCATGCCCATAATCAAATCAAGTACATACAAAATATAGTTATGGGCTTAGATACCTAATCCAACAGTCTCCCACTTGGATAAGTCTAATAAATATTATTGCAAGTATGAATTCAAAATCTGATTAACAATCGTAGCTTTCAAAAGCCGCTGTCGAACTCTGATCTTATCAACAACGTGTCCTTTAGATAAGTGATCAAAATATTCCTCCGTTCTACAAGATATCCTATGGACATGAGACATGGATTGTAATCATTCTCTCTGTCCAAGTTCTGTTTTCCTGATTTCCGATTTATGACGACTGCCTAATTGAACAAATCAAATCAGTCCAGGCTTGGCCAAGCGCTTAGGGTGTCATCACTAAATCATCGAGGGGCCCACAGATATATCTTTTATCCCATTTAGGGTAAAAGGAATGGATAAAATTCGACTCATATTTGTTGGGTTATGAGCATTCTAACACTCCTAAGTGTACATGCAACCTTAAATACCTTGGATCTATGTTTTCTCTATTATACATACAATTATGAACATCCAAGGTATTATCCTAATCTAGCATACAAAATAATAAATATAACAAGATAGAATACATACCTCTTTGATGTAGAATGTCTTCATGAAGCTTGAGTGCCTAGTGCCCCAAGTGTGACACCTCAAATGGTTCACACAACACCAAATACACTTGGAATAACTTGAGAGAAACTTGAACACTCCTTGAAATCGTCTAGCCCTCACACTCACACATTAGTGCACGATTTCTTGAGCCATGGGATTCTTTTATATGGTGGCTATTAGGGTTACACCATGTAACTCATAACTTTACCCATTCCTTATGCTCCATGGATTTTAACCTCCATGGAGTATCCATGGGTCACCCCATGGACTTAGTCCAACATAAGGAATCTTGGATCACAAGCCCACATATATAAGAATGAATGATTTACACAATCAACCCATATATTTAATTAGTCTCCTTTTGATCACTTAATTAATTTCAAATTAATTCTTGATCAATACTAATTAAATAACCTTATTAATATATTAGAACTTATAATATATTAACCAACCTTAAGTGTTATTTCTCTCATTATAGTCTATCCAAATGCATGATGCCATGCAACCCAAATGGACCATGCCGGGTCGGGTCAAGTCTTACCAATTATAGTTATGGACTTAGACATTAATCCAACAGTCTCCCACTTGGATAAGTCTAAAACTATTATTGCGTATGACTTCAGGAACCGATCAGCAATCGTAGCTCTCAAAAGCTTCTGTCGAACTATGACCTTGTCGATGAGCTCTGACCTTTGTCAATGACTTGTCCATTAGATAAGGGATCATATATTCCTCCATTCTAGATATCATATGGACTGAGACATGGATTATCAATCATTCTCTCTGTCCATTTGTTGTTTCCCGATTTCCGATTCATGATGACTGACTGATTGAACAAATCAAATCAGTCCTGGCTTGGCCAAGCACTCACATGTATCATCTTTAAATCATCGAGGGGCCCACATATATCGCTTTTATCCCGAAGGTAAAAGGAATGGATAAACTTCGACTCATATGGCTTGTTCTACTACTTGTTGAATCATACACAAAGGCACGTTTTATAACATCGAGTTACCAATGCGTTTTCGTGCAATCAATGTATAACCAACTCATAGTAACAACTCATATCTCTAGGTTTGAAGAATATAAGATATTATCGTCTCATGATCACTCGTGATAAAATCCATGAAGTGATTCAAATGAGCGCGGGTTGAATCCAATACTCAGAACTTATGAGCACTCATGAGTGTTGTAGCACCACTTTGTCCACCAACTTGGAGCTCTACAAACCAAGCCATGACAGTCTTGATTCATATCTACTTCCAACATATGACCGACTGTGGATGGTTTGAATAACTTAATCATTCAGGAAGAGCGACTTAGTTATTCTGGAAGTCAAAACATGCAAAGTGAAACACAAGAATAAATGAATCAAATATGGTATCAAACCCTATGAATATAAATAAACACTTTTATTTATCACCATACTGATTACTCATTATTCATTGTTTCGGTTTTATCAACTTTATACTTGAATTTAAAACAATAGTTGTCCCATGCTCCAAGCATGTACACTATGTTTTCTAAACACTAGTCATGCCATACACCAAGTATGAATACTATGTTTGTCTATGATCTTTACTTTGTAAAATAGATCAATTGAACATCACTCCAATGATCCTCTTTTCACAGTCCCAAATCCTTACTGCAAATGCAAGAATTCCAAATTCATGCCATTTACTGAAATCTGTTAGATTCTAAACTTATATGCATTGATCCTCTTAATGATTATGCACAAAGTCAGAAAGACTTGACAACAATCATTACAGAGCATTCCAAAGGAGATCAGCTCCTTGGAAACATCCTTCTTTCATTAAGTTTCCTAATCTTACACAGATTGAATAATTTCTAACTTTGAAACATTTCCATATTCCATTTTGACTATCACTTCTGAACAAGAGTTGCCTCCTTACAGATTATGTCAATATGGTCCTTCCAGAATTAACATTATACTTCCAACTGTCCTTGAGCAACCAATCTTTGGTAAACCTTAGATTGTCCTCGACAATTGCTTAATCATTTTAGTCATATCCAATTCTAGACCTTTTCCCTTCATAATGCCCCAGGCATTTGGAAAATTTTAGAAAGGATGAATATAGCACATGTAATCGATCCTATATCCGAAGCATATGGGACACAATTCATGATGTCTCACATAAAGACTAAACCAGTCTTTTGCTATAATATTTCCATTTCAATTTGCCAAGTTCTCAAAATTCAGATTATGAAAAGGGATGTCGTAATCATAATCGAATTTTAGAACGCAAATAATGGACCCATATATAGAATTTCCTTATGTTGAGCCATTCCAACATGAAATTCATATATATATCCTTGATTAAATACGATTAAAATCTCAATCTAAGCTTTTAGAATTGAAATGAAGTATAATTTCCTCTCCCTTAATTATAGCAAAACAACTTTTTCAACCCCTGCAACCTCACGAATTGAAACTTTTGTTTTCTATAATTAACATTGCTAACTTGCAACCTTTGTCATAATTATCATGCTCCCACTAACATGATGATTATTAGCATAACACTTATGCTCCCACTAGCTTTGACATGTACTCAGAAATCAGCTGACTTTCTTACCAAAGTTCAGATTTCTGATACTAGATTGTTTTGATAAAACTTTATCAAAATCATACACCTCTCTTAGATAGCTCACATGTGTGTCTAAACAATTTTAGAACTATGAAAAAGGATGCCGTAATCATAGTCTCAATTGTTTAGACCTTTGCCACTTCTCACAAGTCCATGTTAGTGTGCCGGTAAACCACACACGCTCCACTAACGACTTTGAGAATGCAAATATCACAATTGCTATCTAGCTAAAATCTACTTAGTGAAAGTGTTTCCTCACCATCATTTTCATGAATCGGAGAGAAAGCTTATGACACTTAGATTTAATAGTGTATGTGTTCTTATCCATGTGAATTTGTCAAAACCATAATCACAAGACAAGGTTAGTGACAAATCCAAACTCATATTGATTAAACTTGTGCAATCTTAAATTCTTGCCATTTGGCAGCTCAGGTGCCTGCCATTGCTTCCAAGTAGTTGTGCAACCAATTGAGAACTCTCAGAACTCCTATGCAAAGCCAACTTGAATAGGCACAAAAATTTCAACACGATAGGTTATAAACCTCAAGTCGTGTGCTAGTGAAGGACTTTAGGTTTTATTCTTGATTAAGTCTTGAAACTTTCAAGAGCTTTAAGACTCCCACTGTCCTCTTGACATATAAGACTCCCTTGTCAAATATTCAAGAGATAGTGCGGATTCTTTATCAAGACTAACACTTTACACAATTGGCCTAAGTTGGTCTCTGTTTTATCCAAAACATCACAACTTACCAATTTCAAATGTACAAGAGTAGATAACCTTTTACTCTTACATTTGACTAGTGTTAACAAACCCTCTTTAAGATATGTCACTCAAGTTACAATCTTGGAGTATGACTCTAAGAATTGTTTTGGAACGAAGTATGACTCATCTTTTTGATTTAACCATTTCAACAATTCATGACTCCTCTTCTTAGTCATAAGAATGCACTAAGATGACTTTAGAGGACCAATTGTGATATGGTATCTTAATCATTAAGATGATCATAAACATGATACTAAAGTACTCTCCCATCTTTTCAGATTTGAGAAACTTTTATCTTTCTGCCATACTTTGATTCTTCTTATTCGTTATGTCTCACATTGAAACTTCTCCAATGCTACAGACTTATACTTAAACTTATAAGTATAACCATATTTACTGAACTTAAGTAAATAATGACGAATAGTCTTCTTGATCTTTTGTGGTGGACTTGACCAGTGCACAAGAATGTGTACTCGATCCCTTAGTCCTTTCCTTATTCACATAAGGAATTAGTCTTAATTTTCCAAGCTGAAAGTTCTCATTCATCATACTATACAACTTGCATGATTCCAAGTTTTGGTCCAATTGAACCTTGGGTGATGAGAATCTTTCCTTATTTGGTAATATTAGACACTACCACAACCGAAAGAATCAAATCCATTTTTCCAATATTGCTATCAATGGAATCTTATAAGCAACAACTTTTCACAAATGCCATTGTAAGGATACTTAAAATAAATAAAATCAAAACCTTTTTCTTTTATTTTAAAACTTTGCAGAAAAACTTATCCTTACAATCCATATGAAAACCTTGTTGTTATCTATTCCTAAGCAATATAAATATCATAACTCTTAAGTAATATCCCAAAATTCTGATCACCGAACCATGCGATTGAAATCCATCTTCGCAATCAGAATCAGCATGTACTTAATAGAGTTAGACAATGGACTTTACCTGAAGTAGAGCCAAACTTATTGACTTTAACATCCTTAGGTAAATTTGGCAGCTTCGTAACCAATGCCCCTTCCTTTGGCAATAGTTACCTATGGACCCTTGATAATGGGACTATCTCAGACTTCGCCTCTCTCTTTACCATTGGGTCAACCGAGTTGACTATGGCCGATCCCTTTCCATTGGGAAGAGAGAGCTTTACTGGATATCCAATGTCATCATTGTCAATGTCCATAGCGTTTTAGGAAGTTGATCTTAGCAAATAGATAAGATCATTAAGGGTCTTGTCTTAGTCTGTTTCATAGGATTCCCAAAAGAACTCACTATGTGACTTAGAAAGTAGTTGAGCCACCAACTTTCTCAAGACTTTGACACCCAACTCTCCCGGCTTGTCAATATGTGACTACATCTCCAAGATGTGATCTCACCTAGACCTTGCCTTGCCAATAGGGCTTGAGTGACCTTAAACTTTTTAGGAACTTGTGGGTTAGGGAGAATAATTGGAGGAGGTGAAAGAAGTATGATATCCATGGGACATCATCTTTATTTAGGAAAGCTTGTTTCAAGAGATTTGGGAAGATCATAAATGTCTAGACCAGACATCTTTTTGGGAGATATTCAAGATAGTTGATTTAAAGTCCTTAATATGACACCCAATATGAAATATTAAGGCTAGGACCCAACAAACTATTTTATAATTTAGAAGAGGGATGCCGTAATCCAAGCTATAAAATATTTGAAGGTAGGTGAATGACGATTCACCAATTTCCACCATGAAAAACGAAATAATTTATTAGGTTTTAATTGGATTTGAAAGTCCTAGATCTTTGAGATTCATTGAACTGTTCAAAGGCATGTTTCAATCTCGAGTGTGCCCTTCAGGTTTTGTGACTGGGATGCCGAGGATCACAAAACAAGGTGTGAATAACCATGCAAATATACTTGGTACCCTTAATATTTACCCCTTAATTAGTGTGCCGGTTAACCACACACGCTCCACCGATACTATGATAAATATTAAGTTACCCTTTGCCTACCTTGTTAAGTCCAGGTTAGTGTGCCGGTTAACCACACACGCTCCACTAACGACTTAAGCAAAGTGCAAAGTGTAATTTCATGGGTTAGCACCAAATTCATATTTTCCTAAGTAACTAAGATTGGGTATTAATAAGAGTTTAGTTACTTAATATTTATCATTAATACTTTTAATGAAAGGAGAATTATAGTCCTTGTCCTACCCGTTCGGCTAACGACCCTCCACCAGTCAAGGAAGCGGTGGGTGAGAGTGGACACCCATTAAACTGTCATTTTATAGGCAGTAACCTTATACCCCCCTTATAGACCGGCTTCGTGAATGAGGCCTACTAACGGTAAGACTGACTTTACTCTTATACATATATATAAATATTATTAACTTATAATATTATAAAGTATAAGGGTTGAATTTTAACTTTTAAAATTCTAAGGGCTAACTTGGAATTAAAGTATTCATAAGTGAAAACTTTTCAAATTCCAAAACTTGAGGGCAAGTTTTGAAACTATTCAAAACTAATTAATTCCATAACTTATGAGTTTAAAGTAGTTTTAATTAAAAAAAAAACTCTTCAAGTTCCATAACTTGAGGACAAGTTATGGAAGACTTTAAACTAATTAATAAAAAAAAATAACTCTTTTTTTATTGTAACTTATGGAACTAATTAAGGTTACACTTTTTTTTTAATTTAATGAAGAGACTCTTGAACCTCCATAACTTGAGGACAAGTTATGGAGTCATAAAACCATTTAATTAGAACTAGACTCTTCATTTTGTAACCTTTGCCAACTTTTATGAGTTTTATGATTCTTAAATGTGACTTTTCATATAACTTGAGGACAAGTTACAAAAACAAACTTTGGAATCAACTCTTAGATTAAAATGGATTGAAAACAACTATTTCACACAACTTTTCTATTAATCTAAGAACCTCATAAGAACAAAATAATTCAAATCATCAATCTTCAAGAAATTAGCATGAACATACAAACTAATACAAATCTTGAAATTATGACAATTATCTTAGAAATTGGATTAGCATGAACATTACCACATCAAAAACAAGTTTATAAGTCCAAAAACATCTTAGGGTAATGTTCCTAGTCCAATTCCAGCCAAAACAATCGAATATATGCATCCAACTCGATTTTTCAGCTACTTTTGCAAGTATAACAAGAAAACAAGCCTAGGCTCTGATACCACTATTGGGTTATGAGCATTCTAACACTCCTAAGTGTACATGCAACCCTAAATACCTTGGATCTATGTTTTCTCTATTATACATACAATTATGAACATCCAAGGTATTATCCTAATCTAGCATACAAAATAATAAATATAACAAGATAGAATACATACCTCTTTGATGTAGAATGTCTTCATGAAGATTGAGTGCCTAGTGCCCCAAGTGTGACACCTCAAATGGTTCACACAACACCAAATACACTTGGAATAACTTGAGAGAAACTTGAACACTCCTTGAAATCGTCTAGCCCTCACACTCACACATTAGTGCACGATTTCTTGAGCCATGAGATTCTTTTATATGGTGGCTATTAGGGTTACACCATGTAACTCATAACTTTACCCATTCCTTATGCTCCATGGATTTTAACCTCCATGGAGTATCCATGGGTCACCCCATGGACTTAGTCCAACATAAGGAATCTTGGATCACAAGCCCACATATATAAGAATGAATGATTTACACAATCAACCCATATATTTAATTAGTCTCCTTTTGATCACTTAATTAATTCCAAATTAATTCTTGATCAATACTAATTAAATAACCTTATTAACATATTAGAACTTATAATATATTAACCAACCTTAACTGTTATTTCTCTCATTATAGTCTATCCAAATGCATGATGCCATGCAACCCAAATGGACCATGCCGGGTCGGGTCAAGTCTTACCAATTATAGTTATGGACTTAGACATTAATCCAACAATTGTATAATTTACTCATCAAATCACACACACCAATACGTTTTATAACATCAAGTTACTGATGCGTTTACATATTATCAATGCGCAACCGACTTGTAAACAACAACTATATGTCCCTGTTTCAAGAATATAAGATATTATCGTCTCACAATCACTCGTGATAAAATCCATGAAGTGATTCAAATGAGCGTGGGTTTAATCCAATACTCAAATCCTATTTCAGGAGTACTCATGAACACTGCAACAAACATTTTCTATGTCTAAGCACTTAGACAATCTACAGTCGGATTCATGACATTCTTACCTCATTACTTACTTCCAAAGTACGATCAACTGTGGATATTTGAATAACATAGTTATTCGGGAAGTAAAGCATGCGAAGTGAAACACAAGAACAACCTAACCCAATATGGTTTCAACCTTTTGAATATAAATAAAACACTTATTATTTAATCACCATATTAATTAGACCTTATTCATTGTATAACGTTTCAACTAATCGAATCAATACTTGAATTAAAAAAATAGTCATCCCATGCTCCAAGCATGCACACTATGTTTATCTATGGTCCTTCCTTTGTGAAATAGATCAATTGAACATATTTCCAATGATGCTCATTTCACAATTCCAAATCCTTATCACAAGTGTAAGAATACCAAATTCTTGCCACTACTAGAATCTGTTAGAGTCTAAACTTACATGCAATGATCCTTTTGTAACGTCTAGGCACAAAAGTCATAGCAACTTGGCTAATGATATTACAAAACATTCTACTGGGATTTGTTACAGAACAATTCCATGGTGATGAAGTCTCACATTCAAAGAGCATTCCTTGAACATCCTTCTTGCATTAAAGTTACTAATCTTACACACAAATCTTTATGACCAATTTCCACTTATGGAAACATTTCCATATTACCATATGACAATAAATTCTGAGCAAGAGTTACCTCTTCTCAGAACATGTCAATATGGTCTTTCCAAAATTATACTATACTTCCAACTGTCCACAAGTAACCAATCGTTGGTAATCCTTAGATTGTTCTTGACAGTTGTTTAACAACTTTAGTCATATCTAGTTCTGGTCCTTTTTCCCTCTTAATGCCTTAGACATTTGGAAAATCAGAACGAGTGAATATTATAGCATATGTGATCAATCCTATATCTGAAGCGTATGGGATTCGATACATAATGTCTTACATAAAGACATGATACTTGATCAATCTTTTGCTATAATATTTCGATATACAAAATTTCATATATTGAATCATTTCAACATAATATTCATATATGTCTATGACTAAGTTCTATTAAAACTTCAATCTAATCTTTTAGATTTGAAATGAAGTATTAATACCCTCTCCCTTAAGCCTTACTATAGCGAAACAATTTCCAAAGTCTGCAACTTTGCAAATTTAGAACTTTTGTTTCCTATAAATAGCATTGCTAACTCGCAACACTTAACATAATAATCACGCTCCCACTAGCATAACAATTACGTTCTTATCAGCATAACAATTAATTATGCTCACACTAGCTTTGACATGTATTCAGAAATCAGCTGGACTTCTAGAAATCAATACTTATTGACTTTCTTACCAAAGTACAGATTTCTGATACGCGATACTTTGAAAAATCTTTATCGAAACCTCTCAAGCTCATACACCTTTCATTAGATAGCTTATGTGTGTGTCCAAACCTTATCAGAACTTATAGAAATAAGTCCCGAATGTTCAGACTATTTTCCATTTCTCACAATTCGAACTATGAAGAGGGATGCCGTAATCATACTCGAATTTGAGAACGCAATTATCACAACTGCTGACTTTAATCTTTTTAAAATATACTAGTGAAAGCGTTTCCTCACAATCATTTTCATGAAGTAGAGAGAAACCTTTTTCCACTTAGATTTTATGGTGTATGTGTTCCTATCCATGTGAATTTGTCATTTACAAACACTATCATAAGACAAGGTCTGTGACAAATTCAAACTCACATGGACTGAACTTGTTTAATCTTAATTTCTTGCCATCTGGCAGCATAAGAGGCCTACCAGTGCTTCCAGGTCATTGAGTAGCTCACCCATACAGATCAATGTACTTTCGTCAATCAGGTGCTTTGCCTTATGCAATCAAATGAGAACTCATAGAACTCACACGCATACTCAAGTTAACTGGAATAGGCACAAAAACAAGAATATGTCAACACGATAGGTTATAAACCTCAGGTCGTGTGCTAGTGATAACTAAAAGGTTTATTCTTGATTAGTTCTTGAAACTATTCAAGATCATCCAGACTCCCACTGACCTCTTGACATATAGGATTCTCTGTCAAGGAACATTACTTGACAACCAAATATTCAAGAGTTAGTGTGGGTTCTTATCAAGACAACACTTCATCTAATTGGTCTTAGTTGGTCTTTGCTTTAACCAAAACATCACAACTATCAATTTCAAATGTGCAATAGTTAGAAAACTTTTCTACTCCACATTTCATGAGGTGTTACAAACCTACTTAGAACATGTTACTCAAGGTACAATCTTGGAGTAACTAGTTCATATCTCTAAAACTCGATTTTGGAACGAAGTATGACTCATCCTTTTTTGATTTAATCATTTCAACAATTCCCGATTCCTCTCCTTAGCCATACAAATGCACTAAGGTGTCCTTAGAGGATCAATTGTGACATGGTTCCACAATCATTAGGATGATCATAAAACATGATACTAAAGTACTCTCCTTTCCTTTCAGATTGGAGAAACTTCTATCTTTCTGCCTAATTGATTCTTCTTATTCGTTCTGCTATACTTTGAAACTTTTCAAAGAATTAGAATTACACTTAATCTTATAAGCATAACCATATTTACTGAACTATTAGTAAATCATGATTAACAACCTTATTGTCCTTTGTGGTGGATCTGAACAGTCCACATCAATGCATAGTAGATCCATTAGTCCTTCACTTGACTCACATATACATTTGAACAAGGAATTAGTCTTAATTTCTCAAAGATCAAGATTCTCATACATCACACAATCAGTTGTATGATTCCAAGTTTCTGTCCAATTGAAACTTGGGTGACGAGAATCCTTCCTTACTTGGTAAATTATGACACTACCACAAACGATATAACTAAGAATCAAATCCATTTTCCATATTGCTAACAATAGAAATATAAACACCGATTTTCATAAATGCCATTGCAAGGTATAAGATAAAATCAAGATTTATTTTATTGATAAAATGCAGAAAACTTGTCCTTACAACGCAAGTACAAATGAAAACTATGTTACTAAATATTCCTAAGAAATCTATCATAACTCCTAAGCAGCAGCTAAAAAATCTGATCATCGAACCATGTGACCGAAATCCATCTCTTCATGATCAGACTCAGCCTACTCTTCTTTTAAGCTTCCTTCCTTTTCTTCGATCCTACAAAACATCAAAATGCAATCTTATCACATCATGTATTAAGAATCTATAAATAGGAACTTAATAGAGTTAGATAGTGGATATACCTGAAGCAGAGTCATACAGTTAGACTTTACTATCCTTGCGATCTTTCAGGTTGATACGACAGCTTCGCATCCAATGCCCCTTCTCTTGGCAATAGAAACATATGGGCTCTTTGGGAATGACACATGGAACAATCTCAGACTCGACCTTTCTCTTATGGTCAAACTTTTTGACCATGGCCAATTTCTCTCCCTTAGGAGAAGAAATCATTTCTGGATCATCATTGTCATTGCCTACGCCCATGGAAATTTGGGAGGCATATCTTCCAATCAAATTTGCTTGACCAGTGTGCCAAAGCATTTCTGCTTTAGCAGCAATTAGCAAATATGTCAGATCAATAATGGTCACGCCGTGATCTGTCATATAGTAGTCTTTAACAAACTGACTATATGACTCGGGAAGTGACTGAAGAACCAAGTCGACAACTAGCTTCCTTGGGAAAACGACACCTAACATTCCCAATCTGTCAAGGTGCGACTTCATGTTTAAAACATGTGCACATACAAATTTCCCATCCTGGTGTTTGCATGCCAAAAGGGCTTGAGTCTCCTTGAACTTTTCAAGTCGACGAAAACATGGGTCGGGGAGAATCATGGGAGGAGGAGGAGGAAGAGAAGTATGATTTTCAGTTCCACCATCGACACATGGAGAATCATCTTCAGACGAAAGGCCTTTTCCAAAGGATTTAGAAAGACCATAGTTGTCAGAACTAGACATCTACAAAAGGGGAGAAATTCAAGTTAGTTGATTTAATCCTTAATATAACACCCAAATGAAATATTAAGGCTAGGACCCAACACAATAATTCACAATCCAAAAGAGGGATGTCGTAATCCAATTGTAAATTATTTGAAGGTAGGTAAATGACGATTTACCAATTCCACTACGAAAACAAAATTTTAACGAATTAGGTTTTAGATGAAATTCCTAGATCTTTTGAGATTCATTGACATTTTCAATGGCATGTTTAATCTCGATTATTCCCTTCAGGTTTGCGACTGGGATACCGAGGATCACAAATAAGGTGTGAATAACCTTGCAAATTAGCTTGGTACTCTAGATGTCATTTATCATCTTATCAATGTGCCGGTTAACCACACACGCTCCATCGATCAACGATAATTTACGAGCTACCCATTGCCATCCTTCATTAGTCCACATTAGTGTTCCGGTTAACCACACACGCTCCACTAACTGACCAATAAGGTGCAATGTGCAATTTCATGGATTAGCATCAAATTCACATTTTTCTTAAAGTAACTAAGATTTGGTAATTTATAAAATATTTATTTACTTTGTATATTCATTATACTTTTATTAAGATTTAATGTCCTATCAAACCCGTTCGGCTAACGACCCTCCACTGATCAAGGGTGCGGTGGGTAAGAGTGGATACCCAATGACGGTCATTTTACAGGCCGCTTCCTTAAACACCCCTTATAGACCAGCTTCGTGAATGAGGTCTAGTAACGGTAAGACTGACCTTTTCTTATACATATATATAAATTAAAATTTTAATATTATAATATTATAAGGTTGTATTTTAAACTTTTAAAATACTTGGTGGTTTAATCTTTTAATAAATTAAACTTTTAATTTGATTAAATTCAAACCTAACTATGGATTTAATAATTCTCTTTTAATTAAAATTTAATTAATTAATTAATAAAACCATAAGGATGTAATTTTAAATTATTCAAAATACCAAAGTTCTAAATTTAAGATTTCAAAATTAAAGCTATTTAATTAAATTTTAAAATTTGAAACCAAAAGGGTGCAATTTGAAACTATTCAAAATTACTAGGTTAAATTTTAAATCAAAATAATCATATCATTATATAAATTTAACCAAATCTATTATTTTGATAAGGATATCAGATTACCATTCAAGAAATTCAAATTTAGGCAGTAAAAACGAATTTTGGTAATTATCCTAGTCAAAATCGGATCTAAAAATCGATTTTTTTAGCCAACAGACGAGTCAACTCGTCGAGTTGGGCTCTGAACTCGTCGAGTTCACCCAACTCGTCGAGTCCATACATGGACTCGTCGAGTTCACTGTCCAGACAACAAAAATCGACTTTCTACTACTTTGGCCAAATCACTATCGCATCACATTCAATTGAAAAACGACCTAGGCTCTGATACCATTGTTGGGTTATAAGCATTACAACATTTCTATGGTGCACATGCAACCCTAATTGCTTTGTATTTAAGTTTTTCTCTATTGAACATACAAATTGAATACTAAAGCATAGAACCCTAAATCTAGCATACAATTTCGAAATTCATATGAAATTAGGGTTTGATGATTACCTCACTTGTTATGTTGTAATAACAAGAACAATCCTTGCTTGATCTTTACTTCTGAAAGCCTAGTTCCCCCAAGTGTTGCACCTCTAATGGAGTCACAAACACCCAATGCAAAGAATGTCTTGGAGAGAGGTGGAAAATCGGCTAGGGTTTCAATCAAGAGTGCATAGGACGAAAATCCAATAACATGGAGGTCTTTATATAGTTGCGTGGGCTGCTAGGATTTTCGGAGGAAACCCTAATTCTTGCTTAAGGCTTAAGCAGCCCATGGACCTCCTCTTTAGAGCCCTTGGACGAAATCTAATGGGCTCACCCATAAGTTTCGTCCACTCCACTCCATGGAGTCCATCAGCCCAGTTTTGCAACTATCAATGATTTGCAAAACAGCCCCTCCAATATTAATCAGTTCCTTTAATCCGAAAATTAATATCAAATTAATTTCTGATTAATTACTAATTAATAATATCATTTCCAAATAATATATTAATCTTGTAATATATTAATAAAATCATTCTAAGTACCAATTTATTATTCATATAATAAATCCTAGTCTCTCTCTCCACTAGTCATCCTATCAAGTTGCATGAGTGAAGGCAACCCAAAAGGACCATGCTCATAATCAAATCAAGTACATACCAAATATAGTTATGGGCTTAGACACCTAATCCAACACTTATACATACGCCCATCCATGTCAATCCCTCCATCTTGAGTATTCCTTCCAACCACTGGCGGTTCAGCTTGGCCAACGGTTCTTGTTGAGATTGAAACCCTAATTGTGATTTGATGAACAAGATGCGGAAAATAAGAACAAACACAAATAAAGAAGATATGTCGAATGATTAAAATATAGTCACACCTCAGAAGATCTCGATTAAGAACTTCCTCTGTAGAGGTGTGCTAGGGTTTACAGTACAATTAATATGATAATTATGAAAAACGTTAATGACAAGGATGCATGCATGCGCCTTATATACTAAACCCTAGAAATATTAACACGGTTGGACAGGCCCAAACCGAGAGTACATAATGGACCGAACTACTAAGGCCCAATGATGCAACCCTTTAAACCCAACAATCTCCCCCTTTGCGCCAATTGAGGCGAGAGATTACTTCGGTTGAGTAACTGCAGTTTTCCTCATAGTCTTGAACAGCTTGGGGATGATGGCAAGAAGAGTTTGACGGAAAAGAATATACCACCGAAGCATATCAATAAAAATCTTTTTATCGGCTTCGTTGTTCTGATTACACCCGTGTATGATATCGAGAATATGCTCCAAGCAGGCAGTGGAGAACAGGTGCTTGTCAACAAGAGCGAACATGCATTTTTGACCTTCGCCCCTGAAGAACATGACTGTGTGAAACTTAGGGTCAATTGTACCCGTAACCATCACATTGATGTCGCTTGCCTTCCCAATTGGCTTGATTGTGGGCTTCTTCTTTATGGCAGAGGCGATTTCCTGATCCATCTTTGTGACTTCAAGAATGTAACACACCAGCATTCGCTTGATGTGATCTATAATAGGCTCATACTCCTTTTGATTAGTCAGCAAAATGTTGTTCAGGAGAATCCAATCATGAGGATTCAAATTTGGTAAGTTAGCCAGGGAGATCATATGAACTGAACTGTCTGAGCCTCGGGTCACTTTGAACTTGATATTGATAAACTTCCCTGCTGAAGTGGGTTTCAACACCTTGACTGTTGTGATTTTCTGATTACTCCAAGTCAGGTATTGAGGTTGAGCAAACTCAAGATAGTACTCAAGCAAATCTCGATCAACCTTCGGGTCAGGAGAGGGGATGGCAGTTGTTGGCTCAAAACAATGAAAAATAAATGCCTTTCGGGTGATTGGCATATCAAATTGAGAATCCTTGGAATTCTCAAGAGCAAAAGAAAGGACCGGTTCGAGCCAATGAGTGCTTGAAGATTCAATTACCTCCATCTGAAGCTTTTCAATAGACCACAGAGGAAACATAGATTTCCTCTGTTCTAATACTTCTTTCGCTTTCCTCTCCTTATCGAATATATCCTTTGCTTTTCGAACCTTTTCCTCAATCTCTCGATCATCAAGCTTGACTTTGAGGCTTTCGGTTTTAGAAGCTTTTTCTCCTGTATCAGTCTCGTCATCGATTTCAACCTCATCGTCATCACCAATCTTCTTCTTTCGTTTGTCCTTCATACTACCCAAAGCTTCATTATCCTTCGGCTCAGCAGTGACTTTCGGTTGGGTGATAGGTTTACTTTTTGGAGGTGGTTGAGATTGACCCTGCCCCTGAGTAACATTTTCTCCCCCTTGTTTCGGAGGGACAACGGGCTCCGGAACACCCTCAATCCGGCTTAGAATATCCAGAGCAGGTCTCAATTTCTCAGCCAAATGGCGTAGAATTGAGATTGTAAGGACCGAATCATGAGCTTCCAAAAGATGTAGAAGAATGGAGTGTACATCACCAATAGAGCTTTTAACCACTGCACGCTCAGACTTTAATTCGTCAATTTCCTTGGTCGCAGCCTTGAGCTTCAGATTCTGAATTTTAAGCTGAGAAGTTCGTTTATCCAGCTTATCCATGATCTTGTTTTCGACAGCAAGTTCAGCTTCAAGTTGAGTGAGACGTGCATCAACTGAAGTGTGAAGCTCGGTGTTGGCGGTCTGGATTGCTTGGCGTGTTTCCTCAAAATGCTTCTTTTCAGCCTCAAGTGAACGCGTAAGATTATCAACAGAAGCATTCACTGTTTGAGCATTCTTCTGAGCGGCAGCTTGGAGAGAATCAAGAAAGAGTTGAGCATCGTAAACTAGTTTTTCGACATTTGCGGTCGCTTGCTTGCAATACTTGGTAGAGGCCTCGACTGTAATAGAAGCTTTCTGACAAGTGGAAGTGGAGGCATCAATAGCCTTAACAACATTAGAGATGGAAGTGTCATGCTCTTTTACAAAGGTCGCCAACAGAGCCTTGATTGCTGCTTCGGAGTATGCACTGCCAGAAGAAGAGGAAGAAAGCAGTTGGTCAAGCTTGTCATTCATAGCTTCTAAATGCTTCTTCGTGACAGGAGCGTCATCATCATCATCGCTCTGTACTCGATATGGACTATAATAAACACAGTCGAATTGCATGTCTTCTCCTCCAAGAACAGGTTCAGATTTGTGTGAAGGAGGTGGGGATAAAGGTTTAGAGGTAATTGGGGGTTCAGAACCGAAAGTAGATGCCCCCGTATCAAATACGTTGACACGAACAGTAGGTTCGGTTGGAGAAGTAGTAGTTGTAGTAACTTCGGTGAATAAAGGGGTTGGAATTGGAATCGAGGATGTAACCGAAGATGAGATGGGTGGAGGAAAGGGAGCAATAGTAATAGGAACCGATTGTGTAGGAGAATGAGGAGGTGAGTTTCGGTTACCTACATTAGTTGGGGAGGGTGGAGGCGAATTACCTCGAGGCGGACTTTCGATTTGAGAAACGTCATCTTCAGTTGACTCGGGGTCGGGCTGTGGGTCAGATGGAACATAGTCAGAGTCACTTGAAGATGGAGAAGGAGACTTCGGTTTGTGAGCTTTCTTTTTGGTCTTTCGTTTCTTTGGAGCAGAAGGGGTTGCGTGTTCAGACTTGCACTTCTTGGGAGTAGAAACTTTTGAGGATTGACCTTCCTTTTCCCCTTTTCTTTCAGGCTTCTTCCCTCTTTTCGCTGGTTTATCTGCTGCGTATAGTGA
The DNA here is from genome assembly GCF_052849685.1 of Lactuca virosa. Taxonomy (NCBI): domain Eukaryota; kingdom Viridiplantae; phylum Streptophyta; class Magnoliopsida; order Asterales; family Asteraceae; genus Lactuca; species Lactuca virosa. The sequence goes on along the minus strand of NC_136427.1, from coordinate 289,654,289 downwards.
ACTTTGCATTTCTGGAGTAAGCTGCCTTGGCCCTGTATGGGGTAGCTTCTTGTACTCAGTAATGACCTTGCTTTCATTGGAAACACACCTGTACATACATTCCGGAACCGAACCAATAAAGAGAAATTTGGAGGGATCTGAGACAAGTATCCTCGTAGTGTGGAAAGTAGCAATAGATGACATAAGTGAATCTGCCATTGTCGGAACGTGAAACTTTTCCATCGCCCATTGAGTAACAAGAGTCCAAAACCTAGCACAAGAAATTTCAGAGTACCGTGAAGAAGAGCTTATACTCTGAACCAGTTGAGACCATAAGATTGATCCAAAATCCATGTTAACCCCATGGTACAGACCATAAAAAAGAGTTATGAACGCCCTGCTCGCTCCATCAGAACCTGCAACCCTCTCCGATAAACCTTTAGAGAGGAGGGTAAATAGACCGTTCCACTGAGGAGGAAGACATGATTTCTTGAACTTTGTGACAGTGGTGAGAATCCCAGTGTACCCCATATCATAGAACATTGTGAAGAGTTGAGTGGTGGTAATGGAATCAGGATTAATCATGGAGTCGTCGACAACAAGCCGTAGCAATAAACAAAATCTAGCTTTTGAAATCGACGTCTTTTGATTGACGATCTCAAAGAAAATACGCTCCTTAACTTTATCGTAGACAGTAGTTGAGTAGACTTGAGAAAGTAGTGACATTGGAACACACTCCACCTGGGTTAGGGCTACGACGAGTGGTGAATATTTGAGGCATTCAACCACTTGCAGCATGTTGGGATCATACTGGAAAGGTGAGAGTTCAATGATGAGGTTTTGATTCGGTTTAATGGTGAGAAGAGAAGACTGAGCAGTTTGTTCGTAAATAGATGAAGATTCAGCCATGTTTGCAGGGGTGAAGAAGAAGATGAACAGTGGAAATTTTCCGGTGTGTTCTTGAGAGAGTGGAGAATTGGTAAAGTAGCCCAAGAGGTGTGATAAAACCTTATATACCATCGCCAGGAGAGAGAAAGAATCCATAGTAATGATTCCACGATTTTCTGAATCGACGCCTGAAAAAGCGTGATTTGACAGCTGGGTTTCCCTTGGAAGACGTCATCAGGCGTGATATTAGGAACCGTTTCAAATTCACGCGCCCGTTTCCAATCTTATCTGATGACGTGTTTTGAAATCTTATCTTGTTACCGCCGTTTCAACTTCGAAAACTTTTCAACTTCCTTTTCAAACGTTGAAAAAACCCTTTCGCGTCATATAAGGCTGGCAATGTTCACTCCTTAACAGGATATACCTCCATAGCTTGAACAACCGAAACATCAATTCTGAAAAATAGCCATTAGTACCACAAGCAAGAATTTGGAAAATCATAAAGATATTCATGCAAGAGTGTGCCAATAGAAAAGAAATAAAGCAAAATATTTGTGGGATGTAAGTGATGTCTATGTAGACACGAAACTATGGATCCCGGGCACGAATCGCTTCCTTCAAAGTCAAGAGAGACTTAGAAGTGTCTGTGTGGTTTCCCGTTGAATTACGATCAAATGTTTATTAAGAAACATTGAAAGGCATCTTTTCAAATTTAAGCTATAAAGGGTGGCTTATCTTCAACCGAACTGCAGTACTTGACATAAGACCGAAAGTGGGGTGAAGTACTTGTGAGACCAGTGTAGCCTTTTAAACAAGTAGGTGAGTTAACATATTCAGTGACTTGGTGATATTTGTAGAAATCTCAAAAACAAAATTAAACTGGATCTTATGGGAAGAAATGCCTTGGTGTTAGACAGTTTCATAAAGATCGCACAAAAATAAAAAAGGGATTTCGTGGTACCTTCCACTAAAGTGGTTTCGTTAAAGCGTGGGTGAAAACTAGAACATTTGATTGTTCACCGTCAATTCGTTATTGGTGTTGGATTTTGGGTGAAACTTAGCATGTGGTGAAACGAAGCTAAGATCATTAACACAGATGTTGTGTAACCATAAACCTAGTGGGAAATTTTGAGAGTCTCAAGGGTTACAATGATGAACCGAAATTAGATGAAGAAAAGTGATAAGGAGGTTAAAGAACCGAAAGCATCTCTGCTATATAGTAAGGACCGAGCAGATAACTCTTAACTCAATGTGAGACGAGTAAGGTAGCTCATGACATAAGTGATTTTATCAGCCTGATTGGGAAGATTTGATTTGTGTATATCAAATCAGTAAGGCTACACTTGAAGTCTTTGAGGCGTTGGTCGACATACAACATCATGCTTCTAGGGACACTTAGCTAGTACTAAGATAAAAAAATGTATACCTGTCCCAGCTCCATCATTTGAATGATCGATGATACCTTTCAGTGATATTTTTGGAAATTTTTTTTACGTTAATGAAAAGCAACATAAACAAAACAGAAAAAAAAAAATTTGGATTTTATAAAGTTTCTGAAAAGGAAATAAAAACAGAAAGAAAATATTTTTGATTTTTATGAATTTTCTGAAAAAGAATTAAAAACAGAAAGGAAAATATTTTTGATTTTTATGAATTTTCTGAAAAAGAATTAAAAACAGAAAGGAAAATATTTTTGATTTTTATGAATTTTCTGAAAAAGAATTAAAAACAGAAAGGAAAATATTTTTGATTTTTATGAATAGAAACGAAGTAAGAAAAGACATAGACAATGTACAAACTATACAACCGAAACTTCACCAAAAAGTAGTGAAGCGAAATAGACCGAGCGTTCGGTTCATTTCGGTTCCCAAAAAATCAGGAGCCGAAATAGACCGAGCGTTCGCTCTATTTCGCGTTCGGTCCATTTCGGTTCTCGAAAATTCTGGAGCCGAAATAGACCGAGCGTTCGCTCTATTTCGCGTTCGGTCCATTTCGGTTCTCGAAAATTCTGGAGCCGAAATAGACCGAGCATTCGCTCTATTTCGCGTTCGTTCCATTTCGGTTCCCGAAAATTCTAGAGCCGAAATAGACCGAGCGTTCGCTCTATTTCGCTTGATAAATTTTAATGAAGAGAAAGCGATTTCGGTACTGACTCAGCTTCCATCATTCCTAAGCCTTGTAAAATTTTGTTAAAGCTTGCTTCCGGTAAGGCTTTTGTAAAGATGTCAGCTAGTTGATCAGTGGTTCGAACAAAATGGATTTCGACATTACCATCCTCCACGTGATCCTTGATGAAATGATACCTCAGTGCTATATGTTTCGTTTTTGAGTGTTGCACTGGATTGTGACATATCCTTATTGCGCTTTCAGAGTCACAATACAAAGGGATTTTCTTCATGTTCAGGCCATATTCTCTAAGTTGACTTTGTATCCATATGACCTGTGAGGTACAAGACGTTGCGGCTATGTATTCGGCTTCGGCTGTGGAAAGAGACACACATGTTTGCTTCTTCGATTGCCAGCTAACGAGTTTGCCATCAAGAAACTGACACCCGCCAGTTGTGCTCTTTCGGTCCAGTCCACATCCACCTAGATCGGAATCAGAGAATGCTTGTACGAAGAATCCTGATTTTGCTGGGTACCATAAACCGAGAGATGAGGTTCGCTTCAGATATCGAAAAATATTCTTCACAGCCATCATGTTAGGTTCGCGTGGATTAGCTTGAAACCTGGCACAATAACAGACAGAAAATATTATGTCTGGTCGACTAGCTGTTGGATACATTAAAGACCCTATCATTTGGCGATAGAGGGTCATGTCTGTCACACCCCCAAACCAGACGGCGGAAACGCCTGGGGGTGGAGGACTTCAATTGTAGTATCACAACACATGCATCATAGTAATCAAAGTACAAACAACCATTGTATTTAAAAAGTATAAGTATTTACATGTGTTCAATCATTGTATATTGAACCAAAATATAGTTATACAAAAGAAGATATGACTCAACAAAGCTCCATCTTCTCAAAAAGCTCGGGGAGTACCTGTGTATTATTTCCCTGAGAATACAAGTAATTTGAAAAGAGAGTATCAACATAAAGTTGAGTGAGTGCATAAGTGTTTATGTTTAAAGGATGTCTCTGTATCTTGTATATGTAACTTGTTCCAGAAAATCCTATATTTTCTGTTGTATATGAAAAGTAGTTTTATTCCCATAAAACCGTTCTCTGTGTATTAATGTTTTGTATTTGTATTACTTATGAAAACTTGTAACTGAGAGTGTGCCTGGCTCCACCAGCTGTTGTTGAAAACTGTATTGAATCTTTGTATTTTGTATTCTGTAAACTGGTACTTTGAAGGTGTATTTTCGTTTAGTTATTTATACACTAACGTATTGTTAATATCTTTTTAATGAGTTATTATAACCATACTATGACTGATGGCCTGAAACAAACGCTTTGTGGGCGTTTAAACTGGTGATAACAATTGCCACTCATCTAACTGTAGCTAGCAGCCTGAGTGCGGGGTTATCAATCCCGATATAGATCTACACACACTTGTTTCGATCCCCGGCTGGAGTTTCTGGTTATAATGTCAGGACTTTTCCTATGTTGTCTAAAATGAATTAAACAACCTGAATATAGAGTCTCATAAAAAGCATATAAACGTTACATGTATATTAGTTTTGAAAACCCAATCATTCTGAAATAATGATTGACAGTATGTTCTTGAATCAAAACTCAATCATTCTGAAATAATGATTGACAGTATGTTCTTGAATTAGTATTCCAAACATGTATTTGATAAGTGTAAACCTTGATTTGTTCTGTATCAAAACCCGAGTTTCTTGTAAGACTGTGTATTCTAGTATACTTGTATCATGAATTATTGTTCTATGTATAAATTATACCTATTATAATTTATATGTACTTTCTGAATGTGTATTTAACCATGTTCACATGTAATCCCTTGCTCAGCATGTTACAAAGGTAGTTAAACTGATGAAATAACTATTATATTTATATACATATACAATTTTATATATAAGTAAAATTTAAACGACATTTGGACAAATAACCGGTACTTTAAATCCACATCCAAACAAGGAAAAGGACCCAGAATGAGTTATCAGTCCTAAGCCTTTTAAATCTTAGTTATATATATATATATATATATATATATATATATATATATATAAATATGAATTTTGGGAAAAAATATAAGATGATAAGAGTTTATGTCTTGAGTATTTTTAATGATTTAATGTTGTTTTATCATGATTTGAAATCATGATTTTTATAACACAAAGTTCTTGTGTTATGCTTGTATTCCCCCCTTAAAACAGTAGAAATTATGAAAATACGGGGGTATGTACTCACTTGATAGGTGGTGAATTGGACGGAGTTTCGTTTCACGAAAAGGAGTTTGTTTGTCAAGAAACCGGCTCAAATTGGGCAGAGTTTCGACAGGAGAGAGGTTACTTCTCGTGAATCTCGGGGCTTCGAGGCTTGATTAGGGTTCGAGACTTGATACCGGGGCTTTAGGGGTTGTATATGAGTCTGTGGAAGTGGAAAATGTGAAAGAGAATGAATTTAGGGGTGAAAAGTGTAAAAAGATCCGGAACCCTCGCATGCCTTATATAGGCCGAAGCCTCGGGTCTGAGGCTATGCGAGGCTGCGACGCATCGGACAGATGGCGAAGGAAGGGGGCTACTTCGGACCGCAGGCTCGCTGCTGGCTGGCTCGGATTGGACCGGACTTCGGTCCAATAGATGAAGGACACGTGCGAAGGCAGCATCCGAGGTGTGTCTCCGGGGTGTCTCATGCGAGGCTGTCCGAGGATGATTGGACCGCGGAGTTGGTCGAATCAGGAGGTGCCACGCATGGCTTCGGTCCACTCAGCAGCTGCCACGTGCGAGGTGACGTGTCACATGCGAAATTGCCCGGTTTTCCTATTTTTCTTTATTTTTGTGGCAAAACTTGCGAAAATCATAACTTTCGCATACGAGCTCTGTTTTTGGCGTTCTTTATATGCACGCGTAGGTAAAATCATACTCTACGACTTTCGTTTAGACTTCGTCGGCTAATTTTGACTTTATTTTTAATATTATTATTTTAAACAGACCGGGACGGGAATCCGTTAAAAATTCATAACTTCTTCATCCGACTTCCGTTTTTGTCTGTCTTTTTTCCGTTGTACTACTACCGACGAGACCTTCAATTCTCGTTTAGGTTGTGTCGGCTAAAAATCGCTCGATCTTTATTTTGAGTTTTTAGCTGTACACTGCTATACTGGAACTTAGAAAAATCATAACTTCCTCATACGAAGTCAGATTTTTCCGTTCTTTTTATGAAAGTTCTCGGTTTAACATAAACTACAACTTTCATTTAGATTGTTAAGGCTAAAATGCCTTTTATTGAAAATTCAGTTTTTACATTGAACAATGTTTTGTCGGTTTTGTCGCGGATTTTCGATTGGTCGTAACTTCTTCGTTATAACTCGGATTTTAGTGTTCTTTATGTTTTTGGAAACCTTGTTACAATCTCTATCACTTGGTTCATCCCAATCAAGATTGCTAAATAATTTATTTTTGAGGGTCAATTATGTAAATATGCACATTATGCTAAAATTTCTCTTTATTATTATAAAAAGAAATACACATTGACCTATACTATTACATAGGTTTGAAATAACCATTTGTTACATTATCCCCCCGTTAGAGAGAATTTCGTCCCGAAATTAGTATTTCAGATAGACTAGGGAAAAAGATGTGGATATTTCTGTTTCATTTGATCATCCCGCTCCCAAGTGAATTCAGGTCCCCGTTTTGCATTCCAGCAAACCTTCACTATCGGGATACGGCTTTGTTTGGTTTTCTTAACTTCCCTGTCTAGAATCTCTACGGGTTCTTCCACAAAATTGAGGCTCTCGTTTAACTCGATTTCCTCGAGTGGGATCACAAGATTCTCGTCAGATAGACACTTTTTCAAGTTCGAAACGTGGAAGGTAGGATGAATGTTATTTAGTTCTTGGGGTAGTCGGAGTTTGTAAGCTACAAGACCAATTCTAGCAAGAATTTCGAAGGGTCCTATGTACCTTGGACTCAATTTGTCATGCTTTCCAAAGCGTATCATGCGCTTCCATGGTGAGACCTTTAACAAGACGCGGTCACCAACCTGGAATTCCAAGGGTTTTCTCCGTTTGTCAGCGTAGCTTTTCTGTCTATCTCTGGAAGCTTTAACTCGCTCCCGAATTTGTATGATTTTGTCGGTGGTTTCTCGAATGATTTCCCGACCAGTGAGAACACTGTCAGGAGTTTGACCTCTAGCTAGCTGCGTGTCACCCACTTCAGCCCAGCATAGACGGGATCTGCACTTGCGGCCATAGAGGGCTTCGAATGGAGCAGCCTTTATGCTAGTGTGATAACTATTGTTATAAGAGAATTCAACAAGGGGTAAATGAATATCCCATGCCTTTCCAAAGTCTATCACGCAAGCTCGCAACATGTCTTCTAGTGTTTGAATCGTCCTCTCACTTTGTCCGTCGGTTTGTGGATGGTAGGCTGTACTCATGTCCAGCCTGGTTCCCAAAGAGTTTTGTAAAGACTGCCAGAAACGAGAGGTGAATCTACTATCTCGGTCCGAAATAATAGATATTGGTACACCATGCAGTCTAACAATATCCTTGAGGTAAGTTCGGGTTAGTTTCTCCATCTTGTCGGTTTCTTTTATTGGCAAGAAGTGGGCGGATTTGGTTAATCTGTCGACGATTACCCAAATAGTATCATAACCACCCGAAGTCTTGGGTAATTTGGTTATGAAATCCATTATAATCTGCTCCCACTTCTATTCAGGGATTTCAGGTTGTTGTAATAAACCTGAAGGTTTCTGTTACTCTACCTTGACTTTGGCACAAGTAAGGCACTTGCCCACAAAGGTAGCGATTTCGGCCTTCATGTTAGGCCACCAGTATAGTTTCTTAAGGTCCAAATACATCTTGTCTGAACCTGGATGAATGGAGTATCGGGTTTTGTGTGCTTCATTCATAACCACATCTCTGTAACCACCGAACTTTGGTGTCCAGATCCGGTTCATGAAATAATAGACTCCATCATCCCTGACTTCAAAGTTCTTATCCATTCCTCTCAGAGTTTCACCTGCCACGTTTTCGGGTTTCAAGGCTTCGAGTTGAGATTCTTTGATCTGTGTGGACAGATGTGAATGGATTGTCATGGTCAACGACTTTACTCGGCGACCCGAGTATTCTTTTCTGCTAAGGGCGTCCGCTACTACGTTTGCTTTACCAGGGTGATAAAGAATTTCACATTTATAGTCGTTCAGTAGCTCCACCCATCGTCGTAGCTCCACCCATCGTCGTTGTCTCATGTTCAGCTCTTTCTGGTTGAAGATGTGCTGGAGACTTTTATGGTACGTGAATATTGTGCATTTCGTGCCATATAGGTAATGTCTCCAGATCTTCAGAGCAAACACCACCGCTCCTAGCTCAAGGTCGTGTGTTGTGTGGTTGACTTCATGCGTCTTAAGTTGTCTGGAGGCGTCGGAAATAACCTTTCCTCTTTGCATAAGTACACACCCAAGCCCTTGATTTGAAGCATCGCAGTACACTACAAAGTCCTCTTTCCCTTCGGGTAGGGACAAGATCAGTGCACTGCACAAGGTTTGTTTGAGCGTTTGGAATGCGGTTTCTTGCTTCTCTCCCCAGTTATAGGTTACACCCTTTTGCGTCAGGGTGGTAAGATGCTTAGCGATTCGGGAGAAATTTTGGATGAATCTGCGATAGTAGCCAGCAAGACCTAAGAATTGACGGATTTCTATAGGTGTTTTGGGTGCTGGCCAGTTTTCAATTGCTTTGATTTTGGAAGGGTCCACGTGTATTCCTTTTGAACTGACCACGTGACCTAGGAATTCAACCTTCCTAATCCAAAATTCGCACTTTGAAAACTTCGCATAGAGTTTTTCTGTCCTAAGGGTTTGTAATACTAGACGAAGATGTTGGCCATGTTCCTCCTTGCTCCTTGAGTAGATAAGGATGTCGTCGATGAAGACTATGACGAATTTGTCCAGGAATGGACGACACACTCTGTTCATTAGATCCATGAACACAGCAGGTGCATTCGTCAATCCGAATGACATCACTATAAACTCGTAATGACCATAACGAGTTCTAAACACGGTCTTGGGAATGTCTTCCTCCAAAATCCGTAACTTGTGATACCCGGATCTTAAGTCTATTTTCGAGAAGTAGTTCGCACCTTGAAGTTGGTCGAACAGATTGTCACACCCCCAAACCAAGGATGGAAGAAACGTCCGGGGGTGGAGGACTTCATGTATAGTATCACAACAACGAGTATAATAGTGCTCAAAGTAAATACAACCATCATAAATATAATTGAAAAAGTTACACCAAAGTATATGTTTACATGATTCAAATCAATTACATTATGATGACAAAATGTACTGTTTGACGATTTATCGTCCCATCCTCAAAATGCTGTTGGTTTTCCTGTTTCACTGATTTCCTGAGAATACAAGTAGTTTTGAAAAAGTGTCAACAATTAAGTTGGTGAGTTCATAAGAGTTTTGTTTGAGGAAGAAACCGTTTTCCTTGTAAAAGCGATAGAGTATGATTTCCAGAAAATCCAATATTTTCTTAGTTAAGTGTGGAATGAATGCTCCTATGTTATGCGATAATGAACTCTAGAAGGACCCATAGATTCCTTCTATGATCACTCAGCGTATATAAGTTATATATAATTTGAGTTAAATGAACCGCTGAAGTCTAACAATTCTAGACGAGATGTAGTGTCAATAGAAATATGTTTCCAAAGAAAATCCAATATTTTCCTTATAAAAGTTATGTAGTCCTAAATCCCAGGACCGAAAATAAACAAGTATTTTCCATACTTAAAGATATAAAAGTGATTTTAAATCGGCATAAAACCCTTTTTGATTTGAGAAAAATCCCGTAAACTTTATGTGTTATGAGTTGTCTTTAATCCTAAGACCGAAAGTGTACAAGTATTTTACTATACTTAAAGTAATTCATTTAAGTTTAAATCGACATAAACTCGTTTGATTTAGAAGTAAACCCCTTTTCAAGGTAAAAGTTTCCATGTAAACTTGAAAAATTGTTAACTACCTATGTGAGTCGCTATAACCATACTATGACGAGAAATAACCTGCACAACGTTTTTCAGACGTTAAGATACTATGACTCTTGTCACCCGTAGACCTGCAGGTCTCACTGTAGCTAGCAGCAAGGTGTGGGGTGTCAAACCCAATATAGATCTATACACAATTATCACGCTCTCCCTACAAGAGACTCTGGTTATAACTTACAGGAATTGGGATCCCGTACTCGAACGTACGGGGAGAGAATTGTCTCACAACCTAAGTTAACTAGTTTACACATAGTTTGATATTAAAACTTCTTCCGTGGAGGAAGTAAAATCACATTTTCTGAATAAATAGTGATATGAAATCCTTAAACTATTACTATTATAGTTTATCACGTAGGATATGAAAAATCCATTTGTTTTGAGAGTAAAACATTTTTCATGTAGTAAAATCCATAAACTATACTTATTGAAGTTTATTATATGTGTTCGAAATGAATGAGTAAACCTTATCATGAATGACTAAATTTCAGTTTAAGATGATAAACTAACAAGATAATACATTCAATATTCAGAACTTATGGTTATACACTTTGCTCAACATATTACAAAGTGTTATGAAAGTTATAAGCTGTTAACTAGTTTTTAACCTTTCAGCACTGTTTAAAAAAATCATAGAAAAATCATACGAAGTCGAAAACTGAATCTGTAAATTCTGAGAGTTCACAAAATGTGTCTAGTTTATTCATAATTTTTATTATGATTTTTATAAGTTTTAACATGTGTTAAAATGTTCATATTCACAGACTAGTCAGAATTCATTTCTGAAATGATAGGCAGTTTTGTAAAAATCACCATAAATCCTAGAAAAGTCGTATGGAGATGTGCAAGTAGTCATTTTAAAGGTATGAACTTGAACTATTTGCACCTAATACAGTTTTGAAAACTAAAATTTTTAAGTTGACCAAAACAGTCCGTAAATGGAGTTGAACTTTTCTGATGAAGGCTGTTAAATGTATTTAGCTGTGTTCTTGGTGTTTAATCTTGTATTCCCCCCCTTAAAACTTAAGAAAAACATGAAAATATAGGGGTATGAACTCACCTTGAGTGATTTCAGTAGATGGATGATGGAGAAAGGTAGTGTTCAACTCAAGAACACTAAGAAGATGCCTTGAAGATTTGAAGATCTAACACAAATGTGACAATATTTGTGTAAGCAAGCTATGATTTGGATGAAGGATGTTAAATAATCATAAGGAGGATTATATCACTTACCAAAAGTGAAAAAAAACTTGATGATCAGCCCTTGAATCTCGAATTTGAGAGAGAGAGAAGTGAGAGAAAAAGTGTTTGTTCTTTGGAGGAAAAATGAGAAAAATGAGAGAAAGATGAGGAGAGATAATAGTTTTCAGCCTTTGACCAAGAGTATGGTTGTTCAAATGGTGGGGAAAGTACTCTTGAATGACCAGGTATGGTGGAAGGACAATAGCTGGTCATGGAGTGGGCATGTGAGTGGTTGCTTGTGTCATACACTAAGGCAAAGTCAACACTCCACCACAAGATCTTACTTAATAGATTTGTATTCATAAATAAGGATTTCCCTAAAAATATGCTGAATTTATGAATATATGGGGTCTTATATGTCAAAATATAAGTTTGGGTGAAAATCCCTCGTTAAAATAATTAAAAACGGGCTTAAAACGAAGTTGTGGTCGAAAACCGGGTGGAAAATGGGAAATCCGAAGTTAGGAGGGTGATTCCAGTCTTAACAGCCTTAGGTCCGAAGTGAAGGCTTGGTCGCGGATGCGGATTCGAAGAGAAAAGGGGCTGCGGTCCGAGCAGGTACCGCAGGCGGGTTCGGCAGGTAGGACCGGAGGCGACTTCGGATGCGGTGCTCCAGGTGGCTGCGGTCGGTGGCTGCGTCTACTTAAGGAGACTCCGGTTCAAGGAGGGTTTGGTCCCTATAGAGGGACTTCGGCCCTAAGAGGCTATTTTCCAAGGTATCTTCCCGTTTCGAATGGTTTTTCACCAAGTCAAGTGTCGGGATGCCCCAAATGATTACAAAAAAGATCAAAAGAGGTTTTAAGAGAGATTTGGGAGAGATTTGACATACTTGGAGAGATTTGGGAGAGATTTCACATTCTTGGAGAGATTTCTCACATAGAGAGAGATTTGGGAGAGATTTCACATTCTTGGAGAGATTTCTCATACAGAGAGAGATTTGGGAGAGATTTCACACACTTGGAGAGATTTCTCATATAGAGAGAGATTTGAGAGAGATTTCACATTCTTGGAGAGATTTCTCATACAGAGAGAGATTTGGGAGAGATTTCACATTCTTGGAGAGATTTGGGAGAGATTACACACACTTGTAGCGATTTCTCCTACTTAGAGAGTTTTGGGTGAGTTAGAGTGAAAGAGATTGGGAGAGACTTCTTTTGTGACGTTTTTGAGTGTTTGGCTTCGCAATTCAAGGTTTGTAAACCTCGTTAAGTCTTGTTATGATTGTTATATGCCCCCGAGGGTTAAGGAATAATGTTTTATCGAGTAGTTTAATCACTTGCCCTGATTAGGGTTTAGAGTTTCCGAACACGTGAAAATTCCAAGTGATACTTTGTATTAAGATTGCGAGTTGTTCGATAAGAAACATAATGGAAACCCTAATATACAAGGGTTAGATGAGTTGACCGGTTTGACTTGTTGACTTTAGTTGACTTTGACTTGGCCAAAATTGACGGTTGTCACACAGATCGTCAATGCGAGGTAAAGGATATCGATTTTTAATGGTAAGTTTATTTAGCTCGCGGTAGTCTATGCACATGCGGAATGATCCATCCTTCTTCTTTACGAACAAAACTGGTGCTCCCCATGGTGAGAAGCTTGGTCTTATGAAACCTTTACTAAGGAGTTCGTTAAGTTGGCTGGATAATTCTTGCATTTCAGAAGGTGCAAGACGATAGGGGGATTTGGCTACAGGGGTAGCTCCAGGGATTAAGTCGATTCGGAATTCGACTTGTCGTTCGGGAGGTACTCCTGGAAGATCATCGGGAAAGATATTGGGAAAGTTGCAAACCTATGGAATGCTCGCGATATCTTTTACTTCTTGCTTTTTGTCTACGACGTGAGCTAAGAAAGCACAGTACTCTTTGCGAAGGTACTTCTGTTCCTTGATGCAAGAAATGATCCGAAGGTTCGTTTCCGGGTTTGTCGCCATAGATAATAAGAGTTTCGTTAGTTGGCAAGTTCAAACGAACAGCTCTTTCATAACATAGGATGTCGACATGGTTGGGGCACAACCAATCCATACCTATTATGATGTCAAAACTTTTGATAGAGACCGGCATAAGGTCTATTGGGAAAAACAAGTCATTCAAGGTAAGGATACATCCTATGTATATATCGTTGGTGGATTCAGATTTCCCGTTAGCCATTTCTACTGTAAACGTTTCATTTAGTGGTTGTGAGTTTTGATTTAGTAGATGTTTAAAATTATGGCTCACGAAGCTCCTCTCAACACCACAATCAAATAGAATGCATGCATAAGTATTGTTGAGAAGGAACGTACCCGTGACCACAGCAGGGTCTGCCACCGCTTCTTCATGGCCCAGTGCTAAAATTCTCCCAACTCCACCGACATTACCTGCTTTTGGGCAACCTTTCGCGAAGTGCCCCACATCACCGCATTGGTAGCATGCTCGGCTTACTCCAGCGGCAGGTGTTTGGTTAAGTGGTTGGGGTGGCATTCTACAGAATCAGGCAGTATGCCCTTTCCTTTTGCAGTTACGGCACTGTATGTCTCGGCAATTTCCGTTGTGATGAAAATTGCACTTGTTGCATTTAGGGAGGATACCAGCATAGGGCTTAGCTGGTGCAAGGTTATTAGGGACAGCAGCAGGTATAGTAGTGGGTATGGTGGTAGGTACAATAGTAGCATGGACTGCCACTACTTGTTGCTTCTTTGTAGGTTCCAGAGGAGATTTGCCCTTCCTCTTGTTCCAAACCCTCTTCTCGATGTGAATGTTTCTAACCACCTTTCGCAGTTAAAGCTAAACTTGTTTTATGAAGACTTTGAGCTTGGGCGTTGCTTCTAATTTCTGTTTAAGAAAGAAAACCCAGGTGAACCGAGAAAAATCATCAACTATGACAAGTATATATTTGTTACCACCGATGGTTTCAATAGCCGAAGGTCCACACAGATCAATATGTAGGAGCTCAAGCGGTTAGATGATCTTTGTGTTAAAACGAGTTGGATGACTTTCCCTGCTTTGCTTTCCCATTTCACATATAGCACACAAATGTTCCTTGTCAAACTTGAGAAGTGGAAGTCCTCGCACATGATCACCAAGAACTAGCTTGTTGATGTCTTTGAAGTTGAGGTGCGAGAGCCTTCGGTGCCATAGCCAGCTTTCGTTATAATGTGCTTTCGATAGTAGGCATATAGATGGCTTCTCTCGTATTGGATTAAGGTTCAATGGATACATTTCGCCTTTTCTTTGAGATTTCAGCAGAACATTCTTGGTCTTCTTTTCTATTATTTCTGACCCTTCATCATCGAACGAAACCTTCAGTCCTGTTCCCACCACCAGTTGCGAGACACTGATGAGATTGTGTTGTAAGCCTTCTACATATGCCACCTTTCTGATCGAGAAATCTCCATTTGTGATCATTCCATAGCCTTTTATTGTGCCAAAAGAATTGTTTACATACTTGACACATCCACCATCCTTCAGAGCCCGAAACTCCCGTAGCTCTTCCTTTCTCCCTGTCATGTGACGTGAGCAACCACTGTCAATATACCATTCATCATCGAACAGCTCGTCATGAATAACCTACAAAATTAAGCAGATTTAGGAACCCAAAGTTTCTTGGGTCCTTGTGAGCCTATTACAGAACAGAGGATAGTAAGAGAAGAATCAACCAAAAAAGTTCGTTTTATTAAGGTGGTTTCATATTTTCTTTTAATTGTGAAAACTTTGATTTTGTTAGCTTTTGTTTCTTTAACTTCAGACTTTGGAATTGTGTTCTTATTGTTCACAAACTTTTGGTTATGTTTCCTAGAGTTAGCAGACGTTTTCTTTGTCTTCTTTTCTTCTTCTGAGACTAGCTTCCCTTTTCCCTTTACATCCACTTTTAGATTTTGCTTTGAGTGAGAGGGATGAGTTTTAGTAGCGAAACTGAAACATCCCAAAAATACAACCCAAAAATTTTTGTTTGAAAACTTTACTAAACCATAATATCAATTATTCAAAGATAAAAACCATGAATCGTGTATCTCAAAATGTCATAATAGATTTATCAAATCGAAACTAGTGTCAAGATTATATCAAAATATCAGAGTCTAACTCCCAGGCTAAAACTGTGGTGTGTGCCATGCCATCATCCCGAGCCCTTCCCTTTGCTAGCTGAAGTACCTGAAACCAAAACTGAAACTGTAAGCACGAAGCTTAGTGAGCTCCCCCAAACTACCACATACCATACAATAACATATAAGCACATACTGGGCCTCGCCCACTGCATCAGACCGAAGTCCGGAACTGACTAGGGCCTTGCCCACTGCATCGGACCGAAGTCCGAAACTGACTAGGGCCTTGCCAACTGCATCGGACCGAAGTCCGGAACTAACTAGGGCCTTGCCCACTACATCGGACCGAAGTCCGGAACTGTATCGGACCGAAGTCCGGAACTGACTGAACATATCATAACATAATCATAACATATAATATGAAAACATACACTGCATACTGCATTAGACCATAGTCCGGAACACATAACACATACCATGCCTGCATCACAAAGACACCAAGCATACTGTGGTCCGAAACTACTGCTAACTAAACGGGCCGACATTGTGGCCGTAGACCCGTTCCTACTGGAAGGAAAACTCACCTCCTAAGGCTGGCTGCTGAAATGCTGCTCGGGAACTGACTGACTGCTGCTCCGGTAACTCCCCGGCTACAATTCCCAAAAGACACTTAATCAGACACTGATAACTAATCTTAGGGTAAAGTGACTATTTTACCCCCTGGTCAAAGTCAACAATCCGTTGACCTGACTCGCCGAGTTGGGCCGCCAACTCGTCGAGTCCCTATCTTTCCTTCTACTCCCCTTCCCGACTCTACTCGTCGAGTTTAGAGAAGACTCGACGAGTTCTCGTTCTATAATAACATCAAGTCAACCTTTATCTGACTCGCCGAGTTGTATGAACAACTCGTCGAGTCCTCCTTCGTCATATGAACACGTCCAGTCTGTGACTCGCCGAGTCGTATGAATAACTCGTCGAGTCTGTTCTTACAGGTAAGGAGATTGCCTTGGACTCGCCGAGTCAGGGCGTAGACTCGCCGAGTCCCTCTACACTCAGATCCATGTCTTAACTCACTGAGTATTTACTCTACTCACTAACGGACTCGCTACAACTGAATAGGGAATCTAAAACTCGCGACCGGACTCGCCGAGTCCGAAGAACAACTCGCCGAGTCCTTTTCATGTAGTTTCTATTCAGTCGATTCTAATCAGTTTTAGTGCATCCAAATCATAGATCTAGGCTTCTGGGACAATCTGAACACGTAAAGTTGCTAACTTTACGTGTATCTATGATGAAATGAAGCAATAACACTCAAACTTGGCTATAATGGGGGTTACTTGTCTAGAACAAGGCCATGGCTGCCAAAAGGTGGCCTTCTTGAGCTCCTGGAACTCAAGAGAGGCTAGATTCGAGATATGACTTGATTACAAGGCTTCATCACTAGGGATTTGGGGTTTTTGAGCTCAAAACCATCAATTTGGGGACAAACTAGATCTAGCAATACAATACCCAAGATGAAAGCTTTATTACCAGAAAGGATGGCCAAAGAGGAGTATAATCTGGATCTACTTCTTCTTCCTTGAGTTCTTCAACCTTCTCCTTCTTCTTCTTGCTCAACAATGCACCAAGATTCCTTCACAAGGGTAAAAATCACCCACACACACTTCTAGGAGGCTAGGGTTTCAGGAATAAGTCTCTGAGAGGTGAAGGAGGCTGGTTTGGGGCTATAAGGACGTTTAAATAGGGTACAAACCCTAAGAATTAGGGTTTCATCCAGACTGGAAGACTCGCCGAGTCGGGAATGGGCTCGTCGAGTCGCCCCACTAAGTCCACGTGCATTCCCGCTTCTACTCGACGAGTCGGGGCTACTGACTCGCCGAGTAACCCTAAGAAAGGAAAATCCAGTATTTAAATTACATACCAGGAATGGGGCGTTACAATTCTCCCCCACTTATCTTAGACTTCATCCTCGAAGTCTGCTGTCTCTGGAAACAACTCTGGGTAGTGCTCCCTCATCTCTTCCTCGGGCTCCCATGTCCACTCCGAACCCTTGCGGTGCTGCCACTGCACCTTCACTAGCTGAACCACCTTGTTCCTCAAGGTCTTCGTCTTCCGATCCAAGACCGCAACTGGTCTCTCGATGTAATTCAGGCTGCTATCAACTTGAATATCCTCCAACGGTACAACTGCTGACTCATCCACCAAACACTTCCGCAACTGAGAAACATGGAACGTGCTGTGGATCTGGTTGAGCTCTACTGGAAGGTCTAACTGATAAGCAACCTGACCTACCCGGGCCAAAACCCTAAACGGACCAATGAATCTGGGGCCCAGCTTGCCCCTCTTCCGAAATCTGATAACACCCTTCCAGGGTGACACTTTCAGGAGGACCATATCGCCCACCTGAAACTCCAAGTTCGAACGCCGCTTGTCGGCGTAACTCTTCTGCCGGCTCTAAGCAGTTTGGAGTCTTCTCCGGACTTGCTGAATCTGCTCCGTAGTCTTGAGTACCACCTTTGTACTCCCCATGACTCGCTGACTGACCTCACCCCAACAGATTGGGGTCCTACATTTCCTCCCGTAGAGCATCTTGAAGGGAGGCCGGTCTATACTGGAGTGATAGCTGTTGTTATACGAAAATTCCGCTAACGGAAGATACGTATCCCAACTGCCACCGAAATCTAACACATGTGCCCGAAGCATGTCCTCGAGAGTATGGATCGTCCTCTCGCTCTGTCTGTCCGTCTGAGGGTGGAAAGCGGTGCTGAAATAGAGACGACTACCCATCTCATCGTGAAACCGCTTCCAAAACCTGGAAGTAAAACGGACGTCTCTGTCTGATACCACTGAGACAGGCACTCCATGACGTGCCACCACCTCTCGCACATAAATCTCAGCCAGTTTTTCGGCTGAGATGCTCTCCTGGATCGGTATGAAATGCGCACTCTTGGTCAACCGATCCACTATGACCCAAATCGAATCTACCCCACGTGCGGTCCTGTGAAGCTTAGTAATGAAATCCATGGTGATATCCTCCCATTTCCACACGGGAATGTCCAGCGGCTGCATCTTGCCGTGGGGCCTCTGGTGCTCTGCCTTGACCTTCCTGCAGGTTAGGCATCTCTCCACATACCAAGCTACGTCCCGCTTCATGCAGGGCCACCATTAATCGGGTCGAAGATCTCTGTACATCTTCGTCGCCCCTGGGTGGATGGAGAACCAAGACTTGTGGGCCTCATCCATCAACACCTGCCGTACTCCTCCCCAGTATGGCACCCAAACTCTCCCATGAAGGGTCAACAATCCTCGACTGTCATAATCGAAAGAAGCAACTCGGCCCACGATCCTCTCGCACTTCTGTCTTTCCTCTTTTAGGCCCTCAACATGTGCCTCTCTAATCTGCTCCAATATTGGAGTAATCACTGTCATCCTCAGACATATATCTCTGATCGGGGCCGTCATCGCCTTATGGCTCAAGGCGTCGGCCACTACGTTGGCCTTGCCCGGATGATAAAGGATCTCACAATCATAGTCCTTCACCACATCTAACCACCGACGTTGCCTCATATTTAGATTCGGCTGATCCATAAGGTACCTCATACTCTTGTGATCCGTGTAAATGGTACAACGGACCCCATAGAGGTAATGTCTCCAAATCTTGAGGGCGAAAACCATTGCCCCCAGCTCTAAATCGTGCGTCGGATAGTTAGCCTCGTGAGGCTTCAACTGTCTAGAGGCATACACTATCACATGCCCTCGCTGCATCAATACTGCTCCCATACCTGTGATCGAAGCGTCACAGTAGACTACGAAGTCATCCACTCCCTCTGGCAGGGTAAGAATCGGTGCCTCGCACAATCTCTGCCTGAGGGTCTCAAATGCTGCCTGCTGCTCAGGCCCCCAGCGAAATGCCACCGACTTCCTGGTCAGTCGAGTGAGCGGAACTGCTATCTTGGAGAAATCCTGGATGAATCTCCTGTAATACCCTGCCAAACCTAGGAAGCTCCGAATCTCAGATGGAGACCTCGGGACCTCCCACTGCATCACGGCCTCTATCTTGGCCGGATCTACCAGTATACCCTTCTGGTTGACGAGGTGTCCAAGGAACTGCACCTCACGCAACCAGATTTCACACTTGGAGAACTTTGCGAAAAGTTTCTCCCTCTTCAGTGTCTCTAGCACCTCTCTCAGGTGCTCCTCGTGCTGCTCCTGAGTCTTGGAGTAAACCAATATGTCGTCAATAAATACTATCACAGACCGATCCAGCATCGGCCTGCATACGCGGTTCATGAGATCCATGAACGCGGCTGGAGCATTGGTGAGCCCAAACGGCATCACCACAAACTCATAATGACCATAGCGGGTCCTAAAAGCAGTCTTCTGCACATCATCATCTCTGACCCGCATCTGGTGATATCCGGACCGTAGATCAATCTTGGAAAACCAAGATGCCACCTGCAGCTGATCGAACAAATCATCTATCCTCGGGAGTGGGTAACGGTTCTTCACCATTACGTTATTCAACTCCCGGTAATCAATACACATACGGTGTGACCCGTCCTTCTTCTTCACAAACAGGATCGGGGCTCCCCATGGCGAACTGCTCAGTCTGATAAAACCCTTGTCTAGTAGCTCCTACAGCTGCATAGACAACTCCTGCATCTCAGGAGGATCCAACCGATACGGTGCCTCGGCTATCGGAGCCGCACCAGGAACCAGATCAATCCTAAACTCACCTGTCTCTCCAAAGGTATCCTAGGCAAATGTTCTAGGAATACATCCGGGTACTCGCGTACTACCGGTACATCGTCAACTGTCGCCTTGCCCTTCTTCCGGGCATCTAAAACACTGGCGACGTACCCTACACAACCCTGTTGAATGTAGCGTCTCGTTCTCGCTACTGAACAAAGAACTGGTCCGCGCTGTGGCCTCTCGCCCTGAATCACTAACTCTCCCCCACTAGGAGTGCGAACCCTCACTAACTGCAACTCACAATCAATCACTGCCCCATTGGGGCTCAGCCAATCCATACCCACTATAACCTTATTCCCTCTCAGGGGAATAGGAACCAAATCCACTGAAAACTGCTCATCAAATAACTGCAGCCAACACCCCCTATGCACTCTCGCGACCCTGTCGGTCCTATCATCAGCTATCTCAACCTCGAGTGGACAATCCAGCTCCCCCGGAGCTCTACTAAACCTCTTGCTAAGCGCAAGTGAAACAAATGATCGGGTAGCCCCCGAGTCAAACAATATTGTAGCTGAAATGCCGTTCACTAAGAACGACCCTATACGAAAACATATAACTATGAGAAACAATCAATATCAAATACAGAGATAAGAGGAAAATACATACCCATCACCACATCAGGAGTCGCCCGCGCCTCCTCTGCTGTCATCTGGAAAGCTCTACTCTTCGCCACTGGCGCCTCAGTCCGACCCTGACGGCCGTCTGTAATCCTCAAAGTAGCAGGGGTAGGTGCTGCCACCTTCCCTGCTGCTGCTAAACTCGGGCACTAGGACTTTTTATGTCCCCTCTGATTGCAATGGAAGCAAATCAGATCAGTTGCTATGGTGGTGGTGGTGGCTGTACAATCTCTACTCATATGCCCGGTCCGACCGCACTTGTAGCAGCCGGAGATCCCTGCCTTGCACGCCCCATCGTGCAATCTCCCACACTTGCCACACCTACCGTGGCTCTGTTGTCCTCTGGATCTGTGATCCGCTACCTTGGGCTTTTTGCCCAAACTCCCTGTGCCAGACGCCGCCTCTGGCTTCCTCTTCTTCTCCATCTCCAAATCTATCTCTCTCTCACGAGCCCTCGCAATCATGTCATCCAGTGTTTTACAGCTGGACCGGCTCACAAACTGGCGGATATCACTCCGCAACATCTCATGATAACGGGCCTTCTTCATTTCCTCATCAGCCGCGTACTGAGGAACGAGAAGAGCCCTTTCCCTGAACTTGGCGGTAATCTCCGCCACAGTCTCAGTAGTCTGAGTAAGATCCTGAAATTCCCTCGCTAACTGTTGCACCTCGATAACCGGTGCAAACTCGGCTCTGAACCTAGTAGTGAAATCGGTCCAGGTCATTGCATCGAGAGCTGCGTCATCTCCCATGACATGTTCGATCTCCTCCCACCAATCTCGTGCCCTGTCCTTCAGGAGACAGGATGCTAGTCTGACCTTGTCCCCCTCGGGACATCTGCTGGTGCGGAATGCATTGGCGACATCCGCCAACCACCTGGTACTCGCAATGGGATCCCGCACCCCATGGTAGTCAGGAGCTCCACATGCTCTGAACTCCCTGAAAGTGAGGGTGCGCGACCCCATCATGGCTGCCACCTCAGCACGGAATGTGCTCAACTTCTCGTCCATCAGCTCCAAAATACCCTCCTTGATCGAACCGAAGATCACAGGAGTCTGCTCGAGTAGGATGCGAGTAACCTCTGAGGAGAGAAACTCCCTAGTATGCTCATCTATATGCTTGGCCCCCGAGCCTGATCCCGATCCCTCACCGGCACCCGAACTGCTGTCTGCTGGTCTAGGGCGTAAAACCACCATTCTGAAAACACATAATGACAATGTCAGGAATACATATATATATATCTCGAGGGATCGCTACTACTACAAGTTTCCTGGTCTCATCTCAGCCTTCCTTGATTCGAGTATGGATCCTCTGCTTTCAGTAGTACGGGCCCATACTACCTTCCACATCTATTCGTACTTTCCTCAAGAACTGCCTTGACTCCACCAAGTCCCTTTTTCTACCACTGTTCTCTGCTACACTCATCCTAGGCTTGCCCTAGGGTAATCACCAAACCACTTTCCACTATCAGCTGCACAAGAAGTCCCGACTACCTCCCCCTAACTAGCTCATGAATACTATTACATATCACTTCAGACTAGATAATTCTTCGAATGAGAGATCCTACCCTACAACGGTTAGACTCAGACAAGAGTTGTGCCATAGAGCTAGACCTAACCTTCTCAAATTATTTAATCCTCACAATATGTAACGTAACATATTTATTTACTAGTTAGTAAAAGATAACTAAGACTCCTAAAAGCACAAAGCAAGCAGCATTCGAGCATCGAGTACACATAATCAAGCTTATACTACTCTGGCTATCATACTGACAATCCTGTACTAGCAAGCAGTTCTCATAGAGCTGAAACACATAAAACAGGCACATAAGGCATCCTTCCTAGATCCTTAGTCCTAATCTAGCATGTTGTTCTACTGAAACTGATAATCATAACATAAACTTGTATTGGTAATTTGGGAGTACTTACTTGAGCTCGGCTGATCGCATGCACCACACCCTTTTCTCTTTTTCAAAACCCTTTTCTCTTTTTAAGTTTCTTTTCAAAAATTCTTTCTGAAGAATGATTTTCTTTTGAAAACCTTATACCATTTCCTTAGTTTGAGTTCAGACATACCCGAAAGTGTGTCCGAATCCCTCAAACCAAGGCTCTGATACCAACTTGAAACATCCCATAAATACAACCCAAAAATTTTTGTTTGAAAACTTTACTAAACCATAATATCAATTATTAAAAGATAAAAACCATGAATCATGTATCTCAAAATGTCATAATAAATTTATCAAATCGAAACTAGTGTCAAGATCATATCAAGATATCAGAGTCTAACTCCCAGGCTAAAACTGTGGTGTGTGCCATGCCATCATCCCGAGCCCTTCCCTTTGCTAGCTGAAGTACCTGAAACCAAAACTAAAACTGTAAGCACGAAGCTTAGTGAGCTCCCCCAAACTACCACATACCATACAATAACATATAAGCACATACTCGGCCTCGCCCACTACATCAGACCGAAGTCCGGAACTGACTAGGGCCTTGCCCACTGCATCGGACCGAAGTCCGGAACTGACTAGGGCCTTGCCCACTGCATCGAACCGAAGTCCGGAACTAACTAGGGCCTTGCCCACTGCATCGGACCGAAGTCCGGAACTGCATCGGACCGAAGTCCGGAACTGACTGAACATAGCATAACATAATTATAGCATATAATATGAACACATATACTGCATACTGCATCGGACCATAGTTCGGAACACATAACACATACCATGCCTG
The DNA here is from genome assembly GCF_052849685.1 of Lactuca virosa. Lineage (NCBI taxonomy): Eukaryota > Viridiplantae > Streptophyta > Magnoliopsida > Asterales > Asteraceae > Lactuca > Lactuca virosa. Next base: position 289,630,882 of record NC_136427.1, on the reverse strand, counting down.
CATCACAAAGACACCAAGCATACTGAACTACTGCATCGGATTGTGGTCCGGAACTACTGCTAACTAAACGGGCCGGCATTGTGGCCGTAGACCCGTTCCTACTGGAAGGAAAACTCACCTCCTAAGGCTGGCTACTGAAATGCTGCTCGGGAACTGACTGACTGCTGCTCCGGTAACTCCCCGGCTACAATTCCCAAAAGACACTTAATCAGACACTGATAACTAATCTTAGGGTAAAATAACTAGTTTACCCCTGGTCAAAGTCAACAATCCGTTGACCTGACTCGCCGAGTTGGGCCGCCAACTCGTCGAGTCCCTATCTTTCCTTCTACTCCCCTTCCCGACTCTACTCGTCGAGTTTAGCGAAGACTCGACGAGTTCTCATTCTATAATAACATCAAGTCAACCTTTATCTGACTCGCCGAGTTGTATGAACAACTCGTCGATTTCTCCTTCATCATATGAACACGTCCAGTCTGTGACTCGCCGAGTTGTATGAACAACTCGTCGAGTCTGTTCTTACAAGTAAGGAGATTGCCTTGGACTCGTCGAGTCAAGGCGTAGACTCGCCGAGTCCCTCTACACTCAGATCCATGTCTTAACTCACTGAGTCTTTACTCTACTCACTAACGGACTCGCTACAACTGAACAGGGAATCTAAAACTCGCGACCGGACTCGCCGAGTTCGAAGAACGACTCGTCGAGTCCTTTTCATGCAATTTCTATTCAGTCGATTCTAATCAGTTTTAGTGCATCCAAATCATAGATCTGGGCTTCTGGGACAATCTGAACACGTAAAGTTGCTAACTTTACATGTATCTATGATGAAATGAAGCAATAACACTCAAACTTGGCTATAATGGGGGTTACTTGTCTAGAACAAGGCCATGGCTGCCAAAAGGTGGCCTTCTTGAGCTCCTGGAACTCAAGAGAGGCTAGATTCGAGATATGACTTGATTACAAGGCTTCATCACTAGGGATTTGGGGTTTTTGAGCTCAAAACCATCAATTTGGGGACAAACTAGATCTAGCAATACAATAACCAAGATGAAAGCTTTATTACCAGAAAGGATGGCCAAAGAGGAGTATAATCTGGATCTACTTCTTCTTCCTTGAGTTCTTCTACCTTCTCCTTCTTCTTCTTGCTCAACAATGCACCAAGATTCCTTCACAAGGGCAAAAATCACTCACACACACTTCTAGGAGGCTAGGGTTTCGGGAATAAGTCTCTGAGAGGTGAAGGAGGCTGGTTTGGGGCTATAAGGACGTTTAAATAGGGTACAAACCCTAAGAATTAGGGTTTCATCCAGACTGGCAGACTCGCCGAGTCGGGAATGGACTCGTCGAGTCGCCCCACTAAGTCCACGTGTATTCTCGCTTCTACTCGATGAGTCGGGGCTACTGACTCGCCGAGTAACCCTAAGAAAGGAAAATTCAGTATTTAAATTACATACCAGGAATGGGGCATTACAGAAACCTAGGTTTAGGTTCTTTTCGTCTGAAGATGGAGAACCGAAACCACTCTTTTGGTTTCGTTTGCTTCCATTTTGGGAGCCGAAACTACTCTTTCGGTTCGCTTTAATGAAGGAATGGCATTGAGTACAAGGAGTAGAGTTACACTTTGATTTTGCTTCTTCTGTAAGGAGTGAAGATTTGTCTGAGTGAATATAATTAGGGTTTTGAGACTTCCAAAACTGCTTCCTTTCAGAGAGATTCTTCTTATAGCCCCTATTACGTTGATGTTTGTGCTCTGACCACTGCTTTGGAGTTTTATGGATATTGACCTTAGGTTTCGGTCTTTCATCACGAGTTTCGCTCTTTAGCGAGGAGGTTTCGCTTGTCGCCTTGACTGGTTCTCTTGGAATCTTTTTGGTTCCATTTGTGCTTGGCACATCAAGATGTGTAGGCTTGTAGATTGGTTCTGCCACATATCTGCCTTTGACCCTCCATGATGTTTTCTCAGACAGACCAATCGTTTCATGAACATTATCGATTGGAGCTGACCAGAAATACTCTTCACAGCCTTCAGCATTTTCCTCGTTTACTATTGCTGTCAGCTCGACTGTTTGCTGTTGTGTGACTCCTGTAACTGCATAAACCTAATTTAGTGTGGTTTGAACCTTTTAATTTACCATGGCCTTTTCTTTCAGAATTCTGGACTTATCTTGGGATATACGAGCGAACTCAACGGAGTTTTCAGAAATGAGATTTTTGATAGGTTCGGGTTCGCTTTTGACAAATTCAGAACAGTCCACCTCATCCTCTATGGATATTTCACTCATATCAGCATCCTCATTAAATTCAGAAGTATTTTCAACATCAATTTTGTTTTCCGAACTTAACTTGGCATTCAACGAGTCAAACTTCTGCATGGTTTCGGTTTTAATTTTTAATTTGTTATTTTCGTCCAAAAGGTTCTTAAGCATGTCCTTATGGTCTTTGGACTTGATGAAGGACTCGATTTTATCAAGACCAATTTTGTATGCTGGAGAAATTTCATCAGAAGATACAACGACTTCACAGTTATATACATCAGCATCAATTTCATCCTCCTTAAATTCAAGGAAGGGCAGAATCATTCTATGAATTTTCTTGCCTATTTCACAATTCATATGCAATTGGGTAATATTCGAATATAAACGTTTAGCAATTAAACAAAAAACATTTCTCTGTTTTAAAAGCTTTAAATTATCCCTTTGCAAATAAATTGTCTCATCCTTAATCCTAACTAACTCGATCTCCTTTTGCTCTATCCAGATCCGTCTCTCCTCACTCTTCGAAGACACCCTGCTGAGTTGATCAGTTAGATTAGTGTTTGTTAAGCGATTCTGTATTAAACTACCACTTAAACTAGAAAATTTAGATTTTAATTCGTTCAGTTCTTTTTCATAGTTTGTGACAGGGATTTTTAATGATTCGAGAATTGATTTTACCTTCTTGATCAATTGGTCGCATTCGTTGATCTGCTCGCCAACTGGTTTGGTAGTGAAGCATCTGTCTTCTCGCTCCCTTGCTTCATCACAACTCCCATCAGTAGTATAGCCTCTCATCTATGACACTCCGGCGGTCACTATCAATCACTTCCCTGCACCTTCGGTTTCAGCTTCTTTCGCCACGAAAGCCCTGCCATGTGTAGGCTTACGAACTTCTTCGTCCTCAGAGTCTGTAGACCAGACTTCCACACCACCAAACTCATCGTCCATGAGATTTTCCTGCACAATTAAAGCATTCATAGTGTTGTTAGCAGCAGCTTTCTTCTTTTTTATTTCTTCTAGCTTTCGCATGTAGTAGGCTTCATCATCTTCATTCTCGTTCTTTTCTAACATCTTTCTCAAGACACAATCTTTGGCAAAGTGATTTTTTCCTTTGCAGAAGTGACAATCAAATCCAGATTCACCAACAAGCTTACTATCCTTCTTCGGTTCTTCATGCTGAGGAGAGTTTCGGTTCCTCCTTTGCTTTATCCGAACTGTAGCTTCCTTGCCAGTTTCGGTTCTTGGAGATAGGAAACTTTCTACGCACGAACTTCTTTGGATTAGAGACCATCAAAGCATATTCTTCATTGATTAGATCAAACTCTGACAGATCTAAATCTTCTTCTTCTTCAGCCACATTCTTTCCTTTTGATATGAGAGCTAAAGATCCCATGCTTGAAACCACATTCGTTTCTTTGGTCACTGCACTTTCGTGTGATTTTAGAATCCCCACTAGCTTCGGCAAAGAGTAAGCTTTGAATTGTTCATGAGCTTTTACTATAGACATCACCGCCATCCATTCGGTTCTTATGCCATTCATGAATGTGACCTTTTGCTCAATTACCTTCTTTTCTATGCCATGCTTTATCATTTTGCTGAGAAGATGATTGAAACGATCAAAGGCTTGAATGAGCTTCTCTTCTGGTTTTTGCTTGAAGTCTCCAAACTCTGAAAGCAGTAAAGTTTGGATAGAATGCTCAAGATCCTCATCGGTGGAATATAACTCCTTCAATCTAACCCATATCTCGTTTGCCGTCGTGCATGAACTGACCAACCGGAATGTGTCAGATTGTAGGGTGAATCTGATCATTCTTAGTGCTTTAATGTTGCTCACAAGCTTTTCCTTTTCGTCTTGAGGAACATCCTTTACATCAACCACGAGTTGGTTGTACTCCTTTTGCATCTTGATTGTTCTGTTTGTCCCAGAGTGAACAAACGGACCTATAGTGATCGCTTCCCAGATTAAGTATCCATTATCTTCTGAACCAATCACATAGTCTTCAAAGTGATGCGTCCAAACTTCATAATTTTGAGTATACATGATAGGAATCCTGGTGGTTAATCCGATACTGTTGGAGATGTTGATTGGGTTCCTTTGTGAATCGTCAAGAGACATGATGATTTTGTTTTGAAACATGTTCAAGATCAGACTAGTAAATAAAGTTAGGGTATGATCGAAGTCTAAGAACAGCGTCAATGAAGAATGATGGTTCTAGCAGAAAACGATAATAACGGAAAACCCTAAAACCTTCTTCAACAAAAGAGATGCGTATGGATTACACAGTCTCCTTCTCTGATACCAATTCATGAGTTGAAAAACTCTTTAGATCGATTAGATCTTTAACAGGTAAATCAATAAGAATGACAAACACTAGAACACTCAATGAATCAACCGTATGTCAAATGATTAAAATATAGTCACACCTCAGAAGAGCTCGATTAAGAACTTCCTCTGTAGAGGTGTGCTAGGGTTTACTGTACAATTAATATGATAATTATGAAAAGCATTAATGAAAAGGATGCATGCATGCACCTTATATACTAAACCCTAGAAAGATTAACACGGTTGGACAGGCCCAAACCGAGAGTACATAACGGACCGAACTACTAAGGCCCAATGACGCAATCCTTTAAACCCAACAGTTCTGCTATAGTTTCCTTCTTCTGATTCTCCCTCATTCAGTTCAGGTTGTTCAACAGGCACAGTAGGTTCATCCCTATTCTGTTGAAGTGGACGCCTTGTCTCTTCCATCTGGCGATCCAACATCATTTGAATCATTTCTTGTACTCCTGCCATAGTGATTGGCTCGGGTGCAGCTGCTACCTCTGGTGCACACTCACTCACAGGCTGCTGGTTAGCATTAGCTTTTCCATTAGCGTTTACGAATCCACTTCGGGTTCTCGCCATGTCGATCTATACACCAATTAGGTGAATTTAGATCTTTGTTTATGATTGATGTTTAATCCTTCTTGTTACTTCGAAAAGTTATATGCTAGTTCTAATACCATAATTATACGTTTAAAATTCTGAACACAAAAAGTTTCCAGATTCGGTCGGCAACAGACCATAGATCCGATCAAATAATAGCATATAAGGCATCTTTATAGCATAAATTATTTAGCACATAAAAGCAATTTAGGCATCTTTTCTAAAATAAGCTAATGCTTGTGTCTAAAATATAGCAGACACTCATCTCACAATCATCGCTTAACATTCTAAGTTTAATTCTAGAAATCCTACAAATTCCTAGTTAGCTTAAACTAATGTTCTGATACCAATTGTGACATCCTCAATTTCACGGCAAAAAAAGACCGATTTGTTTATGCTTTATTTGAAATCAGAGTATACTATTGAATAAATATGTTGCGGAATTTGTTCCCAAAATATGATAAAGAATTTATCAAAGCATTTCTGAAGAAATGTATTTTCATTATATTAAAAATCTCGGGATGTCATTGTCAATACAGATCAAAAGAATAAACAGAAACAACATAGGCCTTACAACATTCTATTTATTTCTACTGGCCTATAATCCATAATACCTCATCAGATCATCGCATCTAAGCTCTTGTGCCACTACCTGTAATAGAAGAAACTGAGTGGGTCAGGCTTGGGAGCCTGGTGAGCACATAGGGTTTTCAACCCACAATAATTAAGTTTATTAATTTCATCAAATCAATCAACCCATTTACCCATTCTCGTTATCCTCACTTTTTGTCCCTAAAGCATCTAAATTAAGGGACCTAGCCTAAGGGTCATCATCGGGATGACAATACTGCTTAAGGGATTCCTTAGCAATATATGTCAGTAAGGCAATCATGAGGGGGATGGAGTACACCGGTGAACACATCGTTCACAAACACCTACTGGTTGCGATCCTGGCAGCGTTCCACTAGACTGTCTAGAATAGTCCGTGGTCGTCATCTATACTCCGCTAGATGACTAAGTCAACTTAAACATCGAGGCCTCTCATCATTTTATTTCATCGCTCATCATCTATTTCATTTACCCATCTTTCCCATCATAATGATAGCTATAAAATACATATACAGTTTAAATAAAACATGTATATTTTGTTCATCCAGCGTAGATATCAAGAACACAGATAATATGCACACATAGCACGTAATTTATATAAATACTTCATATCTATGTGCAAGTTGAAAGTAACTATGTACTCACTTGTTAAAGTGATGATTCCAAACTCGAGCAGCGCTTCCCTTCTAAAAATTCTATTTTCCTTCGACGAAACCTAGTATAATTATCGCCAGATTTTAGTCTAATATTTATTGCGAATATTTACAAGCGATATTTTTTTATAAGTGTTAAACAATATTTTTCAACCACTATGTACAGACATGGGCCAGACATGAAACACCGGAGGGCAGGACCATTTTGACATTAAAGCTGTTCTGAAATCCAACAACCCTATGCGGCCCTTCAAACCAGATTCCCCGTACCGCGAGTAGTTAAAAGATATTATAATAACACTTTATATATTATATTTTATAATATATATATATATATATATATATATATATATATATATATATATATATATATATATATATATTGTTTATAAGTTCATAATAACGATGATAAACGTAAACATAAGCTATACTTAAATTAGAGTAAGCATAACTCACTTACCAGGAGGTTTGGCTAGGAACCGGGCTCTGCGGGGATAGAACTTCCGAGCCGAAAGCTCTTCTTCTCGGAGTCTTTTGGCGCTCCGGGACTCGCCTCTTTGCACTTGGAAAGTACTAAGGGTTGGGAGAGGTTTAGAGAGAAGTTAGAGAGAGAGTTAAAAAAGGCTAATGTGTGAAGAAAATGGGAGAACCTCGCAAGCTATTTATAGGAGCTGGCTTGCGCACTACGTTGGGCGTTCCTCGGAGCTACGTTGCGCGTACGAGGGGGTAGGTGTCTCCTTTGGATGCGAGATCATGGATAGCAAGCAAAGGCCAGGATATGGCCACGTCACCCTCCTCGCAGCAGTTCACTCCCGACTTCTAAATTTCGTAACTTTCGCATACGAGCTCCATTTTTGACGTTCCTTATATCCACGCGTACGTGGCGACGTACTCTACAACTTTCGCTTAGGCTCCACCGGCTAATTTGACTTTATTTTTAAAGTTATCATAACAATCATAAATATACATGTAAATTTAAACTTTTTCGATCAAACAAAAATCATAATTGTTTACATTGTAGTTTTCAAAATGAGTTTAAACATGAGAGTAATCCCAATATCATGAAACAAAGTATGATGATGTGCATGATCACGCCTTTGCCTTCCCGCGATCCTCTGAGGTACCTGAAACATAATCCAAAACTGTAAGCCCAAAGCTTAATGAGTTCCCCTAAAATACCAATACATAGCAAACAACACAAATATAATAACAACATGCGATGGGTCCACAACTAACAGACTGGATTACCCCTAAGCCCACAACATAAGTCTGGCTTGGTCCCTGGCATGTTCAGTCCTCGGACTGAATACCACTAAGCCCTCAGTACGAGTCTGTCATACCCTCCCTGACCCTCATCTCGTATCTAGAATGCTCATGAGCCCTCAGTATGAGTCTGGCATGCCCTCCCTGGAACTCAGCTCATATCTGGTATGCTCCAGGGTTTGTTGGCTACAGCATGGAGCAGTACAACATTAACCCAACCTATATAATATGTCGACATATAACAGATAACATCATATACAGATAAACAGGCACTATCACAGGTAGTCCTATAGATATACCAACTAGCATGCATATCTATTCTATACTCGGCATATAAACGATATCAGGTTATCAAACCAATGGGGCCGGCCTTGGTGCCTTCGACCCGAAAGTACAGTGAGGAAAACTCACTTCTCGATCAGATCCATAGCTGATGAGGTCCTGACTCCGCATCTCAGCTCCAACCAATACCTACCCATCCAAATGACCAATAACCATCAAAATACCAAAATACCCCTCAAGGTCAAACTTGGTCAACCATGGTCAAAGTCAAAGTTAACGGTCAATGTCAACAGTCCATGTTGACCCAACTCGTCGAGTGCACCAATAAACTCGTCAAGTTCCTACCGTAATCAGAAGATCAGGAAAACCCAAGCCAACTCGCCGAGTTGGCTGGAAAACTCGCCGAGTTTTCCCCACTTAACACATTCAGTTGATTCTTCGATTTCAGGGACTCCAAGCTCAGATCTAACCTCAAATGCTAACAAAAAGGATAAAGTTTCCAACTTTATCCTTTGGGGCTACTCCAAGTGCTCAAGAACCCATTCATAAGGCTTGAAGATTCAAGGGCTTAACCAATAAGCACAAAATTCCTTGAGATTTGGAACACAACCTTTCCAGAAAAGATTCTAACCTCAAAATCGACCCAAAGGTTGGTGCTTTATAGACATGCATGTCCAATGCATGTCTTGAACCCAAAATGGGTCAAAAAGGGTAAAAATGACCTAAACCCCATGCATGGCATCAAAACTTAACTAAAGGCCAGATCCAAACCACTACAAGGTCATCCTGACCTGGAGATTCATAAAGTTGCGAACTTTATGAGATCCATCTATTGCAACATCCAAGAATAAGGAGAAAAAGGGACAAAACTCAAGATCTGACAACATAGAGGAATAAAAATCAGATCTTGGACACTTACAAAGGTACAAAAGAGTGTCAAACTAAAGATGAGACCTTTGCTTGCTAGATCCTTGCCTCCTTCTTCCAACTTCTTCTCTTTTTGCTCCAAAAATACGACAATAGTTCACAAAATGAGAGGGAAGGGTGATTAGGTTTCACAAGGGCCGACATGAGGGTTTGGAGGCTGATAAAAGATCAGCCGTAAGGACTTAAGGGGATTATATAGGGTACGAAACCCTAAAACTTAGGGTTTCTCATCCAGCCACCAACTTGCCGAGTTCCCCCTAAGCAACTCGCCATGTTGGTTTATGAAAATACGCGGCCCAGAAATCCTCCAACTCGCCGAGTTGAGGCTATAAACTCACCGAGTTCCAAAGGAAAACTTGCTTGAAGGACTAAATCTCATATATGGAAATCGGGATGTTACAACTCTCCCCCACTTGATTTAGATTTCGTCCTCGAAATCATTCCTCGCTATCTCTTTTACTGAACTAACGATCCTGGCAGGATTCCCCGAATCCCAAAATAGAAAATATCACAAGCCCTAAGAAGAATAAACCTCAACTTTTCCTTAGGCCACATGTATCCAACTGTTATACCTAAAATTGAAAACCCTGAACAATGTCGGACTCCCAGACAGACAGTACCATTCAAAACTGCTCCCGCAAGGATTCAACTTCACAGCCCAAATCGAACAATCTATCAGACTTTCCATTAATCGAACCCAACCTTAGCAGAATTCTCCAAACCCGAAAATGAACGAATCTTTAATCCCTTGCACAAAACCACTTCTGCCTTACCGAAACATGAAATCGGGAGTCTCAAATTTTGTCTGACTCCATGACAGACTGCCCATAATGAACCATTGCTAATACCATTCCACTTATCCCCCAAATGGACTACTTAACTTCTGATAACCCGAGTTTCCCCCTAGAAAACAGAATCACAGATTATACGCGGCTGCCGAAAACTCTTCACTTGACACAAGGGATTAGATATTCCTTCGAGAGAAAGCCCATTCTGATGACAAAATTTCCAGGGACATAATGAACAATGGAAGACAAACTGGGGGATGACCCATCTAGTGCCAACCATACACCGCTTCCTTTAACTCCCAAACCCACACACACAACAACCTACTCACAAGCACAAACACTCATGCCTGGCCCAATCAGCCTCGAGCTGGAATACCAAGCATGCCTACGATGGGACCAGTCATCCTCGGGATGGAATACCCTCGTATCATAAGCATGTTTGGTCCAATAAACCATCGGGTGGGAATACCAAACATGTCGGGTGCAATCAATCATAGGGTCCAGTCATCCTTGGGATGGGATACCCTATATTAGAATGCCAAAATACATATGAATCGGGTCTAAACTCATGACCCGAGACCCAAGGACCTACCCTCGCATTTCCCAAAATCTTCTGATTCATGGCAATCCACCACTAATCTTGGATACAAAGATTTTCTGCAATCGCCGCTGAGACAACCAGTCTCACGCCTGATCCAGCAGCCAGGTTCCCAAGAACCCGAAAGACTAGGACATCCTAACCCAAACATCCTTCTATTATGCCAATCATATCGACATTACATCTTTACCTGGGACTCGCGACTCACACCACGGGCCAAAAGACTCTCAACCCCCTTTCCACTGCCTTGCAGGGACCTAAACAATGTCCCTCTCAACACTAACTGCACCTCAAGGCGAAGACTAAACCACACCCAATCCCTTTCACAAAACTGACTAATACCCATGCAGAGCCGGCAAAATCATGGTCGCCCATGACCCGAGAACAGGATAACAGTTGAACCCTTGTTCCAATTCAAAGGTTACCATCTAAATGAATCATGCGCATAATTCAAACCAAGCACCAAATCTATCTTGTCCAGCTCACAAACACTCCAAGGATTACCACAATGCGTATCCTTAGGGAACCCATAACCTCATCCAAAAAAAGCAGAAAAAACCATAGTTCTATCGAACGATGAACCTCAATCATTAACAAAAGACATCCTCATGATCGATCGAAACAAGATTTCCCCTATTCGCCTAAGACTCAACAGATTCCTCCAATACGCAAACAACTCGAGAAGGCTTCTAAAGTGATCCTGAATGTCACCAAACCCAAGCGTTCTATGAACTAAAACTCCACACCATCCTTGATGGCAAGCATACTCAGAGACCAAAGGAACATTAAACATGCTAAATTTGACGATAAGCTGACACATCCATAGAACTTCAAATGTCACACTAAAACCTTCAAAATCCTTTGCTGTACGACTAACAATCGCGAACACATGACCTTATGTCACCAAAACACTTGTGGGGTTGAACGCACCGAACTGAAACTGATTCCCCGACCAATCTTTGCCCAGCTAGACTACAATTTGAAATTCTTACAACCAACTGACAATTTCCCTCCGCCACTTATACTTGACCTTAGTCATCCCAACGGTTCCTCATCTAATCATCGAAAACTCAAAAAAAAAGAAGCCACGAGCTGCAATGAACTCCTTCACCAACCACTTTATGCTGAGAAATAACCCATGAACCTCCTAACTCGTACATCCAATCGCCACCTACTATATGTCCTTGCCTTAAACAAATCCTGAACCAAGATTCCACATAATCACACCACAAATCCCTATGATTCACCCTTCCAATACCACAATCTCGAACAGATCGATGATCCTCCAAGCAGAATATCCAGTTCTCCCCCGCTTGGGGTTATAACTATCACCCACTGGTGTTGAAACCAACCCATAACTCAACCGGCTCGACCAGGTACAACCATCCCTGACCCTGGAAGGAAAAACACATGCAGGATGAACTTCCAGATAAGGATCAAACAAATCCAAAGAGAATCCTAAATTTCAGCTGAAGACCTCCGAAATTTCCCAATAATAACCACTTGACATTAAGGATCCCTTACAGGAGCATAAACCAATACCGACTTATGATCCCAAAATATACACTCCTTACCTGCACTTCCAACTGCCAGAACGGTGCCCTTCCTGCTATGAACCAAGTACACGGACCCTTAATCACATCACAAAGCATCCATAACACATCCACCCATCTGCACACTACCGTGTTGACATCTTGTCTCCAAACACCGCGACCAACCGAACCCAAGTTGGGCTTACCTCCCAACCTTGAAGGTCACAAGCCTACTCACTTCTTCCATGAACTCAGAAACTAAATGGGGGAAGGTCCCCACCATAGATAGCGACATACCAACCATCAATCAACCATTCCACATTCAACTGTAATCCCCAAGCGATCATAACGGTCGATCCATCCTTGAGCCCTGTGTTAGATGCAATTTTATGCATCTTTTAGGGTAGTTTTCATTATCATTTATGATCATATTTTGTAAATTTGCATGTCATTTATTTAAATAATATTCAGCTCGTGTCTTTTGTTAGAATTCTCGTACAGTAGTTCAAGTGGAGTAGTGCTTTGGGAGCAGTTGGATGTGCGTTTGGAGCTTAAAATGGAGATTGGAACTTATAGAGGATGTTGAGGAATGCTTGGAATATTTTTTGGTCAAGAAAAATTCGATCGAATTGATCACACGAAGATAGAATTTGCAATATGAATTTAAAGGATGTTGCTGGCAATTTTGACCCTCTGTCAGTATTTTGACCATATCTCATGAACCGTAACTCCGATTGACGCGATTCAAAATGATCTGAAAAGTAGACGAAATTTCAGACGTTATATGCAAAACATGCGATCGCAACTCTTGTCCATGCGATCGCATGGATCCTTTATGCGATCGCAAGTTTGGTCGCAACTTGTCTTCGAGGTTTTTTTGTGCCAAAAATTCATCTGGAAGTGAAAACTCAAAACATGCGCTCGCAACTTAGCTTTATGAGATTGCAACTTTGAAAAAAATCCCACAAAAGCATCCAATTTCATTAAAAAGGCCCGTGACACGTTATCTTCAAAACCTGCGATCGCATGTTATTCGTTTCTTGTTCAGGAAGCTTCCATCTTGAGTATAAATACAACCCTCATAATCAGTTGTGAGGGTGGGACGATTCCAGACGAATAAAACCACCTCAAAAGGGGGTTTTTGAAGTCTTTCAGCGATTTCTGAAGATCTGAAGACTGCGACTCATGTCACACATTTAGTTTATCTAGATTGATCAGTAAATGTTTCTTTTATCTGTTTTGATTTCGTTTTTGGCAATGTCTGGCTAAACTTTAGTTTTCAGTTCTGCATAGACTAGTACTTCTCATGTGATTAGCTTTTAGATCTGATTTTTGTTTCGTGTTTCTATCTAGATTTTTCAGCTTTGAGTTGAATGGATGTTTGGTTTTAAATTCTTGTTAGTCTGATCACCTAGCTATGGTTTTATCATTCTAGTTAATCAGTTAATAGAATCCATAATTGTTCTTGTCAACTGGTAAAAAGTAACAAGTATCAGATTGCTTCCGTTTTGGGATTTAACTGTGGTATAAACTGCAAAAATCATATCTTTATGCTTCCGAGCTTGTGAGAAGTATTGGATATTGGTGGGAATTTTATAAAGAACTTAATGCAATTTTTCTGATTTAATTAAGAGTTTGTTTGATTAGACAGTAAAAATTTAGGTTTAAGTGAAGAGCTTGTTTTGGTTAACTAAATAAGATAAAAAAGATTATACTAGAGCTTGTTAGTTTCTCTCAGTACCAGCTTAGATAGAACGCATCTCAAATAATCAGATCTGGGTTAGTTGCATGATTAGGAAAGTCGTAACAGAACTGAAATCGTTTATATTATTGATTTTCATTTAATTTAATATCACTGCATTTTTAGTTTTTAGTTTAATTTAAAATCCCCCCTTCTTAATAATTTCTGTTTTGACTAGAGTATGACTGATGCAAAAAGGCATTGATCATTAGGTTGTGTCCCAGAGGATTCAACCCTGCTTCCCTGTGCTATATTTTTAGTGCAACCAGAATTGATAAATTTATTTGCTTAATACGCGCGCGACAACGTGTTAACACCCCGCGACTCAAATTCATGGTCTTGACCAGAACCTTCGAGACCTCAAAGCCAACCAACTTAACAATGTTTGCACCATTCAATCCGAACCAAATTGCTGCTGGGGCCGAACCATTACCAGACCCAACCTCATGCCCGAGCAATCACGACCAAGATCGACAGATACGGAGCTACTTCCACAGATCATGGTATCCAACCATGCTAATCTCTCCCGATCGATCTTTACAATCCCCAAAACTCTTCTCGATTCGAGTATGGATCCTATGCTTCTAGTAGTACGGGCCCAATACTACCTTCCACACCTTTCCATACTTTCCTCGCGGATCATCTCGGGTCCTCTAAGACCTACTCATGATAATACTCCCAATACCCGCTCATTAGCGAAACAACCGCACTAAAATATTTCCTAGGCTCTCCTAGGATCCCCCATCTCCCTTGCCATCAGCTGCTGAAGAACTCCTCATAATGTCAGTTAGCTACTTCGTGAACACAATCACATGTAATAAAGATCAGATAATCCTTCAAGTAAAAGACCTATCCCTACAACGGTTGGACTCAGACAAGAGTTGCGCAAAAGGGTCAAACCCATCACTCTGAGATTATTCAAGCTTAATTACATGTGACATTACATATTCACATAACAGCTAACTCACATCACTTAAGAGTCCCACAAAGCACAAAGCAAGCAACATTCGAGCAGTGGAGTCGACTGGCACTAAAACATAATAAAATCCGACGAATTCCCATACGAAGTTCCGATCTCTAACTCCCAGCATCCCGGATACATACTAGCATACTCATGCACTCCATCCTCACTCCCTAGAGGAAGGCTAAACATATCGCGACTGGCCGGCTGACCCCACATAACTTATCCTTCCACCAACTGCCCCACGACCCTCCATTGGTGCCAGATAACTATCGCATGGACACTATCACATACTACACAACTTAAACAATCTTAGGCTAAAAGATTCAATCCTGCAACGGTTGGACTTAGATAAGATCTGCGCAACAAAACCAAATCCTTTAACCTAAGGTCATTTAACTCATGTAGTATGTGACTTAGTGCATTCACTCAATAGTTAGATCACACACGAAAGAGTCATACAACAATCAATAAGGCATTCTATAATAGATAAGGCATCATATAATCAGACAATTCTATCATGCAAATTCCTGAACATCCCTAGCCTACCAGGAGCATGTTGTTCTAACATATCACAACATAATCTCGAATAACTGTGTGGTAATTTGGGGTCTACTTACTGGCTCCGGATGATCGTATACATCGCATCCTCCTTGTTTATATTGAAAACCATTTGAAGATCGTTTTTAAAATCTTTTTCCTTAGTTTCAGACTAGATTCACACGAGTGTTCCTCCAATTCACTCAAACCAAGGCTCTGATACCAACTTGTAACACTCATAAAAATACATGAAAATTTAAACTTTTTCGATCAACCAAAAATCATAATTTTTTACATTGTAGTTTTCAAAACGAGTTTAAACATCAGAATAATCCCAAAATCATGAAATAAAATATGAGGATGTACACGATCACGCCTTTGCCTTCCTGCGATCCTCTGAGGTACCTGAAACATAATCCAAAACTGTAAGCCCAAAGCTTAGTGAGTTCCCCAAAAATACCAATACATTGCAACAACACAAATATAATAACAACATGCAATGGGTCCACAGCTAACAGACTGGATTATCCCTGAGCCCACAACATAACTCTGGCTTACTATTGGCCCACAACTTATGTCTGGCTTGCTCCCTGGCCTGTTCAGTCCTCGGACTGAGTACCACTAAGCCATCAGTACGAGTCTGGCATGCCCTCCCTGGCCCTCATCTCGTATCTAGAATGCTCATGAGTCCTCAATATGAGTTTGGCATGCCCTCCATGGCCCTCAGCTCATATCTGGTATGCTCCAGGGTTTGTTGGCTACAGCGCGGAGCAGTACAACCTTAACCCAACCCACATAATATGTTGACATATAACAGATAACATCATATATAGATAAACAGGCAGTATCACATGTATTCCTATATATCTACCAACTAGCATATCAAAACTAGCATGCATATCTATTCCATACTCAACATATCAATGATATCAAGTTATCAAACCAATGGGCCGGCCTTGGTGCCTTCGACCCAAAAGTACAGTGAGGAAAACTCATTTCTTGATCTGATCCATAGCTGATAAGGTCCTGACTCCGCATCTCAACTCCAACCAATACCTACCCATCCAAATGACCAATAACCATCAAAATCCCAAAATACCCCTCAAGGTCAAACTTGGTCAACCATGGTCAAAGTCAAAGTTAACGGTCAAGGTCAACAGTCCATGTTGACCCAAATCGTCAAGTGCACCAATAAACTCGCCAAGTTCCTACCGTACTCAGAAGATCAGGAAAACCCTAGCCAGCTCGTCGAGTTTTCCCGAGCTTAACACATTCAGTTGATTCTTCGATTTCAGGGACTCCAAGACTCATATCTAAACTCAAATGCTATCAAAAAGGATAAAGTTTCCAACTTTATCCTTTGGGGCTACTCCAAGTGCTCAAGAACCCATTCATAAGCTTGAAGTTTTAAGGGCTTAACCAATAAGCACAAAATTCCTTGAGATTTGGAACCCAACATTTCCAGAAAAGATTATAGCCTCAAAATCGACCAAAAGGTTGGTGCTTTATACACATGAATTTCCAATGCATGTATTGAACCCAAAATGGGTCAAAAAGGGGAAAAATGACCTAAACCCCATGCATGGAATAAAAACTTGACTAAAGGACAAATCCAAACCACTACAAGGTCACCCTGACCTGGAGATTCATAAAGTTGCAAACTTTATGAGATCCATCCATTGAAACATCCAAGAATAAGGAGAAAAAGGGACAAAACTCAAGATCTAACAACATAGAGGAATAAAAATCGGATCTTGGACACTTACAAAGGTCCAGAAGAGTGTCAAACTAAAGATGAGACGTTTGCTTGCTAGATCCTTGCATCCTTCCAACTTCTTCTCATTTTGCTCCAAAAATACCACACTAGTTCACAAAATGAGAGGGAATGGTGATTAGGGTTCACAAGGGCCGACATGAGGGTTTGGAGGCTGATAAAAGATCAGCCCTAGGGACTTAAGGGGGTTATATATGGTAAAAAAAACCCTAAAATTTAGGGTTTCTCATCCAGCCACCAACTCGCCGAGTTCCCCCTCACCAACTCACTGTGTTGGTTTATGAAAATACGTGGCCCAGAAATCCTCCAACTTGCCGAGTTGAGGCTATCAACTCGCCGAGTTCCAAAGGAAAACTTGCTTGAAGGAATAAATCTCATATCTGTAAATCGGGATGTTACAGTTATATTTTAACAAACCTGGACAGGTGAAGTCCAATTAAAATTCATAACTTTGTCATCCGACGTCCGTTTTCGTTTGTCTTTATATCGTTGAGTTCTTATTAACGAGATCTTCAGTTCTCGATTATATTGTGTCCGCTAAACATCGGTCGATCTAAAATTCGAATTCCAGGTTGTGCACTGATATGCTAAATCTTAGAAAATCATAACTTCCTCATACGAATTCAGATTTGGACGTTCTTTTTATGCACGCTCTCGGTTTAACATATACTATGAATTTCGTTCAGATCACTGAGGCTAAAAAGTATTTTATCGCAAACTCATTTTTTACGATTCTCGATGTCGTGTCGGTTTTGCCGTAAAACTTCGTCAGGCCATAACTTCTTCGTTATAAGTCGGATTTCAGCGTTCCTTACATCCCCGAAATCCTTGTTACGACTACTTCAACTTTCTTCATAGATATTGGGTTTATCTATTATTTTATTTTTGACTCTTATTTTTATTATTATTTTATTGCATCGTTAATAGCAAGTATAATGCACATAAAATCATATAATTCACCAAATACTCAAATAATTTCTCTTCATTACTTCAAAATGGGTTACAATTGTCGATCTTAACTATTACATCATACTATTAATTCTTAGCCTGGAAACACGGGCGTTACAATCTTAACCATAAAGTTTCAACTTTATGGTTTTGCATGGCTATTAAGACCTTAATAACAAAAACCCTAGCTTCTTGACCTATTAAGACAACCTAGACCATGCAAAGGAAGAAACCAATGTTCTAGATCACGTTTTTATGACATAACACACCCTAAAACATTTGAAAGGACAACTTGGATGTCTTGGAGTATTCCATACTCACAAAGATCAAGATTGGGACAAAATGGTGCCAACTTTAAGCTAAAACTAGATCCAAATGAAATAAACATCAAGATTGGAGATTTATACCTCCAAAAGATGCACAAAGGGAAGTAGATGTTGGATCCAAGGCCTTGAGTGGAACACCACAGCCTCAAGGTTCTTCCTTCTTCTCTAAAAGCTCTAAAATGGCACCAAAAGGCTCCTCAAGCTTCACAAGGCACTCACACACTTTAGGGTTTCGAAATTAGGAAGGAGGTTGAAGATAAGATGGTGCATGAGGCCATAAAGATGCTTAAATATGGTCCAAACCCAAAAAATAGGGTTTGCAACCTTGCTATGTACGCCTAGCGTACTAAGAGTACGCCCGGCGTACGCACATAAGGCTAAAATTATGGAAATGCCATTGGGGACCAATCTTGCAAACAAATCATAATTCAAGGGTCAAAAGAGAATACCTGAAAAATTAAATATTACAACTTACAACTACAAAAATGATCACTCTAAGTGAAGACGCTAATAAGCTCCACATACTTCACCAAAATGGAAGTTGTAACGGGTTTTCTAAATACAAAATCAAAATGTTGTTAAAGGAATGACTTAAAAACTCACATGTGTAAATGTGTTATAGTAAGGGAAAAAGGATAAAAAAAGTAGCATGATTGAATATATATCCTACCTTCAATAGTAGATAATACCTTCAATTGTTTCTTCATAGTTGGGTTTACATGGCCAAAGATAATGGTTCTTTCAACTGCCTGCATTAACCCAACGATTTCAAGACATGATGAATGTAAATTGCTAAAAGGATCTGAATGTGATGAAACTCAAAGAAAGCTTGTAACATCCCGATGTTAAGGTACTTCTAATTTCAACCCTATAACTTTATTATATTGCGTTTTGGTCCCTTAGTCCAAGAAAATGTGCATTGGAGCCCTAGTGGCATTTTTGTAATTTTAGGCAGTAAAGAGTACGACATGCGTACTAGTGTGTACGCTGAGCGTACTAGGGATGCACCCTAATATGCTAGGTGTACATCTATGTACGCAGGGCATACTTGCTAAAAGAGGAAACCTTGATTTTTTGGGTTTGGGTGGTATTTAAGCATCCTTATGGTCTCATTTCCCTTCACCTTAACAACCTCCATCCTATCTTTCGTGATTGTAACCCTAGAACCACCTTGCGAAGCCATTTCAAGCATTAAAGTGTGTGTTTGTGTGCTTAGAAGAAGAAGGAAGGTACGTAACTCATCTTGGAGGGAAGAAGCACCTTGGATTTGGATTTTAAGGATGCGAGGGTACGCCCAGCATACTCTAAGTATGCCCCGCGTACTCGGTCAACCACCCTAATGGTGGTCAAGCTGCGAGGCCTCGTGTACGTCATGCGTACCTCCAGAGTATGCCTCGCGTACTCGTACTAGGTCAGCCCGAATGAGTTGACTCGGTTGGGCTTGACTCAGTTGAATTAGTGGGTTGACCAGTTGACTTTGACCAAGTTTAACCATTGAGGGTATTTTTAGGATTTTGATGGAATTGGTCCTTGGTGGGTTTAGGTGCTGGTTAGAGAGCTGAGTTTCGGAGTCAGGGACATCATCAGCTTATGTTCAGTTTGTGAGGTGAGTTTCCTCACTATACTTACGGGTCGAAGGCGCCAAGGTCGACCCATTGGTTGATATTTATTGATATGTTGAGTATGGGATAGATATGCATGTTTATGCTAGCTGTTGATATGCTAGACTGGTAGATCTGTAGGACTACTTGTGACACTGTTGCATGTTTATCTGTTTATGTTTATTTTCTGGTATATGTCGACATATTGTGTTGGGTTGGGTTGAGGTTGTACTGCTCCGTGCGGTAGCCAACAAACCAGGGAGCATTCTAGATATGAGCTGAGGGTCGGGTAGGGCATGCCAAACTCATACTGAGGACTCATAAGCATTATAGATATGAGCTGAGGGTCGGATAGGGCATGCCAGACTCGTATTGAGGGCTTGATGGTATTCAGTCCAAGGACTGATCTGGACGGGGAGCAATCCAGACATGAGTTGTGGTCCCCGAGGGCAATCCAAACTTATGTTGTGGGCTCAGGGGTAATCCAAACTTTTAGCTGTGGACCCATTGCATGCTGTTATTGTATATTTATGTTATTTGGATATGTGTAGGTATTTTGGGGGAACTCACTAAGCGTTCGCTTATAGTTTTGGGTTATGTTTCAGGTATTTCAGATGACCACGGGAAGACGAAGGCGTGACCGTACACATCCTCATGTTTTGGACTTATGATTTTGGGAACTCTGATGCTGAAATGCTTTTGAAGCTATCTTTGTAAACAATTTGTGAAGTTGGTTGGTTTTTAAAAGTTTAAATTTGTCATGATTTTTTAATGGGTGTTACAAGTTGGTATCAGAGCCTTGGTTTGAGTGAATTGGAGGAACAATCGTGTGAATCCATTCTCAAACTAAGGAAAAGATTTAAAAATGGTTTTCAAAGTATTTTCAAATAATCAAAGAGGATGCGATGTGTACGATCAGTCGGAGCCAGTAAGTAGACCCCAAATTACCACACTGTTATTTAATATTGTGATATGTTAGAATATCATGTTAGTGATAGGATAGGGATCTCCAGGAATTGCATGATAGAATTTCCTGATTATAGGATGCCTGGTAGCCTAGGGTTCTTCTTTATATGAAATTGACGTCATTATTGTAGTTGCTTAGTGTATGCACCATGGTTATACATAACTAAGATCCTATAGCCTGATAATGTTTGGTTTGGCCTTAATTCATGTTCTTGTTTGATGAAGGGCTTAGGGTAGGATCAGATATTCGACTATATATAGGGTCTAGTGTTATGTATGGTTAGCATACACGAGTGATGCAGGGTTGGTGGAAGTGCCATGGATGATTTGTGTGCGGTCAGGCGGCCAGTTTCGTGATGTTTAGCTTTCCTCTAAGGAGTGAGGATTAAGTGTATGCATATGCTAGTATGTATTTTTAGGGCTATTGTGATGATCCTCTGAGACAAATACGGGTAGGTATGGAAGGTAGTATGGGCCTGTACTACTGACAGCACAAGACCCGTACGCATAACAGGGAAGTCACAAGCCCTAGGGCTTTGTTGGGAGTTGGTTTCCCCTGTTATGATATGCGTATTATCTGATGTCTTCCTCGTTTATTTTCAGTATGGTTATGACGAGACGATTTGAGGCTGGATCCGGATCGGGATCGGGAGCTGGCAGTCAGGGTGGGCCAACTGTGTACGAGGACAGGATTAGGGAGATTCTTTAGGAGGAGGTTGTTGCTCACTTTCGAGCATAGTTTCCAGAGATGTTTGGGTCTATCAAGACCGCCATGGTGGAGTATTTTGATGAGCTTTATGTTGCTATGTCTGAGGCTGCTGCTGTTGCAGCCACCACAGCTGTTGTCGTTGTTGGGGTAGGTGCTGGAAGGGTCTTTCAGTATCGGGGCTTCGACAATACAAATCCTCCGACATTTTATGGGGTGCAGGACCCGATCATATCCATAAGGTGGTTGTCTAACATTGAGAGGGTGTTTCTTCACTTTGCTCCTGCCCAGCTGACCAGAAGGTCAGGTGCGCTTTGAACCTTCTGAGGTCCAGGGGTCGGAGTCGGTGACGGAGATCACCAAGATGTTCATAGAGAGGGCCATGTTTTGTCCTGAGTTTGCTGCTTTTGAGCAGGCTCAGATGACCCGTTACTTGAGCTTGCTCAGGACGAATATCAGGCAGTTTGTATCCACTCAGCGTTACAGTTATTTGTTAGAGTTGCAGGAGGTCACCAGGCAGCGTTGTAGAGGTCGAATTTAGTTGTGAGGTGTCGAATCTTTTTGATAGCTTCGTTAGTTTGTAAAAGTATTACAAGGGCATCTTAATGTACGAAGTCTGGTGTTTTAGTCCCTTGTATTTTTTGTTCGCTTTCATCTTTCCTATAAATAAGGAAGTGTACTAGAGTAGATAAGAACTTCGCTTTTGCTCATTCGTGTAAACTTGTCTAAACTCTCTGTACTTGTTGAAAGCTAATTTGAGCCAAACATATTATATTTACTTCTTGTGTTCATCAATCATAATTTACTCTGATCTAGATATCCAATCTCGATTTTATTGCTACTACATTTGGTATTAGAGCAGGATTCATACAGAATTGATTTGTTTTTCTGAAT
The DNA here is from genome assembly GCF_052849685.1 of Lactuca virosa. Taxonomy (NCBI): domain Eukaryota; kingdom Viridiplantae; phylum Streptophyta; class Magnoliopsida; order Asterales; family Asteraceae; genus Lactuca; species Lactuca virosa. The sequence continues at coordinate 289,608,589 of NC_136427.1, read as the reverse complement.
TTTCGCAAAAGTTTTGAGTCTCGTTCTAGATTTCAATTTTCCGCTCTTTTGCATCAAAAATTCATTCTAGATCTACTGTTGTGAGTCGATTTTGCGTTCTAGTTGCTTATTTGAGTGTTCGATTGGTGATTATCAAGAGTTTTATCTGTTTAATTTTGTTCAAATTCAAGGTTTTCTCAAATTTTGTCCGTACATTAATGGTGAACTTCAACATGAACACAATGACGTCCTATTCTCATCTCCTTGGTTCATCGACTAAAATTATGATGCTAATACCCGAGTATTCTGATCAGTAGGCTGATCGGATGGAAAATTACTTGAATGGAATCGATGAAGAGTTATGGAAGTGTATTACCGGTGATGTTCATCCACCTCATGCTGTTCAAAATATTGGAACTTCTTCCAATAATCAAAATGTTCAAGAGATGGCTGAAAGATTGGTGAAAAATGAGAAAAAATGCATGAGAGAACTTAGAGGTTCTCTACCTCCTGTTGTTTACAATTACATTCGTAGTTGTAAAACTGCTAAAGAAATGTGGAACACTTTGAAGGAAAAGTTTCAAGGGAATGAAAAGACAAAAATCAATTCAGTGAAAAATTGTCTGGTTGAATTAAGAGAATGCAAACAAAAAGATGGTGAATCTATCGAATTGTACTACGATCGTCTGAATGAGCTAATTTACAAGTGCAGTCGAGATGGAATCATCAGGTCAACTATGGAGTTCAATCTGACGTTTGTTATGGGACTTCGCAAGGAATGGTGACATGTGAGCTTAATGGTAAAGACTCAACAAAGTTTTGATAACTTTTCTTTGAATGACTTGTACAATCTGTTGAAAACTCATGAATCCGAAGTTCATGAAATTGCTGAAGAAACGAAGATTAGTCTGGGAGCTTCGCTAGCTTTAGTTTTGAAAGTAACTGGAAGGGAAGCAGAGAGAGAAGCTATTGAGAAGGAAGGTTCGGATGATGAGGGGCTGATTGTAAATTCCGATGATGAGGCTATTGCATTTTACTCTAACAACCGAGTAAAGAAATTCTTTAAGAAGCCATTCAATGCAAGCATGAAAAATAGTGAGGTGAAAGGAAGTGATGTTGGAAAAAATGGAAGTGATGAGAAAAAGGAAGAAAAAAAGGAAGTTCGTGAAAAAGAGGAAAAGAAAGAGAAAAAGCTTAAAGGAGAAGCTGGATTTGATTGTCATTATTGTAATTGCGCAAATCATATGGCCTCTGATTCCATGCTTCGTAAGCGTGATGAGAAGAAGAACAAAGTGAAAGATGAAGCTTATTACGTGGATAGGCTGGAAGAAGTTCATGCAAAAGCAAAGGGTTTGTCATTGGTGGCCAAGGGAGTAGACGAAGAAGATGGCACATATCAAATTTGGTCGTCAGGTTCGGACGATGAAGATATGCAAAACCCTACACACAGGGCGATGTTTGCTATGCATGAGGTAGGAGAGGAAGAAAAGATAATCGGGAAGTGTTTTGTGACCACATCTTCACATAAATCTCCAATGACTTCTCAGGTAAGTTCTCTCATACAATCTTTTAATATTTCTGCAAGTGCATATGATTCGATTTTGTCTGAGTTTGACGTAGCCGTTACTTACGTTAATGATTTACTTATTTCTGATAGTAATGAGGCTAAGAAGTCAAATACTCAACTTTTAGAAATCCAAAAGGTGCTAGATTCGAAGAAAATAAAAATCGAATACTTAGATATGCAAATCACAAATTTGATGTGTGATAGGGACAATCTTAATGCGGATGTTAAGCTTTTGTTAAAACAACGAAATATCTATTGTAACTCTGCAAAAAGATTGTATGGAAAATTGACAGCTTTGCATCATTCTTCGGACATTAGCAAAGAACAACATTGGAAACTCTTGCCCTTTTTAGCATACGAAAGGGATAGAATTGATTATATTTCCTATGATTGTGAACAAACAATTGTTGATTTTGATAAAGTTCCAGATAATAGATATGCATATGGAATAGTAAAAATTGATGAATGTTTGAATGCTAATGAATTAGTTGATATTGTAAATGACACCTTGACCAAAGACGAACAAATTAAGATTTTGAAAAGAATTGAGAATTCGAAAACTAATCTTCAAAACAATTATGCTGATATTGAAGATGATTCTGACAATATTAGTGAAATTGAAGAGGAGGAAGTTATTGATTGTTTTCAGTTGTCTATCATTAATGTCGCTTCAATGGCTAAAGGCAAAGAAAAATGTAAGGATTCTGAGGTTAAAATTGAAAATGATCAACCTTCAGTTTCGAAAGTTGTTGATCATGACCATGTAACTGTCGAAAATAGCCAAACAGATAGTGACGATGATGAAGAAATGTCAACAGAGACGAATGCTCCAAAAATTTCGAAAGAAAATATCATACCTCGCATAGTTGAAGATCAAGTGTATGAAGAGACAAAGAAATTTGACAAAGTCATGAAAGAAAAAGGTTCTCACTATCTTGAGCCCAATTATGTGGTTTATCCAAACTTCAAATGTTAGGATGATGTCGTTTTTCCAAACCAAGTTTTTGATACAAAGGGTAATGGAGAAAGTGTAAAACCTGAAATAAACAAGCTGGTTGAAGAGGATAATAAGAAAGCTTTAAAGGAAGGATTCTTTTTGAATCAAAGTACCGTTGAAAACAACCTTACCAAAAATTCTTACACCTTTCAAAGTCAAAAACCAAGTCGAACCTGGACTATTAAAACTGACAAAACTCAAGTTGAAAAACCAACAAATGTCAAAGTTATTGAAAAATCTGAAAAATCAAACGAAGTTTCAAAGAAGAATGAAGTTATCTCTCAAAATGTCAAAATCAATTCTCAAGCTTTTAAAGATCAAGTTGACAAGGTTTCAAAAGAAAGCAAAATTTCAAAAAGACAAGCTCGAAAGAAATTTTTTTGTCATAACATTGAGTCACGAAAGAAACAAAAAGTTTTTCTTAACAAATCTTCTGAAAAGAAACTGTCTAACTGTGTTCAGACTTCTTTTGAAAAGAAACCAGTAAATAAGCCAAATCCCACAAAATCTTCAAAGAATTCGTCTTCTCCAACATCTCAAAAAGATTCTTTTATAAAAAAAAAGAGCATGTTTCAAAATCAACATCAAATTCCAATGTTCAAACATCTTATCATGAGAATTATGTGCAAACTAAACAATCAAAGAGTTTTCATAAGAATTCATCCAATAAAAGGTTTTCAACAAATAATTTTCAACGAAGTGATTTTCATTCTAATGAACAAAAGAATTATCATCAAGTGTCACATCCAAATCAATTCTTGAACTCTCAAAAGGTTTTTCAAAGAAATAATGTTGGTTATCAAAATCGTTTTCAAAATCGTTATACTCCTCATGTTACAACACGAAAACCAACAAGACACTATGAGAAGTTACATGTTCATGAACGAAAATTCGAATCTTACAAGCCTGATCAAACTCCTTTTCCAAAGCCACCCTCGAAACAATCAGTAAATTCTTCATTTGTTAAAGGAAAAACAAATGTGAAGAATATCAATCATTGGTTGGATGGTCAAGGAAAGAAATTTCAATCTTCGTAATTTTCTCAAGAAATGATCAAGGAGGAGTATGAGAGGTATTTGAATGAATCATCGAAAGGAAGTTCATCTTCACAAGAGTCGAATATTTCTGTCAAACAATGGAAAGCTCTTCCAAAAATGCAAAGGTTATTGAGAAACAAACTGAGAAGAAAAAGGAAAAAGTCAATGAAGATTTTATACTTACGAATACTTACTTTGCCGTGCCTTTAACTAACGAAGTTGACTTAGTTGATAGTGTCAAGTCTAAAGTTCGTAAATGGATCAAAGGATCTTCATTTCACAGTATCTTTCAAACTAATCACCAAGGACCCAAACAGCCTTGGGGACCTAAATTCTTTCATTAATTGCATGTCATGAGTGACGAGCAATATGATGAAAAATGGTATAGTGATAGTGGTTGCTCACATCACATGACTAGACGAAAAGAGAATCTTCGTGATTATAGGACTTTGGAAAATGTTGGAGTAGTCAAATTTGGCAACAACAACAAATGTCATGTACGAGGATACAGAAAGGTCACAAATGGGAATTTCACAGTCAACAGAGTTGCATATGTCGAAGGTCTTTAACATAACTTGATAAGTGTTTCGCAACTAGTTGTGGGTACTAGCAATCAAGTGGTGTTTAACTAATAAGGCAGTGTAATTTCGAACATTGAAACAAAGGAAGTCTTACTCAAATCCAAAATAAAAGGGGACATGTTTACTCTTGACATCAATCCAATTGTTGGGATTCCCTCAGTTTGCTTACTTTCAAAAGCTTCATCTGACATAAGTTGTCTTTGGCATAGACGTTTGTCACATTTGAATTTTCGAAATTTAAATAAACTGTTGGTACAAGATCTGGTAAGAGGTTCACCTGTGTTAAAATTTGATAATGATACTTTGTGTGCAGGTTGCGAACAAGGAAAGCAGCACAGACAAGGTCATCCTATTATGATTGATTCGAAGATATTTTAGCCTCTTGAATTACTTCACATTGATTTATGTAGATCCTCAACTGTTGATACTCTCAACAAAAATGGATACATATTAGTCAGTGTTGATGATTTTTCAAGATTTACATGGGTATATTTTGGGAATATGACTCATTAAGGTAATTAACTTTTCGGTTTGTTCACATCTAGGTAACTATCTATTTTTTGTACACATCTAAGTAACAAACTTGTTGGAAGTGTTCACATATGACCATTATGACCTGCTGTAGCAGGTTACATCCTAGATGTGAACACTTTTAACAAATTTGTTACCTAGGTGTGTACAAAAAAAAATAGTTACCCAAATATGAACAAAAAGAAAAGTAAGAGTAAATTACACGAATAGTCCCTGTGGTTTGGGGGAATTTGTGTTTTTGGTCTCTAACTTATTTTTGTAACTCGGATGGTCCCTACTGTTTATTTTGTTGCGTGTTTGGTCTCTGTCTTACCTAAGAAGACTATTTTGCCCTTATTAATTTATTTTTTAATTAATTTTCTTATTTATGTATTTATTTTTTATATATTTAAAAAAATTAATAGACCTCATATATATGTATCTCCTCACCGTAAACCTGAAACCACATTTGAGAAATTTAATTTGGGTCTCATCAGTCACCATCCCATCTCTCATTCTCCTCAACTTCTATTTCTTTTCCATCTTTAGTGACACCGACGTCTTCACCATCCTTCTTTTCTTGGTCCTTCAACTCTGGTGAAACAACACCATAACCCCCTGTCTCTTCATCTTTAGTGGGTTGTGGTGTTGATTCGACGGAGTTGAAGGACTGAAAAAAGAAGGGATGGTGAAGACGTCGGTATCACTAAAGATGAAAAATAAATAGAAGTTGAGGAGGATGAGAGATGGGATGGTGAGGAGATACAGATATGTGGTGTCTATTAATTTTTTTTTAAAATATAAAGAATAAATACATAAATAAGAAAATTAATTAAAAAAAATAAACTAATAAGGACACAATAGTCTTTTTAGGTAAGACAGAGACCAAACACGCAACAAAAACAAACAGTAGGGACCATCTGAGTTAAAAAAAATAAGTTAGGGACCAAAAACACAAATTCCCCCAAACCATAGGGACCATTCGTGTAATTTACTCTTACTTTTCGTTTTGTTTATATTTGGGTAACTATTTTTTTGTACACATCTAGGTAACGAACTTGTTAAAAGTGTTTACATCTAGGATGTAACCTGCTACAGCAGGTCATAATCGTCATATGTGAACACCTCAAAGAAGTTTGTTACCTAGATGTGTACAAAAAAAAGATAGTTACCCAGATGTGAACAAATCGAAAAGTTAATTACCTTAATAAGTCATATTCCCCTATATTTTCTAAGAATCAAGTCCGAAACTGCTCAAACAATGGTCGACTTCATCAAACACATTGAACTAAGCTAGAAGAAAAAGGTTCGAAAGATAAAGAGTGACAATGGCTTTGAATTTAAGAACACTGTTCTTGATTCATTTTTAGCAGACAAAGGAATTTCGCATAATTTATCTTCACCTTACACTCCTCAACAGAATGGTGTTGTAGAAAGACGAAATCGTTCACTTTGTGAATCTGCACGAACAATGCTCACATATGCGAATCTTCCTCAATACCTATGGGCTGAAGCAGTGTCTACTGCATGTTTTACTCAAAATCGATCCTTTATTCATCGTCGTTTTAACATCCCTCCTTATGAAATTATCAACAACCGTAAACCAAATGTTAAATTTTTTCATGTTTTTGGTTGCAGGTGCTTTATCATGAATCTCAAGGATCCTCTTTCGAAGTTTCAGCAAAAAGCTGAAGAAGGGATATTTTTGGGATATTCGCACAATTCGGTTGCTTACAGGGTGTTAAACAAACGAACCAGAAAAATCGAAGAAACATTTAATCTAAATTTTGATGATTATTATGTTAAACAATTTGATAAAATCTTTGAACAACAACCAATTATGAATGAATCAAATAATGAATCTCAATCTTTGAATTCGTTAGATTTTGATTATGATTTGATTTTTGGTGTTCCAGATCGTGCCATTGATGCCGAAGTTAATACAGATGATAATCGTGTGTCTGAAGCATCGAAACATTCTGATGATTCTACTCTTACACAGGATAACAATGATTTGTTGTCATCAACCCATTCTTTCACAAGTAACGAAAGTCTGCCAGATAAGATGAATGATCAACTTGAGGGGGAGCATACTTTCGAGGGGGAGAGAGAAAGAATGGATGTTGATATCCAATTGTTGAGGGGGAGCAAGTTGGAAATAATACAAATGTTTCGAATGATCAAACTGATGTTTTTCATGATATTAATGATAATTTTTCGAATGCAGGTGAAGGATCTGAAACTGAAGAAATGTTCGAAGATGCACCATTGGACTTTTATCCTTCATATCCTCCAATGGATAGATGGATTAAAAGTCATCCTAAAGAACAAGTTGTAGGAGATCCAGGTGAGGGGGTGCTAACAAAAGCTCAATTACGTGCAAAGAATGAGGTACTTAATGTAAATCAAGAATTTTGCATGTTCAATGTTTTTATTTCGAAAATTGAACCAAAAATAGTCAAGATTGCTATGGAAGATCCTGATTGTATTGTTTCTATGCAATCTGAATTGGCTGAATTTGAACGAAATAAAGTTTGGCGTCTAGTTCCTAAACCAAAAGATGTGTCAGTTATAGGATTAAAATGGATCTTTAAAAATAAAACTGATAAAGAAGGCAATGTTGTTCGAAATAAATCTAGGCTTGTAGTTAAAGGTTATTCGCAACAAGAAGGTATAGACTATGACGAAACCTTCACCCCTGTCGCAAGACTCGAGGCAGTTCGAATATTTTTGGCCTATGCAGCACACAAAGATTTTGATGTTTATCAAATGGATGTCAAATGTGCTTTTCTCAACAGAGAACTTGAAGAGACAGTATATGTTGAACAACCTCCAGGTTTTGTTAACGAAAAATTTCCTAATCATTGTTATATCTTAGACAAAGCTGTTTATGGGTTAAAACAAGCACCAAGAGCCTGGTATGCAACTCTTACCATTTTTTTAAAGCAATCGAAATTTAAACAAGGATCAGTTGATCCCACTCTCTTTCAAAACAAAGTTGGAGATCATCTCATGCTTCTTCAAATCTATGTCGATGATATTATTTTTGGCTCTACTGACCCTGTTTTGTAAAAAGAATTCGAAAATTTGATGAAAACCCTGTTTAAGATGAGTATGATGGGCAAGATAAACAATTTTCTGGGATTAAACATTCGTCAAAGCAGAGAAGACATATTTATCAATCAAGAGAAGTACACACGAAATCTCCTTGAAATATTTGGAATGACGAATAACACGAAGCTGAGAGTACCAATGGCTGTTGGAACAAGACTAAGTCCTTCGTTAGATAAACGAGTTGTTGATATTACATTTTACCGAAGCATGATAGGTTTGTTACTTTATCTCACAGCAAGTCGACCTGATATCATGTTTTCTGTGTGTAATTGTGCCAGGTACCAATCAAATCCCAGGGATCCACATCTCAATGTAGTTAAAAATATATTTCGTTATCTCAAAGGAACAACTTCGTTAGGATTGTGGTATCATTCGAAGACAGACTTCTTCATACAAGCATTTTCAGATGCTGACTTAGGAGGATGCAATCTTGATCGAAAGAGCACAAGTGGCGGATGTCAACTACTCGATGGGAAGTTAGTAAGTTGGCAATTGAAAAAGCAAACATGTGTTTCGATTTCTACAGCAGAAGCAAATTATGTTGCTGTTGCAGCTTGCACTTCACAAATCATTTGGATACAAAGTCAACTGTGTGATTATGCAATCAACATGAAGAAAATTTTGTTGTATTGTGATTCACAAAGTGCCATTCGCATCTGCCATAACCCTGTGCAATATTCGAAAACTAAACACATTGCTCTTCGTTATCAATTTTATAAAAGATCATGTTGAAGATGGGAACATAGAAGTTCACTTTGTAAAGACCACTGATCAGCTTGCTGATATCTTTACAAAACCTTTGGATGAAAAATCGTTTGTGAGAATTCTAAATGGCTTAGGAATGATGAATGAAAATTCAGTTCCTGGACTACCTTCGTTAGAATGACAAGTCAAAAGTGTCAAACAGTTGTTGATTAAGCGGTTACTGTTCATGATTCAGAGGTTACTGTTCATAGTCAACGGTTCGACACGCTTCGTTTTCGACAATTATGCTCAAATGGTTTGACAAAAATCTTCGTTAGTTTAGTCATTTCTGAAATTTTCGTTAGTGATGTTTTTCAATTCCACTATCAAAAATACAAAAAGATTTTTCGTTACTTTTGCATTTTCTTTACAAAACAAAAACACCAAAAAAGTTTTCATTTTTTTCTTTTGTTATTAAAAATTCAAAAATACCAAAAAGATTTTTCGTTAGTTTTGTTATTTTTATTCAAAAATTCAAAAATCCAAAAATATTTTCTCTGTCTTGTTTTTGTTTTTCTTTTTGTGTGTAGGTATTCACAAAGATTTTTTTATGGTTCATGCTTGCTGCTTAAGGGAAAGGTAAACTTTCGACCCAAGCCTCCACGACTCAATGGGTTTCGAAGCCTTAATGAATTTCTCATTCTGAGAATTCTTCCCAATTAGGCTATATTCCCATTAGTCAATGAGCTACCATACTCTACTCATTTGAGTTTAGAGTTATCTGCTTGGTCAATGAATAGCAGTGGTACTTTCGAATCTTTACACCCATCTTTTTCATCTTAAAGTTCTTTCACGATCACACACAATGACATATGTCCAAGAGATTTATGGTATTAACCAATCAGGACCTAGACATATCAAATCGTTGTGTTTATGATCTAACATCATGAGAACGTGATGAAAGTGAAACCCAAACATTCGAAACTTAAGGAATTGACGGGGAACTTTGTTCCAGATGTTAACGAAACTTTTGTTTCAGTACCCATTTTCGATACTCAAAATCATATTCTTTCTTTCATAGTAATCTTGATCAAATGTCCAAAACCCACGACATTTGTTACCCAACAAGATTTAGGAATATTTTGGTTTGAAGAATATGATTTCTGTTGGAGTTTCATTCTTAACCTTCGTTACTTAATATATTTTCAAAGCCTACTTTTCACTGACTACACTGGTCAAACAGGTAATTTCGTTTACAATTTGTCACTCTTATGTTTAGATGTGCTTTGTAAAGAAATCATAAACCACCTTCAAAACTTGATAAAAGAAACCCTTCGTTACTTCTCTACAAGCATTCGACTGTACTTCACGGGAAACCAAACAAGCTGCAAATTATCTCTCTTGATAATTCACGAAATGATCTTTGCCTGGGATCTAACTGCCTTTATGTCGAAATTTTGATTTTTGACATCACATATCCATATTTTTTTATCTTTGATTCTTATCTTTTTCTTGGCACACATGCACAAACGAAATCCTTGAGGTTCTGAGTATTACCAACTTAGGCTTATGATTTCGAAAGTCTGGCACATAACTTCGCTTTTAAACCCAAAAATGAAAGAGCCTAACCTCCATATTTAAGGTTAATGACGGATCTTATCTACTGGTTGTTTTCGAAGCGACGTGTGATGTGATGTTTGGTGTTCCAACCCGAGTTTCAAGGATAAAGTGATGATATATTGTACACGCATGCCTACTTTTCTAGTAACTGGTGCAGTTTTCAAGGAGACACGGCATCCACATTTACTGCTGAAACCGCTTCAAATTCAAAATCCAATCAACTATAAAAAGGGGTTTGGGGGATCAATTCCACCTAACAATGGCAGCCAATCAATCCCAAACCACTGAAGATCTTACTTCTAATCCAATCATGAAGATCCAAAGCACCAACTATCAAGTTCTTGGTGATGTTTATGCTTATCCAGAGGAGTTACGAATGCTAATTGTTTCTCTTCAGCATTCAGTATTATCAACTGCCATGTTCCGGTCCTTTGTTGTTCCTCTTACCTAGTTGTCACTTGTTGGTTCAACTGCAACTTACAGCAAAACGATGCAAATTGTTACTTTCCAACTGACGAATGACAAGAAATTCAGGTTATCCAAGAAACGTTTTGCCCAAATACTGAATATTCCCAATGCTGAAACTTTTTACCAGGTTAACAATGCCCAAATCATTCACATTTTTAATGACATGGGTCATCAACCTGTTATGGCCAAGCCAGGGGCAGATCTAAGGGGTATCCCGGGATACCCCTCAAAAAAATATCGGTAGTGCAATTTTTTTAGAAAAATTTCGTTTTATGTAGCGTATATATACGCATCCCTTCAATTCTAAAGACAAACAAACAACTAGTCTACCGGTTAAGATGTTGGCTTATTGAAACAAAGGTCTTAGGATCAATTCTTGCTCCTTACAAATCCTTTGTTTACATTTTTTTCCAGCTATTCTATTCTTTTATTTTCCCAGCTATTCTATCCCACATCGCCAAACACATGTAAACTCAGTTATTTTCATCTATTATATAAATTGTTATCTTGATGCTTCATTGGATATCTACTTTGAGTCTCACATCGATTCAATTATAAAAAGATACTTCAACTTCATGTTTATATATCATGACTTGAAGTTAGCTAATGATTAAGGTTTGGGTTTAAAACAAAAACCAAACCGGGAAACCCAAGTACAAACTGAAAACCGAAACACTGGACCGATGGGTTTGGGTTCGGTTCAGTTTTAAAAGTTTTAAAACTGTGGTTGTCGGTTTTGGGTTCGATTTTAGGTTAAAACTAACTCGAACCTCCCCATGCTCAGCCGTTGCGGTGATACCACGGAAAAAAAAAATTAGGATACCCCTTTGCTTGGAGTTTGGCTCCGCCACTGGGCCAAGTTGAGTGATTTCAAGAAGTCTGGTTTACCATGTATTTGGAACTTTATGTTTAGAATATATATTCGTTGTTTAACCGGAAGAACAGTTGGGTTAGACAAAGGTCGTTTGGAGGTGTATGCAATGTTGCTGGAATCTACTATGATTTACAGGTGGACTACGCGACTCAGTTATGGAAGGAATTTCTCAAAAGTATTGAGAACAAGAATGTAGTTGATGGGATTTCGTGTGCTCGATACTGGAGCTTGATCTTGGAGTTTGTTTACACAAAGGAAGGGATTCAAGTTTCTGACACTGATGAATTGGCTGAGTTTGCAACTTATCATTATCCAAAGACAGTGGAAGATGATGCAGAAATTTTTCCAAATATTTCTCGTATTCCTGATGCAATGCTGCGAAAAGTTGATCCTCTCAGTGTTGTGTTGGTACATTACTTGACTACAATTAATCCTGATGTTGAAACATGAAAATTGTTAGATCCTACAACTGAAGGTTCTTCGAAGAAGAAGAAACGGGGTTCAAAGAAGGAATCTGATCCAAGCCCTTCGAAAGTTGTTGAAAAAGAAGATAACTCTCCAAAGAAGGTTACTGTTAAAGTAAAAGCTTTGAAGAAAAGTTTAAATAAGGAGGTTGTTGTTACTGAAGAGGTTAATCCTTTGAAGGATATGGTACCTTCGAAAACTGGTGTCCTTAAATGACTCAAGAAAATGACTCATTGTTCTCGTCATTCACCTGAAAGATCATCCAGTTTCTCTCCTTCATTTATTCGAAAGGCACAACTGAATAGTAAAGGGATGGTGATTCGCGAAATTCCTACCCCAGTATCTCCAACTTCGAAGAAAAGACATGCTGAAGATGTCGCCAAGCATATTTCAAAGAAACAAAAGAGGCCAAAGAAACAACGAAAGTTAGTTCTACATGAAGATTCAACGGGTGATGAAGTGGTTCCTGACACACCACCTACAACAACTATACTGGGCCATTATTCACATGTGAGGGATTCTCCAGTCAAGTTAACTTTAGAGGAGACTGGAATTCTTGATGGCACTGTGAAAACTTATATAGTGGACACAACCATTAATCACGGTGAACAACACAAAATTTCGACTCCTGAGCAGACGATAGTCATACCACCCGAGGTTTCACATACTGAGTCATTTACTGAGGAGGTTCGAACCTCAGGTATCACTGCAAACATATCTAATACGGATGCAAATGTCAATAATGGTGATGGAGTTTCGACACTTGAAGCCCAAGGTAATCCTTCCGTTGTTGTATCATCTACTTTCGAAACAACAGTTGTTGATACTACCGTTTCGAAACAACAGTTGTTGTATCATCTACTCACTCCCCTACATTCAAAATTGTGTTACAACACCCTTTTATCACCTTATTACCATCCCAATCCACCGATACCCCACCAGTTCACGACACAGAAACTGATGAAGAAGAATTTCAGGGTTCGTTTGCTGAAATTGAGTTTGATTCTGAGGAAGAGAAAATCCTAGATCACATGATCATGTATGGGAAGCAGTTTAAAATCCTTAATCGGAAACTCAATTACCTGTTACAGTCTCAAGCCAATACCGGAAGTCATCACTCTGTCTCAGGAATCGAAGTGGATGTGATGCTCAATGCTCAGGAGCATCGGATTCAAAGTAAAGTTGAAAATGTGCATAAAGATCTTAAATCCAAGCTCAAACTTCATTCTGACTCCTTTAATGATGCTTTGAAAGAACTAAAGGTGGTTACCAAAGAGAGACATATTCTTTACGTTCAGGAGGTCAAGATTGTTCGTGAGAATGTTAATCTCAAGCTTCAAGAGCTTCGTGATGATATGGCGAAGGAAATTGCTGAGCTGAGTCACAACTATTCCAATCTTCATAACAAGGTGGATATACTTGTTGCTGCAATAACGAAGGTAGTGGAATGGCATACAACACTTTTCCCAAAAGTTGATAAGCTTGGTGATGATGCAGTGAAGGGATTTGGGAATGTTGAGAAATTGTTGGGTGAGTTGAAGGATCTTGTGGCTAAGACTGACTCTTCGAAGGTTATGTCTATTTCTCCTGAAATGATAGCTAAAAATTTTCAAAAGTTAGAGTCCACCATTCATTCTGAATTGGCTCCACTTGCGAAGTTTGCACACTTTATGCCAACAAATGCCCCACCTGTTAACACAGGGGTGCAAGGGGGAGAAAAGGGTGGTGTTGGCACTGGCACCGGTTCGAAAGTTAGTACTGGATGAAGTGGTTCAGGAAATATCGAAGGTGATGCCAAGGTGGTTGGAAGAGTTTTGACCACTCAAATTCCAACATTTTTACCAACAACAACAATTTTTTCGACATCAACCACAACAACAACAAGACCAACAGCAAAGGGCATAGTTATTGGATCAGCTGGTGGAGAATCTGGTTCCTCAAAGCCCACGCCAACTAAAGCTGATAAAGGCAAAGGAAAAGGTGTCATCATTGAACCTTCGAAAGAGGAAATTAAAGCTACTCAAGAAGCAGAGATAGAAAAATAAAGGCATGTTCAAAGCCTTTTGAAGCAACGTGAAAATAACCTTACTGGTCTGAACAAAGGTAATCCAACAAAGACATATCACTATGAATATATCGAAGCATTCACGGTGACAGGAGCTATGCACGAATTTGAAAAGGTTCCCAAAAGGAGTTTCGATACTGTGAACTCAAATCTAAATCAACTAGATTTTCCAGTAAATAGAATGATGTTCCTGGATGAGCAGTTCGAACTTGCTGACAAGTACAAGGATAAGTCTGAATTCAAACGTCTCAAGTTTCGTTTTCATGCTGTACTTGGGAAGAAGGAGGAGGATATATGGTCACTGGTTAAAATAATTCGAGTTCTTGGCATATCCAAAGACGTTTTGTTTGAGGGTATGTTACAGAATTATCGCTATTATACAGTCCGAGCAAACAATGTACAATTCGACTTCTCGGTTGCAGACTTCCCTATCATGAATCTACATGATTTAATAGTGGTGGCCATGATCATGAAGAATGTTGATGTTTCAAAGTTTCAAGTTACTAGCAAAGAAGACTTTATGAATGGTTATGCTCATTTGAAAACATTCATTGCTGGATATTATGGAGCTTTGGCATTAACAAATATCGAATTGGGTAAGTCTTTGGACAGAGAGATATCAATTCTTCAAACTATTCATACGAATAAGGAAAGTTTGAAAAGCTTCGAAGATGGAGAGATCTGATTAAAGCCTTTGGGAATTGTTTTCGTTGGAAAGAACAAAAAGGGAAACAATTCGAAATTTTTATTCCCTGTGTGTGATGTTGAGAGGTACAACCTCATTACACAAATCTTCTGGTTCGAATTAATAGTCGTACCAAGAAAAATGAAAAATAAAAGGTTGAGATTCGAAAGATTGTGAATTGGTATGATGAGATCAGAAGAGTCATCCATCAGACTGCGAAGATATTAATAACTCGATTCGTCACTGCTCACAAAAGGGGAGAATGTAGAGGTCGAATTTAGTTGTGAGGTGTCGAATCTTTTTGATAGCTTCGTTAGTTTGTAAACTTATTACAAGGGCATCTTAATGTACGAAGTCTAGTGTTTTAGTCCCTTGTATTTTTTGTTCGCTTTCATCTTTCCTATAAATAGGGAAGTGTACTAGAGTAGATAAGAACTTCGCTTTTGCTCATTCGTGTAAACTTGTCTAAACTCTCTGTACTTGTTGAAAGCTAATTTGAGCAAACAGATTATATTTACTTCTTGTGTTCATCAATCATAATTTACTCTGATCTAGATATTCAATATCGATTTCATTGCTACTACAAGCGTGAGATCGATATGGAGCTCCAGTTGAGGGAGCAAAAGCCAGCCCCGACGCAGTCGAAGCCTGCACCAAAGCAGTTCAAGGCGGATGATGTCAGATCTGGGGGTTGGAAGGGTCGCACTTGTGGGAAGTACAGAAAGGTTCATGAGGGTGCTTGCCAATCATCTTCTGGGTGCCACAATTGTGGCTGGCAGGGCCATATGGCGAGGGATTGCCGCCAACAGGCCCCAACACTCAGCTCCAGGATTTGTTACTATTGCGACCAAGTTGGACATGTGAAGGCCAACTGCCCCTCGCTTTTTGCTAGGCCGGCGAAGGCTCCATCGCCAGCTACTCTGAGGATCACAGATGGGAGTCAGGGCAGGGTAGATCTCCCAGAGGGCTCGAGGTCGCGCTTTCCAGCTCACTACCGAGGAGGCCAGAGCAGCTCCAGATGTTGTGACTGGTATGTTTCTATTTGTTATTTTGTTGATTAGGTTTATGTTATGCTTATATATATGCCCTGATAGGTACGGTACTAGTGAACTCTTTGCCTGATCTTGAGTTGTTTGACTCGGGTGCGAGTCGGTCCTTTGTATCTCGATCATCCAGCAGGGAGTTTGATATGCCTATTGGGGAGTTAGAGTGTTTGTTACGGGTTTCTATCGCTAACGAACACGGGGTTTCTGCATCTGCGGTATATCAGGGTTGTGTGCTAGAGATCTTCGGGGTGCCCTATCCGATTGATATGGTCCCTATTCACATGGGGGAGGTGTGTGTGATAGTGGGTATGGACTGGCTGAGCATGTTTGGTGCCATGGTTGAGTGTGAGGGCCAGCGAGTGGTAGTTTGAACCCCAAGTGGGGGAGAACTGATTATATATGGAGAGGACACCAGGATTGGTTCAGGGTTTTGTTCGGCGGCCATGGCTCGTCGGTATATTCAGCATATGTGTGCGGGTTATTTGGCTTATGTGGTGGATACTCGAGTTAGGGATCAGATTTCAGTTTTAGAGGTTCCAGTGGTCAGGGAGTTTGCTGATGTGTTCCCGGAGGAGATACCCGGGGTGCCTTTCGAGAGGCAGGTCGAGTTCAAGATTGATCTTGTGCCAGGTGCGGCCCCGAATGTTAAGACGCCATACCGCTAGGCACCGCCTATGATGCAGGAGTTGTCATCTCAGCTGCAGGAGCTGATAGGCAAGCAGTTCATCAGACTGATCAGTTCTCCGTGGGGAGCGCCGATACTGTTCGTCAAGAAAAAGGATGGTTCGCACTGGATGTGCATTGATTATTGGGAGTTAAAAAAGTTAATTGTGAAGAACCATTATCCCCTCCCGCGGATTAATGACCTCTTTGATCAGTTGCAGAGTGCATCTTGGTTCTCCAAGATAGATTTGAGGTATGGGATCATCAGGTTAGGGCGAGAGAGGAGGACGTGGAGAAGACCGCATTCCGGACTCGTTATGGGCATTACAAGTTCGTGGTGATGCCATTTAGGCTCACCAATGCGCCTGTTTTATTTATGGATTCGATGAATCGGGTGTGCAGGCCGATGCTTGATCGATCTGTCGTTGTATTTATTGATGATATCTTGGTGTATTCCAAGACCAGAGAGCAGCATGAGGAGAAACTTCGAGAGCGTTTGGGGGTTTTGAGGCGAGAACAGCTTTATGCTAAGTTCTCGAAGTGCGAGTTTTAGTTACGAGAGGTCTAGTTCCTGGGGCACCTCGTTAACCAAGAATGGGATTTTGGTCGATCCGGCCAAGATCGAGGTTGTGATGCAGTGGGAGGTTCTGAAATCTCTCTCGGAGATCAGGAGTTTCTTCGGTTTGGCAGGGTACTATCGGAGATTCACTCAGGACTTCTCCAAGATTTCGGTACCCCTCACTCGTCTGACGAGGAAGGGGGTGGATTTCCGATAGGGACCTAAGCAGCAGTCAACATTTGAGACTCATAGGCAGAGGTTATCTGAGGCCCTGGTATTGACCCTCCCGGAGGGGGTTGAGGATTTTGTGGTATTCTGTGATGCATCCATCACCGGTTCAGGGGCGGTCCTCATGCAGAGGGGATGGGTGATTGCTTATGCTTCACGGCATCTGAAGTCGCATGAGTCGCGATATCCCACTTGTGATCTGGGGTTACGGGCGGTGGTGTTCGCCTCAAGATTTGGAGGAAATATCTATATGGGGTCCGTTGTACAGTCTACACGGTTCACAAGAGTTTGAGATATCTGATGGACCAGCCGAACCTGAACATGAGGCACCGCAGGTGGTTGGATGCAGTCAAGGATTATGATTATGAGATCATTTACCATCCGAGTAAACAGAATGTGGTAGCAGATGCTTTGAGCCGCAAGTGGGTTGGATCTTCAGATGGGGTGTCGTGTATGAGGATATCGGTTGATTCTCCGTTGTTGGGTTTGATTAGGGAGGATCAGGTTGAGGGAGTTCGAATAGAGAATTGGAAGTAGGAGAGGATCAGAGGTGAGATTGACAGTTTTGTCATGGACAGTCGAGGGTTGTTGACCCGGTGTGGTCGGGTTTAGGTTCCAGTTTCTGGTGGGATCAGGCAGATTGGGTTGGAGGAGGCTCATAAGTCTCGACTTTCTATTCATCCGGGGGCCACCAAAATGTATCGGGATTTGATATTGAGCTATTGGTGGCCGTGTATGAAGAGGGAGATAGTCTGGTATATCGAGAGATGCTTGACCTGCAGGGTGGTTAAGACGGAGCATCAGAGGCCGCATGGCAAGTTGCAACCTCTGGAGGTTCCCATGTGGAAATGGGAGCACATTTCTATGGATTTTATCACCACGTTTCCGAAGATGGCAAAGGTTTTTGATGCTATATAGGTCATCGTGGATCGATTGACCAAGAGTTCCCACTTTTTTGAGATTTGGGAGAGTTCTTCAACCGAGAAGTTGGAGGATGTATATGTTCGTGAGATCGTTGCTCGCCATGGGGTTTCGGTCTCCATTGTTTTAGACCGAGATGTTCAGTTCACTTCCCGATTTTGGCAAAAGTTCCATGAAGAACTGGGCATGAGGTTGCATTTTAGCACTACATATCATCCGCAGACCGACGGCCAGAGTGAGCGGACGATACAGACCCTTGAGGATATGTTGCGGGCCTGTGTTATTGATTTTGGTGGGAGTTGGGATTCTTACTTACCTCTTGTGGAGTTCTCCTACAATAACAGTTATCACTCCAGCATTGGTGCTCCGCCTTTTGAGCTTTTGTATGGGCGGAGATGTCGTACCCCACTTTGTTGGGGAGAGGTTAGTCACAGGATTATGGGAAGAACCGAGGTTGTAGGACCATGAAGCTTATTCAGCAGATCAGGTGGAGACTGCAGACCGCTCAGAGTCGCCAGAAGAGCTATGCCGATCGGTGCCGATCCGAGTTTGAATTTCAGGTCGGCGATATGGTATTACTGAAGGTCTCACCTTGGAAAGGTGTGATACGCTTCAGGAAGAGGGGAAGTTAGGTCCTCGGTATATTAGGCCTTTTCGAGTGATTTCCAGGGTTGGCAAGGTTGCTTACAAGTTGGATCTACCTGAGGAGCTCAGTCAGATTCACAACATTTTCCATGTTTCGCAACTGCGAAAGTGCGTATTGGATGAGGATGCAGTGGTTTCCTTGGACGATATTCAGGTCGATGAGCGCCTGAACTATGTTGAGAGGCCAGTGGCTATTTTTGAAAGAAAGATGAAGGTGTTGCGCAACAAGGAAATATCTTTGGTAAAGGTGCAGTGGCAGCATCAGAGGGGCTCCAAGTGGACCTGGGAGCCGGAGGCTGAGATGCCTGAGCATTACCCAGAGATATTCGCCGCAGCAGACTTCGAGGACGAAGTCTAGTTCAAGTGGGGGAGAATTTTAACATCCCGATGTTAAGGTACTTCTAATTTCAACCCTATAATTTTATTATATTGCGTTTTGGTCCCTTAGTCCAAGAAAATGTGCATTAGAGCCCTAGTGGCATTTTTGTAATTTTGGGTAGTGAGGAGTATTTTGGATTAGGTGTCTAAGCCTATAACTATAATTGGTATGTACTTGACCCGATAGTAGCATGGTCCATTTCGGGTTGCCTTCACCAGAACAATCTGATAGGATGGATATTTGAGAAAGAGGTTATATGTAATTTATTAATATATTATAAGTATAATATATTTATTAAGAAATCATATTATTTAATTAGTATTGATCAATAATTAATTTGGAATTAATTTAGTGATCAAAAGAGACTAATTAAATTAACGGGGACTGATTAGGTAAATCAGTATTACATATAGTTTGGGCTAATGATCCATGTTGATTAGAATGGACTAAGAGTTAGTCCAAAGGGCTTATCATATGGATTATTGGATTAAAGGCCCAAGGTAATGGATTAGGGTTTACAAGTTGAAACCCTAGGAATTCCACACTATAAATGTAACCCCTAATGCACCTAAATTTGGAGGAAAGATTCCTAGTTGAACTCTAGCCGATTTTAGTGGTTCATGACCTCTCTCTCATTATCCTCCACTTGTTCATGGTGTTTGTGACTTGTTTGAGGCATCACACTTGAGGTGCTAAGCTCTTGAAAGGCCAAATTTTACAAGCTACAATATAGAGGTATTCATCCAACTTGATTTTATGTTTCAAATATCAAATTGTATGCTAGTTGTAGGCTTCATGCTTTGTAAGGGTGAGCATGGTGCGGTTTTTGGCCAAAACCGAACCGAAAACCGCAACTTCGGTTTTTTGAAGTTTAGAAACCGCACCGTTCGGTTTTTATGCAGTTCGGTTTTTGCGGTTTTTTTTCGGTTTTTTGTGGTTCGGTTTTTTCTTTGCGGTTTTTTGTCAATTTTTTTTATTTGGTTTTTGTTTTGCCTTTTTACTAAAACTCAGGTAACTCAACGATTTACTTTGACTCGGATGAGAAGTCTTAATCATTTTTTGAGAAACTTTATGTAGAGATGAGGAGCGCCAAAATTTTCATCCCCAACAATTTGCGACTCCTCAAAGATGTGAGTTAAAATCCATAGACTTGACTCTCTTATATGAACTGTGAGAATGGTGAAGGTTTTATCTCAAATGCGATGAGGGACACTCTTATAAGGCTGGAAAAATTAAAGCCCAAATGATATCTTGGAGATGAACCAATACCACCACCTCTTGGTTTAAAATCAAATAACATAATCACTCATCCAACATGCTTCTAATGCTTGAATATAATACGAATTAAATATAATATTTGTTTCACAGGTACATACGATAATAGCAATTAATGTATTCATAAAATTATACTATCATCACTAGTACTCTTAATATTAAAATGTTAAAAAATATAATAACATTATTTGTTTTTGTAAATATCACTATATGTATGCTTAAAAATATACAATTATTCTCTGATAAGATAGATATTTATATTTATAGAAATTTTAATTGTCATGAGTTTTTTGTTCTTACAAATATCAACACTTAGGGGGTGTTTGGGATAACTTTTTCAGCTCTAAAGTCCTTTTTATAAAAGAACTTTTTCCAAAAGGACTTTTTTCAAAAGAAGTGGTTTAAAAAGTGTTTGGATGGGCAAAAGATAAAAATTGTTTTTAAAAGACACAAAAGTCTCAAAAAGTCACAAATTGTGACTTTTGGAATCAATTTTTTTCTCTTGCCCAAAAGTTGTTTTAAAAAGAACTTCTCAACTTGTCAAACATCTTTTAAATATTTTTGACTTTTTGGAATAATAAAAAGTTCAAAAGTCATTTTTAAAGCAATCCAAAACACCCTCTTAATATATATATATATATATATATATATATATATATATATATATATATATATATATATATATATATATATATATATATATATATATATATATATATAGGTTTAGGTTCTATGAAAAACAAAAAACCCTTAAAAAAATCCTAAAAATCATTAAAATGCATAAAAAAAATACTTAGAGATCACAAAACTTTTTTTGAATTTTTTTATCAAAAAATCGCAACTTTTAGGTCAAAATCGCTGCAAAAATTTTGAAAATTCTTTTTTTTACAAAAAAAAAAAAAAATTGATTTTTTATTTTTTTTTCAGCGAAATTGTAAAAAATGCTGCAATTTTTTGATAAAAAAATTCAAAAAAAAGCCTTGTGATGTCTTGGTATTTTTTTTATGTATTTTTATAATATTTAAGGTTTTTTTGTTTTCCAAATAACCCTTCCCTATATATATATATATATATATATATATATATATATATATATATATATATATATATATATATATATATATATATATATATATATATATATATATATATTCGGTACGGTTCGGTTTTTTGCGGTTTTTGCAAGACTAGAAACGCACCGCACCGAACATTTTCGGTTTTTACAAAACTAAAAACCGCACCGTCGGTTTTCATTTCGGTTTCGGTTTTTCGATTTCGGTTTATGCGGTTTTTTCGGCTTTTTGGGTTTGCGGTTCGGTTTTTGCTCACCCCTAATGCTTTGGATGATTTTATTGCACATATAACTAGAGAAAACTTAGATCCAAAGCATTAGGGTTATATGTGCACCATACAGATGTTAGAGTACATAAAACCCAACAGTGGTATCAGAGTCATGGGTGTTTTCTGTTATATAGATGCATTGGTAATTGTTCAAAGAAAAAAAATCGTTTTTTTGGAAGCTGCATGATCACCACGACGTGGTCAATGTTACCACGACGTGGTGGCTATTCAGTGGGCAAATTTTTCGTTTTTTTGGCCATATTTTGTATAGAAATCATTATCACAAACTGTTTTGACTACTAAAAAATTGTTTTTTATGATAAGGTAATGATTATCTTCATCAAAAGATATATTGTCAAATTATAAAATAATTACTAGATTATATGATAAACTAATTGTTTGTGTAATTTGATTTGAATTGTCTTGCTATATGAGTTAGATTAGATCAACTTGACGAATAATAAATTATATTATAATTTAATTAGTTGTATTTGATCTAAACGGTTCTTGAAGAGGGTTTTATAACTTGTCCTCAAATTATAAAATATGAAAAGTCTCATGAACATTAAACTCATAAGTTATGGAAACCAAAAGTTTTCACGAGTTACAAAACTTGCCCTCAAGTTTTGGAGCTTAAAAAGTCTCTTTTATGAAACATTAAGTCTTGTAATTGAAAGGTTTCAAAAGGTGCAACTCTTGGGTTCATAACTTAAAAATTAATTAAATAGTGTTTAATTTTGAATTTTTTTATATTTAGAACCTTGATGTTTTTTTTAATAGTTCAATTACACTCTTATGGATTCTATTAAGTTAATTAAATTTTTAATTAAGATAGTATTATTAAATCCATAATCACACGATCTAAGAGTTAATTAAATTAAAAAGTTTAATTTGTTAATAGATTAAACCACCTAGTATTTTAAAAGTGTAAAATACACCCTTATACTATATAAAATTAAAAGTTTAATATATTATATATGTATAAGTAAAAAGTCAGTCTTACCGTTAGTAGGCCTAATTCACGAAGCTGGTCTATAAGGGGTGTTAAAGGAAACGGCCTGTAAAATTGTAACACCCAAAAATTTCAAGACAACTTGAACTTTTAAAAACATTTCAAACCATTAAAATCATTACAACTTTGTTTCCAAAATGTATAATATTAGAGTTTTCCCAGAAACATAAACAAATCATGAGGAGCTGTACGATCATGCCTTCGCCTTGCTGCGATCCCCTGATGTACCTGAAACAATAAACTGAAACTGTAAACCCGAAAGCTTAGTGAGTTCCCCCAAAATACCAATCGCATATAACCATAATCATATCACACCCACAGATACAAATCAGCATGCATAACGAGCCTTCAGCCTGACTGGACCGCCTCGCAGGGCCTACAGCCTATCTGGACCGCTCCCGAGCCTTCAGCATGACTGGACCGCCTCGCAGGGCCTACAGCCTATCCGGACCGCTCACCGGGTATGTTGGCCTTCAGCACAAAGCAGGACCGCCTCAACCCAACCCCCAATCAAAGAAACATGTGCAAATAAATATCATACGCTAGCTCATATCATATAACGGTCAACCCGATCTCACAGATCACTAATCATAGCAACATCCCAATAACCGGGATACAGACCTAACCGGTCACTAACATAGCATCATCCTATAAGCAGGACACTGACCTAACTAGGTCACTACACATACACATATCACCATCCTAACTACCAGGATGTAATCAATAAACATATCATGCCATAACCGAATACAATCCATAAAGGGTCGGCCTTAGTGCCTTAGACCCTATCGATATAGTGAGGATAACTCACCTCGCAAGTAGTGCTGAAGTACTGCAAATCTCTGACTGTTGTCTCCCCGGAAATCCCACACTATCACACCATAAATAATAAGTTAATTCCCATCATGACCTTCTTGACTAAATGTCCCTACCATGCTCATATTTTCCCAAAATACCCCAGAATTCCAATAGTCAACCCTTGGTCAAAGTCAAAGTCAACTATCAAGGTCAACAGTCCATGTTGACCTCAACTCGTCGAGTACCCTCAGCTGCTCGCCGAGTTCCTGGCATAACTCGCCAACTCGCCGAGTCACTTGAGTGACTCGTCGAGTTCCTAGTATCAGTGGCCGTAACTCCTTGGCCAACTCGTCGAGTTTTCCCCTTACAACTCGCCGCGTTCATATGTGTCCAAAGGTTGGGAAAACCCTAGCCGACTCGCCGAGTCACTCATCTGACTCGCCGAGCCCACGGCAATCTTCATCAGACTCGCCGAGTCGTCCATGCGACTCGCAGAGTCCATTCAGTCCTTCATCCATACAGAGGCGTTTTAAGCCATGCTAAGGCTCCAAATTGTAGATCCAACTTCCCAAGGCATGTTTATCACGTAAAGTTGCAAACTTTACATGCATGCAAAGCTCTAAAGTCTTAAAATGACAACACCAAGCTTGTAAATAAGTCTCACACTTGAGGGAAGGCTACTACTTGTCAAAGCTAATAACTTTATGGATCTAGAGGCCAAAGGAGTCCAGATCTGAAGTTACAACTTCAGATCTTGGCTTAAACACAAGAAACCTTCCCTAAAACCCACCCAAAAGAGATTAAATATGAAATGAGCCAAGGAAACAGCCTAATACCTTCAAGAGAGTGTTAACTAAAGTAGACCTTTGCTTCCCCACGAGTTCCTTGCTTTAATTTACTTGTTTACCCAAGAGTTTCCTCACCAAGATCCCTCTTCCAAGCTTTAACACACCAAAGAAACACACACACACGATTTAGGGTTTAAGGGTGTCAAGGAGATGTAAAGGGGAGGTTGGGGGAGGCCAATGATCCTTTAAATAGGGTGCAAAACCCCGAAATTTAGGGTTTCATCTGCCAGCTCCTACTCGTCGAGTCCCTTCTTGGACTCGGCGAGTAGGTCACTAAAAAACATGGCCAACCCGTTGCTACTCTACGAGTAGGGCAACCGCGTGCCCAGTTCGCTCTGCAAGTGCAACCGCGTGGGTAGGTGGGAATCCCGCTCTCGATCTGTGGATGGAATGCTTTGCTAAAGTGCAGCCGTGTGCCCAGTTCCTCGTGGAACTTCTGCCAGAAACGGGAGGTAAATCTAACATCCCGGTCGGAGACAATAGAACCGGAACCCCATGGCGAGCCACGATCTCGCGGACGTACACGTCGGCCAACTTCTCGGCCGATGAACTCTCCCGTATGGCCAAGAAATGGGCACTCTTGGTCAATCGATCCACGATGACCCATATAGCATCAAACCCCTTCGCCATCCTCGGCAACTTGGTAATAAAGTCAATCATGATCTGTTCCCATTTCCACATGGGAATCTCCAGGAGATGCAGCTTGTCATGCGGCCTCTGATGCTCGGCCTTGACCATCCTACAGTTCAAGCACCTCTCGACGTACCAAGTGATTTCTCGCTTCATGCACGGCCACCAGTAGCTCAAACTCAAATCCCGATACATCTTGGTGGCCCCCGGGTGAATAGAGAAGTGAGACTTATGAGCCTCCTCCATCACTGTCTGTCTGACCCCTCCAGACATTGGAACCCATACCCGACCACATCGGGTCTATAATCCTCGGCTATCCCGCATAAACCGGGTGTTCTCACCCCTAATCCTTTTCATTTTCCAGTTCTCTGGTCGCATGCCCTCCACCTGAGCATCCCTGATCAAACTCACAAGCGGAGAATCCACCGCTATCCTCATACATAACGCTGGGGTGGAAGACCCCGCGGACTTGCGGCTCAAAGCGTCCGGCACCACATTCGCTTTACCGGGGTGGTAAAGGATCTCGCAGTCGTAGTCCTTGACTACATCCAGCCACCTGCGCTGCCTCATGTTCAGGTTCGGCTGATCCATGATGTGTCTTAAACTCTTGTGATCCGTGTATATGGTACATCGGACCCCATATAGGTAATGCCTCCATATCTTGAGAGCGAACACCACCGCTCCCAACTCTATATCGTGAGTAGGATATCTCGTCTCATGCGGCTCCAGCTGTTGCGACGCGTAGTGTAGCACCTGGTTCCTGGTATGTATTTTATTTAAGTATTTTGCATTTTTTGCCTGGGACTCGGCGAGTTGAAGGACCAACTCGTCGAGTAGAAACGGACTCGTCGAGTCAGCTGCAGACTAGACGAGTAGGCTCTGACTGGACAAAACCCTAATCTAAGGGTTTGCACCCTATTTAAACATCTCATTCAGCCACCCTTCGTCCCTATTGCTTCCAGAAAACCCCCATAGCAAACCCTAGCCATTTGTATAAGAGCTAAGGCTTTTGTGGTGCTTTTTGGTGATTTTGAATTCAAAGGAGAAGGAAAACCTAGAGGAATCAAGAGGAGACCAAGGGAGTTCAAGTTTGTGCACCATTTTCAGTTCACAGAAGGTATAAAGTCGATACGTTGCTTGTTCTTTTGCTAGATCCCTTTTTGGGGAGATTTAGGGCTTTTATAAGCCATTCTTGGTAACCAACCATGATTGCAAGCATGGTTGGGGGTTGAGGCTTCGGATCTAGGTACATGGAGGACTTACAAGGCATAAAGGGTCTGCTTTTGCACCCATGGAAGCCCCCATGCAACCCAAGAGTCTCTTTTAGAGCCTTTTAGACTCAAAGTCCCATGCATGCACGTAAAGTTCGTAACTTTACGTGCTAGATCGAGTTTAGGGACCTAGATCTATCATTTGGACAAGAGTTGTACACCAGAAATCGAAGAAATAATACTTGGACTGTATCGACTCGGCGAGTCGTTCTTGGGACTCGGCGAGTCTGAGGTTAGACTCCCCTTTCTGTTATGGGTCAAGGAGACCCAGTGGAGTGCTGGAAAGGTTTTAGAGGGTCCGGAGGAGTGACCCCAACGTATTGGGATAAGCCATAGTCCTGGAATTCATAGGACTCGGCGAGTACATGAACAGACTCGGCGAGTCCAAGGCAATCTCCCAACTCTTGAGGATGAACTCGACGAGTTGTTCATACAACTCGACGAGTTGTTCATACAACTCGGCGAGCCGGATGAAGGTTCACCCAGGGTTGTTCATGAGAACTCGTCGAGTCGTTGCCAAACTCGACGAGTAGAGACGTGAAGAAGGACAGATGAAAGGATAGGGACTCGACGAGTTGGCGGCCCAACTCGGCGAGTCGGGTCAACTGGAAGTTGACTTTGACTTTGTCTTGGACTTGGTCAGGGGTAAAATGGTCATTTTACCCTGAGAATAGATATCAGACTCTGACTAAGTGTTTTGTGGGGATTATAGCCGGAGGATTTCCGGAGCAGCAGCAGACAGAGATTTTCCCTGCGCAGATTATCAGCAGCTTCGTTCAAGGTGAGTTACCTTCCAGTAGTGGTGGGTCTACGGCCACAATGCCGGCCCACCAGTAAGAGTTGTATGTTAGGTGATCGTCTTTGTGATATCATCTAGGTTTGCTACTACCTGATATGTTGTATGCTGGCATGACATGTTATATGTGATAGTAGTAGAGTTCGGTTGTTAGGACCGAAGGGTAGGTCAGGCACCCCAGATATGTCTGACAGTATGTGATGATATGTTTATATGCTCGCATGATATGTTATATGTGATAGTGGTAGTAGGAGGGGAATAGTCCCCAAGTTCGGTTGTTAGCACCGAAGGGTAGTTCGGACGCCCCAGATATGTCTGATAGTATGTTTTGTTGGGTTTTGGTATAATACAACATCCTATGGTGCACATACAACCCTAAATACCTTGGATCTATGTTTTCACTAATTATACATGCAAATGGTTTCCAAGGTATTGAACCTATAGCTAGCATGCAATTGTCATACAAACTACATAAAATACTAGATATTGTAACATACCTTTTTGTGTGGCTGGAAGTCTTGATGTATTTGGCCTTAAGAGCTTAGCCCCAATAGTGTGGAAGCCTCAAATGAAGTCACAACACATCAAGGACAAAGGTAGGACTTGAGAGAGAATCTCCATGCACTCTAAAACCTTCATGAACTCCAAGAACATGCACACACTCTAGGGTGGCGGTTTTTAGGTCATAACATATGTATTTATATGTGTTGAATTCTAAGAGTCATGGGTATAACCCAAACCCATATCCATGGGTTTTATGATCCATGGTTCATGTGGCCCAACTCTTTATGTATCCATACATAAACTTGGTCCAACATGGATCATAAGCCCAACACATATAAATATAACTAATTACCATAATTAGTCCCCATAGTTTTAATTAGTCTCTTTTGATCACTAAATTAATTCCAAATTAATTCTTGATCAATACTAATTAAAACATATGACTTCATATTAATATATTAGAACTTATAATATATTAATAAATCATATATAACCTCTTCTCTCAAAAGTCCATCCTAACAAATTGTCCTGATGATATGCAACCCAAATGGACCATGCTACTCTTGGGTCGAATACATACCAATAATAGTTATGGGCTTAGACACCTAATCCAACAGTCTCCCACTTGGATAACTCTAAAACTATTATTGCATATGACTCCAAAACCCGACTAGCAATCGTAGCTCTTAAAGCCGTTGTCGAACTCTGAACAAATCAATGACGCGTCCATTAGATAAGGGATCATATATTCATCCATTCTAGATATCATATGGACTGAGACATGGATTATAATCATTCTCTCTGTCCATTTGTTGTTTCCCGATTTCCGATTTATGATGACTGACTAATTGAACAAATCAAATCAGTCCAGGCCCGGCCGAGCACTTACGTTTGTCATCACCAAATCATCGAGGGGCCCACAGATATCGCTTTTATCCCTCCAAGGGTAAAAGGAATGGATAAACTTTGACTCATATGCTTGTTCTACTACTTGTTGAATCATACACAAAGGCACGTTTTATAACATCGAGTTACCAAATGCGTTTACATGCAATCAATGTATGACCAACTCATAGGCAACAAGTCATATCTCTAGGTTTGAAGAATATAAGATATTATCGTCTCATGATCACTCGTGATAAAATCCATGAAGTGAGTCAAATGAGCGTGGGTTTAATCCAATAATCGAATCCTTATTCCAGGAGTACTCATGAATGTTGTAGTAACTCTTAGTATGTCGACTACCTTGGACATCTACAAACCCGATTCATGACAGTCTTGCCGTAATACCTACTTCCATAGTATTATCGACTGTGGATGGTTTGAATAACTTAGTCATTCGGAAAGAATAACCTAGCAATTCTGGAAGTCAAAACATGCAAAGTGAAACACAAGAATAATAATTCACTCTATGGTCCCAAGCACCTTTGAGAGTAAATAAAACACCTTTTATTTAAACACCATATTGATTACTCATTATTCATTATATAATGTTTCAAATAATCAACTTTATACTTGAATTAAAACAATAGTTGTCCGATGCTCCAAGCATGTAAACTATGTTTTCTAAACACTAGTCATGCCATACACCAAGTATGCACACTATGTTTAACTATGATCTTTACTTTGTGAAATAGATCAACTGAACATGATTCCAATGATGCCCATTTCACAATCCCAAATCCTCATTGTAAATGTAAGAATTCCAAATTCCTGCCATTTACCAAAATTTGATAGATTCTAAACTTACATGCATTAATCCTCTTGTAATGACTATGCACAAAGTCACAAAGACTTGTCAACAATCATTACAGGGTATTCCAATGAAGATCAATTCCATGGAAACGAAGTCTCACATTCAAAGTACATTCCTTTGAACATCCTTCTTGCATTAAGTTTTCTAATCTTACAAAGATTTGAAGAACAACTTCCACCTATGGAAACCTTTCCAGATTCCCATTTTGACTATCACTTCGAACAAGAGTTACCTCTTTTCCGAATATGTCAATATGGTCCTTCCAAAATGTCACACCCCAAAACCGAGAACGGCGGAATCGTTCGGGGGTGGAGGACGTCATGTACAGTATCACAACAATGCAAAGTAGTAAACAAGCAACAACATCGTCCATTGCATTAATAATATAATTTCATACAAGTGTTCTGTCAAGTTATATAGACACCAAAAATTATATACATCAAAATAAAGATGAGTCTTGAACGAGCTCCATCTTCTCAAAAACCTGGCTCCGGTACCTGTCTACTAGCGACCTGAGAATACAAGTTATTTTGAAAGAGTTGATCAGCTTTAAAGCTGGTGAGATCATAAGTATATTAGTGTCTGTAGTTGTATGAAAGTGTTTGTAAATCTGTAATTGTATATGTTTGTAAAAGTTTGTATTTGTTTGAACTCTCCTAGAAAACCCTATGTTTCCTACTAAAAGTAGCCTTCTACCAAGGCATCTAGTGTCTGTGTGTGTGTCTCTTGTAAGAGTATGTATTTTCCCAAACCTGACTATCATTATTCAAAAATATAGTTTCTACATTATTGTTTATTGTGTGAGTATCACAAAATAAATGTAATGGGAAAATGATATAGTACTGTAGTGTTGTATTAAATAACTACTGCTGTACTAATTACTTTAAACCTATTGTTATTTAAAGTACCATGTGATCGGCCTGTATCCTGCTACCGACTCAATAGAAAAACGACAATGTAAGATATCATAAGAAATGACGTTTGGCACCCGTAGACTTGCAAGTCCCACTGTAGCGAGCAGCAAGGTGTAGGATAGTCAATCCAGAATAGATCTATACACGAACTCATACGCTCCCCAATTAAGGAGATTCTGGATACAAAAACGGTCATGGCAGGTAGTGCCATGCCCCGTTTAATGGCTCACATAAATGCAATAATATATATGTAATGAATGTGCTAGCTGTATTGTATGTTCTCCTTCTGTCTAGCCTGTATGTTCTCTCTGTATGGTATTGTTTGTTATCTCTTTCTCAGTATGGTATTGTTTGTTATCTCTTTCTCTATATGGTATTGTTTGTTATCTACTCTGTATGGTATTGACTCATGTATGAACTGACTCTTTGTATGTTTCATTGTTCTAGTAATAGTATCTTCCTAAACTATACCTATTATAGTTTACTAGTAATGTTGTTTGTGTATATGAACATGTTTGCATACCTTTGCCACCCAAAGGCATTGAAATGAATGAAAGAAGTAACCTTTTATGTCTATATATGTATACATGATATATAACAAATATTTAGACGACATTCGGACGAATAACCGATACCCTAAGGCCACATCCAAACGAGGAAAAGGGAATAAGGTGAGCTAGCCTTCCTAAGTCCTTTAAAAATTTCTTATATAACTATACATATATAGGCATGCATTTGTCAATATAACAGAATATAAGTTTAAAAGAGTTTAATAAAAGTATTTGATATGTAAAAGGGTTTGTAAAATAGTTTGAAGTAAAACAGTTTGATAACACAGTTTGAAAAGTACGAAATCCACTTGTTTGGTAGTTATTAATCACATGTGATTGATATAATAACTATAATAGTTCAACTTGTATTCCCCCCCCCCCATAAAGGCATTTAAAAACATTTAAAAGGTTAATTAAGGGGTATGAACTCACCTGTAGTGAGTGGTTTGGATGAACGGAAAGTATAGGATGCTAGGTGTCAAGTGAAGACTTGTACACACTCAATGATCCTATATAACATATATTAACACATATATGTATTCAATTAGCCTTTACACAACTAATTAACAAAGTTAAGACATCCTAGGACATGTAAAACACTTTATATAAGTGTTACAGGTGCTAAGGATTGCATCTAAGTGTTGTAGGACATTGCTATTGAGTTTAGGGTTCAAGGGAACCCCTTACATGAGTTTACGGTTTTATGACCATAACTCATTGAGTTTACGGTCATAAACCCATGAGTTTACGGCCATAAACTCATGCTTCTTTGACCAATTGATGTTTTGAAGCTCTACAAGTCCTTAGAAGCATTTCCACTTTGAAGTATAAGCCTATGGAAGGGATTAGGGCACCATTTCACTCCTAAATGGAGTTTACGGTCCTTGGACCATTCGCCTTTGGGTTTACGGCCGTAAACCCAAATGGTTTATGGTCTTTTGATGTTTTCATGTTCTTAACTCATCAAGGAAAGGATCCAAGCTAGTTCCCAAGGCTTAGAAGGGTAAAGGGCACACTTTGGCACCATTTTTAGGGTTTACGATCCAAGAACATCTTGGACCGTAAACACCTTTGATCTTGCCTTTTCTTGGGTGATTTCTTGATATATGGAAGTGTAACAAGCCTTAAGATACTCTAGGATAGAAGTACTTACAAGATAGAAGCTTGAAAAGGTGTAAAAAGTCCAAGAACACTAGTGTGTGTTCTTGGTGTTCTTGGTGTTCTTGGTGAAACTTGAAAATCTAACCTTTTGGAATGATTTCACGGTTGGAAGTGTGTTAGAACACTAGATTAAGTAATATCTCAACTTAAAAGGGCTAGAAACACTTACAGGTTGAAGATCTTGAAGAAAAAGTCGAAGATACTTGAGAGAGAATTGAGTTTGGATCTTGAGTTTGTGAAAAATGGTAAAAAAGATGACCAAGTGTCATATATATACCCCCAAAATAGGGTTTACGGCCGTAAACACCCTTGTTTAGGCCGTAAACTCCAAACTCTTGGAGCTTTGGGTATTATTGTTGCACAATAAACCCTAGAGCATCCTCTCTCCTGATATCTCCTAAAGTGTTAATCCTAAAATTCTCAACTTATTCCAAAAAGCTTGAAATTTAGCAGAAACTGTTCTAACTTCTATTGAATTGAAATGTTGTACAGAATAGAAATTTCGGGTTGTCACATCATCCCCCCCTTAGAAGGAATTTCGTCCCGAAATTAGAGTTTAAGCAAATAAGTAGTTACAAATAACTAAGTAAAAAGACGAGGATATTTCAGTTTCATCTGATCCTCTCGCTCCCAAGTGAATTCAGGTCCTCGCTTGGCGTTCCAGCGAACCTTCACTATCGGGATGCGACTCTGTTTCATTTGCTTGACCTGCCGGTCCATGATCTCTACTGGTTCTTCCACGAAGTTGAGGCTCTCGTTGATCTCGATCTCGTCGAGTGGGATTACAAGAGTCTCGTCGGACAAACACTTTTTCAAGTTTGAGACGTGGAAGGTAGAATGTATGTTACTGAGTTCGCTCGGTAAGTTAAGTTTGTAAGCTACAGGGCCGATTCTTGCGAGAATCTCGAAAGGCCCAATGTACCTTGGATTTATCTTTCCACGCTTTCCGAAACGTATCAAGCCCTTCTAGGGTGAGACCTTCAATAGAACACGGTCGCCCACCTGGAATTCCAACGGTTTCCTTCGTTTATCAGCGTAGCTTTTCTGTCGGTCTCTAGAGGCTTTCAATCGTTCACGAATCTGAACGATCTTCTCTGTCATTTCCCGAATGATCTCCGGACCTGTGAGAGTGCTTTCAGGAACTCGTCCTTTAGCTAACTGGGTATCACCCACCTCAGCCCAGCACAGAGGGGATCTGCACTTTCGGCCATAGAGGGTCTCGAATGAAGCAGCCTTTATGCTCGTGTGATAACTGTTGTTGTAGGAAAATTCGACAAGGGGTAAATGAGTATCCCATGCTTTCCCAAAGTCGATCACACAGGCTCGCAGCATATCTTCCAAGGTTTGGATAGTCCTCTCACTTTGCCCGTCTGTCTGCGGATGGTAGGCTGTACTCATGTCCAGCCTAGTTCCTAGGGAACTTTGTAACGACTGCCAGAACCTCGAAGTGAATCTACTATCTCTATCCGAGATAATGGATATCGGAACACCATGCAGTCGTACAATCTCCCTAATGTAAGTTCTTGTAAGCTTCTCCATCTTGTCTGTCTCTTTGATAGGCAGGAAGTGTGCGGACTTGGTCAATCTGTTGACGATGACCCATATGGTATCAAGTCCACCCGTTATCTTGGGCAACTTGGTTATGAAGTCCATAGTGATCCGCTCCCACTTCCATTCCGGTACCTCTGGCTGTTGTAGTAGACCGGAGGGTTTCTGGTATTCGACCTTGACCTTGGCGCAAGTAAGGCATTTACTTACGAAGGTAGCAATCTCTGCTTTCATGTTAGGCCACCAGTATAACTTTTTAAGATCCAGATACATCTTATCTGAACCTGGATGAACGGAATAACGGGTGTTGTGCGCCTCGTTCATGACCAAGTCTCTGAAACCTCCAAGTTTCGGGGTCCAGATCCGGTTCATGAGATAATAAGCTCCGCCACCTTTAACCTCCAAGTTCCTATCCATTCCTCTCAGGGATTCACCTGCCACATTTTCAGGTTTCAAAGCGTCGAGTTGAGCCTCCTTAATTTGTGTGGACAAGTGTGATTGGATAGTCATAGTCAATGACTTGACTCTACGACCAGAATATTATTTCCGACTTAGGGCGTCAGCTACTACATTGGCTTTACCCGGATGATAACGAATTTCGCATTCGTAATCACTGAGTATCTCGACCCACCGTCGTTGTCTCATGTTGAGCTCCTTCTGGTCGAATATATGTTGTAGGCTTTTGTGATCTGTAAAGATTGTGCTTTTTGTACCGTACAGGTAGTGTCTCCAGATCTTCAGAGCAAACACAACTGCTCCTAACTCAAGATCGTAGGTGGTGTAGTTGACCTCGTGTGTCTTCAGCTGTCTCGAGGCATAGGCGATGACCTTACCTCGCTGCATCAGAACACATCCGAGTCCTTGATTTGACGCATCGCAGTAGACAACGAAGTCTTCTATCCCTTCGGGGAGGGATAGTATTGGTGCGGTACACAAGGCTCGTTTGAGTGTTTGGAACGCTCTCTCCTGCTTCTCTTCCCAGTCAAAGGATACACCCTTCTGGGTCAGCGTTGTAAGAGGCTTCGCAATGTGGAAGAAGTTCTGAATGAACCTGCGATAGTAGCCAGCGAGGCCTAGAAATTGACGAATTTCTGTAGGCGTCTTCGGTGCTGACCAGTTCTCAATGGCTTTAATATTGGAAGGGTCCACGTGTATTCCCTCTTCCCTAACCACGTGCCCTAAGAATTCGACTTGTCGGATCCAAAATTTGCATTTCGAGAACTTCGCATAAAGCTTCTCCGCGCGCAGGGTTTCTAAGCCTTGTCGTAGATGCTGACTATGCTCCTCCTTACTACGAGAGTAGATTAGTATGTCATCGATGAAGACGATGACGAACTGATCCAAGTAAGGACGACACACCCTATTCATTAAGTCCATGAATACTGCGGGCGCGTTTGTTAATCCGAACGGCATTACTACGAATTCGTAGTGTCCATAACGAGGTCGGAAGGCTGTCTTCGGAACATCCTCCCCTAGCACTCGTAGTTGGTGATATTCGGACCTTAAGTTGATTTTTGAAAAGAAATTCGCCCCTTGAAGTTGGTCGAATAAATCGTCAATACGAGGCAACGGATAACGATTTTTGACGGTCAGCTTGTTGAGCTCCCTGTAGTCGATGCACATACGAAACGATCCGTCTTTCTTCTTGACGAACAAGACTGGAGCTCCCCAGGGTGAGAAGCTTGGTCTTATAAAGCCCTTGCTGAGCAGTTCGTTAAGTTGACAGGATAGTTCTTGCATCTCTGCAGGTGCTAGACGGTAAGGCGATTTGGCTACAGGAGTAGCCCCTGGAACTAAGTCGATTCTGAACTCGACTTGTCGTTGCGGAGATAATCCGGGTAGTTCTTCTAGAAAGATGTCGGGAAAATCGCGTACTACTTGGATGTTTTGAATGTCTTTCGTTTCTTGGCTCACATCGACCACATGAGCAAGGAATGCGCGACATTCCTTTCGTAAGAATTTCTGAGCTTGAATGCTCGAGATGATACGAAGGTTCGTGCCGGGTTTGTCGCCATAAACTACTAGAGTTTCGCCAGACGGCAGATTAAGGCGAACAGCCTTTTCGAAACACATGATGTCGGCACGCTGAAGACTCAATCAATCCATGCCGATAATGACGTCGAAACTTTTAATTGAGACCGGCATGAGGTCGATCGAAAATGAATGGCTATCTAAAGTTAGGGTACACCCTATGTATATACTGCTAGTGCTCTCCGTCTTTCCATTAGCCATTTCTACAGTGAACGGTTCTTTAAGTGCTCGTGATTTTTGCTTAAGTAAATGAGCAATTTTTTGGTTCACGAAGCTCCTCTCCGCTCCACTATCAAATAGTATACATGCATATGAATTTTCGAGGAGAAACGTACCAGTGACCACTGTGGGGTCGGCAACCGCTTCCTCGTGGCCTATGGCCAGCACTCTTGCCACTCCACCGGCAAACCCTGCCTTCGGGCAGTTCCTTTTGAAGTGGCCTACCTCGCCACATCCGTAGCAAGTCTGGCCCACTCCTGTGCTGGGGACTTGGGTGATTGGCCTCGCCGGAGCTTTGCAGAAACGGGCAGTGTGCCCCTTCCTGTTGCAGTATGAGCACTGCATTTCCCGACAGGCTCCTGTGTGGTGGAAGTTTCATTTGTTGCACTTAAGCAAACTTCCAGAGTACTGCTTGACCGGAGCAGCAGCGGCAGGTGCTATTGCAGCATGAACTGCCACGACCTGCTTCTTTTCGGCAGCCTTCATCTTCTTCTTGTCACCCCAGGATTTCCGCTTGGACTCAGCGGTTCTGGTGGGTTCTGAGATGCCCAGGGTGGTTGTTGCGGCCGGGGTACGAACCCCATGGTCTATGAGCCGTTGTGCCAATCGTTTGGCACTATCAAATGTAGTGGGGTATGAATCCAAAACATTTCCCTGGTATGGTGGCATCAGCCCCCATATGTATCTCTCGATCTTCTTTCCCTCCGTATGAACCATATTGGGACAGAGGGCCACCAGTTCACAGAACCTGGCGGTATACGAGACTATGTCGGAGCCCTTCATGGTTAGGCTCCACATCTCCTCTTCTAGCTTTTGGATCTCGCCCCTCGGGCAGTACTCCTCAATCATGAGATCTTTCATAGTATCCCAGCCTATAGAATTAGCCACCACAAGAGATAGTGACTTGACATGGATATTCCACCATGTTAGGGCTTTTGATTCGAAGGTACAAGCGGCAAACTTGACCTTGCTTCCCTCCCGGCATGAGCAGATCTCGAAGACCGACTCTGTCTTCTCAAACCATTGCGAGAGGAAAATGACTCCGCCAGTTCCCTTAAAGGACAATGGCTTGCAGTTCGTGAAGTCCTTTTAGGAGCACTCTCTCGAGCGCACGGGAGCTTCACCCTGAATAGACTGCACAGGGGTTCCTCCTCCAGTGGAACCAGAAGAGTGATATTGAGCCATAGCTGTAGCCACAGCCGCAGCTACAGCGGCATTTAGTGCTGCCGTATCGATCTGAGGAGCAGGTGATGTCGGTGCGGGAGGATTGCGTCTTGTTGATTTACGTGGAGGCATCTTTGAACTATAAGTTTTAGAAAGATGAAGACAATGATAAGAATTTAATAGGAAATGATGAGGATGAATCATGGACTAACTCTCCATAGCCCAACAGCAAAATTGAATAGCAAGATTTAAGGATGATCTAGTACTAGCAGATGATAGCAATTGGATATAGATTTCCATAAGATTAGATATTTGTCAAGATACTGGGATTACAGATGTAACAAGTTCGGGAAAAATGACCTAGAAGTAGGTCTTACATCAACCAAGATGGGAAAATTTTGACAGAACTACGACCTAATCAAGACCTAACAGGTCTAAGATTTACAAAGATAGGAAATTAGACTAGAGTTTTTACACAAACTAGGTTATATCCAAAAGAGGAATCGATGAGACTCTATCGGTGACGAGAACTACTAATGTGAGTTCTTGAATCCGACAGAAGACGTTTTATGTCCCTCATTCGCCTATCAGATCTTGCTTGTTGAGCTCGAAGTTCTCTGACTTCCGCTTGGGTCTCAGCAAGTTCCCTTTGTAGAACTGCATTGCGGACCTGAGTCCTTTCATGAGCAGACTCTAGCTGGCGAATGCGGACAGTGTTAACGCCTGAGTTGGCGTCAACCTCCACTACTCGATCGATAGCTGCTCGACCTTGCTCGGTGTTCCGAGCAATCCTACGAACCATGATGGGTAGGACCCTGTCAGCTGAACCTCCCTCAGTGAGGTTGTAGAAGCTTCTGTCTCCGTTTTAGGGAATGGGTTGACCCTGTTCCTAACTCCATCTATTCAAGTTTGTGGCCCACATAGGAGTGGGTCCTTGAAATGCTGGACGAGGGTTCAGGTTTGGGTCTTGAGCAGCTGGGGGTAAGTTGTTGACTTCAGGCTCTGAGTCAGAACCATCAGAAAAGCCTTCAGCTTCGTGATCATCCAAAGGGATTGGGTGATCATCTTCTGGCTCTTCTCCAAGCCATCCAGCATTGCCGTTGTTGGGATAGTACGGGTCTCCGGGAAGATGGAATCCAGCCATTAATTCTACGCGACAAAAGAGGTGTAAGAAATAACTAAATAGACGTACTAATTAGATAATTATAAGATGATCTTTATCAGTTACTTCAATACTTGTTTAGTGCATACCAGTTATATGTATTCAGGACAGGATAGACCTTCGAATAAGTGACCCTAACTCTAAGCCCACAACCCAACGAGGACAGGAATTAAA
Source organism: Lactuca virosa (assembly GCF_052849685.1). Classification (NCBI taxonomy): domain Eukaryota; kingdom Viridiplantae; phylum Streptophyta; class Magnoliopsida; order Asterales; family Asteraceae; genus Lactuca; species Lactuca virosa. Next base: position 289,570,347 of record NC_136427.1, on the reverse strand, counting down.
GCAAAGATTCACAGATTCTAAGTCTATGACATCCTAGCACATATAACCTTCGTGTATCCACTAAACAACCATTGACATACTAATAAAGACCCTTAGTTCTCAGATAAGTAATTAATAGTAACACAAAATACTCTTATAGTATTTTAAGTTTAATAGCAACCTCACAACCATACTTAGGCACATGCTAATCACTCCTCGGATAATGTAGTTGATCAGGCTACATCTTCCCAGGGTTGACCATATGTCTCTAAGTCTACTTGTGTTGTCCAACAATCGTAATACTTTTGTTCTGTCCTAGTGACACTGATTTTAGTATGAATGCAGGTATGTATACTTGGTTAAATATTTTATTATTTAAAAGTATAAACTCTTTATCAGAGTATTTTAATCCCGCTTGTGTTTATAGTTCGTATATCTTTTATGGGTTGATACACTCGATTCACTATAAACAATGCTCTGATACCAATCTGAAACACCCCAAAACCGAGAACGGCGGAATCGTTCGGGGGTGGAGGACGTCATGTACAGTATCACAACAATGCAAAGTAGTAAACAAGCAACAACATCGTCCATTGCATTAATAATATAATTTCATACAAGTGTTCTGTCAAGTTATATAGACACCAAAAATTATATACATCAAAATAAAGATGAGTCTTGAACGAGCTCCATCTTCTCAAAAACCTGGCTCCGGTACCTGTCTACTAGCGACCTGAGAATACAAGTTATTTTGAAAGAGTTGATCAGCTTTAAAGCTGGTGAGATCATAAGTATATTAGTGTCTGTAGTTGTATGAAAGTGTTTGTAAATCTATAATTGTATATGTTTGTAAAAGTTTGTATTTGTTTGAACTCTCCTAGAAAACCCTATGTTTCCTACTAAAAGTAGCCTTCTACCAAGGCATCTAGTGTCTGTGTGTGTCTCTTGTAAGAGTATGTATTTTCCCAAACCTGACTATCATTATTCAAAAATATAGTTTCTACATTATTGTTTATTGTGTGAGTATCACAAAATAAATGTAATGGGAAAATGATATAGTACTGTAGTGTTGTATTAAATAACTACTGCTGTACTAATTACTTTAAACCTATTGTCATTTAAAGTACCATGTGATCGGCCTGTATCCTGCTACCGACTCAATAGAAAAACGACAATGTAAGATGTCGTAAGAAATGACGTTTGGCACCCGTAGACTTGCAAGTCCCACTGTAGCGAGCAGCAAGGTGTAGGATAGTCAATCCAATATAGATCTATACACAAACTCATACGCTCCCCAATTAAGGAGATTCTGGATACAAAAACGGTCATGGCAGGTAGTGTCACGCCCCGTTTAATGGCTCACATAAATGCAATAATATATATGTAATGAATGTGCTAGCTATATTGTATGTTCTCCTTCTGTCTAGCCTGTATGTTCTCTCTGTATGGTATTGTTTGTTATCTCTTTCTCAGTATGGTATTGTTTGTTATCTCTTTCTCTATATGGTATTGTTTGTTATCTACTCTGTATGGTATTGACTCATGTATGAACTGACTCTTTGTATGTTTCATTGTTCTAGTAATAGTATCTTCCTAAACTATACCTATTATAGTTTACTAGTAATGTTGTTTGTGTATATGAACATGTTTGCATACCTTTGCCACCCAAAGGCATTGAAATGAATGAAAGAAGTAACCTTTTATGTCTATATATGTATACATGATATATAACAAATATTTAGACGACATTCGGACGAATAACCGATACCCTAAGGCCACATCCAAACGAGGAAAAGGGAATAAGGTGAGCTAGCCTTCCTAAGTCCTTTAAAAATTTCTTATATAACTATACATATATAGGCATGCATTTGTCAATATAACAGAATATAAGTTTAAAAGAGTTTAATAAAAGTATTTGATATGTAAAAGGGTTTGTAAAATAGTTTGAAGTAAAACAGTTTGATAACACAGTTTGAAAAGTACGAAATCCACTTGTTTGGTAGTTATTAATCACATGTGATTGATATAATAACTATAATAGTTCAACTTGTATTCCCCCCCCCCCATAAAGGCATTTAAAAACATTTAAAAGGTTAATTAAGGGGTATGAACTCACCTGTAGTGAGTGGTTTGGATGAACGGAAAGTATAGGATGCTAGGTGTCAAGTGAAGACTTGTACACACTCAATGATCCTATATAACATATATTAACACATATATGTATTCAATTAGCCTTTACACAACTAATTAACAAAGTTAAGACATCCTAGGACATGTAAAACACTTTATATAAGTGTTACAGGTGCTAAGGATTGCATCTAAGTGTTGTAGGACATTGCTATTGAGTTTAGGGTTCAAGGGAACCCCTTACATGAGTTTACGGTTTTATGACCGTAACTCATTGAGTTTACGGTCGTAAACCCATGAGTTTACGGCCGTAAACTCATGCTTCTTTGACCAATTGATGTTTTGAAGCTCTACAAGTCCTTAGAAGCATTTCCACTTGAAGTATAAGCCTATGGAAGGGATTAGGGCACCATTTCACTCCTAAATGGAGTTTACGGTCCTTGGACCATTCGCCTTTGGGTTTACGGCCGTAAACCCAAATGGTTTATGGTCTTTTGATGTTTTCATGTTCTTAACTCATCAAGGAAAGGATCCAAGCTAATTCCCAAGGCTTAGAAGGGTAAAGGGCACACTTTGGCACCCTTTTAGGGTTTACGGTCCAAGAACATCTTGGACCGTAAACACCTTTGATCTTGCCTTTTCTTGGGTGATTTCTTGATATATGGAAGTGTAACAAGCCTTAAGATACTCTAGGATAGAAGTACTTACAAGATAGAAGCTTGAAAAGGTGTAAAAAGTCCAAGAACACTAGTGTGTGTTCTTGGTGTTCTTGGTGTTCTTGGTGAAACTTGAAGATCTAACCTTTTGGAATGATTTCACGGTTGGAAGTGTGTTAAAACACTATATTAAGTAATATCTCAACTTAAAAGGGCTAGAAACACTTACAGGTTGAAGATCTTGAAGAAAAAGTCGAAGATACTTGAGAGAGAATTGAGTTTGGATCTTGAGTTTGTGAAAAATGGTAAAAAAATGACCAAGTGTCATATATATACCCCCAAAATAGGGTTTACGGCCGTAAACACCCTTGTTTAGGCCGTAAACTCCAAACTCTTGGAGCTTTTGGTATTATTGTTGCACAATAAACCCTAGAGCATCCTCTCTCCTGATATCTCCTAAAGTGTTAATCCTAAAATTCTCAAACTTATTCCAAAAAGCTTGAAATTTAGCAGAAACTGTTCTGACTTCTATTGAATTGAAATGTTGTACAGAACAGAAATTTTGGGTTGTCATACAAAATTAACACTTATACTTCCAACTGTCCATGAGCAACCAATCTTTGGTAAACCTCAGATTGTCTTCGATAATTTCTTAATCATTTTAGTCATATCCAATTCTAGACTTTTCCCTTCTTAATGCGCTGAGCATTTGGAAAATTTAGAAAGGATAAATATTACAGCACACGTAATCAATCCTATATCCGAAGCATATGGGACACGATTCATGATGACTCTTTTGCTACAATATTTTTTATTTGCCATGTTTTCAGAATTTGACTATGAAGAGGGATGTCGTAATCATAATCGAATTTTGAGAACGCAATATATATAGAATTTCCTTGTGTTGAACCATTCCAACATAAAATTCATATATATATCCTTGAATAAAGATGATCACAATCTCAATCTAAGCTTTTAGAATTGAAATGAAGTATAATTTCCTCTCCCTTAATTTTAGCAAAACAACTTTTCCCAATAGAAACCTTTTGTTTTCTATAATTAACACTTAACATAATGGTCATGCTCCCACTTACATGATAATTATTAGCACAACACTTATGCTCCCACTAGCTTTGACATGTACTCAGAAATCAGCTGGACTTCTAGAAATCAATACTTTATTGACTTCTTTAACAAAGTTCAGTTTTCTGATACGAGATGCTTTGATAAGAATTTATCAAATTCATACACCTTTCCTTAGATAGCTCATATGTGTGTCTAAACAATTTTAGAACTATGAAAAGGGATGCCGTAATCATAGTCTCAATTGTTTAGACCTTTGCCACTTCTCACAAGTCCATGTTAGTGTGCCGGTTAACCACACACGCTCCACTAACGACTTTGAGAATGCAAATAACACAATTGCTATCTACTTAAAATCTACTTAGTGAAAGTGTTTCCTCACCATCATTTTCATGAATCGGAGAGAAACCTTATGACACTTAGATTTTGTGGTGAATGAGTTCCTATCCATGTGAATTTGTCAAAACCATAATCACAAGACAAGGTTAGTGACAAATCCAACCTCATATGGATTGAACTTGTGCAATCTTAACTTCTTGCCAACTGGCAGCATAAGGGCCTGTCATTGCTTCCAATTTGTTATGCAACCAATTGAGAACTCTCAGAACTCCTATGCAAAGCCAACTTTAATTGGAATAGGCACAAAAATGTCAACACGATAGGTTATAAACCTCAAGTCGTGTGCTAGTGAAGAACTTCAGGTTTTTATTCTTGAATAGTTCTTGGAACTTTCAAGAGCTTTAAGACTCCCACTGTCCTCTTGACATATAAGACTCTCTTGTCAAGAACCATTTCTTATCAAGGGTCAGTGCAGATTCTTATCAAGACTAACACTTCACATAATTGGCCTTAGTTGGTCTCTATTTAACCCAAAACATTACAACTTACCAATTTCAAATCTACAAGAGTAGAGACACATTTTACTCTTACACTTTACAAGTGTTACAAACCTTCCTTAAGATATGTCACTCGAGTTACAATCTTGGAGTATCACTTTGAGACTTGTTATGGAACGAAGTATGATTCATCTTTTTTATTTTAACCATTTCAACAATCCACGATTTCTCTTCTTAGCCAAACAAATGCACTAAGATGTCCTTAGAGAAACAATTGTGATATGGTTTCATAATCACTAAGATAATCATAAAACAAGATACTCAAGTACTCTCCCATCTTTTCAGATTGAGAAACTTTTATCTTCCTGCCTTATTTGATTCTTCTCATTCGTTCTGCCATACATTGAAACTTTTGCAATGTTTCAGAATTATACTTAAACTTTTAAGTATAACCATATGTACTAAACCTTAGTAAATCATGACGAATAGTCTTATCGGTCTTTGTGGTGGACTTGACCAGTGCACAAGAATGTGTACTCGATCCCTTAGTCCTTCACTTGACTTACATATACATGTAAACAAGGAATTAGTCTTAATTTTCCAAAGTTAAAAATTCTCATTCTTCATACAACTTGCATGATTCCAAGTTTCTACCCAACTGAAAACTTGGGTGATGAGAATCTTTCCTTATTTGGTAAATTATGACACTACCACAGTCGAAAGAATCAAATCTATTTTCCAATATTGCTATCAATGGAAACATATAAACAACAATTTCTCACAAATGCCACTGTAAGGATATTTTAAAATAAAATAAAACCTTTTCTTTTATTTTAGAACTTTGCGGAAAACATTATCCTTACAATGCAAATGCATGTGAAAAACTATGTTTTTATGTATTCCTAAGCAATCTATCACAACTCTTTAAGTAACAGCTCAAAATTCTTCCTTTAAGATTCCTCTTCACTTTGATTCTTAAAACATCAAAATGTGATCTAGTCACATCATGTAATAAGAATCTCCAAATAGGAACTTAATAGAGTTAGATAGTGGACTTTACCTGAAGTAGAGTCAAAACTTTTGACTTTACCATCCTTACAGACTATCAGGTAAATGTGGCCAGCTTCGCAACAAATGCCCCTTCTTTTGGAAATAGAAGGTTTGGGAAGTCGATCTTCTAATCAAATTTGCTTTTACCAGTGCTCAAAATCATTGCTGACTCAGCAGCACCAAGCAAATAGGTAAGATCATTAAGGGTCAAGTCATGGTCTGTCACATAGTAGTCCCAAAGGAACTCACTATGTGACTTAGAAAGTGATTGAACATCCAACTTTCTCAAGACTTTGACACCCAACTCTCCCGGCTTGTCAATACGTGACTTCGTCTCCAAGATATGATCACACATAGACCTTGCTTTCCAATAGGGCTTGAGTGACCTTGAACTTGTGGGTTAGGGAGAATAATTGGAGGGGGTGGAGGAAGTGAAATTCCAAGAGATTTGGGAAGATCATAGATGTCTAAACTAGACATCTACAATGGGAGATCTTCAAGTTAGTTGATTTTTAAGTCCTTAATATAACACCCAGTATGAAATATTAAGGCTAGGACCAAACACAATATTTTACAACTTGGAAGAGGGATGCCGTAATCCAAGCTATGAAATATTTGAAGGTAGGCGAATGACGATTCACCAATTTCCACCATGAAAAACGAAATAATTTATTAGGTTTTAATTGGTTTTGAAACTCCTAGATCTTTTGAGATTCATTGAACTTTTCAATGGCATGTTTCAATCTCGATTGTGCCCTCTCAAATTTTGAGACTGGGATGCCGAGGATCACAAAACAAGGTGTGAATAACCATGCAAATTCACTTGGTACCCTTAATATTATCACCTAATCGATGTGCCGGTTAACCACACACGCTCCACCGATCTATGATAAACATTAAGTTACCCTTCGCCACTCTTACTAGTCCATGTTAGTGTGTCGGTTAACCACACACGCTCCACTAACGACTTGGTAAGGTACAAAGTGTAAATTTCATGGGTTAGCACCAAATTCACATTTTTCCTAAGTAACTAAGATTGGGAATTAATAAGTGTTTAGTTACTTAGTATTGATCATTAATACTTTTAATGAAGGGAGAATTATAGTCCTGTCAAACCCGTTCGGCTAACGACCCTCCACCAGTCAAGGAAGCGGTGGGTGAGAGTGGACACCCATTAAACTGCCATTTTATAGGCAGTAACCTTATACCCCCCTTATAGACCGGCTTCGTGAATGAGGCCTACTAACGGTAGGACTGACTTTTACTCTTATACATATATATATAAATATTAAACCTATAATATTATAATAGTATAAGGGTTGAATTTTAAATTATTAAAATTCTAAGGTTTAACTTGGAACTAAAGTATTCATGGGGGAAACTTTACAAATTCCAAAATTTGAGGGCAAGTTTTGAACAATTCAAAAACCTTTTCAATTCCATAACTTATGAATTTAAAGTAGTTTTAATGAAAACTCTTCAAGTTCCATAACTTGAGGACAAGTTATGGAAGACTTTAAAAAACATTTAAGGAAAAAATAAACTATTCATTTTCATAACCTATGAGTTTAAAGTAGTTTAATGAATAAACTCTTCAAGTTCCATAACTTGAGAACAAGTTACGGAAGACTTTAAAATCATTCAAGAAAATAAGACTCTTCATTTTTCCTAACTTACGGAAATCTTATGAGTTTTAAAGAATCATAAATGTGACTTTTCATATAACTTGAGGACAAGTTACAAAAACACATTTCATGAGAAACTTTAAGATTAATATGGATTGAAAACAAATTATCACATAACTTTTCTATTAATCTAGACTAACTCATAAGAACAAGACAATTCAAATCAAACTTTTTCATGAAATTAGCCTAACCATTAAACTAATACAAAACATGAATCTATTGACAACTATCTTTGAAATTGGTTTAGCATGAACATTACCACATCAAAAACAGGTTTACAAGACCAAAAACAGCTTAGGGTAATGTTTCTAGTCCAATTCCAGCCTTAAAAGTCGAAAATATGCTGTCAGGGGTCCTACTCGTCGAGTGCACGAACCAAATCGACGAGTTGGATGAATTTCTTCATGGACTCGGCGAGTCCATCAGTGGACTCGGCGAGTCCAGCACTCAGACAGCCAAAATTTTCGATTTTTTCAGCCATTTCAGCAAGTATAACATGAAAACAAGCCTTGGCTCTGATACCACTGTTGGGTTTTGGTATAATACAACATCCTATGGTGCACATACAACCCTAAATACCTTGGATCTATGTTTTCACTAATTATACATGCAAATGGTTTCCAAGGTATTGAACCTATAGCTAGCATGCAATTGTCATACAAACTACATAAAATACTAGATATTGTAACATACCTTTTTGTGTGGCTGGAAGTCTTGATGTATTTGGCCTTAAGAGCTTAGCCCCAATAGTGTGGAAGCCTCAAATGAAGTCACAACACATCAAGGACAAAGGTAGGAATTGAGAGAGAATCTCCATGCACTCTAAAACCTTCATGAACTCCAAGAACATGCACACACTCTAGGGTGGCGGTTTTTAGGTCATAACATATGTATTTATATGTGTTGAATTCTAAGAGTCATGGGTATAACCCAAACCCATATCCATGGGTTTTATGATCCATGGTTCATGTGGCCCAACTCTTTATGTATCCATACATAAACTTGGTCCAACATGGATCATAAGCCCAACACATATAAATATAACTAATTACCAAAATTAGTCCTCATAGTTTTAATTAGTCTCTTTTGATCACTAAATTAATTCCAAATTAATTCTTGATCAATACTAATTAAAACATATGACTTCATATTAATATATTAGAACTTATAATATATTAATAAATCATATATAACCTCTTCTCTCAAAAGTCCATCCTAACAAATTGTCCTGATGATATGCAACCCAAATGGACCATGCTACTCTTGGGTCGAATACATACCAATAATAGTTATGGGATTAGACACCTAATCCAACATGTTTATGTTATGATATATGTGATAGTAGCAGTAGGGGGTGGAATAGTCCCTGAGGGTCGGTTGTTAGGACCGACGGGTAGGTCAGCACCCTAGAATGGCTTGACACGGGTAGGTCGGCACCCCAGAATGGTCGTACCGGGTAGGTCGGGCACCCCAGAATTACGCGACAGTATGTATGCTATATGATTGTATGGTATGTGGTACGATTGGGGGAACTCACTAAGCTTCGTGCTTACAGTTTTCAGTTTTGTTTCAGGTACCTCTTCAGCGAAGGGGAAGGAGCCGGCGCGGTAGCTGCACATCATACACACACTAGATTACGCATTATGAGATTTCTTGGGATTGTACTCTGACATTGTTACTACTTCTACGATATGATTTTCAGACATGAGATTATGGTTTTTACGAAATGATCTGACTTCACGATATTTTCTTATGAATGTTTTCTAAGTCGTTATATAAAAATCAAAATTTTTGGACTCGAAAAATGGGATGTTACACGTAGGCTATCACACGTCCTCTCTGCATGAGGACCGCCCCCAAACCTATGATGGATTTATCACAGAACACCACAAAATCCTCCACTCCCTCCGGGAGTGTCAAGACTGGAGCCTCGCACAAACGCTAACGGAGGGTCTCAAACGCCCTCTGTTGTTCAGGACCCCACCGGAAATCGACCCCCTTCCTCGTCAGACGAGTGAGGGGTACTACAATCTTAGAAAAATCTCGAATAAACCTCCGGTAGTACCCTACTAAACCCATAAAACTCCTGATGTCCGAAGGAGACCTCGGCACCTTCCACTGCATGACTGCCTCGATCTTGGCCGGGTCGACCAAAATCCCCTCCTGGTTAACGAGATGTCCTAGGAACTGCACCTCTCGCAACAAAACCTCACACTTCGAGAACTTGGCATACAGCCGTTCTCGCCGAGTTCCTGGCATAACTGTCCAACTCGTCGAGTCACTTGAGTGACTCGTCGAGTTCCTAGTATCAGTGGTCGTAACTCCTTGTCCAACTCGTCGAGTTTTCCCCTTACAACTCGCCGTGTTCATACGTGTCCAAAGGTTGGGAAAACCCTAGCCGACTCGCCGAGTCACTCATCTGACTCGCCGAGCCCACGACAATCTTCATCGGACTCGTCGAGTCGTCTATGCGACTCGCCGATTCCCTTCAGTCCTTCATCCATACAAAGGCTTTTTAAGCCATGCTAAGGCTCCAAATTGTAGATCCAGCTTCCCAAGGCATGTTTATCACGTAAAGTTGCAAACTTTACGTGCATGCAAAGCTCTAAAGTCTTAAAATGACAACACCAAGCTTATAAATAAGTCTCGCACTTGAGCGAAGGCTCTTACTTGTCAAAGCTGATAACTTTATGGATCTAGAGGCCAAAGGGAGTCCAGATCTGAAGTTACAACTTCAGATCTTGGCTTAAACACAAGAAACCTTTCCTAAAACCCACCCAAAAGAGATTAAAGATGAAATGAGCAAAGGAAACAGCCTAATACCTTCAAGAGAGTGTTAACTGAAGTAGACCTTTGCTTCCCCACGAGTTCCTTGCTTCAAATTACTTGTTTCCCCAAGAGTTTCCTCATCAATACCCCTCTTCCAAGATTTAACACACCAAAGAAACACACACACGATTTAGGGTTTAAGGGTGTCAAGGAGCTATAAAGGGGAGGCTGGGGGAGACCAATGATCCTTTAAATAGGGTGCAAAACCCCAGAATTTAGGGTTTCATCTGCCAGCTCCTACTCGTCGAGTCCCTTCTTGGACTCAGCGAGTAGGTCACTAAAACATGTGGACCAACCCGTTGCTACTCGACGAGTAGGGCAACCAACTCGTCGAGTAGACCTTGAAATCAAGAAAATCTTATATAAAAAAATCAATACCTGAGAATCGGGGCGTTACAAAAATGACCGCCATTGGGTATCCACTCTTACCCACCGCACCCTTGACTAGTGGAGGGTCGTTAGCCGAACGGGTTTGATAGGAAATTTAAATCCTCATTAAAAGTATAATGAAATATAAAGTAACTAAACCTTTTATAAATTCCCAATCTTAGTTACTTTAGGGAAAATGTGAATTTGATGCTAACCCATGAAATTCCACATTGCACCTTATTAGTCGTTAATGGAGCGTGTGTGCTTAACCGGCACAATAATATGGGACTGATGAAGGATGGCAATGGCTTTCTCGTAAATTATCATTGATCAATGGAGCGTGTGTGGTTAACCGGCACATTTATTAGGTGATTAATGACATCGAGAGTACCAAGCTAATTTGCATGGTTATTCACACCTTGTTTGTGATCCTCGGTATCCCAGTCATAAACTTGAAGGGCATAATCGAGATTAAACATGCCACTGAAAAGTTCAATGAATCTCAAAAGATCTAGGAGTTTCATTTAAAACTTAATTCGTTTAAAATTTTCATTTTCGTGGTGGAATTGGTAAATCGTCATTTACCTACCGACAAATAGTTTACAATTGGATTACGGCATCCCTCTTCGGAATTGTGAATTATTGTGTTGGGTCCTAGCCTTAATATTTTATTTGGGTGTTATATTAAGGACTTAAATCAATTAACTTGAATTTCTCCCTTGTAAATGTCTAGTTCTGACAACTATGGTCTTCCCAAATCTTTTGAAAAAAAGCTTTCCTCATGAAGGTGATGTTCCTAGAAATCATACTTCACTTCCTCCACCTCCTCCAATAATTCTCCCTAACCTACGTGTTCGTCGACTTGAAAAGTTCAAGGTCACTCAAACCCTATTGGCAAGCAAACACCAAAATGGAAGGTCTGTGTGTGCACACGTCTTAGAGATGAAGTCACACATTGACAGGTTGGGAATGTTGGGAGTCGATGTCTCGAGGAAGTTGGCTGTTGACTTGGTTCTTCAGTCACTCCCCGAGTCATATGGTCAGTTTGTTAAAGACTGCTATATGACAGATCACGACGTGACCCTTATTGATCTTACATATTTGATAATTGCTGCTGAATCAGCAATGATTTGGCGCACTGGTAAAGCAAATTTGATTGGAAGATCTATTTCCCAAACTTCCATGGACATTGACAATGGAAACATTGGAAGTCCAGAAAAGCTTTCACTTCACAATGGAAAGGGATTGTCCAAGGTCAAACCGTTTGACCAAATGGTAAAGAGAAAGGCTAAGTCTGTGATTGTCATGTGTACCATTTCGAGAGAGTCTGTTTGTTTCTATTGCCAGGAGAAGGGGCATTAGTTGCGAAGCTGCCCTGACTACCTGAGAGATCTAAGAGATAGTAAAGTCAAAATGTATGACTCTGCTTCAGGTAAGTCCACTATCTAACTCTATTAAGTTCCTATTTGAAGATTCTTAATACATGATGTGATGAGATCACATTTTGATGTTTTGTAGGATCGAAGAAGAGAAAGGAAGCTTAAAGAAAGAGCAGGCTGAGACTGATCGCGAAGAGATGGATTTCGATCACATGATTCGATGATCAGAGTTTTGAGCTGCTGCTTGGGAGTTATGATAGATTGCTTAGGAATATTTAGAAATATAGTTTTCATATGTACTTGCATTGTAAGGAAAAGTTTTCCACATTTTGTAAATAAAAAATATTTTTGGTTTTATCTTATTTTATATTTCCTTGCAATGGCATTTATGAAAATTGATGTTTGTATGTTTCTATTTTTAGCAATATGGATTTGATTCTTTCGTTTGTGGTAGTGTCTAAATTTACCAAATAAGGAAAGATTCTCATCACCAAGTTTCAGTTGGACAGAAACTTGGAATCATGCAACTTGTATTGTATGATGAATGAGGACCTTCGGAAATTAAGACTAATTCCTTGTTCACATGTATATGTGAGTCAAGTGAAGGACTAGGGGATCGGGTACACTTGGTTTTGCATTGGTCAGGTCCACCACAAAGAACGATAAGACTATTCGTCATGATTTACTAAAAGTTTAGTAAATATGGTTATGCTTACAAGATTAAGTGTAATTCTGAATCAATGAAAAGTTTCAATGTATGGCAGAACGAATAAGAAGAATCAAATTAGGCAGAAAGATAAAAGTTTCTCCAATCTGAAAGGAAAGGAGAATACTTTAGTATCATGTTTTATGATCATCCTATTGATTACGGAACCATGTCACAATTGATCCTCTAAGGACACCTTGGTACATTTGTATGGCTAAGAAGAGGAATCGTGAATTCTTGAAATGGTTAAATCAAATAGCAGATTCATACTTCGTTCCGGTATCAAGTCTTAGAGTCATACTCCAAGTTTATGTCTTGAGTGACGTATATTAAGTAGGTTTATAACACATTTGTAATTGGTAGCAGTGATAAAACAAAGACCAACTAAGACCAATTGTGTGAAGTGTTTATCTTGATAGGAATCCACACTAACTCTTGGATATTAGGTAGTCAAGAAATGTTTCTTGAAAAGAGAAACTTATATGTCAAGTAGTCAGTGGGAGTCTTAAAGATCTTGAAAAGTTTCAGGAAATAATCAAGAATAAACCTATTGTTTATCACTAGCACACGACTTGAGGTTGTAACCTATCGTGTTTACACATTCTTATTTTTGTGCCCATTCCAGTTAAAGTTGACTATGCATGTGAGTTCTATGAGTTCTCAGTTGTTTTCATAAGGCAATGCACCTTGATCAGTGAAAGTTCATTGATCAGTAAGGGTGAGCTGCTAAGCAACTTGGAAAACATCGTAGGCCCTTTTGCTGCCAAATGATAAGAAATTAATATTGAACAAGTTCAGTCCATATGAGTTTGAATTTGTCATAGACCTTGTCTTATGATAATGGTTGGGAATGACAGATTCACATGGATAGGAACACATACACCATTGTGTTATAATTAAGGGAGAGGAACTCATACTTCATTTCAAATCTAAAAAGCTGAGATTGATATTTTAATCAAATTTAGTCAAGGACATATATGAATGTTATGTTGGATTGGTTCAACATAAGGAAATTCTATATGTGGAAATGTTATAGCGAGAGACTGATAAAGAATCATGTCTTTATGTAAGACATTATCAATCGTGTCCCATATGCTTCGGGTATAGGATTGATTGCATATGCTATAATATTCATGTGTTCCAAATTTTCCAAATGCCTAGGGCATTAAGATTTAAGTGGGAACAGAACCAGATATGACTAAAGTTGTTAAACAATTGCTAAGAAAAATTTGAGGTTCGCCAAAGATTGGTCGCTTGTGGGCAACTGGAAGTATAGTAATGGATGGACCATATTGACATAATTTTGAATAGATAGAACTCTATTGAGAATGGATTGTCATATGGAAAATATGGAAATGTTTCCATAATGTGAGTTGTATATTAAGAATCTATGTGTAGAAACTTTTATGCAAGAAGGATGTTCAAAGAAATGTACTTTGAATATGAGACTTCACATCTATGGGATTGTCTTGTAGAAATCTCCAATGGAATGCTTTGTAATATCGTTGGCAAAGTCTCTGTGACTTTAGTACCTCGACATTACAAAAGGTACATTGCATGATAGTTTAGAATCTAACACATTCTTATAGTGGCAAGAATTTGGTAATCTTACACTTGCAACAAGGATTTGGAATTGTGAAATGAGCATCATTGGAAATGTTTTCAATTGATCTGTTTCACAAAGAAAGGACCATAGGTAAACATAGTGTGCATGCTTAGAGCATGGGATAACTATTGTTTTAATTCAAGTATTAAGTTGATTAGTCGAAACATTATACATTGAATAATGTGTAATCAATATGGTGATTAAATAAAAGGGGTTTTATTTATATTCATAAGTTTTGAGACCATATTGGATTCGATTATTCTTGTGTTTCACTTTGCATGTTTTACTTCCCGAATAACTAGGTTATTCAAACATCCACAGTCAATCATACTTTGGAAGTAAGTAATGAGGTAAGGTTGTCATGAATTTGACTGTAGATTGTCTAAAGTGTCTAGACATAGCACAAGTTTGCTGCAGTGTTCATGAGTACTCCTGTAATAAGATTTGAGTATTGGATTAAACCCACGCTCACTTAATCACTTCATGGATTTTATCACGAGTGATTGTGAGACGATAATATCTTATATTCTTCAAACGGAGACATATAGTTGTAGTTTACAAGTCGGTTGCACATTGATGATATGTAAACGCACCAGTAACTTGGTGTTATAAAACGCATTATTGGGTGTGATTTGATGAGTAAATAGAGCAAGCATATGAGTCGAAGTTTATCCGTTCCTTTTACCCTAAGAGGGATAAAAGCATTATATGTGGGTCCCTCGATGATTTAATGATGACACCCTAAGCGCTTGGCCAAGCCTGGACTGATTTCATTTGTTCAATTAGTCAGTCGTCATAAATCAGAAATCGGGAAACAACACATGGACATAGAGAATGATTATAATCCATGTCTCATGTCCATATGATATCTATAATCGAGGAATATATGATCCCTTATCTAATGGACGCGTCAGAGTTCGACAACGGCTTTTGAGAGCTACGATTGCTAATCAGATTTTGGATTCGTACTTGCAATAATAGTTATTAGACTTATCCAAGTGGGAGACTGTTGTATTAGGTGTCTAATCCCATTACTATAATTGGTATGTACTTGACCCGATAGTAGCATGGTCCATTTCGGGTTGCCTTCACCAGAACAATCTGATAGGATGGATATTTGAGAAAGAGGTTATATGTAATTTATTAATATATTATAAGTATAATATTTTATTAAAAAATCATATTATTTAATTAGTATTGATCAATAATTAATTTGGAATTAATTTAGTGATCAAAAGAGACTAATTAAATTAATGGGGACTGATTAGGTAAATCAGTAATACATATAGTTTGGGCTAATGATCCATGTTGATTAGAATGGACTAAGAGTTAGTCCAAAGGGCTTATCATATGGATTATTGGATTAAATACCCAAGGTAATGGATTAGGGTTTACAAGTTGAAACCCTAGGAATTCCACACTATAAATGTAACCCCTAATGCACCTAAAATTGGAGGAAAGATTCCTAGTTGAACCCTAGCCGATTTTAGTGTTTCATGACCTCTCTCTCATTATCCTCCACTTGTTCATGGTGTTTGTGACTTGTTTGAGGCATCACACTTGAGGTGCTAAGCTCTTGAAAGGCCAAATTTTACAAGCTACAATATAGAGGTATTCATCCAACTTGATTTTATGTTTCAAATATCAAATTGTATGCTAGTTGTAGGCTTCATGCTTTGGATAATTTTATTGCATGTATAACTAGAGAAAACTTAGATCCAAAGCATTAGGGTTGTATGTGCACCATAGGGATGTTAGAGTACATAAAACCCAACAGAGTACGCCATGCGTACTAGTGTGTATGCCGAGCGTACGAGGGCGCACCCTAGTACGCTGGGCGTACATCTATGTACACATGGCATACTTGCTAAAAGAGGAAACCCTAATTTTTAGAGTTTGGCTGGTATTTAAGCATCCTTATGGCCTCATTTCCCTTCACCTTAACAGCCTCCATCCTCTCTTTCGTGATTGTAACCCTAGAACCACCTTGTGAAGCCATTTCAAGCATTAAAGTGTGTGTTTGTGTGCTTAGAAAAAGAAGGAAGGAACCAAACTCATCTTGGAGGGAAGAAGCACCTTGGATCTAAGATTTATTCTTCATTTGCAAGTCTCCTAAGGTATAAAGCTTTCACCTTTGTCGTCCAATCTGTAGATCTAGAAATGGGGGTTTTTATGTTACTTTTTGGTCCCAAATGTCTCATCTTGTGCATGGATTGTGTTGTGTTATGAGCATTCTAACACTCCTAAGTGTACATGCAACCCTAAATACCTTGGATCTATGTTTTCTCTATTATACATACAATTATGAACATCCAAGGTATTATCCTAATCTAGCATACAAAATAATAAATATAACAAGATAGAATACATACCTCTTTGATGTAGAATGTCTTCATGAAGCTTGAGTGCCTAGTGCCCCAAGTGTGACACCTCAAATGGTTCACACAACACCAAATACACTTGGAATAACTTGAGAGAAACTTGAACACTCCTTGAAATCGTCTAGCCCTCACACTCACACATTAGTGCACGATTTCTTGAGCCATGGGATTCTTTTATATGGTGGCTATTAGGGTTACACCATGTAACTCATAACTTTACCCATTCCTTATGCTCCATGGATTTTAACCTCCATGGAGTATCCATGGGTCACCCCATGGACTTAGTCCAACATAAGGAATCTTGGATCACAAGCCCACATATATAAGAATGAATGATTTACACAATCAACCCATATATTTAATTAGTCTCCTTTTGATCACTTAATTAATTCCAAATTAATTCTTGATCAATACTAATTAAATAACCTTATTAATATATTAGAACTTATAATATATTAACCAACCTTAAGTGTTATTTCTCTCATTATAGTCTATCCAAATGCATGATGCCATGCAACCCAAATGGACCATGTCGGGTCGGGTCAAGTCTTACCAATTATAGTTATGGACTTAGATATTAATCCAACAGATTGTTCTTGTCGATTTGAGTTATCCTTTCATACCCTATGATGAGTCATAAGCCATAAAAATGAAGTCCCATTAGTTAGAATTGCTCCATGCATCTTGTAGAATGTCTGAATGGATTAAGACCTTGAGTTAAGCACTTATTGGACTTGTAAAGTCATAAAGTTGGATACTTTATGACTCTAGAGTGTATTTGAGCCTTGGATATGGAATATGGACTTAAGTGCTTAAGCCATTAAGCACATATTGGATTTTGAAGGATGCGAGGGTACGTCCTGCGTACTATGAGTACACCCCGCATACTCGGTCAACCACCCCAATGGTGGTCAAGCTGCGAGGCCTCGTGTACGCCATACGTACCTCCGGAGTATGCCCCGCGTACTCGTACTGAGTCAACCTGAATGATTTGAATTGGTTGGGTTGACTCGGCTGGGCTTGAATCAGTTGACTTAGTGGGTTGACCAATTGACCTTGACCAAGTTTGACCATTGAGGGTATTTTTGGTATTTTGGGATTTTGATGGAATTGGTCCTTGGTGGGTTTAGGTGTCGGTTAGAGAGCTGAGTTTCAGAGTCAGGGACATCATCAACTTATGTTCAGTTTATGAGGTGAGTTTACCCACTATACTTACGCGTCGAAGGCGCCAAGGTCGGCCCATTGGTTGATATTCACTGATATGCTGAGTATGGGATAGATATGCATGTTTATGCTAGTTGTTGATATGCTAGACTGGTAGATCTGTAGGACTACCTGTGACTCTGTTGCATGATTATTTACTTAGTTTATTTTCTGGTATATGTCGACATATTGTGTTGGGTTGGGTTGAGGCTGTACTGCTCCGTGCGGTAGCCAACAAACCCGGGAGCATTCCAGATATGAGCTAAGAGCCGGGTAAGGCATGTCAGACTCATATTGAGGGCTCATGAGCATTCCAGATACGAGATGAGGGCCGGGTAGGGCATACCAGACTCGTATTGAGGGCTTGATGATATTCAGTCCAAGGACTGATCTGGATGGGGGGTAAGCCAGACATGAGCTATAGGCCACGAGGGCAAGCCAGACTTATGCTGTGGGCTCAGGGGTAATCCATACTTTTAGTTGTGGACCCATTGAATGTTGTTATTGTATATTTATGTTATTTGGATATGTGTTGGTATTTTGGGGGAACTCACTAAGCGTTGGCTTATAGTTTTGTGTTATGTTTCAGGTACTTCAGATGACCGTGGGAAGGCGAAGTCGTGACCGTACACATCCTCATGTTTGCGACTTATGATTTTGGGAACTCTGATGTTGAAATTCTTTTGAAACTATGTTTGTAAACAATTTGTGAAGTTGGATGGTTTTTAAAAGTTTAAATTTATCAGGGTGTTACAGAACTAAAGTCATACAGATTTATATATTATTTTATACATCAAGAAAGTTAGTTTTCTCATGAATTTCAAGAAAAATATATAAGTAAATTGTTAAGACAATTTGAATACAATGAACGCTATTAAAAATGGACTACTTGTAAGCTTCTCATGATCGACTCGCTAAAGCCTCGACATGTTATATTGGTCAAAATTAAACATTTTCAAGTGCTATAGGTGGTCAAAAAAGCCAAAGAGGAGGTGATTCCATTTAGCCGACAAAGACTTGAACTTGTGAGAACTTTAAAACCAAGAACTACTTTCTCAGGTTGACTTAAAAATAAATTTACAAACTCAAGTATTTTACATATTTAAGAAATTAACTTCAAGAAGTAAATTATGTTATCATATATACCACAACAACAATGGTCTTTCATATGAAAAACACTCCCACAGAGACCGCAAAGAGACTGCAAAGTTGGGACATCCATGTGCAAAATCCGCTAGTTCGACAAAAAAACACATCATAGAACAAAATCATAAAATCATATAAGACATAACTTGTAAACATCAAGCTATTTTTTTCATCGCATCAGAAACATCAAACAAAATTTGGGTTTAAAATAAATAAAAAAATCAGTACTTTAATGTGTGTCTTCGAAATACAGACCCAAAGCCATTGTTACACCTGTATTGGAGTCAAAAGTAAGAAAAAAATTAAGAATACAAAAAGATGAGGAAATATGCTTAAGATTTAGAAAAAACAGCAAGCGGTGGACATCGTCTAGATCAATCTTGTATGCTCTCTCCACCTATATTTTAGAAAAATACATACACAAAAAATTAGACATACAAATAAAAATAGATTATTTACTTCTTACGAAAAATCCAAACATTAGATGATAGAGAGAAAGTAGATAATTTGGTGAAGAAATTGATATATGGATTTTTTTTACCTTTTTGAGAAGAAATATATATGCAAAGCCCCAATTTGACAGTGTATACTCATAAAATTTATATGGTGGCATAATCAACCTGAGACCAGAAATACATCCATATAAAAATAGGGGTAAGGTCATTTAAGTTATAAATAGAATAATTCTCTACAGTTTCCATGTTTTAAGGAATTTGATTTTCAAACTAATAGCTTTTCATCATCTACCAACCATTCAGCATGATATCATCAAACATTTATGCTCCAAGAGTCGAGGGTTTGATGTCGCACTCTATGAACTAGAAAAGAAAGGGGAAGAATCCAAGTTGCAAAAGTTCAGTAAAAAGGATAAAGATTAGTTCATCTATATGAACTTAGAAACTAAATTTCTTAGATTAATCAATTTTACCTTAGTAATCCTCGGATCATATATGAGTCATAGATGAGGGTATTATACCACAAAAACCAAGAAGAAAGCCACATATCTTAGATATATGTGGGTTTTCTTGAGGACGATTGAAGGCGGTGTAGATATCGGAGATGGTGGAAGATGTTGATAATGGATGGTGGTGCGGTGGTGCCTGGTGAAGGTGGTGGCAGTGGTAGTGATTGTCGGTGGTTGTTGTGGTTGATAGTCGTCTCTGATCTGCAATGAGATGGTGCAAGCGAGGATGAAGAAGGAGAGTGGGTTGAGGGAGCAGTGGTGCGTCGTTGATGGCGGTGAGGGTGAGGAAGGGAGATGGTGCAAGCAAGGATGGGGAGGGGAGAATGAGGATTATAGAGGTGGGATACGTATCCGGATGTTATATAAAGGGTATTTTTTTTACCGATTTAGTATGCTGAATAATAGGGAATATTATTTCCATTTTTTACCGATTTACAATATGTTAGAGTGTTTCATTGTTGACCGGATAATATTTATTATTTTTCTAATGCATAAACTAATTGTAAACAGCGCAATATGGTTTGTTCGACTTAAAATTCAACATTTGACCAGATATGCTTTATATATGTATATATATATATATATATATATATATATATATATATATATATATATATATATATATATATATATATATATAGTGAGGTTCAGAAACAAGATCATGTGATGACTCTTTTTTCGGTGAAGACTCGTGAGGACACCTTAAAAAAATTGAAAAAAATACAAATCATAAAATCGAGCATAGTAAGTATTATATTGGAGAGAAAAAAAATGGAAAAAAAATTAGATCATTAAATATGAATCATGGATCATTTTTATGATCCATGATTCACCTTTTATGATCCATGATTCAATTTTAATTATTCAAAAAAAAATTAATTTTTTTTTCTCTCCAATATAGTACAATGCTCGATTTTATGATTTTTTTTTAAATTCAATTTTTTTAAGGTGTCCTCACGAGTTTTCACCGAAAAAAAAAGTCTTCAATGGAACCGGACCCGTGAGGTTCAATAGAGAACCATTATTAACAAGGAACCAAAGAACTAATCTTGAGCATCGAAAATCATAATGATCAACGGCCAATGGAATGGATATAGACTTATACATGGGACGCACATACATCAGATTATACCATAAAACCTACATCTTTATCAAAAAAAACTCATTTGTTTTTTTCGTTTAATTTTATTAAGCTACGTTTTTACCCTAAAAAAACCGAATACACCGTTTTTCATGATTTTTCGTCATCTTTTCATAGAGCTCCATGTTAATATATAAAAGACAAACTTTTTTTTTCAAAAAAAACCACTTCGTTTTGATTTTTTTTTTCAATATTTGAGTTTATTTTTATAATAAAAAAAAAACACTAATTATAACAAAAATCTAAATTTTTTGTCCTCTATTAATCAACATCAACATTGATTAAAAAAAAAAAAAAAACCCCCCAATCAGTTCAGTTTCACAGTGTGAATCTAAACTGTAAATATTTAAATTTTAACATTCACAATGTAAATCTGACTTACTATTTTAACTCTTTGATCATGCACAAATTAAGTAGAATTTTACATATAAATCGAAATATATTTTCATGTAGTTTTATAATATTTGAACGTTTTGATTACTCGTAAATTAGTTTTGTAAAATCAACAAATAGATTTATTCACATTGTAAATCTGAACTATATAAAACTTAGTTTTCAGAATTCACAATAAGAATCTGGGTTATTATTATTCACAATGTGAATCTGAGCAGATTCACAATGTGAATCTGAGCAGATTCACAATGTGAATCTGAGCAGATTCACAATGTGAATCTGAGCAGATTCACAATGTGAATCTGAACTGCAATTCCGTTATTTTAAATATCAATATGAATCTATGTTTAAAGAGTACCAAAAAATATGAATTTTGATGTATTTATTAATTTTTTTCGATAAAAATAAACATTAACTTTTCAAAAAACAAAGAAAATGAAGTGAATTTTTTTGAAAAAAAAAATCATTTTTTATGTGTCAGTATGAATCTCTATTGAAAGATGATGAAAAATCATGAACATCGGTGCATTCATTTTTTTTCGATAAAAAATATTGTCTAAAGAAAATTAAACTAAAAAAATGAAGTAAGTTTTGTTATAATACGGTGTATGTGAGTTCATTGTAAAAGTCTATAACCCTTCTTTTCGCCATTGAACGCTTTAAATTCCGACACTTTGGATTTGTTCGTTGGTTCCTTGATTAATAATGGTTATCTATTGAACTTTTATTAAAAGTTATATGAAGTACCTTTAGATTTGAAGTTTTTTTTGTTTAAATTAAAAGTTAAAAACGTTCCTATTTTCAAATGAAACTTTTTGTTTAAATCGAGTTCTTTTTGTTAAAAGCTTCAAACACTCGGTGCGAAACACGCCTTTTGATTAAGGTTACAAATTGATAGAGGTTTTATCCAGTGATTCGGGTTTGATGAAGCTGAGTTATATCGTATTTGAGTTTAAATATTTAAAAAAGGATTAAAATTCATACCATCAAGAAGACTTGTCATACTATCAAATACAGCTCAAGCTTAACTCACGCGAGCTTCAACTTGAATAAAACTTTTTTTAACACTTTGTGGCCTTACAACAAAGTAACATAAATACTCAATATAGTTGACATGATTAATATATTATATATATTCTATCAACATGTTTCTTTTGTTAATCCAAACTAAGTAGTTATAGGTTTGACTGATGTTATACAAAAATAATTGTGAAAGTATAGTTATGCGATTGGTCGATCTTTTGGTGTGAGTGCGTAATTAAAAAGTGTAAGAGTATTACAATAAATTTATATATACAAAATGGTACACAGTCTATTTTCTTTTTTTATCATCGATGATTAACAATGGAAGAAAGAGATTTTTTAATCCTTATTCTCGTTTGGAGAAGACGACCTCGCTTGTTTCTAGATCACGTGAATCCCACGAGTGATTTAAAAATAGATCTCCAAATCCATATCCATAGGATTCAAGTTAAATTAATTGAACATTCAATCAACCTATTGTAGCTCTAGAGCATGGACCGTTCATTTTATATTATCATTAAATAATTTTAAATTGATTTGAAGATAATGAATTTTATTGCTATATAGGTGTTTAGTTGCTTAAATGACTTATTGAACTTTAATAAATAGATATTAATTGGATTAAATATTAGACTACATTTACATACATTACCACACAAATTAAATTTCTAGATAAATATAAATGTTTATAATCCGATGTTCAAGATATCTACACCATGAATATGTAGAATGTAGACAATAATTGATTGGTAATAAATGAACAACTAGATTATTATAAATATTAAATATAAAATCCAAATTTACTCTTTTTTATAATAAAGGTTGTAAATGTTTATTTTGTTACCAACAAATACAATATAATTCTAAACTACTCTTAAATCCACATATGTCTCAGACAATACTTGAACCATCATCCTCAAGAAGAGATGGTAAATGATTCTTGATACAAGTTTTAGTAATTGTTTTTACTATATAAACAAATTAACTATCTCGGCAAAATATAACTACATCATATATTCATATGTGTATATTGTCGTACTTTTATTATTTTTTTCCCTGTTTAAGCTTTAATCTTTTTGTATATTTACGATTTTCTAGGTATTTTTCGGTTTCTGCTTATTGTCACCTTTATATTGGAGTGGTCTAATTTAGACACCGAACAATCATAGATTTTAGACAAAACTGCAAAATTGGTTCTTGTGGTTTCGTAAAATCTATGTATAGTGTTTAAAAAAATTTCGACTTATATGGAATGTCCAAAATCAATAATTTTTCATAATTTTGGTACCAAAAGTAAGAAATTCTCGTGGCTTTGATCCCTGAAAAGTTTGAAAACGCCGTTTTGTCCTTTTAATTTCTTTTTTTGTATTTTTTATATTTTTTTAATACTTTGTTATTTAAAAAATTAGAAAATTACACCTAACCCCAACTCGGTCGCTATCTCACACACATACATACATACATGTACTTAAAAAAACATACGGACACACACTCAAGAATATAACACCCCTATCAGCAATGGCGGTTTTGCTTGGTGTCCTGATGTGGCACCGACAACACCTACTTTTCCTATACGTAGTGGAAAAAAATTCGATTCTTTTTTACATATTTTCCTCCACCGACAACACTTACTTCAACATGAGTAACACCTAGTATGTATTCTTGCGTTCGCCCCTGCTTACAAGCTACCACCATCACCACTGACTTCCACCACTGTCTGTCACCATCACCACCGACTAGTACCATTGTCCACCACCATCCGCCGCCAACCACCATCATCTGCCACCCACCTACCTCATATCTCTCTCTCTCTCTCTCTCTCTCTCTCTCTCTCTCTCTCTCTCTCTCTCTCTCTCTCTCTCTCTCTCTCTCTCTCTCTCTCTCTCTCTCTGCCAGAAAACCCTTATTTTGCACACGCCTCTCCCTCATCGAAAAAACGTAAGGAAATGAAGACTACGACCACCACCACCAAAATGCAAAACGAAGGGAGACATCGGAGTTCATCCGCCCACCAGAGTTCATCTGAATTGAGATACAAGTCTCGATCTAGATATGTGCATAAAAAAAAGTTATGGTTTTTCGTCTGGTGATACGATGGTCTTCGGTGAGGGTATTGGTGGGGCGATGATGAACAAGCAGAGGCGACGGTGGGAGGTGGGTCACGTCGCTGGAGTTTGCATCTAGATTGAAAGCCACTGTCACCGGAGTTTTCCAGGGGGTGGGTGGTGTTGAACAAGCACGGGTGGCGGGGGTGGTGTAAGTGGTGGTTTTCGAGCAGATGTAATAAAAAGAGAAATTAAAAGGTCAAAAAAATAATTGTAAGTGTTTCAGGAGCAAAACAACGAAAAATTATTGATTTTGGTAAATCGAAAACTTTTTGGACCACATCCACAGTTTTTACGAAACCATAACGACCAATTTTACATTTTTGTCTAGATTTTACCGAGATTAACATTACAGATTTTTGTTTTTGAATTCCAATATCAATACTATAAACATGTTCTAGAATCCGTTGCAGTAAATTTATGATATTTATAAAGTTTATAAGGTGCACAAAAAAAATAAAACAAAAATAAAATAAGAGTTAGGACCACAAACTCACTCTTACTCATCAATCTAGTTTATGTGTTTCATTTCACGTATACTTCTTTTTATTACTATTTATGGATATTTAATAACCACATACATGATTCATACATACTATGATATCATCCCTCGTCTGAAGGCGATAGGCATTATGATTGGCTCCTTTTTGTTTCCAAGATGATGTTGATCTAGATTAGGTACTACACCAAATGTGAACACAAATATTGGTCTAGATACAGATTTTTATTTTATTTTTTGAAGCCAAAATTCCTTTTTTTCGAACAATAAACACAACATATTACCTATATTATTTTTGAACCATTTTTTTATTTTCAATAATACTGAAACCTTCGACTTTAATTGAAGAATAAATTATCACTCACACTTGAGCATACACCTTTATGGAATTCCAAATTCTTTTCTAATATAAATAACTAAACCTACATTGTCTTTTCATTAATATTTAAAATTTTAATAATATGATTGGGACATATCAACCTAGAAACAAGAAGCCGACTTTAAAACCAACTTAAACATAATAATATAAGTTAATTCGGAATTGATGTAAACTAGTGAAAAAGTTCGGGCAGAATAAAGAGTAATCACCAATCTGTTGTGAGGATTCTGAATGTCTTGTCTATCTGCTTCGTCGAAGATGATCTCCTTCTCGTTTGTGATTGACATGTTCTTCCGTGACCTTTCTTCTTTTTCTATTTTTGACACATTGGCATGCCTTTTTGCTGCAGAATAAGAGGTACCACAAATGTCAGATCCTCCGGAGATCACATTAATTACCTTGACGTCAACAGGAGGGGATCCTGGCTTATCAAGAATGTTCTGAGGATCCTGATCTTTCTTTTTGGATTTTTCCTTCTTTCTTCCAAGGATTTCTTTGAGGTATCCTTTGCTTAAGAGGTAGTTGATCTCATTCCTGAGAGCTATGCAATCCTCCGTGATATGACAAAAGTCTTCATGGTACGCACACCATTTGGATTTGTCTTTCCAAGTGGTAGATTTTTCTCCCTTCCTTGGCCATCTTCCTTTGTCGCCAAGATCCTGCATAGCAAATATTATACCTGAAATATCGACTGAAAAGCAATAGTCAGTAATCTTAGGAAATTCTTCTTCATCTCCTTCATCTTCAAGGGCGTTAACCCTATGATGATCAGGTTTGGAATATGGTTTTGACTTGTAGGATCTTTGTGACGATGAGTCGGCCTTCCTATTGGGGTGATCATATCAGCTTGGTGGGTTGCTCCTTTTTTCGATCCCCTTGTCCTCTTCGAACCTTATGAATCTTAATGCTCTGCTTCGGACCTCATCCATTCACTTGCATGGGGTCATTACAAGGCCTTCGTAGAAAGGAGAGTCCTTTTTTAAGACCATTTTGAAGGCTTCAACTGCAGTCGCTATATCAATGTTGGGGATACTTAGAGCTTCCCTGCCAAACCTGTTCACAAAAGTCCTAAGGGATTCCTTAGGATCCTGAACCACTCGATAAAGATCATTAGTGATCTTCTCAAATGTTCTGCTACAAGCAAATTGATTGTTAAACAAATTAACTATGTGAGCAAATGAAGTAATAGAATAAGGAGGAACGTTAAGGAGTCATTTTAAGGCTGGTCATGTGAGGGTCGAACCAAAACCCTTGCACATGCAAGCTTCCTTTAAGTGTGTAGGAATGAGAATGATCTCCATTCTTTCCCTGTACTGTGCGACATACTCCTCAGGATTTGTGGTCCCATCGTAAGGCTTCATGTTGGGCATTTGGAAGCGCTTTGGGACCTCACTGTCAGCGATCGTAGGAGCGAATCTTGAGATCCTGTGGCTTGTGGGGGATACTTCTGGTATAGGTTGAACTACTCCAGGCACGCTCGAGATCATTTGTCTTAATTGCTGAAGTTCATTAGCCATGATCAGGATTAAACATGTATCAAGGTACATAGAGTTAGTAGTAAAGATATTATTATTGACGAAGTTACCAGGATCTAGGGATGTCAACGGGGGCAAACGGGACGATGATTGCATCCCCGCCCCTGCCCACAAAATTTCCTCGTTCCCCCGCCCTCGCCCCCGAAATATCCATCCTTTCCACCCCCGCCCCCGCCCCCAAATTCTCCTTCTTACCCCGCCCCCGCCCCCGATTGATTTTGGGCTACCTTATTTAGGCTAAAAGAAGTTCTTGTTTAGGCTAAAAGATACTATATTTTGGGTAACAAATAGTTATTTATAGCATGATTTTACATGTTACAAACAACTTGAAACATGTTTTTTGTTGAATTTTGGTACGTAAAAATCATTATATTGTTTATTATATGTACATAATTAATATATATATATATATATATATATATATATATAATTTATTAACGGGCCCCCCATGGGGGTTTCGCGACGGGACTGCCAAACCCCGCCCCGCCCCGCCCCCGAAATTAAAACGGGGGTTAACCTTGCCCCCGGCCCCGCTCCTGTCCCCGATTTTTTTTTTCAGCAAATACCCCCATACAGGATGGGCCCCCCACGGGATCGGGGTCTCACGGGACTTTTTGACATCCCTACCAGGATCCTTGTTATTAGGAGTAATGAAGGTTTCGTCGGGATCTTGGGTCATACGGGCCTGCTCTCTTGGAGTTGCGCCTCAAGCGTGAACAGAGGGCAGTATTAAGGATCTTATCTTGCGATGATTTGTTGAGGATCCCGTGTTATCAAAGTTCAGGATCTTCAGCTGCAAAACCGAGGGTGCTGCTTCTTGAGGCTTGTGGAATTCTGCTCTCATTCTCTCCATTTCCTTGAGTATTGTCTTGTTATCCTCCTGCTGCTGAGTGACTTGTCGTTCCAGTGTCTTCATCATGGTGAAGATTTGATTATTGGAGATCAGCACAGGAGGATCCTGAAGTCCTTGGGTAGCGATCAAAGAGGTGTTTTTCTTTGGTGCTTCTGAGGCTTTCTTGGGAGCTCCTCCTGGGGGTAGAGGAAGGGTTTTAGAGGAAATGGGAGGAATGGAGGAGGAAGATATGGTCGGTTATGTAGTACATGATTTTCCAAAAGGTTTTGAACACCACGGCCCCACGGTGGGCGCCAAATTGTTTTGGTCAAAAATCAATTAAGTAGAATCCAACCAAATTGTATGAGAGGCTGTGATGTTCGTGATAAATCAAGTAAGAAATGATAATCAAAGTGAAACAAGTGAGTTACAAGGAAAGCCCTTGATCCTTGATAGAATCTCCAGCATAAAACCTTGGGATATGATAATGATCATCTGCCTTGATGATTTTTTTGATATAAAATGTTGAATACAGAGATGAATGTGTAAATTTAAGTACAAGTATCGTGAATAAGCTCAGTGTGTCCCTAATGTGCTAATTACATGTGTTATTTATAGTCTAATTCTAATAACAAGAAGTCCGATAGTTACGGGATCCTCCAAAATCAGCATATGAACTTTATTTTACTTGGTATTTCGGGTCTTTTTCCTGGTTGAGATGACTCTCCGTTGACAATGGGTCATGCGTTGACTCGTTCTGCACATGTGAGATAAATAAAGAAAATATCGTCGTTACAAGTGTTAGAAATATTAGTGGTAATAGTCAGGATCCCGGGATATGTTTAAGGATCCTGAGGCTTTAGGAATATTTGAGGATCCTGAATATGAGTCAAGGATCCTACCCTAACATTATAAATACCCATCTAATGTGAAAGATAAAAGCACATCATCTTGAATACAATTTTCTAAGTGCTCAAGATTCTCTCAAACCTTCTTCTTTCTTTTATAAAAGTTTTAGTTTAGTTTTTCTTAATTTAGTTTTAATTACGTTGAATTTACAACATGTTATCAAAACGAAAAATCTAATCAAGTGGAAATCACATCTATCATACTCAAGGTATAATGACTACAACACTTGGCATCCTAATTTTCAATCTCACACCATATGTATTTTATCATGATTTATTTTATCCTTTCTTAGTCTTGTATGTGATCATTCTTCTCTCGCTTTTGTTATGTGCAATACATATTGATATATATGGATTCTGATTTTCATATTGCTATTTTGTTTAAAAATTATAGTTACAATATGTCCAACTTTGCAAAGCTCAAGTTTGCAACACTTGAAATTGGTAGGAAAAACTATATGCCATGTATGATAGACGTAAAATGCATTTGGAGTCCATGGGAATACCAAATGTTGTATATGAATTTAATGAGTGATGGACACGAGAAACGTAACCATTGGAAAAATTGGCTTGTGATTGGGTTGGAAACCCTAATTAGGGTTTAGAAAACCCTAATCTTGGAGATTTTAGTTTGGACTTGTCGGGACCCGCGTTTTGGACCATTAGATTGATGTTATGACTTATGCCTGATTACATTGTATGTTTGGCCTAGTGAGGTGATGGACTTAATGGATTAAGTCATTAATGGGTTAAGTAAGAACACTTAACCCTACTCGTCATTTTATGTGAAAAACCCTAATAGTTTTGGGCCTGGACTTGCTGGTGTTTGGGTTTGAAAGTATCGTTGGACCAATTTTGTTATGGGTAGGCCTATTGGGCCTTATGGCCCAATATAAAAATAGGACTTCGCATTTTTGGGCCTCACGTTGGGCCATTTCTTGGACTAATTTGTTGTGGGCCTTCGTGGACCAATTGGGAACATGTTTATGGACTAAGGAAATTATTGGGCTTTAGGATAAGGCCCATTGGAAAGGCTTGGGCCCAATTTGGAAAATTGGGCCATAATTAGGCCTTTATGATTATGAGATATTGGACCATTGGAATGCCAAGTGTTTGGACTAGAATAAATGGTTGGGCCTTAAGGTAAAACCATGTAGAGGTTTGGGCCTAATTTGGAAAATTGGTCCATATGTTGGGCCTTGGTTGATTATTTGGCTTTTGGGCCTTCAGAGTGTGAGTTTGGGCCTTAGTTTTGAACCAAGCTAGGTTAGGGGTAAAATGGTCCTTTTACCCCAAGTGTGGATTTATGGTTATGCATTGAAACCCAAATGGTTAATTGGGTGTTGTTTTGATATGGACAGTTCGGGAGTCTATCATTTAGCAGCTAGAGTTTTATCCGTGGGACTTCACTAGTACGAGGTGAGTCTACTCACCATACCAATGGGTCGAAGGCACCAAGGCCGGCCCATTATGTGTTATGTGGTATGATAGCCATTATGTGATATGTGGTATGCTAGTTGATTGTTATGTGGTATGCTAGTTGTCTCTGTGATACTTGCATGGAAGACCCCGGGGGGAGCCCGTGGCACTTGGATATCAGACCATGTGGGGGATCCCATGGCATTCCAGGTAAAGACCATGGGGGAGCCCATGACACTTGGATATCAGACCATGTGGGGGAGCCCATGGCATTCCAGGTAAAGACCATGGGGGAAGCCCATGGCACATGGATATCAGACCATGTGGGGGAGCCCATGGCTTTCCAGGTAAAGACCATTGGGGGAGCCCATGGCACATAGGTGTAAGACCGTGGGGGAGCTCACGGCAACCTGGAGTAAGACCCTGGGGGAGCCCACAACATCCTTATATGTTTATATGCATGGCTTATGTGATTCATATGGTTTATGCAGTTATGTGGATTATGTGGATTATGTGGGGTATGCTATGGGGAACTCACTAAGCTTCGTGCTTACAGATTTGTTTATGGTTTCAGGTATCATCGGTTTGGAAAGGAAGGGCCTGGTTTGATCAAAGCGCACACACCCGTGTTTTCCGCAATATGTGATTTTGGGATGAACTCTGATAAATGTTTTTAATTAGCAACGTTTTTGGAATGTTTGGATTAAATGATATATGTGTTTGACTATAATAAAAAAAGAAATTTTTACCCTTGATTTTTGGGTCATTACAAGTTGGTATTAGAGCCTTGGTTTGAGGGATTCGGACATACTCTCGGGTGTGTCTGAACTCAAACTGAGGAGTGATAAAGTTTTCAAAAGAAAAATGTTTTCAAGAAAATAATTTTCTGAGATAAGAGAAGAGTTTGGTACATGCAATCAGCCGAGCTCAAGTAAGTTTTCCCCAGAATACCCATGTATGTTATCTGATATGATTTGATCGATGAATCGCATGATAGTTAAGGCTAAGTATTTGCTCAGTTTTGCATGACAAAATGCTAGGAGGGATGCCTTGTATGTTTATTGTATGAGCTGGTAGACGTGCATGCTAGTGTTGATTAGTCAACAATAGATTGGCCGATATATGATGCTATGTAGCCTTGGTATTATTGAATGCTATGATGTAATGGAAATATCAATTGGTATCAGTAACTGCTAAGTGTATGCTTTAAAAATTGTATACGGTTAGGATCTTATAGTCCTAGAATAAATGATTTGGCCATATTTCATGTTCCTCGTCTGGTTGTGGTCCTAGGGTAGAGTTTATTATTTGACAGACTATTTGATCCTGTTTTGATTATAATTTGCATGCATAAGGCAGCCGGCAGTGAGGGTGGATGTGGATAGCATGAGTTGTGGTATGTCGAATGAATGTTCTATGATAGTTTCATGGGTTGGAGAGTTACTGCACGAATGCTGCTTGCTTTGTGCTTTGTGGAACTCTTGAATGATTGGAGTCAGCAACTAAATGAATATGACGATATTCAGGAGGTGGATGGCTGGCATCATGGGGAGTTCTTCAGCAGCTAATGGCAGGGTGAGGTTGGGAACCTAGGAAAGCCTAAGATATTCTCTAGTGAGTTAGTGGGGCGGTTTGGTGAGGTTGGGAGCCTAAGAGTTGCTTCGGTGGGTATCGTGCTACTGTTTAGCAGATATTTGGTGCATCAGTGGAGTAGGTGACTTAGAGGATTCGGGAGGATTACTGGGGAAAGTATGGATAGGTGTGGAAGGTAGTATTGGGCCGGTACTACTAAAAGCACAGGATCCATACTTGAATCGGTGAGAGTCTTGGAGAATCTAAGAAGCTTATGGGAAGGAGAATTCTTGGTTATGCTTGAACTATAGGAATAGCTGCTTTGGAGGATGAGGATGAGCACGCATGGGGAAGGACCAGGGTTTGGTCCCGGCTCCGGTGGTGAGCCAGTTAGTAGAAGGACTACCAGGGAGTTGAGTTCGCGTTGGATTAAGGAGATGGAAAGTGTTTTCCGCACTAGTCCCTACCCCTTAGGAGCTAAGGTTCGGTTCGTCTTGGATCTCTTGTATCGGGTGGAAAGGATTGATTGTGCGATCTATTGCGCTTTCAGGATTGGAGAGTATGTCTTGGGAGTAGTTTGTAGCCCGGTTTAGGGCAGAGGTTGCTCCAGCTATTGCAGTTCAGTCGTTGACGATTGAACTGGTGAGTGTGTCAGGGTGCGAGACCCTGAATGATATGATTTCTAGAGCCCGAGAGCGGGAGATTGATTTGTAGCACATTGGGAAGAGGGGACCAGATCAGGTGCATATATTGGAGGGTCCCGGGGAGAGACCCAAAATTTCAGATCAACTTTTGAGAGGCCAGCAGGGTCGGATTCAGTGCAGCACTTGCGGGAAACTACACGATGGAGTTTTTCATTCCAAGGGTTGTGATTATGTCATCGTTGGGTTGTATCTTCGGGGAGTTTCTTGCGTCTTTTGCATGTCGTGAATCATTAGTGGGTTATTGAAGGGTCATTTATCGTATAGCAAGCTCCAAGTGTTCGGTTGCATGTTGGGTAGTAGTCGAGATCGGTTCGGGGGTATTATTTGGAAGATCTGCGGACAGGGTTCCATAGGATGGTTATTCAGCATCGTCAGGATTCGGTGGTTTTAGTAACCGTTATTGATTGGTTGATGAAGCGCCAAGGGAAGTGGCTCGTTGCTGAGGTATTGGTTGGAGCATCTGTCTTTTGGTCTTCAAGATTTGAGTGTGGTATCATTTCAAGCATCAGGGCTATCGGTTTCGTTGGGATTCGGGAAGTGTTCATCTAGTCTTTAGAAGTTGTATGGTCTTTGGGGGATTGGCTAGTGATGGAGCACTAGTTGATAAGCGCTAGTTGTCATCGGGCCGATCGTTGTAAGGTAAGATGGATTAAGAACCCTTTAATTTCGTGTGCTTTGAGAATTTAGTTGATTTAAAGTGGGGGAGAATCGTCTAGGGATTCAGAAGCAGGAGCGGTTGTGAAACTAGGATGAGTTTCGCATCCCCGTCAGGGAGGAAGGCGGCCCAAGTGGGTGTTTGGTTTGAGGGTTGTGTGATTTGGGAGTTCGGTAAAACTCCCCAGCATGTGAATCGCATCTTCTTGGTGCTTGATAGCAGAATTTGGGGAATCAAGTTGGGGTTCCATTCATGAATTAAGTTCAGTTCGGGTGTTCGGCTGAGTGTGTGCTCGACTCTGAGTGTATTTGAATTGATAGATTGGGGGTAAGGCATAGGGCTACGATTGTGGTGAGGTGCAAGTGTTGTAAGACTATGGGGGAGCTGTAGCATTCACTAGTAGTTAGTTGGGGGTGAAAGTGTTGTAAGACTACGGAGGAGCCGTAGCATTCACGAGTAGTCATTTGGGGGTGAAAGTGTTGTAAGACTACGGCGGAGCCATAGCATTCACTAGTAGTCAGTTGGGGTGAAAGTGTTGTAAGACTACGGGGGAGTCGTAGCATTCACTAGTAGTCAATTGGGTGGAAGTGTTGTAAGACTACGGGGGATTCGTAGCATTCACTAGTAGTCAGATAGTGTGGGAAGTGTTGTAAGACTGCGGGGTAGCAGTAGCATTCACTGGCGGCCAGATAGTGTGGGAAATGTTGTGAGACTGTGGAATGACCCATAGCATTCACGGGTTCTTTCAGATGATTAGGCCAGGGTGGGCTAGTTCGCAAGATTGTGGGTAGACTAAAACATGATTGGAATCAGGAAACGGTAGGTCATTGGAGACCGGGCGTGATGTAAGACTACAATTATTCTGGTAGCATTCACTATTCGCATTAGATTCGATGGAGCCATGAGTGGCGATAATCTCGGAATACTTGATTTGACCCTATAGCGCAGCTCTTGTCTGAGTCCTAATCGTGGTAGGGATAATTCTCCTACTCGAAGGATTATCTGAGCTTTCTGTCAAGTATGAGTGTACTGCAGGAAAATTTGGTCTATGGGAACCTCAAGTTATCAGAAGTTGAGTAGCCAGTTGGGAGATAAGTGCAATGATTTTGGAAATGATTCAGTGTAAGCGGTCTGTCAGGGAGACAGGCCATCTCGAGACTTCAGATTTCAGATTGAGTAGATGTGATCACGTTGCAAGGAATTCGTTCATCTTCGGGTCTTAGAACACTGCGAGGGATAGTTTTGGTTGCCTTGGAAAGGCTGGGGTATGCTTGTGGTTGTGGCCGTGTTGCTCAAGTTGTTTGGCATGTCAGGAGTGGTAAGGAATGATTTCGAGGACGAAATCTAATTTAAATGGGGAGGAGTTGTAACATTTCGTTTGAAATTAAGAAATTAAATAATAAACCCTGAACCCAAGATGTAAATTTATTTTATATCATTTTATAGTAGCCCTAAAATCCATAACAATTTAGCAGGGTGTTGGTTCCGGGAGTTAAACATCATAATTTTGGAATATCGGGGGTTAAGTGTAATTTCCGGATTGGTTTGAAAAGATTTTTAGAAGTCAGGGGGTGTTGGGTAAATATTGGACTTAAATTGAAAGGATTTTGGAGTGCTGAGGGTTGAATGGCAATTTATGGACTTTATTTAAAAAGATTATGAGTGGGAGGGACCGATTGTGTAAATTATGTATGAAGTTTGAGTGGATCACGGGATTAAACCCGTTGCCTTCTTTCCTTCTCGTTGCATCACCAAACCCTAACCCTAGGTTAGTCAGCCGCCATGCGTAACCCTCCAGCCTCCACCATGTTGGATTAGTGTCTAAGTCCATAACTATATTTGGTATGTACTTGACCCGACCAGGCATGGTCCATTTGGGTTGCATGGCATCATGCACTTGGATAGACTAAATAAGAGAAATAAGACACTTATGGTTATTAATATATTATAGATTCTAATATATTAATAATAAGAATAATAATATTTAATTAGTATTGATCAAGAATTAATTTAGAATTAATTATGTGATCAAAAGAAGACTAATTAAATATATGGGTTGATTGTGTAAATCATCCATAACTTATATAGTGAGCCAAAGCTCCATGGATAATCAAGTTGGGTTAAACCCATAGGATACTCCATGGATGCTCCATGGAGGTTACTTAACCCATGGGTCATGGAAATGAAAGGTCATGACAATTAGGGTTTACATGGTGTAACCCTAATTGTAACATACTATATAAGCATCATATTATTCACCAAAATCGGCACTAGTGTGTGAAAAAGAAGGGCTAGCCGATTTCTTGAAGTGTGGATTTCTCTCTAAGTTATTCCAAGAGCATTTGATGTTGTGTGAGCCATTTTAGGTGTCATATTTGAGGCACTAGGCACTCAAGCCCCATGGAGTCCAGCTACACTACAAAAGGTATGTATTCTATCTATATTATTACCCAAGTATCTATGATTGTATGCTAGATAGGGTAATACCTTGGAATATTAGCATTTGCATGTATATTAGAGAAAACATATATCCAGGGTATTTAGGGTTGCATGTACACTTAGGAGTGTTAGAATGCTCAAAACCCAACAGTGGTATCAGAGCCTAGGGCTGTTTTCAATTATACTTGATGCAACTTATTTTTCAAGGCTGAGAATCTGTCCAGACAGAAAACTCGACGAGTTCTGGCCATAAACTCGACGAGTTCATGTGTTAAGGCATGAACTCGACGAGTTTCCTATAAGAACTCGACGAGTTTGTGTCCCAGACAGCATATCTTCGACTGTTTTGGCTGGAATTGGACTAGGAACATTACCATAAGTTGTTTTTGAACTTATAAACTTGTTTTTGATGTGGTAATGTTCATGCTAATCCAATTTCAAAGATAATTGTCAATAGATTCATGTTTTGTATTAGTTTAAGTGTTCTGCCAATTACATGAAAAAGTTTGATTCCAATTATCTTGTTCATATGAGTTGCTTAGATTAATAGAAAAGTTAATTGATTATGTGTTTTCAATCCATGTTAATCTAAGAGTTGATTCTAAAATGTGTTTTTGTAACTTGTCCTCAAGCTATATGAAAAGTCACATTTAAGTTTCTTAAAACTCATAAAAGTTGGCAAAGGTTACAAAATGAAGAGTCTTGTCTTCATTGAATGGTTTTATGACTCCATAACTTGTCCTCAAGTTATGGAGGTTCAAGAGTCACTTCATTAAGTAATAAAATATGTAACCTTAATTAATTCCATAAGTTACAAAATAAAGAAAAGTTACATTCTTTTATTAGTTTAAAGTCTTCCATAACTTGTCCTCAAGTTATGGAACTTGAAGAGTCTTTTAATTAAAACTACTTTAAACACATAAGTTATGGAATTAATTAGTTT
Source organism: Lactuca virosa (assembly GCF_052849685.1). Lineage (NCBI taxonomy): Eukaryota > Viridiplantae > Streptophyta > Magnoliopsida > Asterales > Asteraceae > Lactuca > Lactuca virosa. The sequence goes on along the minus strand of NC_136427.1, from coordinate 289,533,801 downwards.
TGAATAGTTTCAAAACTTGCCCTCAAGTTTTGGAATTTGAAAAGTTTTCACTTATGAATACTTTAATTCCAAGTTAGCCCTTAGAATTTTAAAAGTTAAAATTCAACCCTTATACTTTATAATATTATAAGTTAATAATATTTATATATGTGTATAAGAGTAAAGTCAGTCCTACCATTAGTAGGCCTCATTCACGAAGTCGGTCTATAAGGGAGGTATAAGGTTACTGCCTATAAAATGGCAGTTTATGGGTGTCCACTCTCACCCGCCGCTTCCTTGACTGGTGGAGGGTCGTTAGCCGAACGGGTAGGACAAAGACTATAATTCTCCCTTCATTAAAAGTATTAATGATAAATACTAAGTAACTAAACACTTATAAATTCCCAATCTTAGTTACTTAGGAAAATGTGAATAAGGTGCTAATCCATGAAATTACACTTTGCACTTTGTTTAAGCCGTTAGTGGAGCGTGTGTGGTTAACCGGCACACTAACCTGGACTTAACAAGGTAGGAAAAGGGTAACTTAATGTTTATCATAGTATCGATGGAGCGTGTGTGGTTAACCGGCACATCGATTGAGGGGTAAACACTTAAGGGTACCAAGTAATTTGCATGGTTACTTCACACCTTGTTTTGTGATCCTCGGCATCCCAGTCACAAAACCTGAAGGGCACACTCGAGAGTGAAACATGCCATTGAAAAGTTCAATGAATCTCAAAAGATGTAGGAGTTTCAAATCCAATTAAAACCTAATAATACATTTCGTTTATCTTGGTGGAAATTGGTGAATCGTCATTCACCTACCTTCAAATATTTTATAGCTTGGATTACAGCATCCCTCTTCTAAGTTATAAAATAGTTTGTTGGGTCCTAGCCTTAATATTTTATATTGGGTGTCATATTAAGGACTTTAGATCAACTATCTTGAATATCTCCCAAAAGATGTCTAAGTTCAGACATCTATGATCTTCCCAAATCTCTTGGAACTTTACTTCTTTCACCTCCTCCAGTTATTCTCCCTAACCCACAAGTTCTTGAAAAGTTTAAGGTCACTCAATCCCTATTGGCAAGCAAGGTCTATGTGTGATCACATCTTGGAGATGAAGTTAAGTATTCACAAGCCGGGAGAGTTGGGTGTCAAAGTCTTGAGAAAGTTGGTGGTTCAATCACTTTCTAAGTCACATAGTGAGTTCCTTTGGGACTCCTATGATACAGACTATGACAAGACCCTTAATGATCTTATCTATTTGCTTGGTACTGCTGAATCAGCAATGATTTGGAAGGCTAGTAAAGCAAATCTGATTAGTAGATCAACTTCCAAAACCTTCAATGGACATTGACAATGGTAACATTGGATACCCAGAAAAAGCATTCTCTTCCCAATGGAAAGGGATTGGCCATAGTCAACCTGGTTGACCAAATGGTAAAGAGAAAGGCTAAGTCTGAGATAGTCCCATTACCAAAGAGTCCATATGTTTATCTTGCCAAAGGAAGGGGCATTGATTGCGAAGCTGCCTATTTACCTGAAAGATCATAAGGTTGATCAAGTCAAGAAGTTTGACTCTTCTTCAGGTAAAAGTCCACTATCTAACTCTGTTAAGTTTCTGTTATGAGATTCTCATTACATGATGTGACTGGGTCACATGTTGATGCTTTAAGAATCAAAGAAAAGTGAAGAAACTTAAAGGAAGTACATGATGATTCTGATCACGAAGATGGATTTCGATCGCATGGTTTGGTGTTGAAGCTGTTACTAAGGAGTTATGATATATTGCTTAGGAATAGATAACAACAAGTTTTCATATGGATTGTAAGGATAAGTTTTTCCGCAAAGTTTTAAAATAAAAAAAAATGTTTAATTTTATTTATTTTAAATATCCTTACACTGGCATTTGTGAAAAATGGTTGTTTATATGATTCCATTGATAGCAATATTTGAAAAAAAATGGACTTGATTCTTTTGTTTGTGGTAGTGTCATAATTTACCAAATAAGGAAAGATTCTCATTCCCAAGGCTTCAGTTGGATAGAAACTTGGAATCATGCAAGTTGAATAGTATGATGAATGAGAACTTTCAAGCATTGGAAAATTAAGACTTGTTCACATGGATGTGTGAATCAAGTAAAGGACTAAAGGGATCGAGTACACATTCTTGTGCACTGGTCAAGTCCACCACAAAGATCGATAAGACTATTCGTCATGATTTACTAAAGTTTAGTAAATATGGTTATACTTATAAGTTTAAGTATAATTCTGAAGCATTGGAAAAGTCTCGATGTATGGCAGAACGAATGAGAAGAATCAAATTAGGCAGAAAGATTAAAGTTTCTCAAATCTGAAAAGATGGGAGAGTACTTTAGTATCATGTTTTGTGATCATCTTAATGATTAAAGAACCACATCACAATTGGTCTTCTAAGGACATCTTAGTGCATTCTTATGACTAAGAAGGGGAGTCATGAATTGTTGAAATGGTTAAATCAAGAAGATGAGTCATACTTTGTTTCAAAACAAGTCTTAGAGTCATACTCCAAGACTGTAAGTTGAGTGACATATCTTAAAGAAAGGTTCAAAACACTTGTCAAATGTAAGAGTAAAAGTGTCCTACTCTTGTACATTTGAAATTGGTAAGTTGTGATGTTTTGGGTTAAACAAAGACCAACTTAGGCCAAGTGTGTGAAGTGTTTGTCTTGATAAAGAATCTGCACTATCTCTTGTATATTTGGCAAGTGAGTCTTATATGTCAAGAGGACAGTTGGAGCCCTAAAGCTCTTGAAAGTTTCAAGACCTAATCAAGAATAAAACCTGGAATTCTTCACTAGCACACGACTTGAGGTGTATAACCTATCGTGTTGACATTTCTGTGCCTATTCAAGTTGACTTTGCATAGGAGTTCTGAATGTTCTCAATTGGTTGCACAGCTACTTGGAAGCTATGGCAGGCCCTTGTGCTGCCAGGTGGCAAGAACTTAAGATTGCACAAGTTCAATCCATATGAGTTTGGATTTATCACTAACCTTGTCTTGTGATTATGGTTTTGACAAATTCATATGGGTAGGAACTCATACACCATAAAAATCTAAGTGTTATAAGGTTTCTCTCCGATTCATGAAAATGATGGTGAGGAAACACTTTCACTAAGTAGATTTTTAAGTAGATAGTAATCTTTGCATTCTCAAAGTCGTTAGTAGAGCACACTAACATGGACTTATGAGAAATAGCAAAGGTCTAACCAATTGAGACTATGATTACGGCATCCCTTTTCATAGTTCTTAAATTGTTTAGACACTCCAGTGAGCTATTTACAATAAGGTGTATGATTTTGATAAAGTCTTATCAAAGCAATCTCGTATCAGAAGTCTGAACTTTGATAAGAAAGTCAATAAAGTATTGATTTCTAGAAGTCCAGCTGATTTCTGAGTACATGTCAAAGCTAGTGGGAGCATAAGTGTTATGCTAATAATCATCATGTTAGTGGGAGCATGATAATTATGATAAGTATTGCAAGTTAGCAATGTTAATTATAGAAAACAAAAGTTTCAATTTGTGAAGTTGCAAGGGTTGAAAAAGTTGTTTTACTATAATTAAAGGAGAGGAAATTATACTTCATTTCAATTCTAAAAGGCTTAGATTGAGATTTTAATCATTTTAGTCAAGAATATATATATGAATTTCATGTCGGATTGGTTCAACTTAGGGAAATTCTATATATTGTGTTCTCAAAATTCGGTTATGATTACGACATCCCTCTTCATAGTCAAATTTTGAAAACATGGCAAACAAAAATTACTGTAGCAAAAGACTGGTCTAGAATCATGTCTTTATGTGAGACATCATGAATCGTGTCCCATTTGCTTTGGGTACAGGATCGATTGCATGTGCTATAATATTTGTCCTTTCTAAAAATTTTCGAATGCTTGGGGCATTAAGAAGGGAAAAGGTCTAGAATTGGATATGACTAAAAGGATTAAGCAATTGTCGAGGACAATCTAAGGTTTACCAAAGATTGGTTGCTCAGGGACAGTTGGAAGTATAGTGCTAATTTTGGAAGGACCATATTGACATATTCTGAAAAGAGGCATCTCTTGTTCAGAAGTGATAGTCAAAATGAGAATATGGAGTTGTCTCCATAGGTGGAAGTTATCTGTGTAAGATTAGAAAACTTAATGCAAGAAGCATGTTCAAAGCAATGTACTTTGAATATGAGACTTAGTTTCCATGGAGTTGAACTCCAGTGGAATACCTTATAATGACTGTTGACAAGTCTTTGTGACTTTGTACATATTCATTACAGGAGGGTCAGTGCATATAAGTTTAAAATCTAAACAGATTTTGGTAAATGTTAGGAATTTGGAATTCTTACATTTTTCGATAAGGATTTGGGAGTGTGAAATTAGAATCATTGAAAGTACGTTCAATCGATCTATTTCACAAAGTAAGGATCATAGACAAACATAGAGTGCATACTTGATGTATTGCAAAGCTATTGTTTAGAAAAACATAGTGTACATGCTTGAAGCATGGGACAACTAGTGTTTTTAATTCAGGTATAAAGGTGATAAAACTGAAACTATGAAATAATGAGTAATCAGTACGGTGATAAATAAAAGTTGTATATTTATATTCATAGGGTTTGATACCATATTTGCTTCATTTATTCTTGTGTTTCATTTTGCATGTTTTGACTTCCAGAATAAATTAGGTCATTCTTCCTGAATGACTAAGTTATTCAAACTATCCACAGTCGGTCATATGTTGGAAGTAGATATGAATTAAGACTGTCATGGGTTGGCTTGTAGAGGTCTAAGATGTTGGACAAAGCGGTGCTACAACACTCATGAGTGCACATAAGTTCTGAGTATTGGATTCAACCCGCGCTCATTTGAATCACTTCATGGATTTTGTCACGAGTGATCATGAGACGATAATATCGTATATTCTTCAAACCTAGAGATATGAGTTGTTACTATGAGTTGATAGTACATTGATTGCACGAAAACGCATTGGTAACTCGATGTTATAAAACGTGCCTTTGTGTATGATTCAACAAGTAGTAGAACAAGCCATATGAGTCGAAGTTTATCCATTCCTTTTACCTTCGGGATAAAAGCGATATCTATGGGCCCCTCGATGATTTAGTGATGACACATGTGAGTGTTTGGCCAAGCCAGGACTGATTTGATTTGTTCAATCAGTCAATCGTCATAAATCGGAAATCGGGAAACAACAAATGGACAGAGAGAATGATTGTAATCCATGTCTCAGTCCATATGATATCTAGAATGGAGGAATATATGATCCCTTATCTAATGGACAAGTCATTGACAAGGTCAGAGTTCAGTTACAAGGTCAGAGTTCGACAGCGGCTTTTGAGAGCTACGATTGCCAGTTGGTTCTTGAAGTCATACGAAATAATAGTTTTAGACTTATCCAAGTGGGAGACTGTTGTATTAGTGTCTAAGTCCATAACTATATTTGGTATGTACTTGACCTGACCAGGCATGGTCCATTTGGGTTGCATGGCATCATGCACTTGGATAGACTAAATAAGAGAAATAAGACACTTATGGTTATTAATATATTATAGATTCTAATATATTAATAATAAGAATAATAATATTTAATTAGTATTGATCAAGAATTAATTTAGAATTAATTATGTGATCAAAAGAAGACTAATTAAATATATGGGTTGATTGTGTAAATCATCCATAACTTATATAGTGGGCCAAAGCTCCATGGATAATCAAGTTGGGTTAAACCCATAGGATACTCCATGGATGCTCCATGGAGGTTACTTAACCCATGGGTCATGGAAATGAAAGGTCATGACAATTAGGGTTTACATGGTGTAACCCTAATTGTAACATACTATATAAGCATCATATTATTCACCAAAATCGGCACTAGTGTGTGAAAAAGAAGGGCTAGCCGATTTCTTGAAGTGTGGATTTCTCTCTAAGTTATTCCAAGAGCATTTGATGTTGTGTGGGCCATTTTAGGTGTCACATTTGAGGCACTAGGCACTCAAGCCCCATGGAGTCCAGCTACACTACAAAAGGTATGTATTCTATCTATATTATTACCCAAGTATCTATGATTGTATGCTAGATAGGGTAATACCTTGGAATATTATCATTTGCATGTATATTAGAGAAAACATAGATCCAGGGTATTTAGGGTTGCATGTACACTTAGGAGTGTTAGAATGCTCAAAACCCAACACACCACTCGTCTCTCTCGTTCTTACGATCAGCTTATGGCCGCCAACCGACTACCGTTATCAACCGATGCCCTTGCCGCCGATGTGAGCTGTCAACCAGCACTTCGTCGCACTCGTTGCCGATGACGGCGAGGACCAAGATCGGAGGTCCCTTCTCCTGCTGCTACTGTTGTCGTTCGTGGTTGCAGTTCTTCTTTGTCCCTCGGTGCTACACCACAGCCACGGCCGCCGTCGCTCACACGATTCTTCTCCGCTGCTCCAGTCAACATTGACTCCGAGGGAGGCTGTTGTGCGTACCTTAGCTTGGGTGTAGCAAGTATGTATGTATTTTTGGTGTTTTTATATGTTGTGGGTGTGCTCGTTGGCTAGAAAACCGAGAATGGCCACCATGGAAACCAACCATGGTGGCTGCCGCCACTTCTACTTTTCTGTTGCCTTCTGCCGCCACCAACCGTCGTGTTGGGTGGTTGTGTGCATGAGTTAATGCATGTGTGTGTGTTTTTCTGCATAAAATAATGAAATGGTGGCTTGTTGCCGGATTTTGACTCGAAAGCCACCACCACCGCCGCGAGGTGGTGGCTGTCGTCGAGAATCGCCATTGACCATCACCACCCAAGGTGGTAGTGGGTGGTGCCCGCGTTTTGGACTATTGAATTGATGTTATGACTTATGCCCGATTACATTGTATGTTTGGCCTAGTGGGGTGATGGACTTAATGGATTAAGTCCTTAATGGGTTAAGTAAGAACACTTAACCCTAATCGTCATTTTATGTGAAAAATCCTAATGGTTTTGGGCCTGGACTTGTTGGTGTTTGGGCCTGAAAGTATCTTTGGACCAATGTTGTTATGGTTAGGCTTATTGGGCCTTGTGGCCCAATATAGAAATAGACTTAGCATTTATGGGCCTCAGGTTGGGCCATTTCTTGGACTAAGTTGTTGTGGGCCTTCGTGGGCCAATTGGGAGCATATTTATGGACTAAGGAAATTATTGGGCTTTAGGATAAGGCCCATTGGAAAGGCTTGGGCCCAATTTGGAAAATTGGGCCTTTATGATTATGAGATATTGGACCATCGGAATGCCAAGTTTTTGGACTAGAATAAATGTTTGGGCCTTAAGGTAAGACCATGTAGAGGTTTGGGCCCAATTTGGAAAATTTGGCCATATGTTGGGCCTTGGTTGATTATTTGGCTTTTGGGCCTTCAGAGTGTGAGTTTGGGCATTGGTTTTGAACCAAGCTGAGTTAGGGGTAAAATGGTCATTTTACCCCAAGTATGGATTTATGGTTATGCATTGAGACCCAAATGGTTAATTGGGTGTTGTTTTGATATGGACAGTTCGGGAGTCTGTCATCCAGCAGCTAGATTTTTATCCGCTGGACTTCATAGTCTCCTCATCATACCAATGGCTTGAAGGCACCAAGGCCAGCCCATTATGTGTTTGTAACATCCCAAAATTCAAGACCAAACATTTCATTTTAATTAAGTTATTATAAAACCAACAGTATAAGAAAACATTCATAATAACATCTCATGTCAAAACCAAATTGTCAATCAAAACATGTACACACACACATTTTTGCTTGCAAAATGGACCAAACAACCCCACACACAACACATACTCATAGTTGATGTACACATTCACGTTTTTGCTTGCAAAATGGACCCAGCCACCCACCTGGTGGCGTTTGGCGACGGCAGCAGCAACACAAGCGGCAACACCGGCAGCTGACAGAGTTTCACAGCAACAACGACACCGCGGACGCCTACAGTCGCGACGTCCTAAGCCAGCCTTTGTCTTCGACAGTGGTGTAAGCAGCGGGGAAAGTGGAGGTCGCCACCACCGGAAAACGGCAACATCAGCCCCCGGTTCTTGAAATTTCCGACTTCCTGACGTTGTATCTTCGACTTCGACTTCGCCGGCGAGAGGAGCATCGGGGGTTAAGCAGTAGCATGGAAGTGGCGGCTGAGAAAGCTCCGAAAAGGTGGTGGCAGCAGATGCAACTTCAACTTGATGCTCACTCCGCCGGCTGAGGAAGATACGGTAGTTCATGGTGGCAGCTATGGAGGGGACGGTGGTTGGAGAGACAAGGGTGAAAAGGTGGCGGCGCCGGTGGTGGCGGCATAAGGGTGGTGGTGGCGGCTGATGAGGGGCTCCTAGGGTTAGGGTTTAGACGGGCTATATACCCGGCACCCATCGAAACTTCCTCCCATAATGACAGAAATGATCCCTCCCCATAAAAATCTTTCCAAACGAAGTCCATAATTTACCATTGAAACCCTGCCTTCTGAAATCCCTTACAAATCAAGTCCAAAATTTTACCAAGCAGCCCCTCCCTCTACAAAACCGTTTCAAATTAGGTCAAGAATTTACTATTTAGCCCCTTCTTCCATAAATCCTTTCATATTAAGTCCAAATGATACCAAACACCCCCCCTGTCTTCTAAAAATCTTTACAAAATAAATCTCGAATTTACACTTTAACCCCCGAATAATCCAAGTTATAACATTTGGCTCCCCAAAACCAACACCCCACTAAATATTATGGATTTTAGGGCTACTATTCATATTAATTTTATCTATTTATTTATTTAATAAATGGGGTGTTACAACTCTCCCCCACTTAAATTAGATTTCGTCCTCGAAATCATTCCTTACCATCCCTTACACGCCAACCACTCAAGTAACATGGCCACAATCTTGGGCATACCCTAGCCTTCCTAGGGTAACCATGACCAACCTTCGCAAGGCGCTAAAATCCGTAGATGAACAAATTCCTTGCAACAATCACATTTACTCAACCTGAAATCTGCAGTCTCGAGATGGTCCGACTCCCTAACAAACCACCCATGCTGAGCTTTACCAAGCTTAATTTTCCTCGACTAACTGACCAAATGCACACTTTCTGCCTTTATTATCTCGATGCTACCATTAGAAACAAAATCACTGACCATAGTCAACTATGGAGCACTTATTCTTGACAGAAGGCTCAAATAATCCTTCGAGTAGAAGATCCATCCCTGCAACGGTTACACTCAGACGAGAGCTGGGCAACAAGATCAAATCAACTACTCTGAAATTATTTAATCCCACTGTGAGTGACTTATCACTTCCCAATCAATCATTTATTCCGTCCGTACTCGCAACCTAAAACACTAATACTGCTCGAGACACCGAAACTACCCGGAACAACATGCTGCCACATGGCTGCTTTCCAAAAGCTATCGAGACCTCCCTGGTCTCAATTCATTCACCAGTCATCTGAAATACCGGGTTCCGGCCCGGTTGCGGAGCCAAAGGACTCCCACCTAGTCGCCTCACACGGCTTCCGAACGAATTCCTTCTTTGTCAATTGTTGCTACTACTTATCATGCCACTGTGGGTCTAGCGACCTCCTGATCTAACCGATCGGGTCCATGCGTCGAATTCTGACACCACCAATCCAAGGCTGAAAGTAATCGCTACATAACTAAAGGTAGCCTTATATCAGAACTTGACCTCATGCGGTCCATTGCTTCCTTGTTCCCATGACTGCAGTGGTGACCCTACGGCCTTATCACTGACTCAACTAGATCTAACCCATCTGGGTAGTCCCGTAACCCTATCCGTGGATTCCATGGCCTCACTACTGCACCCGAACTGGTGGGTAACATTGTTCTCCTCGTGATCTAACATCACTCCCATACTATCTATCAACCTAGTGAAAGCTACGGCTACCTTCGCAGGCTTACAACACTCTAACGCTATCTCACAACCTTGTGAATGCTACGGCTACACCCGCAGACTTACAACACTTCCAACACTATCTGAGAACCTTGTGAATGTTACGGCCACACCCGCAGACATACAACACTTCCAACACTATCTGAGAACCTTGTGAATTCTACGGCTACACCCGCAGACTTACAACACTTCTATCACTATCTGGAAACCTTGTGAATGCTACGGCAATCCTGCAGTCTTATATCACTTTCCACGCTGACTCCACCGCTGACCATGTTCTTTTTAGGTTTTGTTATACTACAACATCCTATGGTGCACATACAACCCTAAATGCCTTGGATCTATGTTTTCTCTAATTATACATGTAATGGTATTTCCAAAGCATTAAGCCTATAACTAGCATGCAATTGACATAAACAATATGAAATACTGGTTAGGATGACATACCTTTTATGGAGCTTGAAACCTTGTTGTATTTGGCCTTAAGAGCTTAGCACCAAAAGTATGAATGCCTCAAATGGCTCACAACTCACCTAGGACAAAGGTGGCTCTTGAGAGAGAATCTCCATGCACCAAAACACCTCATGAACTCCAAGAATATGTGTGTAGGCGTTTTTTGGCTAGGAGTACATATTTATATGTTGGATTCCAAGGGTTATGGGTATAACCCAAATCCATACCCATGGGTATTATGATTCATGGTTCATGTGGCCCAACTCTTTATGTGTCCATACATAAACTTGGTCCAACATGGATCATAAGCCCAACACATATAAATATAACTAATTATCATAATTAGTCCCCATAGCTTTAATTAGTCTGTTTTGATCACTAAATTAATTCCAAATTAATTCTTGATCAATACTAATTAAAACATATGATTTCATATTAATATATTAGAACTTATAATATATTAATAAATCATATATAACCTTCTCTCAAGAGTCAATCCTAACAAATTGTCATGGTGTTATGCAACCCAAATGGACCATGCTACTCTCGGGTCGAGTACATACCAATAATAGTTATGGGCTTAGACACCTAATCCAACAGTTCTTATCGTTGATTACTAATCCGAACGCACCTAAGGTTGAGCATACGTACACGATCTAATATCCCAATCTGAACTCATGTCTTGTCTGAAATCCCTGACCTGTTTCTCGAGGCCTGCTATCCGATGACAAGGGAAAAGGTGGACCAAATGTTGGGACATTTCCCGAACTCCCAACTCCCACAATTCCTCAACCTAGATGGTCACTCGACCTCCTCCCCCTCTGACAAGAATGGCATATGACAATCCTTGATAATCCAGACGATAGCAGAGAGCCGACCCGAGATCTAACTTATCCAAACTCAATCAAAATTCCAAAGTGATACAATTTCCTAATATCCACTTTGAAGTGGCAGAAGATGAAATACCCGCAGACATCTGACGAAATCCTGATCACCTCCTCCTGAGATACCTCGACCATCCTGATAACATGGTGCAAAACTCCCGTCCGATCTCGATGACAGGAACTAACAATAGGATCTTCCTTCCTGAAAGATTCTAAGGATTTACAGGCTTTGGGCCACAGATCAGCCCCTAACTGTCCGCATCTAATTTCGGCCTGATAGGCCCCGGGATGACTATCGAGAGCTCCCAGGGTTCGTGGACTGCAACCCGGGCATGAGGAAGTCTCGGGGTTGCGACGAGTTGCTAGGAGCATAGGGAATATCGTCACCTTTCCGAGGATATGAGATTCATTGGAAACGGAGTTATATCGAGGAAGCAATGGAAGTTTGAAGTTATGGCAGGATAAGTCCTTTAATTGAAAAAGGTGGCAGCGGAGTACGCTGGGCGTACGTGTGTGTACGCTTAGCGTACTCATGTGCGTGATTTTTAAGCGGAGCCACCTAGTACGTTGGGCGTACTCGGCACATAGTGGAAACCCTAACTTTGGATGTGTCCCTATATAAAGAATGAGATGGCCTCATTCCTGGCCACCATCCTCAGTCAATAAACCCTCTAAAACCCTAATCCTTCGTTCATGGAGCTTGTGATTGCATTTAAGATCCTTAAGTGATATTGGTGTGTTCTTGGAGTAAAGAAGGATCTTTGGAGAAGAAGGAGTGAGAAGTCCAGGCCTTGGATCTGAGCATATCTGAGTTGGAAGCTTCATATAGAGGTATAAAGCTTCAAGCTTTCTCACTCTTTTGTTTTGAGCATCATATTAGAGTATTTTACGGTTTTTGTCCCAAAAGGTGGAGACTTTATGAGATATTGAGCTCTAGAGACTATGATCAACCCCTTTGAGTATAATTAGTGATGTAATGTCATAAAAATCCAATCTTGGTCGTTGGAATCAAGCCATGCATGAGTTATGAGCTTTTTGAGATTAGAGAGTGAGTGTTTTGGGTGTTTGTGACCTTTTCAGCCATGCAATGGCTTAAAGTCACTGACTTTATGGAGTAAGAGCCATTAGGGAGTCCAGATCTGGGATTTGAGTTAATGTCTTAACTTATTAAGACCAAATGAGTAGAAAGAGTGAATATGGGGAGTACGCTAAGCGTAATTCCTGTACGCCCCGCGTACTGCCCCAGTGTCCCCGATGGCCAATCTGGATTCGTGAGTACGCTGAGCGTACCAAGAGAGGTACGCCCCACGTAACCTCGCTGAGGACTTTTGGGCTAAGTCTCATTTTGGGCCTTGAGTGTTGGGCCTGGAGTTTGGGCTTGTTGCAATAGAGTTTTGGACCAGAGGAATACATATATGTGCTTTGGGCCCTTGAGTTAGGCTTGCCTTTCAGATTTGAGAGTTGGGCCTCGGGGGAGCCCATTTATTATTGGGCCTTGGTGGGCCCAATGGGTTTTAGGTCATTGAGGGGATGGTTAGTGGTCTACCTTTAGACCTAATGAGTGAGAGTTTGGACTTAGTTCCTAATTGGGTTAATTGTGGGTTTGGCTCAGAGTTAAAGGTCGGCGCGTAGCAGCAGCATTTATAGATTTTAGAAAAAATTTCGAAAGAAATGATTTTTCTAAAACGAGCAAGAGTTTCTAAGAGAAAAACGAGAAGGAGCAGTGTGTACAATCAGCCAGAGCCCGAACGGTTATTTCCCAAAATACCCTTACTTATTTGTGTTATGAGTTATTATTGAGATATTAGTGATGCATGCTAGAAGATAGGCTAGGCATTTCATATCTTAGGGATAGAGTTACCTGATTTGTGATGCCTTAGCCTAGGAATTTTGCTATCTGTGATGTGCTTTGAGTATGTGCGGAGTAAGAGTATCCAGCAGGAATCTTTTGGAGAGAGAGAGAGAGAGAGAGAGCTTTGAGTAGAGGAGTAATCTATGAGAGATACCTAGATGAGCAGTGGAGGAGCCTACTGAGAGAGTAGTTAGATACTCGTGTGGGCTAGAGTTACTTGAGTTCGGTGACACCTTTTGAGTGTGAGTAGAACAAGTGGACTGGTAACCTAGAGTGGTTTTACGTGTTGGTAGAGATTATTCGATGCCCGAATGCTGCTTGCTTCGTGATTTGTGGAACTCTTGATGATGGGAGTCAGCTACTAAGTGAATATGACAATATTCAGGAGGTAGATGGCTGGCATCATAAGGAGTTCTTCAGCAGTTGATGGCAGAGAAGAGAGGGAACCTAGGAAGAGCCTAGGGAGTGGCCTTAGTCAGATGAGTACGTTGATAGAGGAGAGTATTCGCTGGGTAGCGACCAAGTATATCGGGATTGGTGATCAAGAAGGTTGAGCAACTACTTAGGAAATCTGGGATGGTCTGTGTGGAAAGTATGGGTAGATGTGGCTGGTAGTATGGGCCCGTACTACTGAAAGTAGAGGACCCATACTCGAAACAGGGAAAATTCCAGAGGTTCTAAGTGGCAGATTGAGAGGTGATAACATGGTTCGAGTACCATGATTAGTGGCGGTTAGTGCTTCAGAGTTTATCAGTTATTCCGTTGTGATTGATTAGACTGAGAGCAGAGATGATAGAATGTGGGGCCAGAGGGCCATGTCGAGCGAGTTTCAATGGAGCATACCTGGAGAGGGAAATCGAGTTAGTCTTGAGAGATTTTCATTAGTGAGATGCAAGTTGGAGTCGCAAGACATAGGGATGAGTAGATATGAGACTTTACGGAGAATTATGGCCTGAGTTGAGCAATCGACCGATAGTTGAGATGTCACTTTCTGTGACAAGAGTTGCATTGTTCCCGTTTCCTGGGAGAAGCAAAACGAGATATTGAGCTTCCGGTTTTAGAGTTGGAGGTAAACCCCGTGGGGTAGCATAGGGTTGCAACCTTTTCACCAGAGTATTTGGGCAGTATGTTTACTGTGAGGTATTCCTTATACCACGAGAGAGCTATTAGTGGAGACTGACATGAGGACAAGGAGATGCCTTAGTCGAGTCAGGCATGCTTTTAGCAGCGGTTTCAAGTGATCAAGATGAGTATACTGGGGCGGTGGCCCTCGTTGTCTACGTTGTGTATCGACTGAGAGAGTGCGGTCTCTTGCTTCCATGATGATTTCTGCGATGGGAGGCTGGTCGAGGAATCAGAGACGAGGTGCGTGATAGTGCATTATTTCCAGATGGAGAGTTAGGACTAATTCGGAACAGTTGGGGTATCCGGCGGTGTGTCGGTCTGAGGCTTCGAGATGACTAGAGGCAGTCACGTCGAGAAGATTCTGAGATTTTTTGTCTGAGTTACGGGATATTTAGAGTTGTTTGGTTTTCATCGGAAGATCATCGAGTGTTACGTTGTACGAATCCAATAGTCAAGTGTGATGTACCTGGTGAAACAGTCAGTGGAGTAGACTGTTGGTACGTCAATTGGTGATGGTTCGAACCCTGAGTGGGGGAGAACTGAATATTTTATTAAGAGGATTAGAGATTTGTTCAGGTGCGATCAGAGAACTAATTATGGAGATCTACGGTATGGGAATTATGAAACTTGAGTCATCGGTGGATGAGACGAGGTGCAGAGTGAGATAATGCAACCACAGTAAGTAGCCGTTGGCTAGGGATTTTTATCGTGGTTAGTAGATCTTCAAGTTGTAGTGGTTGAGACTCGATGCGGTTGGCTCGTTGAGGTCCAGTTTCGATTGCGGAGAATTTCTAGTTCAATGTATGGGTTATTATATGCACTCCAGGAAGGGGCAACAGTTGTTTGGCAGTGAACTTCAGAGTTGGTATGAGTATTCTCGCATGGGTTTTGAGCCGTAGAGGATGGGGTATTGGATGGTCGTCAACGTGTTCTTGATATTGACGATTCCTCCGTGTTTCAAGTTGTAAGTTGGAGTATTTCGAGGGTCCGAGTATGATGTCGTAAGTGGAAGATCAGTGTATGAGACAAGACATCGTGAGATTTTGTGATGGTGTACCAGGGTATCTGAGTATGACGCCCTAAATTTTTGGATTATTTTGAGATTTGAGTTGCAAGTGGAGTACCGAGTGACTATTGTTCCAGTGGGAACCCATCAGTTAATTGTCGTCAGAGCGAGATTGTCTAAGGGTGTACCTGTGTTGAGAAAAGTGCCTAGCTTACGAGAATTTACATCAGGAGTGGTGGTGCATAAGCTGAGTGGGTGTGTACACCTATCTATGTTGGGTTGTGAAGCATGAGTTAGTGAACTCAGTGTAGTGATGACTTGATGATGAGATTATGAGGTGATAAGAGAGTGAGTAGATCCGAGTGGGGGTAATCACTTAGGATTATCGGGGAAAAACCATGGAGTGAGCCTATGGTGAGTCAGTGAGAGAAAGGGTATCGTGTGACTACGGAGAGCCGCAGCATACGTGAGTCAGAGAAAGGGTATCGTGTGATTGCGGAGAGCCGCAGCATACGTGAGTCAGAGAAAGGGTATCGTGATACTGCGGGGAGCCGTGGTATTCACTAGCCAGCGAGAGAGTGTCGTGATACTGCGGGAAGCCATAGTATTCACTGGTTAAAGAGAGAGTGTTGTGATACTGCGGGGAGCCGTAGCATTCTCGAGTCAGTGAGAGAGTGTCGCAAGACTACGGGGGAGACCGTAGCACTCAGTAGTCGTTAAGAGTGAATACTGTTCTGCGGGGAGCTGTAGTATTCCCTATTCAGAGTATGACGCAGAGGAGTTCTTAGGCTTGGGTAGCCTTACCACTTGAGTCTTCGGGAACCTGGTGGCCGGACCAGGGGCGAGACTGGGGTCTCCGTGACAATCGATAATTGTTATATCCCGGGTTGAGAAGGGATTATTGTAATCGGAAGGAATTGGAGAGATTGTGTGTGCATAAATTCGCGAATCTTGGGTCATGAGTTAAGTACCAGATTGGAATTGAGTGGTTCCAATTCTGTTGTTGAATCAGACTCTCGAGCCTGAGTCTGGATTCGTTCGTGTGTTGAGTAGGCGAGATGAGGTTTCGGATTCATAGATGGGTTCATTTTGAGGGGTATTGTTCTCCATCAGATGTCTTAGACCAGGGTGAGTCAGTTTCGTCGGTATGGGAAGAACCATGAGACACATGGAATCAATGGTTGGTAGACGACAGAGGTCGGAGGTTAGACGATTTCAGATGAGTTGTACTATTCGCTTGGGGTAAAGCGAACTTCGTGACTTGTGTGTCACGATGATCCGAGATAGTTATTATGAGAAGGAAGACGGTAAGACGTTCTTGATATGCAATGAGTAACCTTTGGAGGTTCATCTATTGGGTCGGGAGCTGACCTGGTGCTCAGTGTTGAAGCGGATATTTGAGAGGGAGCTGGGGCTTATGTCTATAGAGGTCAGAGGATACTTCCAGGTGAGCATGATATTTTTCTTGTGCTTGATGTCAAAGTTTTTGGGTTCATTCTTCCAATGAGTTCTGATAGTTGTTCAGGCAGTGGGTCCCTAGGGGGGATTATGACCTTTCCGTTCCTTTGAGTTGCGATCGGGATCGATTAGAGAATCAGAGTTGGAAGAGTGTTCTTAGAGTCTGTTAGTCGATGGGCGATTAGCAGGATGATGATTTACAAGGGTGGTCTGGCAGGAAGATAGACCACTATAGTTTTCAAGTTCTAGAGAGTCATATCGAGTACCGCAACAACAGTTGGGTATGTCCTTCTTTTGGGTCGGGAGTCCCTGTAGGGTTCAGGTGCTATTGGATGAGATTGTTGTAGGATATGGGGTCTTTTCGGTGGTGCTTCTCGGGTTTGGGTCCGATCTATGTGTTGATAAGGAGCGATTTCGAGGGCGAAATCTAATTCAAGTGGGGGGGAGTTGTAACATCCTGTTTCGGATCGTCCGTGATTAGGGTTCGTGGACTGCAACCCGGGCATGAGGAAGTCTCGGGGTTGCGACGAGTTGCTAGGAGCATAGGGCATCTCGTCACCTTTCCGAAGATATGAGATTCATTGGAAACGGAGTTATATCGAGGAAACAATGGAAGTTTGAAGTTATGGCAGGATAAGTCCTTTAATTGAAAAAGGTGGCAGCGGAGTACGTTGGGCGTACATGTGTGTACGCTTAGCGTACTCATGTGCGTGATTTTTAAGCGGGGCCACCTAGTACGTTGGGCGTACCAGAGGGTACACTGGGCGTACTAGGCACAAAGTGGAAACCCTAACTTTGGATGTGTCCCTATATAAAGAATGAGATGGCCTCATTCCTGGCCACCATCCTCAGTCAATAAACCCTCTAAAACCCTAATCCTTCGTTCATGGAGCTTGTGAGTGCATTTGAGAGCCTTAAGTGATATTGGTGTGTTCTTGGAGTAAAGAAGGAGCTTTGGAGAAGAAGGAGTGAGAAGTCCAGGCCTTGGATCTGAGCATATCTGAGTTGGAAGCTTCGTATAGAGGTATAAAGCTTCAAGATTTCTCACTCTTTTGTTTTGAGCATCATATTAGAGTATTTTAGGGTTTTTGTCCCGAAAGGTGGAGACTTTATGAGATATTGAGCTCCACAAACTATGATCAACCCCTTTGAGTATAATTAGTGATGTAATGTCATAAAAATCCAATCTTGGTCGTTGGAATCCAGCCATGCATGAGTTATGAGCTTTTTGAGATTAGAGAGTGAGTGTTTTGGGTGTTTGTGACCTTTTCAGCCATGCAAAGGCTTAAAGTCACTGACTTTATGAGTAAGAGCCATTAGGGAGTCCAGATCTGGGATTTGAGTTAATGTCTTAACTGATTAAGACCAAATGAGTAGAAAGAGTGAATCTGGGGAGTATGCTGAGCGTAATTCCTGTACGCCCTGCGTACTGCCCCAGTGTCCCCGATGGCCAATCTGGATTCGTGAGTACGCTGAGCATACCAAGAGAGGTATGCCCCGCGTAACCTCACTGAGGACTTTTGGGCTAAGTCTCATTTTGGGCCTTGAGTGTTGGGCCTGGAGTTTGGGCTTGTTGCAATAGAGTTTTGGACCAGAGGAATACATATATGTGCTTTGGGCCCTTGAGTTGGGCTTGCCTTTCAGATTTGAGAGTTGGGCCTCGGGGGAGCCCATTTACTATTGGGCCTTGGTGGGCCCAATGGGTTTTAGGTCATTGAGGGGCTGGTTAGTGGTCTAACTTTAGACCTAATGAGTGAGAGTTTGGACTTAGTTCCTAATTGGGTTAATTGTGGGTTTGGCTCAGAGTTAAAGGTCGGCGCGTAGCAGCAGCATTTATAGAGGTTGTTCATCATCCGAGGTGAGTCTTCTCACTATACTTTACCATGAGTGGTATCTATGTGTGACCGGAGGGTCTTATGTGTTTATATTGAGTACTGTGATATCTTGCATTATGTCTATGTGATTTATGTTGTGTATTATTCTAAGCTTACTGAGTTAGGACCGGAGGGTCCATCTGAGTTAGGTCCAGAGGGTCCACCCGAGTTGTGGGACCGGAGGGTCCCACTGAGACACATTGACCGGAGGGTCTTATCGAGTTATAGCCTCGAGTGGCTAATGAGCTGTGTGTGGTATTTTGGGGAACTCACTAAGCTTCGTGCTTACCGTGTTATGTGATATGTGTTTTAGGTTTTTCTCAGGATCACGGGAAGGCGACGGCTTGATTGTACACACCAGAGAAAGGGTTATGTTTTGAGGATCCAGGAGTCTTAATTAAACAATTATGAAGTTGCGATTTGTAAATTAAATAAATGACATTTTTGTGAAATGTGTTATGAGAATTATGTGCTTTAAATGAAAATTTACGTCGTTACAGTGGTTGGAGACACAAGGGTGGAAAGGCGGCGGCGCCGGTGGTGGAGGCATAAGGGTGGTGGTGGTGGTGGCGGCTGATGAGGGGCTCCTAGGGTTAGGTTTTGGAAGGGCTATATACTCGGCACCCATAGAAACTTCCTTCCATAATGACAGAAATGGTCCCTCCCCATAAAAATCTTTCCAAACGAAATCCATAATTTACCATTTAAATCCTGCCTTCTGAAATCCCTTACAAATCAAGTCCAAAATTTTACCAAGCAGCCCTTCCCTCTACAAAACCTTTTCAACTTAGGTCCATAATTTACTCTTTAGCCCCTGCTTCCATAAATCCTTTCATATTAAGTCCAAATGATACCAAACACCCCCTGTCTTCTAAAAATCTTTACAAAATAAATCTCGAATTTACATTTTAACCCCCGAATAATCCAAGTTATAATATTTGGCTCCCTAAAACCAACACCCCACTAAATATTATGGATATTAGGGCTACTATTCATATTAATTTTATATATTTATTTATTTAATAAGCAGGGTGTTACAGTGTTATGTGGTATGCTAGCCATTATGTGATATGTGGTATGCTAGTTAATTATGTGTTATGTGGTATGTTAGTTGTCTCTGTGATACTTGCATGGAAGACCCTGAGGGGAGCCTGTGGCACTTGGATATCAGACCATGTGGGGGAGCCCATGGCGTTCCACGTAAAGACCATGGGGGGAGCCCATGGCACTTAGATATCAGACCATGTGGGGGAGCCCATGACATTCGAGGTAAAGACCATGGGGGAGCCCATGGCACTTGGATATCAGACCATGTGGGGGAGCCCATGGCTTTCCAGGTAAAGACCATGGGGGATCCCATGGCATATAAGAGTAAGACCCTAGGGGAGCCTACGGCATCCTGGAGTAAGACCCTGGGGGGAGCCCACAGCATCCTTATATGTTTATATACATGGCTTATGTGATTGATATTGTTTATGTGGTTATGTGGATTATGTGGGGTATGCTCTGGGGAACTCACTAAGCTTCGTGCTTACAGTTTTGTTTATGGTTTCAGGTATCATCGGTTTGGAAAGGAAGGGCCCGGTTTGATCGTAGCGTACACACCCGTGTTTTCCGCAATATGTGATTTTGGGATGAACTCTGATAAATGTTTTTAATTAGCAACGTTTTTTGAATTTTTGGATTAAATGATATCTGTGTTTGACTATAATAAAAAAAGAAATTTTTACCCTTGATTTTTAGGTCGTTACACAAACTACCAGATCGGCATGCTCTGTCATGAACCCTACCGCACTTCCCACAAATGTGGCCTCGCTGACCCCCAAATCTAGACTCAGCGGCCTTGAACCGCTTCGGCGCTGGTTGCGACTGTACCGGGGCCATCCTCTGCTCTCTCAACTGAAGATTTATCTCAAGCTCATGTCGCCTAGCGGCCTCCTGCAACTCCAACAAAGAATCATATCGGTGGGTGGAAATAAACTGCCTGATATCCGTCTTGAGCATGCTCAAGTAACGGGTCATTTGATCTTGCTCTGAAGCAAACTCAGGGCAGAACATGGCCCTTTCAGTAAACATCCGGGTAATCTCCGTCACCCACTCCGATCCCTGCCTCAAATTTAAAAACTCTTAGGTCAACCTCTTACGCTCAACCCGTGGCACATAACGAGTACGAAACATTTCCATGAACTGATCCCAAGTCACCATAGCCCTCTGCTCAGCGGAATATGATCCCGTAACAAGTCTCCACCAATCCTTCGCTCCGGGCCTCAAGAGGTTCAGAGCGCACCTGACCTTCTGGTCAGCTAGGCAAGAGAAGGTGAAAAAGCATCCATCAACATCAGATAGCCACCTCATAGCTATGATCTGGTCCTGAACTCCATCAAAAGTCGGGGGCTTCGTATTATCGAAGTCTCGATACTGAAAAACCCGACTCGGTCCAACAACTACAGCTGCCACGGCTGAGGAGGTTACAGCAGCAACAGTCTTAACAATGGTTGCGTATCTATCATCAAAGAACTCCATCATCGCGATCTTAATAGACCCAAATAATTCTGGTATCTGATCTCATACGATAGCCACAACTTCCCCATGGAGAATCTCCTTGATCCTGGCATCCAACTCATCAGCTCCAATCTGTCTGCCAGCTCCTGAACCCGACCCGGATCCAGTCTCAAATCGCATCGTAGTCACCATACTAAAATACACTAGGAAGATATCAGATATCACATAAAACCAAAACGGGGAACCAACTCCCAACGAAACCCCAGGGGTTATGACTTCCTTGCTACGCGTACGGGTCCTATGCTTTCAGTAGTACGGACCCATACTACCTTCCACACCTACCCATAGTTGTCTCAGAGGATCATCACAACAACCCCAACAATAAACTTCCCTCTAGCATACTCAGGCATTCTACCCTCACTTCCTAGAGGAAGGCTACTCATATCGACTGGCCGGCTGACACCGCATAACTAATCCTACCACTAACTGCCACACGACCCTCCATTGGTGTCAGATAACTATTTGCATGAATACTATCACATACTACATGACTTAAACAATCTTAGGCTAAAGGTTTCAATCCCACAATGGTTGGACTCCAACAAGAGCTGCGCAGAGGGACCAATTCTCTTACCCCAAGACCATTTAACCCATGCATTATGCGACTTAGCGCATTCATGCAACAACTAGTTCACACACGAAAGAGTCATACAACAATCAATAGAGTACTCTACAGAAGACAAGGTATCAAATATCATGCAATTCTAACATACGATTCCTAAGGATCCCTATCATGTCACTAGCATGCTATTCTAATCATAACATAACATAATCGCAAATAACTTGTGTGGTAATTTGGGGTCACTTACTGGATCCGGCTGATCGTACACCTTTCATCCTCCTCTATTACTTTGAAAACCATTTGAAAATTATTTTTGAAAAACTTTTCCTTAGTTTGAGACTGGATTCATATGAGTGTTCCTCCAATTCACTCAAACCAAGGCTCTGATACCAACTTGTAACATTCACAAAATTTCATAAAAATTTGAACTTTTCCAAACCAACCAAAAATCATAAATGTTTACATAGTAGTTTTCAAAACGTGTTTATCATCAGAGTTTTTCCCAAAATCCTAAAATATAACATGAGGAGGTGCACGATCACTCCTTCTCCTTTCCGCGATCCTCTGAGGTACCTGTAACATAACCCAAAATTGTAAGCCCAAAGCTTAGTGAGTTTCCCCAAAATACCACTACAACATATAATCATAGATATCACAGCAACAACATGCATACAGAACCTTCAACATGTCTGGACCGCCGCATCGGGCCTTCAGTCTGCCCCGGGCCTTCGGCCTGACTGGTCCGCCTCACAGGCCTTCAGTCCATCTGGGCCGCCCTGGGTCTGTTGGCCTTCAGCACAAAGCGGGACCGCCTTAACCCAACCACACATACATGTCGACATATACATAACAAATAAACATATAACCAGTCAACAGACAAACAGGCAGATCTTACAGATCAATAAGCATAGCATTATCCTATCTAACAGGATACAGATCTAACAGATCACTACAATACTCAATCATGCAATAATCAGGATAATCAATCCAAAAGGGTCGGCCTTGGTGCCTTCGACCCAACAAGTATAGTGAGGAACACTCACCTCACACTGACGAATCACACAGAAAACCTCCGGCTGCTGGCCCACTAAAATCCTGAATTATCACAACAAATAAACATCTGATTAACAATTGAATTACCATCCTTGACTAATGACCAAACCTATGGTAAATGGCCACTTTGCCCTATCCATAATTGGGCCAAGACCCAGGCCCAATTCTGATCCAAAAGCCCAAAAATACACAAGGCCCATTCTTGGCCTAATTTTCCAAATTGGGCCCAAACCCCTTATTGGGCCTTATCCTAAGGTCTAACTCTTCCCTTGGCCCAAAACATTCATACTCAGGTAGTTCATCAGGGCCCAAGCATTTAAGCCCAAAAGATGGCCCAACACTCAAAGCCCAAAGTCCGAAAGCCCATCAGATGGCGTACGTTGGGCGTACCCCGAAGGTACGCAGGGAGTACGCGGGCCTCGCATTGACTGCATACGGGGACGTTGACCAAGTACACGGGGCATACTTCTTCTTACGCGGGGCGTACCCTCGCAGACCCCAAAACCTTGATAAGTGCTTAATGGCTTAAGCACTTAAGCACAAACCTCAGATCCATGACTCAAATGTACTCTAGAATCATAAAGTCTCAAACTTTAAGACTTTAGACGTCCACAAAGTCCTTAATACATGGTCTTAATCCATTAAGATCTCCTACAAGGAACATGGAGCTAAAATAGCTAAAGGGACCTCATTTTTATGCCTTAGAACCCATCCTAAGGTCTGAAAGGACAGCCCATCACGTCCAGAACAAAGCATGCATAACAATGGGACTTTTGGGACAAAAAGAACACCAAAAAGCTACCAAGATGAGATCCAATCAAACCAAGAATAAAGGTAGCAACTTTTTACCTTATGGAGCATCCAAATGAAGTGATGAACCAAGATCTACTAGCTTGCTTCAATCCCCAATCACCTTAATGCAACTTCTTCTTCTTCAAGCACACAAGAAACACACTCTTAGCTCAACACACACACTTATGAGGGTTAGGGTTTTCCAAAAACAACTCAAGGACTTGGAGGCTGGAAAGATGAGAGTAAATGGTCCATAAAGATGCTTAAATACTCCACAAACCCTAAAAATTAGGTTTTTCACCCGGACACACGTACCCAACGTACATATGTGTACGCCCAGCGTACTAGGGCGCGCCCTAATACGCTTAGCGTACTCACATGTACTCTCAGCGTACACCCCCTCCTTCCAAAATCACCATTTTGCCACTAGGGATCCTTAGGGCTACTTCCTCACAATCAAGGGACCAAAATGCCATAACTAAAAACCAAAGGAAGGGTTTGAAAAATACCTGAAATCCGGGATGTTACAAGGGGTCAACTATACACTGCACTTTTTTCCCTTCTTTAAAGGTTTTTCCCACTAGGTTTTCTGTAACAAGGTTTTTAACGAGGTAGTACTTCAAGGTTGAACGCATATTAGAAAAATTGTCATCCAAGGGAGGAGTGTTATAAAATCCATCAAATTATTGAGTGTAGACAAAGCATGTGGATGAACAATTTTTCACCCTTGAATAATCTTCTTTACCTATTGAGTTACTATTTTGATGATGTATGAATAGGATGGTATGTAGTATAAATACACATCAAATGTGAAAGATAAAAGCACATCATTTTGAATACAATCTTCTAAGTGTTCAAGTCTTCAAGATCCTCTCAAACCTTCCTTTTTCTTTTGTAAAAGTTTCAGTTTAGTTTTTGTTAATTTAGTTTTAATTACATCAATTTTTCATTGTCTCCTAACTTGATGCCCTAGTTATTCATTTTTCATAGAACCTCTCTCTCTCTCTCTCTCTCTCTCTCTATATATATATATATATATATATATATATATATATATATATATATATACAGAGAGAGAGAGAGAGGTTCTATGAAAAATGAATAACTAGGGCATCAAGTTAGGAGACAATGAAAAATTGACACATGTCCATTGCTTTATTCATAGGTAATGTATTCTAGATGTTATTTAAATTACAAAAAAAAATCGTCCTTATGGTTCCATTAAAATTACGTATTTAGTCCTTAAAATGATTTTTGTAATTTGCATATACTTTATGAAAATAGTATAACCGTATTCAACCTACTTAAAAATTAATTCAAACTCTAACCTAGAACTTTATTTAAAGATGTAGCAAAATCTAAAAAAAATCGATTCAAACCTCCATTGAAGAAAGAAACATAGATGGAGGGTTTATGTGCTTAATCAGTATTTACAACAATAAAATCGCATCCGTGAACGTGGTTGGTTACTAGTGGTGGTGTTGCACGGTTTTGGGGGGGGGGGGGGGATGAGAAGATCACTAGAGATACCATTGTTGCTGGAAAACTAATGTTGGCCGGAGAAGATGACTAAAGATGCTAAGGTTGTTGGAAACCAACTAGACCTATAATATCCGGTCAAAATGGCATATCTTGAATAATAAACGTGAGTTTAATAGAAAATTATTTACACAACAGTTAATTAAATGTATACAAAAAGGTCATTTTATTAAATGTGCATAAAAGAACCGGATATCCTATAAGGATTTGATCCAACCTAAAATCCGGACCAATCAAAATTAGACCGGGTAAACCGATCCACCGGATTATAATTGTATCCATATCCTACGGCTTGAATTGGATTTGATATTCAATCATAAATCAAATTTACCTAGATACGGATCCAAATCCATCCTAAAGATCGGTCAAACATATCGCAAATCGGATTAGACCAGTACAAAATCGGATTAAAACGGTTCTAAATCAACCTTAAAATCTACCCCAAACTAGATCGGATTTTGACCGGAATGGATCATTCAAACTGGATCAGATTTCGTGTTTTTGCACCTATATAGTTAGTTTATTATTCCGCTTTTCCTTTGTAGCTTCTACATTAGGTGTTGCACATTGTTCTTATTAGCTTAGAAAACTAAGAAATTTCAGTTTTGCCTCTTTCATTTAAAGTTTTGTTGTTTCGCAAACATTTAAATTACACTGAGCGGTATTATTTTTTGAGAATTGTAACAGACACCCCGTGAAACATTTATATAACTTTTATCATCGAAATCTTTTATATTTCTCAAAACTTATAATTTTGGGACAAAATTGCAAGAATGGTCCCTGTGGTATGTCAAAACTAGCAACTTTGGTCCAAAATGGGTTTAGCTCGCAAGGATGGTCCAATAGTTTCGTTTTGTTGCGAGTTTAGTCCAATTTCCTATGAACTTTTTTATAATGACGGATTTGCCCCTTATTATTTTATTTTCCATTTTTCTTTTATTACAACAATTAAAAAACAATTAAAAATAAAACAAAAATAAAATCTCTCTCTCTCTCTCTCTCTCTCTCTCTCTCTCTCTCTCTCTCTCTCTCTCTCTCAGCAGTCGAACCCATCTCCATCACCTTCACCTGCAAATAGAAGGTGCTTTCTTCTTGAACACCATCTATGTCTCTATCACTTTCACACCTCCAAATCAAACACCATCAAATTTCTTCTTGATTCAAACCTACAAATCGAGAGTTTTCTTCTTGCTTCAGACTTGCAGGTATAGAATCAAACAAAAGCCCATCACCACATGTTTATCGTTTTTCTCTATCTCCTGTTCGATTATACATGATCTGAGAATGAATGATCCAAAGAAACAAAAAAAAAACACACAAACACTCATTGCAACAAAACACACACACACATACTTCTTAGGATGAAGAAGCTTCACTTTTTGGGTTCTTAGTAGACCGCTAGAGACCATTCGGGAAACAATAAGAGGTATATTCAATTCGTTTCTTTCAATTAGAGTTTCGGTCATGTAATCGAACATCATGTCCACATCTGGATAACCACTCCATATCTGGGTATATATTAGAGCTTCGATTTTGTTTTCTGTGTTTTTTTGGTTCTAGAAACGAAAACCACACAGAAAATCAAGGGTTATTCTGGAGCTTTTCCCCAAAAATCTGTGTTGTTCTTGAGTTCTAGAAACAACATCAGAAATCTGTTTGTGTATGTATTTAGAAACAAAATCAACATTTGGTGTTAGATTTGATGGCTTCTGATACCCGACTCTTCCCTAATCACCGATTCATAGAGATCAAAGGGTGGATGAACCCGTTTAATAGAAAACCTCCATCGATTGATTACAGATAATAAGCACAAAATCGGATTTTGAAGAAGGAAACGATTCGGAAAACCTTCTTGAAATCTAGATACCCACTACAAAGGTGAGCGACATTCCAGATCTGTAAGAAAGGGGCAGTGAGGAGCTGATGGTGAGCTTTTGATATATATTTGATTTGAGCATGAGTAAGGATGATTGCACAAACCTTGATTTCTGATCATGGTGTTGGTGGTTGATTTATGGTGGCTGGAAGGAGAGATGGTGGTGAGGAGTTGGGTTTTATGAAGAAGACGAGGGTATTGAAGAAGATGGTGGTGGATTGTATCTTTGGGTATTGAAACTGGAGAGAGAGAGAGAGAGAGAGAGAGAGAGAGAGAGAGAGAGAGAGAGAGATTTTTTTCTTTTTCTTTTTTTGACATCTGTAATAAAAAAAATGAAAAAGGGAAACTATTGGACCATCCTTGCGAGCCAAACCTATTTTGGACCAAAGTTACTAGTTTTGACATACCACAAGGACCATTCTTGCAATTTTATCTAATTTTGGGATGTAAAGTAATCCTTAGTAATGTTTCTATTAATATCATATTATGTAATGTCATTTTTATTATTATTTCATGTTATTTTTATTAATGAAACTTTTTAATTAAAATTGATTTTATATTTTATTTAGTAAGTAAAAAGGTTTGAATATTTGAAAATTATTATTTGTATTGAAAATATAAATAAATAGGTGAAAGGTGAAAGATAGGAATAACATAGGTTGAATGAATGAGAGGTTGCACCGAATGGAGGAGTACATAGTAAAACACATAGTATAGCCTTATGCTTTCCAGTCTGGTTACACAATCATTTGCACCCCAAAAAACAAATAAAAAAAAGATATATATCTACACTTGTTTTATCTTGGAATTTAACAACAAAAACAAGGATCTACAGTCATATTTTCATATTACAGGGTTTTCCCTGTCGCGGAATCTGAGAAGCTTGATTGGTCGTCATCATTGGGACGAGTTCCAATTCCACCACCTGAGTCTTCTCCTAGGAGATCAACCAGATCACCTTGGTAAATGAACCTCCTCCTGTCACTCAGTGAAACCATGCCCATAGCCGCGATGCTGTTTGCAATGGCATGGTTCACGTCTGTAGCTCCCCCATACAGACCCCGGCTTCCGTTTTGGAATTGGTTCCCACCGACAGTGGCTAGAACAGAGGGCAGCTGACTTGATCCGCTGATGAGAAGCCGTAGTGTATCCCTTGCGCTCTTCTCCGCCATGGAATCGGTTTGTTGGATCAACGGGAGGTGGTGGTGGAGGGGTGGAATACCAGGACCAGCACTCACCAGGTAGGCTTGTCCCGAAGAGCAAATGTCTATTACAGGGATGTGCACTATAGAATCGGTCATTAGGGGAGTGAAAGTTGGGAACTGTTGAGAAGTTGATTCAGGTAGGAAAGGTGGGATTTCATCCAGATTAAGAGGACTTGGTTTAGGTGCTGCTAAAAGGTCGGATGATGACGAGCCTGCAAGAAGTGAAGAAAGGGGTGGTAAGGTAAAGGAGTCCGCCATTGACATTGACATTGACATTGACATGGGCGTCATCTGTGCAGGTGCCACTGTGTACTGGAGAGTGGAAGGTCCAGGTGGACACCAACAATAATATGGAGAAAACAGAGATGGTGTCATGCTCATGGAGATGGAAGGAATTGGGGACAGGGGCACTGTGTCTACTGTATTCTCGGTCAGACCAGCCTCTAACCCACTTACCAGTGGGAACAGGTGGATCTCAGGAATCTTATCTTTAACAGACTGATTTGAAAGACATGATGATGTATTGGCAGAAAGGCTTTCGGAATTTTCAACACTGCCATTGCCAGCCTCCACCTTTGGCCTCAATTTCTCTTTCACAACATTTTTCAAAGAACCCAAGTTTCTTGGTGGGCCTTCTTTGAAAGAGCTTGGCCTAGGACTCAGGCTACCTTGGAGTACACTGCCATTACCACTACCACTACCACATGAAGACTTTGATGATGCCGATTGTGAACTATTGACAGCTTCACTTAGAGTTAGAGGTTGGTCTAAAGAGGTCGTGGAGGAAGGAGTAGTTATTGACACATGTGCAGCATTATTACTGACTTGAGTATTTGCCCCAACAAGATAAGTTCGAAGATGAGTTACAAAACATTTAAGCCGAGAATCACTAATTCCAGTTAAATCAGCAAGGGAAGGCTTCTTCTCAAGCAGATTCCTCATCTAAAAACAGGGTACACACACACACACACAATATCAGTGTCCATTTCTATGTAATACATGTGTTTTTGTTTGTTTGTTTTACGCCATTGACTAGATAAGATATCTACCTTCTCAAGCAACTCATAACCAACAAGTCTGGACTTCTCTGAGCACCAGAAGTAAAAAGGATCACCACTAGGAACCCTGATCATAAAAGATCGCCCTGAACTATCTGCAGATATTCCCTCAATCATGACAGACAAGCAATCAGAGATATTTCTTAAGGTTGAAAGACGCTCCACATCACCATCATCTCCAAGAAAGGATATGCACAGGTCGGATGTTGGCAACAGTGAGAGACTTAAGTTTCCCCTGTTCCAATGCAACAAACCATATATATCAAGTATTCAGATAAAAATAACCACACACCCACCATAACTATACAAGTAAACAGTTTACTAATAATTTTAAGCTCGTCTTATCATTTTAAAAC
Source organism: Lactuca virosa (assembly GCF_052849685.1). Classification (NCBI taxonomy): domain Eukaryota; kingdom Viridiplantae; phylum Streptophyta; class Magnoliopsida; order Asterales; family Asteraceae; genus Lactuca; species Lactuca virosa. Next base: position 289,504,204 of record NC_136427.1, on the reverse strand, counting down.
TGTTGATACACATAAAGGAAAGGCCTTATGATTCTTCTTCTGTCGTTCAAACCATTTTATTTGAATTATTATTGTTCTTAAGCAGGGGATTGGGGAGACGAGAGTAAAGAGTTGTTTATTAATATAAGATCCCTTCTCCCAAGACCGATAATATCTATCTTAAACATTCTAAAGATTGCCTCACGCCCATTACTTCTATTATTTTAATGATCAAAAGCTCTACATAACAACTTATGACTATCACTCAGTCACTCCACTCCGCATGACATGTTAGATCGAAGAAGAGCAGTTTAGCTATAAATGATGAGTGATGACAGAGTTAATTAGCAAAACTAATCAATCACATTGATTCTCGTATTAGACTTACCAAAACCATAACTATACACTGACACATGGTCAATGTAATCAAGATCATATGTATTACTATTTAGCATTTACTTCAGATAATATGGCTCTGGTGCTCTAATTCTGATGTCCTAGATGATAAACAGTAGAGTATAGACTGTATTGAACACAGAAATCACATCAATATCCACAGAGAAACAAGAGTAGTTGGTGAGGACAATTTTAAGTTTATAAAGCAAAAAATAGCAATAATAGTAATAACAAGCAAACAAACTTTATAAACATAGATGTAGCAAAACTGGATTGTGAAGTCAAAGAAACAAACAAGGACAAAGAAAGACCCAGATGACAATATACAGACAATTAATAGAATACAGGACCACAGAATTCAATGCAAATAGCAAACATAGCATAACTTTATGGATATACAATATAAGAGCATGACTCTACCTTTACTTCTTCTTAATTCAGAGATCATAATAGAACACGCCCAGTTACCTACAATGAAAAGGATATATTTATTTGGAAGGATGATCATGTCACCATTAATAAGATGATATGCACAAGCCTACAACTTCTACTCATTAAATGTCATAATATGTAGATACCAGTAATTATATGCGAACATGTGTTTTACTCTAATACCACACGTGAAGTATATGGATTCTGCACTCAAACTGGAAGATGCACAGATTAAAACAGTGAGATGATTTAGGGCATGCTGATATAGGCATGTCCTACAATGAAATTATCAGCTGCAGCAGATATTTTTACACCTCAGAAAAGTGAAAACCATAGATCATATTCATAACAACTTGACAAATTTGATAAAATAAACCATGCCATTCCACCAATCTTTTCATGGTTACCTGCCTGTGTCATACAAATGACACCCAATTTCTTCAAATAATACATAAAAAAAAGCAACAATCTCAATCAAATAAATGCCTTACCCAAGTACCAATTCACATTAAGTAGACCAAGAAAGAAACAATTCAACATACTCTAGAAACCTATGCATAAACACTTACAACCTCTTAGTATCTTACTAACAAGAACCAAATCCTTAAGCACATTAAAATGCATCTAACGTTCCTTTAAGCTTTAAGTGCCAATAAATGGAGAAAGTGACAGCTATTAGTACCCTGGGAATGAGGATGGAAAGCCAAAGTTATCAGAGGTGAGCCTTAAACCCCTGTATAATACTGACCAAAAAGAAATTTTAACCAGGCTTGAAAATCCTAACTTCTGCTAGATTATCCAAATTAACAATTGAGACCGAGTAACTAACATGCTAAACAGTTAGCAATTAACTAAGTGAACAACATTCCAAATGCTACCTAAGGTATGGATAGATCAAGCATACTTTCATGCATTGTAATGAAGTTACAAAGTAATTACAACTAGCAACTACCTTCTACTGTTTGGAATTAGAAGAGTCCCTTGCTTGTCGATCTTGCCAACACGAATGGACACAAGCGGAACACACAAGCACCTTGCAAGCAAACCAACTTCTGATGGCTCAAAGTGCTGTAAGAAGCGTAAGAAAAACAAATTAGGTATAATCATCAGCATATTACATTATATATTGCAGTAATCAATGATAAGCATATCACATTATGTATTGCAATAATCTATCTCCGTTTTCACGTTTATATCCTCAGAGAATTTGATGTTTCTTGTAACAATATGTCAAAGACTACACAATATAGTTTCTATCTTACATCATGGGATTATCTAAGTGTATAACTAAATCGAACAGATACCTGGCTCAGATGCGACAGCAATCGATCCTCAGTCACGCCACTACACACGTTAAGCTTTAGCAAGGGCTTCAACCTCTCATCGGCACGACAGGCTCCCATCACCTGCATATCAAGCGCATGTAGCCACTGCATAACCGTCCCTTGAACGCTCCGTTGTATCAACAATTCGTCATCGTTATCTCCATCACCAACAAACAAATCGGTCAAACGTGCCGCAAGTCCGATTCTATTTCCGTTCCTCCTTGTCGACGAATCTCCGGAAACCGCATCCGTAGAAGCCTGACCACGAGATAACGATGATGAACCTTCCGGTGATTTCTGCTGATCATCGGCATCTCGATCACCAGATGATTGTGATTTATCATGATTATTCATATTGATTGATTTTAGGTTTTTAACACAAATTCTATATTCAAAATTAACGATTCGTAACAAATTAAGCAATTGACTATTCAAGAACCTAGATCAGAGATCTAATCGGAGGTTGTTATCGGATAAATTGTATATAATAACTGGTACAGAGGCAAAATAAGAGAGATAAGAGATGATATAAAGATATTAATATAGGGGGTTGCAAGAGGATACGGACTTGAAAAGGAAATTTAAGTGGTATTGCAAGTGGAGGGTTGGAGTCCGGTGGGGACATGCTGACGCTTGGACCAGATCAGCAAAGTAGGTCCATGCAGCGGTCTGAATGTGGTCAAAGATGTGACACGTCCTCAATGAGCCGACTATTTTGTTTTATAGAGATATTTTATTGTTTTTTATTGTATATCTTCCCGCCGCTATTGATATTTACTTTTAGACAAAATAGTACCTGTGGTTTTTGAAAATTATCATTATAAGTCTATGAATTTTTTTTAACACAAATGATCATTGTGGTTTTAAAAATTTATACCATATGTTTTTACAGCTAACATCAATAAAAAATAAGGGTTCATGAGAGTTGAAAATCTTATCGTTTTTTTTAAATTTGAAGTTAAAAAACAGGAAACAAAGTTTGGCTTACCCCAACTCCATACACTTTCACTCTTTGTTCTCCCGTCTTTACAGAAATTAGGTATTGATACCTCCAACTTCATCTTCTCCAACCTTAATTTTTTATGTCGTCTCTTTCATCTGTACCATTGTCACCTCCAATGATGTCGATGATGGCGTTGACATCGACGACCCGTTCTCTATATTTGTCTTTCTTCACAAGATGGTATCAAGGCTCCTATAACATCCTGTTTCTAGAAGTTTCTTATTTCGGGATTGTGGACCGTAATTCGATCATGGGAAGGCTTTGGGCTTCAACAAAATAAGGTTTAGACCTTATTGGTTATTGATAATATTGGTTATGTGATCTAAGCCCTTGATTTGTGTTTTTGAGCCAAGGGTAAAATGGGAAAAGTGATGTCTCGGACTTCTTGGATGAATTAATGATGTTAGTTCGATATGTTTTAAGTCAAAAGTAATTATATAGGGTGGTGGGGCTCGCCAATATCTTTTTGTGCATATAAAGATCGTCGAAAATTGAGTTAAAACGAAGAAGTTATGATTGTTTGAAGCTGGAATCAATTTGGGTGAAAAACCGTCGCCACAGAGTGGTGAGCAAGTTGTCACGGCGTGGTAGTTGCCATGGAGTGGAGAAACGTTGCCACGGAGTGGCAGTCTGTTAAGCCCAAGCCCATGATTTTTAGGGTTTTCAATGTATTTAAGCATAAGATTCCGACATTTTGGCCATTTTATGAGCATCCATTATATCTATAACCCCTTAGGAGAAACCTTAACCTCCATCTTCAATATTTGAACTCCTCCCCTCTCCTTTCTCCTCTTTTAAATGTTTTGTATGATATTTTGATGCAACTTAAAGATCAAGAAGGTTCTTTTGGTTGCAAGGAATGATGTTTTAAGTTTGGACCGATCAAAGACACTAAATTTTGGGACTATTGTGAGTATAAAGTTCCAATCTTGCTCTTTAGTTCTTTAGATCTCTTCACTTGCGGTTTTTGGCACTTTTGGTCCATTTTATGAGTGATCTTGGAGTTAAGTGGACTCCAACATCTTTTGATCAGTTTAGAATGCTTCTTGGACCTCGTGGACTAGGAAAGTTATGATCTTTTGCCTTCCTTTTTAGCCATGCAAGTTATCTTGGTCTTTTAGGTCATTTTGGTGTATTAAAGTTTAGATCTTGAAAGATTGTGACATTATTATGGATAAAGTTGGAAACTTTATCCATTTAGACATCTTATTGATTCATATCTGAAAGTATGAGACTTGGGACATCTTATTGATTCAGATCTGAAAGTAGGAGACTTGGAATTAATTGATTAAGTTGAGAAAGGTGCATTGTTGGTCCCTTTAAGATTTAAAGTCTAGATCTTGGTGATTTGGACCATCCTAATGGATAAAGTTGGAAACTTTATCCATTATAAACCTTTTAGGAACCATATCTGATGATATGAGCTTTGGTCTTTATGGACTAAGCGCTTATTGAAGAAAAGCTTTTCAGACCGGAAAACACGGTGTGGCCAAGGAAGGCCCACGGCATGGTGGCGAGGCTTATCAACTCTGTTTTGTCCGGACGTGCCTACGACGTGGCATGATGCTCGCCACGGTGTGGAGACGGGTTTTTTCGCGACTGTTTTGCTTGGATTCTGCCACAGTGTGGTGGCATGTCTACAACGGCATGGTAGCAGATTTTGATCGAGACTGGATTGAGTGGCCACGGCGTAGCCATGGGTTGGCCACGACGTGGGCGTCAGGTGGAGTTGACTTTGACCATTGGCTTTTTGATCAGTTTGAATTTTGGTCAAACTTGGGTAGCATTGAGTATTTGACTAAGAACTGGTCTCGATTTGGCTTTAAGTAGCTTGGATTGGCTAATCTGTTGATGGGATAGCTGTTGAGCTTCTATTGAGTAGTTCAGGTGAGTCTTCTCACAATACTATATGACACTAGGTATCGATTGTGCATGTTGTCTTTTTGACTCTTATTGATGTGCTTGTATGTTGTATGCATGGAGCCAATCTGCGGTCGGAGTCATTATGGACTCGGGATTGATATGGACCCGATGGAGCCGACCTAGGCTCGAAGTCATTATGGACTCAGGGTTGATACGGATCCGGCTGAGCCGACCGGGGCTCGGAGTCAATATGGACTCGGGATTGTTACGGACCCGATACAACTGTGTGTTGTTATATATATTATGTGTGGTATTTTGGGGAACTCACTAAGCTTTGTGCTTATGGTTTGTGGTTTAATTGTTGTAACACCCATAAAATTTGAGCCAAATTAAAACATTTTAATCATTCAAAAACCATTACGTTCATACAACTCGTTTTCAAAATAGTTTAAACATCAGAGTATCCCCCAGAACCATATCATATAAATCATAAAACATGAGGAGCGGTACGATCACGCCTTCGCCTTGCCACGATCTCCTGAAGTACCTGAAACAATACACTGAAACTGTAAGCCCGAAAGCTTAGTGAGTTACCCCCAAAATACCAACCACACATATCACACTCATAACATATCATAAATAGAACAACCATGCACATCGGGTCTACTATGTGACTGGTCCGCCCGCACCGGGCCTTCAGTCCACCTGGTCCACCCTCCGAGTCTAGCCATGTACATCGAGTCTACAGTGTGATTGGTCCGCCCGCACCGGGCCTTCAATCCACCTGGTCCACTCTCTGAGTCTACAGTATGACTGGTCCGCCCGCACCGGGCCTTCAGTCGGCCTGGTCCACTCCCCGAGCCTCGGCACGTCTGGTCCGCCCTCTTGGGGACTTCAGCCTATCCGGACCGCTCGCTGGGCCTTCGGAATATCCGGTCAGCCCTGGGTATGTTGGCCTTCAGCACAAAGCAGGACCCGCCTCAACCCAACCCCCGTCAAACAACCATGTGCACATAAAACAATCAATCACATAACAATCCTCAACCAGACAAACAGTCTAACAGATCACATAGCATATCAACATCCTAACCAGGATTCCGACCTAACCGGTCACTAGCATAACATTACCCTATATCCCGGGTACCGACCTTAACCAGGTCACTAACATAACACCATCCTAAATACCAGGATGCAGATCTAACAAAACAATAACATAACAAACAATACCCGGATTTCCATCTGATAAAGGGCCGGCCTTGGTGCCGTAGACCCTGTCGATATAGAGAGGATAACTCACCTCGTAATTGCCGACTGAAAGGATAAGATCAGCTGCTCCGATCACCGACACGAACTCCACCACCGAACACTACCAAAGAACCAATTCCATAAATACCAAAATCACCAAAATACCCTTGGAAGTCAAACTGGTCAACTCTTGGTCAAAGTCAAAGTCCTCAGTCAAAATCAACCTCCCTGACTGACTCTACTCGCCGAGTCGACCCGTCGACTCGTCGAGTCCCTATACTCAGAAATTCCCATAACCTGAGTCTACTCGCCGAGTCACCCAAGACTCGTCGAGTCCAACGATCTCCGAGTCCCATCCTGTCCAACTCACTGAGTCACCCCTCGACTCACTGATCTGCGTCTTAACCAAAAGGGGTTAGGGGTTCTGCGACCAGACTCGCCGAGTCCAAGAACAGACTCGCCGAGTCCACGACAATCTTCAATAGACTCGCCGAGTTGTTCTTCCAACTCGTCGAGTCCAAGCTCATCATCATAAGACTCGCCGAGTCACCCATGCGACTCGCCGAGTTACTACGTGACTCAAAGTCTGATCTCTAGCCCGACTCGCCGAGTCATCTCCTAGACTCGTCGAGTCCATACGTGCATTCCCAAAATCTCGAGACACAGAGCTGCTCCTTTGCTCCAAACAATAGATCGGGGTCTCTAGAGTCCATTAGCAACATAAAGTTGCTACCTTTACGTGCTTCTTGCCCCATAATACCAAAAACCAAGCTAGAAAGGGACTTAACTCTTGGGGAAAGGCTTTTGCATAGCAACCAAAAGGGCTTTCTGCATCTTAGATCCAAATAGAGCTCAGATCTGGAGTTTCAACTCCAGATCTAACTTATACACCAAGATCTCATCATATCATCTCCAAACAAGCCCTAAAACTTCCATGAAAATGGATCTAGAAAGGGGAAAGCCAAGGATAACGATTCATTACCTCCAAAACGACCTCCTGCTGAAGAGTAATCTGAATCTCCACAAATCTCCTTGATCCAAGCTTCTTGATCTTCAAGATCTCTTCACAAAACACTTAACAATGCTCCAATTTGCTTCCAATGGCTCTCACTCATGATTCTAGGGTTTCTGGGTCTCAAAGGGGGCTAAGGGAGCTGAGGGGAGGACATTAAGTCCTTTAAATAGGGTGCAACCCCGAAGATTAGGGTTTTTCCTCGACCAGCACTGACTCGTCGAGTCCAGCCGCCGACTCGCCGAGTCAGGCCACTTAACCCCGTGCCACGCACCCGCTTCGACTCGGCGAGTCAAGAGACCTACTCGCCGAGTCCCTTCCTTTATTTTCACTTAGCACCCTTCAACTTCTTGCTTATGGTTTGTGGTTTAATTGTTTTCAGGTTTTCTTATATTAAAGGAGGGGTAAGGCTCGACTGCATCGCATCCATTAGAGATTTCCGCGCATAATAATTTTTTATGATACTCTGATAGATGTCTTTGAATCAAATGGTTTTATCTAGATCTTTGAAGTTGTAATTTAAATAAATACTTTTATTTTTAAATGAAAATTTTGGTTTGAAATTTGGGACGTTACAGCCACCCCACCCCCCCCCCCCTCAATCTCATTCATTTGAACCATAAACGAGGCTTATGTTCGTCGTTGCTACTTCCTCCACCATCATTGTTGGAAAAACGAATCATCGCTAATTTTTAAAGATTTAATTATCTCATTCCATCTTCTTCTTTTTTTTTGTTTGAATTTATTGAAAAAACAAACATATGCAAATCCATAAATCATTTGATTTTTTGTTTTTTTTTTAAAAAATCACTAATATGTGATACACTTCTTGCTTCCATAGTTTGTACCATTTCCAGTTGAACAGTTACCTAATAAAAATCACAATGTAGTAAGTCTCAACGAAATTGAAAATATAAAAAATATACATAAGACCGACAGAAATGAGAAAGAGTTTGAGAAGAAGAGGATAGTGTTTCATGGTGGTTTCTGTGGCAATGAGTATGGAATTGTGTTTTAGGTAATAAATACTTTAAGCAAACAATAACCACCTGCAGAAAGATGATGTGCAAATGGAATTACTGTTTTACCCTTTGGGAACTAAGCTTGTGCAGGCCAACTGCTTAGAAACTGGAAAAGTGAACACAACACACTTAAAGGAGAAAGTTGTGGATGATAAAATATATGGTGCATTATAAACATTTAGTAATAGAAGTAGTCAGAGGTAAAACCTTTCGTTGGTGGCTTTATGATGTATATGCAACTTGTATGTATATCTCTTTTCTGGTCTCATTTTGATTTGTTTTTATAGTATCTGATGCAGAGAAATAAATTGGAGGTCGAGGAGAGGCATTTGAGGAAGATAAAAGCAAAAGAAGAGTTCACAAAGATCTTTATCCTTATTCCTTTGTGCATGTCACGTTTTTTTTAAGATCTAAGAGAGAGCATAAGCTCAAGAGGAGCAACGACAATACATATCAGACTACAAGTAATTTTTGAAGGCATGTGGCTTGATTAGAGTAAGGTTGCGTTGTTCACTTGGATATTAATCAAACCTGCGCAACGCGCGAGAAAAAAAAACTCTCTAGTTAATATTTAACTATATATCAAATTAATTAAAAAAAACATTATAAATATATACAAAAAGTAAACTTTTTTTTGTGAGAGAAGTTTACTATAGCAAAAGTACAATCAAGTAATGCACAATGTACAAGGGGTTAATGCATAAAGTGCAACTGTAGCAAAAGTACAATCAAGTCATGCACAATGTACAAGTGGTTAACGCATAAAGTGCAACTTTAATACCTTAAATTTATATAATCCATCATTTGCAACCCCTCTATTTTGTAAAATGATATTTTTCGTCTCTTTACTTTTTAAAATATTATTTTCACTCATCCACCTTCAACTTTATAAAATATCACTTTTGCCCTTTCGTTTTCTAAACTTTCGTGTTTATTTCACTTTTCACCCCCTCCACCTTCAACTTTGTAAAATATCACTTTTACCCTTTCGTTTTCTAAACTTTCGTGTTAATACCACGTCTCCGTAGTGTGTGTGTGTGTGTGTATATATATATATATATATATATATATATATATATATATATATATATATATGAATTTTACTCATCTACTTTATAAAATACATTTTTCACCCTTTTACTTTTTTAAATGTGACTTTGACCCCTCAACTTTGACTTTATAAAATGTCACTTTTTAATCAATTCTCGATCCTAATACACAACAAAAACACGTAAAAACCCACGGCAAAACGTAGGCTCAATTACTAGTTTTTTATATTAATAAACATTTTCTAAGGAAAAAGTTTTTAGTTTTTACTTATTAGTAACTTCAAAAAAACAAAAACTAAACAATTACAACACCTTAAAACAATGTTAAATATTTGAAACAATGATAATATATGAATTAAAAAAACATTGAGTATATAATTTATTTTTAAATAATTAACAATTATATTTAAAATAATAATAATTCAAAAAATATATTTAATTTTATTCACAAACAACCGATTGGTAAAAACCATTGAGATATATGACTCTAGAATACATATCTAAATTGATTAATTATCTTAATATAAAAATGGAAACAAGGTAGGGAATACCGGGGTCCCCAATCCCCATCCCATGATCCTCATTCCAATGTATATCTTCACCGCGGGATGAATCCCCATCCCCAACCCCCAACGGGGACCGGAAATCCCTAGCGGGCAATCAAATATTTTTTTTTCTATTTTAATGTAAAACTTTTTATATAAATAAAAAGTAGGGTAAATTACACGAATGGTCCATGTGGTTTGGGGTAATCTACGTGGTTGGTTCCTAAGAAGTTTTCTTAACTCAGAAGGTCCCTATTGTTTGTTTTTGTTGCGTCTTTAGTCCCCGTTTGACCTAAAATGACTTTTTTACCCTTATTAGTTTCTTTTTTATTTACTTATCATTTATTTTATTTATAATTTTTTTAAAAAAATAAAAAGAAAAAAAGAAAACAAAACCCACCACCATAGCCCGATACCCACATAGAAATATAAAGCATCCTCAAATGTCATATATTATTCCCCATTTCACTAAAATTATATGAAAGTTAAAGCTCAAATGCGTTTGTCCAACATTTTTTCAATATCATAAGGTTCAAGCTTTCATCTTTAGATATTAAAAAAAAAAAAAAAAACAAGTATCATCAGCCGCACCATTACTACTTTTCTTCAATTTCTAAACTTAAATTTACTTACTTTTCTTGTGTTCTTTGGCATACTGGTTCACCAGCCCCTCAACATCTTTCCAGAAAAGACCCTCCACCAACACTCCATCCTTTGTAAACCTGCAAAACATCCATCTACCTTTAGAAACAGATAATAGGGCAAAACTGTAATTGTACTACAGCACTTGCATAAGGTATATGAGATTAAGAGAGAGACCATTTTGTAACACTTTTGGTGAACTCCACTGTTGGGTTTGCAGAAATAGATTTGGGATCTGCACTGGCTATGGTAAGTGTATACATATCAGAGAATCTGGGCAACTTTGAAGATATCATCAACCCAGTGCTCTTGTAAGCAGACCCCTGTCAAAATATTACATAATGAGATAATAAAACCTTTATAGAAAGAGATGTTATAGATGTTTGATTCTGATGCAAGGATATAACTAAGCAATGAACAATTGAAGTAATACACCATCTATAAAATTCAAAAGTAGATTGAACTGTTGTCTATGAATAATCTCGCTAGAACAAAGGGTTTCAATTATAACTGAAAAAGAGAAAAGAAACTTACTGCTGGAGGATATGTAAACAAAATTGCGTTCTTTTCCTTGGTGTAGATGATCAGCTGCAATATCCCGTTGAATATCACATACTTGCAACAGTCAAGGATTAAACACACTCAATTTTGAAAAAGTGACAGTATAATGGATTCATCATGCATAAAAAAAAGGAAAAAAAAAAAAAAAAAAAGCAAATGTGAGCATATAGGAAGTTTCAGTTACTTATTTTTGAAACATAATGCATCCAAAAACTACAGATCAAAAAGGATATAATCCAATGCACCCGATGAGATAATTTTTATTATCAGGGAACTTCTTGTTGTAAAACTGAGCAAACAGGGCGATAATGATAACGATCGCACCAATCAACAATCGAACATTACTCAGTCTAACATCTTCACTGTAACCGCGGCTTGCCACGATCTAAAACACAAATAAATCCAAAAACGATTATAAAATCCTTAAGCATACAAAAAGAATTAGCGAATTTTGATTCGAGATGTGCGGAAATGAAGTTGTGGTGTACCTCGGATACAGATTCATCGAGTAAGTACTTGATGGAGTGATGATCCAAGAGATTGGCCTTTTTAGGGTTTTTGGTAGCGGAGTTGGCGATGGTGCCGTCGGTGGTCGTCATCTCCGATTCCTTTTCCTGTTTTTACGATTCAGACTCTCTAGGGTTTGTCTGAAAATCTGGATTTGGGGTTTATTTACTGCTGCATCCGGTAGTAAATGGAAACCCAACGAGAATTTACAACAAACCGGTCAACATATATTGAAAAGTACACATTAAGCCCTCCAAAAATAACTTTTAGGTTATGGACCACAAAAGCATGATCAAGAATCTAACAGTAGAAAAAAGACATAATGCAATTACTCATGTAAGTTCATAAAATGGCCATTTATATTTTGATTTATCTTGTTTTTTAAAGGATCTTTGGATAGTTGAAGCATATGAGACTTTTACAACATTATTTATTTTATTTTTTTCCATTCATACCAAATCATTCCACTTTTAAAAAGTTTCATTAAAAGTTTCATTCCTAATACGCAACAAAAACACGTAAAAACTCACGCAAAAATGGAGACGGAGAGTCAGGCTAGTTTTTCGCCAAAACGCAGACTCAGTTACTAGTTTTTTATATTAATAAACATTTTCCAAGGAAAAAGTTTTTAGTTTTTACTTATTAGTAACTTAAGAAAAACAAAAACTAAACAATTACAACACCTTAAAACAATGTTAAATATTTGAAACAATGATAATAAATGAATTAAAAAAACATTGAGTATATAACTTATTTTTAAATTAGTTAACAATTATATTTAAAATAATATTAATTCAAAAAATATATTTAATTTTATTCACAAACAACCCAATTGGTAAAAGCCATTGAGATATATGATTCTAAAATACATATCTAAATTGATTAATTATCTTAATATAAAGATGGAAACAAGGTAGGGAATATCGGGGACCCCAATCCTCATTCCAATCTATATCTTCATCGCGGGATGAATCCCCATCTCCACCCCCAACGGAGACCGGAAATCCTCAGTGGAGAATCAGAGATTTCTTTTCTATTTTAATGTAAAACTTTCTGTATAAATAAAAAGTAGGGTAATTTACACGATTGGTCTCTGTGGTTTGGGGTAATCTGCGTGGTTGGTCCCTAAGAAGTTTTCTTAACTTAGAATGTCTCTATTGTTTGTTTTTTTTTTTTTTGTGTCTTTAGTCCCCGTTTGACATAAAATGACTTTTTTACCATTATTAGTTTCTTTTTTATTTACTGATCATTTATTTTATTTATATTTTTTTTTAAAAAAGGAAAAAAGAAAAGAAAACCCACCACCATAGCCCGATACCCCAACCGCCAACCTACCTTACACTTTCGATAAAAGGAAAGAACCCTCAAATAGTTGTCGTTGCCTTGGATGGTTTCGGCGAACCAACCATTTCTCAACTTCGCACCATCAAGCTTCTCGCATCTCATCTCTGGTTGGTCTGCTGCAGTGTATCTATGTTTCTCAACTCTGTTGTATCTCCGATGCAATCGATCGGAACAATATCATTTTCTCTTATATGCAATCGAACGGTGGTAGTGGCGGTGGTCAGAAACCCACCTGTTTTTTCGAAGCCAAAAAAATTGAAAGCCGCCTACTTCAAATCCCTAAAACGAACCAGATGTTGCAAATCGATGGAGTTCGGAGTGCATATGGTGTTTGTTTCTGCATCTCAATGCCGATAGGTTCCGGCAGCGATCCATATTTTTGATGTCGGCGAAGATCCTCCCCTTACTGCAATATACCATCGTCATCACATGGGGTTGGAGAAATGTTTTTGTTGTTCTTTCAGTATAATATTTAATCACTAGGGCAGTTGCAGGTGGGCAGAGAAGGAGGTGGGGCAATAAGTGTGTTTTCATTTTCATCAGATTGTGTAATCGGTTTTATTTTCATCAGATTTTCAATTTGTGTTTTTTCTGGGTTTGAGAAAATATGATGTTGTGATTGTTGAAATTGTCTCAAATTGTTCATTGATTTTTTATTTCCTTCATTTTTTGGTTTCCTTGTTCATGAACGCTTAGTAATATAAAGAACGATGTGTTCTAAGTGAGATGAAGGAGGTGGGACAGGGAGACGTTCTTGCAAAATAAGATAAAGGAGATTGGTTTTCTGGCAAGTAGGTTTTCGGTGAGTGGATTTCTGGTTTCAATTTTCCCGGTGAAAGTTGTCAGATGTCAGTGGTGGAGGTGGAGGAAACCAACAATGGTGGTGGAGGAAACCAACGATGGTGGTGGTGTTGCAGGTGGTGGTTAGGTGATCGATAATGAGTATTGGGATTGTGGAACCATGTTCTTTTTTTATTAATGTTTTTTGAGTAAATTACACGAATGGTCCCTATGGTTTGGGGTAATTTGTGCGTTTGGTCCCTAACTTATTTTTTTAACTTGGAAAGTTCCTATTGTTTGTTTTTGTTACGCGCTCGGTCCCTACTATTTGTTTTTGTTACGTGCTTGATCCATGTCTTACCTAAAAAGACTATTATTTAAATAGGGAAAAATATGAGGGAGTGGGGTTGGGGGTCTGTTTATTTATAAAATCAAAAAATCAAGGGCAAAATAGTTTTTCTAGGTAAAACGGGGACCAAACGCGTAACAAAAACAAATAGTAGGGACCTTCCGAGGTAAAAAAAATAAGTTAGGGACCAACGCGCAAATTACCCTAAACCATAGGGACCATTCATGTAATTTACTCATGTTTTTTTTAATTTAATATGATAATAAAAACTTATTAAAGATATCAAAAGGGTAATATGGTCATTTTAAGTCAACAAGGGACTAAAGACACAACAAAAACAAACAATAAGGACCTTCCGAGTTAAAAAAACTTCTTAAGGACCAACCACGCAGATTACCTCAAACCACAGGGACCATGCATGTAATTTACCCTAAAAAGTATAAATTTTAATTTTACATTCAGATTTTACAAAACATAAAACATTCATAGATTACATAAAAACTACAAATAATTTTTCTACCAAAATTTAAGTACATACGTAGAAAATTAAATAACTTTAGCTATAACATATTGTATGATTTGATTGAATATATTGTGGCATGAACATAATATTGAATGAGAAGTTTCAACACATGTAGAGTGATGTTTTTATTATATATGTTACAATATAACCGTATGACAGATGTGAGATACACTATTTGATATTTCTTTCTGATAGTACAACTTTTGTCAAATCAATAGGAACCAGACTTTTAACATTAATAGATAGTTATGATATAGACTAGTATTAGAAGGGTACAAAGTGTAATTATGTAGTCTTTATATATCTTATGTATTCCATCGATCATATATACAAGACACGATAATTTAAACAAGAACAATATGGTATCAGAGCCAATTTATTCCTAAACCTAATCGGCGCCTAACAACCTTTTTTATTTTCGATCAAACAATAACTGAAAATCAAAATTCAGCACACAAGTTTCTTCTGTTTATCGACACAACTTGTCTAACAATCAACGATCAAGCTTCACAATCACAAGTCTTCTGATTCTTCAACAGCAATCAACGATTTTGCACAACAGGTTCCTGTTCTTTTTTCTTCTCGGTACAATCAACCCCTTTTTTTCTGTTTCTTGTCGGCTACACAATGGATTTGATTGCTGCATTCACCACCGCTGAGAAAACCTCTCACAACTCTCACAAATTCGGATTTACTCTCTCCCCAACCAACTATGGTTTCTGGAAAACAATGATTCATCCATTCCTTATTACAAACAATTTAATTGGATATGTTGATGGTACCATTCCATGTCCATCACCACTGGTTGAACAAACCACCTCAGCAGACAAAGAGACTGGCACGACATCCCAGCCAAATCCTAATTATCCTATATGGGTCTCTAACGATGCTCATGTCAGGATGTTGATCATCTCAAAAATCTCAGAGGCTGCTTTTCCTCATGTTCAAGGTACCTCCACATCTCGCAAAGTCTGGATTTCCTTGGAACGAGCATATGCCCATCATACATCCTCTAGGGAATATACCCTAAAAACACAATTACTAAAGATTCAGATGAAGAGCAACGAAACACCCTCAACATATCTCAATCGGGCAAAGGAGTGTGTTGATGCTTTGGCTAATATCGGTGAATCCTTCAAAGAAAAAGATCTCGTCATGCTTGTTATTGCAGGTCTTCGTGACGACTACAATGGACTAAAGTAAACTCTTCTTGCTCGACAAGTTCCTACAACCTTCAATGAATTGAATGGGCTTCTTTCTGATCATGATTACATGATTAAACAGTCGGTTCCTATTATCCCACCACCATAGGTTTTTCACACTACTGCTACTAGAACGACTTGTCCAACAAGCTCCTTACAACATGACTCCATGCAAGCTTTAACTCAGCTTGTTTCTCAACTTTGCTTCAAACTACAACCTGCCAATCAACAATCTCAAGCATTTTTCACCTCTCAAAACAATCGTGGTCGTGTTTGCTTCCCCAATAAATGTGGGCGAGGTCGTACTTCAAACAATCGAAACAGTAGAGGACAATTCACTTGGGCCTCTAATCAGAACACCATCTATGGGACATGCAATCAGTGTGGCATTGGCCACCTTCCATCAGATTGCCCTAATCATGACCCTGCCACCTTCTGGAACCGACAACAACCTTCGACTAATCATGCCAACTATCGCTCACGGGCACAAACTCTTTGGCTTCTTGATATCGGCTCTAACAGTCATGTAGCACCAGATCACTCTAGCATCGACATCGATGAACCATACTATGGTGATGACTCCCTCCATGTTAGCAATGGCAATGGCTTACCTATTTTACATATTGGTTCCACTAAATTTTATTCTCCGAAGAAAACTTTTTCCTTAACCAATATTCTTCATGTTCCACAAATCAAACGTTGTCTTCTTTCTGTTCAATAATTTTGTCATGATAATAACGTTTTCTTTGAATTTCATGATACTTTTTATGTTGTGAAGGACGAGATTTCACGCAATACCCTCCTCATAGGTCCAAGTGAACATGGGCTCTACTCATTTCATCTTCCGTCATTTCAACCAGGTTCAAGAAGTGTCTTCACAGTTGTCTGTGCTCCTGTCCACACATGGCATCAACGGCTTGGTCATCCACATGCACAACTTTTGAATTCCATGTTATCTAAATACTTTCTTCCTGTTTTACATAAAAACTCGAGTTCTCCTTGTAATGCTTGTCATATAGGGAAATCCTCAAAACTATCTTTACCATTGTCTACTTTTAAAAGCTCTTGTGTTCTAGATATGGTGTTTTATGATGTGTGGGGTCCAGCCCCCGTTACCTCCTATGATGGGCATAATTACTTCTTACTTTGTGTTGATCATTTTACTCGTTACATGTGGATCTTTCCTTTAAAACAAAAATCCATGTTTATGCCAATTTTAAACACTTCCTTGTTATGGTTGAACGATAGTTTAACACCAAACTCAAATATGTTCAAACAGATTGGGGTGGAGAATTTCAAAATCTTCCACAATTCTTCTCTCCCCTTGGCATCATTCATCTTCGTTCATGTCCACACACAAGTGAGCAAAACAGCTTCGTGGAGCGCCGTCATCGACATGTTGTAGAAACTGGGCTCACTTTACTTGCTCAATCTGGAGTGCCTTCTCATTTTTGGCATTTTGCATATGACACAGTGGTTTATTTAATAAACTGCATACCCTCTCGTACCTCGTCAAATGTGTCACCTCTTGAACATGCCTTTTCTCACAAACTGAATTACTCCTTCTTACGTGTTTTTGGCTGCCTGTGTTATCCTCATCTCCGTCCATGCAATACCCATAAAATGGATTTTCGTTCTCTCTTTCTTGTGTTTTTCTTGGGTACAGCCATGATCATCAAGGTTTAAAGATGTATCGATCCTACAACCGATCGCATCTACATAACTCGTAATGTACGGTTTGTTGAGAAACAATTTCCATTTTTACAACCATTACCCATTCCGCCTACCACTCCTTCTCTTGATCTATACATCTCGAGTTATCCTACAATTATTCCACCTTCGGATAACCCCATCGATACTGCCACACCGCCTACACCTCCTATTATACTCACTGAAACTCCCTCCACCAGATCCTCATCTCCTACATAATCCACCATTCTTGTTTATGTGCAGCCCGAGCCATCCACTCGTGTCCGACCATCCCATCTTCGACATAACCCAAAACAACGGATCCCTTATGACCCGCATGCCTATTCTACATCCACAAACTCTTCTGATACTGATACTACAACCTTTTCCAGTGCCAACAAATCACCCAAGTGGCAAGCTGTATTGCTGAAGAATACTGAGACTACAACCTTTTCCGCTGCTATCTGGTGTGTGACGTGTACCCACCATGATGTCTCTGAAACACAACACAAAGATACCAGAGACTCGATCGAGTATACTCACAGTCGATCACCTAACCCTACTTGTTCCTTAGTACCCTAAGGATTCTTACTTGGACTGCGCACTGATCCGGTGTCTTCAGTAGTACGGGCCCTATACTACCGTCCACACCGCATCAGTATTCACCCCAAGTCCTCCTCCTTGGATCCCAGATCACAAGTACTCTACATCTCGCTAGCATAGGCTACCCTTCGGTAGACCTCTCATCAGCTCCTCACTGCTACCTACTCACTCTCAAGCATCTCATAGCAGCAGAAATCTTCCTAGGCTAAGGCATCACAAATCAGGCCACTCTAGTCCAAATATGAATACCTAGCCTACTCTAGCATGCATAACATATCATAACATATCTCATAACACATAATGTAAGGGTATTTTGGGAAATCACCGTTCCGGCGCTGGCTGATCGTACACACTGCTTCCTTCTGCTTTTCTCAAATTCTTTTACTTCCTTAGAAAAATTGTTTATTTCGTGAAAAACTTCCTCAAACCCTCATTTTGAGTTCAGATACGCCCGAAGGTGCATCCGAATCCCTCAAACCAAGGCTCTGATACCAACTTGTAACAACGTAAATTTCCAAAACAATTTTTCATTTTAAAACATACTTTTAATCATAAGGTACTATCAAAACATAGTGTATCCAACGTTATCATAACAAAACATATCCCATAATCTCAAGACATAAACGTCATGAGTGTGTACGGATCATGTCGGCACCTTCCCGCGATCCTCGCTAGTACCTGAAACACATAACACAACAACTGTAAGCATAAATGCTTAGTGAGTTCCCCAAAATACCACATACAACACATACGTCACTCGAGGCTACAGTACGACCCTCCGGTCGATGTGTCTCAGCGGGACCCTCCAGTCCCGTAGCTCGTTGGACCCTCTGGTCCGGTCATAGCTCGTTGGACCCTTCGGTCCGGTCTGTATCGTTGGACCCTTCGGTCCGGTCTATATCGTTGGACCCTTCGGTCCGGTCTATATCGTTGGACCCTCCGGTCCGGTCTATACAACACATAGCATGCATATATCACATAGCACATAATCTCATACATACACATAGCACACAAGACCCTCCGGTCTACACATAGATACCACTCTAGGTAATGTATAATGAGAAGACTCGCCTCGGATGATGAACAGCTCCTATAGACACTATTGATACGCACCGGCCTCTATCTCTGTGCCAAACCCACAATTATCTCAATTAGGAACTAGGTCCAACCCCTTACTTATTAGGTCTAAAGATAGACCACCTACCAGCCCATCAATGCCTTAAACCCATTGGGCCCACCAAGGCCCAATAATAAATGGGCCCTCACACGGCCCAATTCCCAAACAAAAAGGCAAACCCAAACCAAGGGCCCAAAGTACAAATATACACTTCTCTAGTCCAAGACTCTATTGCATGAAGTCCAAACTCCAGGCCCAACACTCAAGGCCCAACACAATGCTTAGCCCAAAAACCCCCAGAAGGAGTTACGCGGGGCGTACCCCCTTGGTACGCTCAGCGTACCCAAACGCGCATGGAACTGATCGGGGACCTCAACCCACTACGCTGCGCGTTCTGAGACTTACGCCCAGCGTAAGTCCCAGACTCATCCTTTCTATATTTTTGGTCTGAATAGATTAAGGCAACAGTTCATATCTCAGATCTCGACATTCCTCAGTCTCCTAAATCATAAAGTCGAGACCTTTAGGCCTTTGCATGGCTGAAAAGGTTATAACTCACTCCAACCTTTTATCCCCTTTTCTCATTAAGACCAAAACTCATGTATGACCCCATAACCACGACCAAGTTTGGATTTTTATAGATCCACAACACATCCTAAACTAAAATGGGTCAGATCAAGGCTTAGGGAGACCATTTACACCAAAAAGTCTCCATCTTGGGACAAAACCCTAGAAAACGGGCCATGAAACATAAAACGGAAATAAAGAGGAAAGTTCTGAGCTTTTTACCTCCAAGTGAAGCTCCTCCCTCTGAAGAACTCAGATCCAAGCTTGAACTCCAAACCCTAGCCTCCACAAGCACCTCCCCTTCTTCTTCACTAATACACAAAGGCACTTTCTAGCTCAAAACACTCACACACAAGCTTTAGAACGAAGATAATGCTCTCTTAGGGTTTCTCTCTATGAAATGGTGGCTGAGGATAAGGCCATAGCATTCCTTATATAGTGTACAAGTCTCATTTAGGGTTTGAGTCTGGGCCCACTACGCCCAGCGTAGTTCAAGGTACGCCCAGCGTACCGTGAGTATTCCGCGTCCAACTTAAGCGCATGAGTACGCCCAGCGTACTCATTTGCCATAACTTTCATTTAAGGGCTAATCTTGACAACTTGAAGAAGAAGAAGGGTTAAGTAGATATATCCAAATTCCCGGATGTTACAATTCTCCCCCACTTGAATTAGATTTCGTCCTCGAAATCGCTCCTCAAACCACATAGATCGAAAAATACCACCGAGAGGATCTCATACCACACAACTATCTCCCTCCACGGACACCTAAATCCGAACAGGAACTCCCACCCAGAAAAAGGACAGACCCTTCTGACTCTCCAGAATCTGGAAACTCTAGTGGCCTGTATCTCTGCCAGACCGCCTTCTCCATATGTCACCACGTTATTCGCTCCTCGAATAACAAACCACGATAGCTCACTGCCCCTCTGATTCTCCAGTGGGGACTGATAAAACAAGTCTATGCCCAAAACTGGCTACCGATCACTCGTCCCATACATGATAAACAATCCAGATCATATACCAAGGAATGGGAGGATCACATCACACCAGGGACTCATCCATTGTACTGCAATCACAACCCTTCTGAACAACGAACCCTCAACACCCTGTCCTCAGACACGAACAATGACCATGCTTGTTCAGAAGCGTCCTCCGACATCTGACAAACATAAACCTCAGCTCCCTTCTCAATATCCCTTTCAAGACTGAGCACCAGGTCATCTCCCGACCCAGCAATTGAACCTCCAAAGGTTACCCATTGCATGTACCAAAACGTCTCACTGACTTCCTTATCAATACAACTATCTCGGCCCAGTCCGACACACAAGTCGCAAACTTTGCTTTACCTCAAGCGAATACGGAATTCGACTCACTCTCGATCTTTGCCGTCTACTACTCATTAGTTCCCTGCGTTTCACGGTTTTCTCATACCAACGAATTGACCCACTCAGGTCTAAGACACCAGATGGAACCAATACCCCCTTCCAAAGGAAATTCATTTCTGAATCCGGAATCTCATTTTGCCGACTCAATACACCACTAGAATCGAACTCAACTCGAGAGTCTGGTCCGGCACAGAGTTGGAACCACTCGTCCCAATGAACCACTCAACTCATGACTCATGACCCACATCCCATGCGTTCCTCACTTATCCACTTCCCTTTGGTTGCGACAACCACTACTCAATTCAGAATATAACGAATTCCGACAACTACAGAGACCCCAGTCTCGCCCCTGGTTCGACCCCAGGCTTTCACAAACTCAAATATTAGGGCTACCCAAGCCTATAACTCTTCTGCGTCAGGCTCTGATCAGAGAGCACTTCATCACAACATTCTCTCGCTGACTAATGGGTACTACGGCTCCCCGCAGTATCAGAACGACCTCTCACTAAATAGTGAGTACTACGGCTCCACGTAGCATCACCACACCCCTCACTGAATAGTGAGTACTACGGCTCCCCGTAACATCACCACAACCTCTCACTGGATAGCGAGTACTACGGCTCCCCGTAGCATCACCACACCCCTTACTGAATAGTGAGTACTACGGCTCCCCGTAGCATCACCACAACCTCTCACTGGATAGCGAGTACTACGGCTCCCCGTATCATCACCACACCCCTCACTGAATAGTGAGTACTACGGCTCCCCGTGGCATCCCCACAACCTCTCACTGGATAGCGAGTACTACGGCTCCCCGTAGCATCACCACACCCCTCACTGAATAGTGAGTACTACGGCTCCCCGTAGCATCACCACAATCTCTCACTGAATAGTGAGTACTACGGCTCCCCGTAGCATCACCACAACCTCTCTGCACTGACTCATTGAAACTGCAGCTCCCCGCAGTCTTACCGCACTTACTCTTACCACTTCATAATCACATCCTCAGGTTGACACCACACTGCGATCATTAACTCATGCTCTGCAGCCCAACATAGATAGGTACACACGCACCCATCCCGGCTAAGCATCACTGCTTCGGACGACCACCGTCGTGACAAGACCTCTTTTTCTCGCTGCAATTCACATTCTCAAATAAATCCATTTGATGTCAATTAGCTGAAGGGCCCCCACCGGAACCATAAACACTTGATACACCACTCGACATCTCAAACTCAAACTCAAAATAATCCGAGATTTTGGAAATTAAACTCGGATACCCCCGGAATACCATCACAACGCCTCGCAGTGTCTTGACTCTACCACTGATCTCATACTCATGGCATCATACTCAGATACCGCATTGCTTCCTCGGAACCTCGCAATCGGTCTTTCTCTCGTGCCACTTGTAACTCCGGAATACTCCATCTGCCAAATTAAAACACGGAGAAATTGCCAACGACTCAGAACATGAAGATGACAATCCGAAACTTTCTCCTCTATTGCTCAAAACTCATGCAAGAATACTCATAACGACCCTGAAGTTGGTTGCCCAATCAACTTCTTCCCTTCCCATACTGCATAACAGCCCAAACATTGAATCAGAATTCTTCCACCTCCGAAATAACCCTACGAGCCAACCACCTTGAAGAATTTCCTATCCATCACAAGGTCTCCGATCGATGGCCACTTGCCGTGGAGACATTCACCCTTTACCGAACGTATGCCACATGCATTATCTCGCTTTGTACCTCGCTTCAATCACCGATAACCCTGATCACATGAATCCGCACCGCATGTCTCGATCTCCAAATCTCCAACCGATCTCGAACAGATCTCTGATCCCCTCAACAAAATACCCGGTTCTCCCCCACTCAGGGTTCGAACCAATTAGCGCACCAACAATCTATCTCTCAGGCTGTTTCCACCAGTAACAGCGCACCTACTCTTGGAAGGTGCTACGTAACGCTCGATGATCCCCCTGACAGAGACCAAGCAACTTCAAAAACCCTGAAACTCAGATGAAACCCTCAGAACTTCCCACCATGACTGCCTCTAGTCATTTAGGATCTCACACTATTCCATCACGTCACTTATCATAAGAGCAGAAACCTTATTTCCACTCTTATTACCCATCAAGTCAATAAGGGCCACCGCCCTGATATACTCCTCTTGATCGTCCGACGCTGCAGCTAACACCTGCCCTACTATACTCAATTAGGGTGTATCCTGGTCCTCGGCTATCTCAGTCCCCACTGACGACCTGTTCAAGCCATATCTTTACCTTGCGGCAGACCTACTGCCATACACTCTGGCTGAAGATCACCATCCGTGCAATCCCACAGGGCTCACCCCCAACTCAAAAACCGAAATCTCTACACCTCTTTTGTCTCCCACAGGAAACGGAAATGGCACCACTCGGGTCACAGAAAGTGACCTCTCCTCAATCGGCCGGTTGCCCAGCCCAGAACGTATTCTCCCATAACGCGCCATCCCTACTCATCCCTGAGTATTGCGACTCCAACTGGCATATCCCCCACAATCCCTCGGAGCTCACTCGATTTCCCTTTTCAAGGGATGCTCCACTAAAAATTGTTCATCATGGCCTTCTGGCCTCATACTCATTCACCTCTGATCTCAGTCTAGACAATCCCCACAGAATAACCAGAAACACTAACCGCCACATGTCAGGATACTCAAACCGTGTGGCCACCTCTCGATCTGCTATGGATCATGGTACCTGAACCATGTTATCTCCTCTTAATCTTCTGTGAATCATGGTACTCGAACCATGTTCCTTCTTCTCAATCCACCTCACATCATGGCACTCGAACCATGACATCACCTCTCGACCTGCTACAACTCATGGTACTCAAACCATGACATCACTTCTCAATCCGCTACTTATCATGGTACTCGAACCATGACATCACTTCTCAATCTGCTACTTATCATGGTACTCGTACCATGATATCGCCTCTTGCGGCTATCGGATCTTGTCCCATCAAACCCTGGTGACTTCGTGTTGCTGAGCTCCCGGTACAGCAACGAGTCACCTCCTCGTGGCCTAGCAGTTGCGACAGCTTCGGTGGCTGCAGCAGCAGCAGCGTATCGCTCATCAAACGTCTCAATCAACGTGGTCTCGATAGACTCAAGCATCTCGTATATGACCTCACGTATGGTCGCGACAACCTCATCACGACTCATCCTGCGAATCTCGTCATCGCTAACTCCGCTGCTCTCTGGTGTGTGACGTGTACCCACCATGATGTCTCTGAAACACAACACAAAGATACCAGAGACTCGATCGAGTATACTAGCACTCGATCACCCAACCCTACTTGTTCCTTAGTACCCTAAGGATTCTTACTTGGACTGCGCACTGATCCGATGTCTTCAGTAGTACGGGCCCTATACTACCGTCCACACCGCATCAGTATTCACCCCAAGTCCTCCTCCTTGGATCCCAGATCACAAGTACTCTACATCTCGCTAGCATAGGCTACCCTTCGGTAGACCTCTCATCAGCTCCTCACTGCTACCTACTCACTCTCAAGCATCTCATAGCAGCAGAAATCTTCCTAGGCTAAGGCATCACAAATCAGGCCACTCTAGTCCTAATATGAATACCTAGCCTACTCTAGCATGCATAACATATCATAACATATCTCATAACACATAATGTAAGGGTATTTTGGGAAATCACCGTTCCGGCGCTGGCTGATCGTACACACTGCTTCCTTCTGCTTTTCTCAAATTCTTTTACTTCCTTAGAAAAATTGTTTATTTCGTGAAAAACTTCCTCAAACCCTCATTTTGAGTTCAGATACGCCCGAAGGTGCATCCGAATCCCTCAAACCAAGGCTCTGATACCAACTTGTAACAACGTAAATTTCCAAAACAATTTTTCATTTTAAAACATACTTTTAATCATAAGGTACTATCAAAACATAGTGTATCCAACGTTATCATAACAAAACATATCCCAGAATCTCAAGACATAAACTTCATGAGTGTGTACGGATCATGCCGGCGCCTTCCCGCGATCCTCGCTAGTACCTGAAACACATAACACAACAACTGTAAGCATAAATGCTTAGTGAGTTCCCCAAAATACCACATACAACACATACGCCACTCGAGGCTACAGTACAACCCTCCGGTCGATGTGTCTCAGCGGGACCCTCCAGTCCCGTAGCTCGTTGGACCCTCTGGTCCGGTCATAGCTCGTTGGACCCTTCGGTCCGGTCTGTATCGTTGGACCCTTCGGTCCGGTCTATATAGTTGGACCCTCCGGTCCGGTCTATACAACACATAGCATGCATATATCACATAGCACATAATCTCATACATACACATAGCACACAAGACCCTCCAGTCTACACATAGATACCACTCTAGGTAATGTATAGTGAGAAGACTCGCCTCGGATGATGAACAGCTCCTATAGACACTATTGATACGCACCGGCCTCTATCTCTGTGCCAAACCCACAATTATCTCAATTAGGAACTAGGTCCAACCCCTTACTTATTAGGTCTAAAGATAGACCACCTACCAGCCCATCAATGCCCTAAACCCATTGGGCCCACCAAGGCCCAATAATAAATGGGCCCTCACACGGCCCAATTCCCAAACAAAAAGGCAAGCCCAAACCAAGGGCCCAAAGCACAAATATACACTTCTCTAGTCCAAGACTCTATTGCATGAAATCCAAACTCCAGGCCCAACACTCAAGGCCCAACACAATGCTTAGCCCAAAAACCCCCAGAAGGAGTTACGCGGGGGGTACCCCCTTGGTACGCTCAGCGTACCCAAACGCGCATGGAACTGATCGGGTACCTCAACCCACTACGCTGCGCGTTCTGAGACTTACGCCCAGCGTAAGTCCCAGACTCATCCTTTCTATATTTTTGGTCTGAATAGATTAAGGCAACAGTTCATATCTCAGATCTCGACATTCCTCAGTCTCCTAAATCATAAAGTCGAGACCTTTAGGCCTTTGCATGGCTGAAAAGGTTATAACTCACTCCAACCTTTTATCCCCTTTTCTCATTAAGACCAAAACTCATGCATGACCCCATAACCACGACCAAGTTTGGATTTTTATAGATCCACAACACATCCTAAACTGAAATGGGTCAGATCAAGGCTTAGGGAGACCATTTACACCAAAAAGTCTCCATCTTGGGACAAAACCCTAGAAAATGGGCCATGAAACACAAAACGGAAATAAAGAGGAAAGTTCTGAGCTTTTTACCTCCAAGTGAAGCTCCTCCCTCTGAAGAACTCAGATCCAAGCTTGAACTCCAAACCCTAGCCTCCACAAGCACCTCCCCTTCTTCTTCACTAATACACAAAGGCACTTTCTAGCTCAAAACACTCACACACAAGCTTTAGAACGAAGATAATGCTCTCTTAGGGTTTCTCTCTGTGAAATGGTGGCTGAGGATAAGGCCATAGCATTCCTTATATAGTGTACAAGTCTCATTTAGGGTTTGAGTCTGGGCCCACTACGCCCAGCGTAGTTCAAGGTACGCCCAGCGTACCGTGAGTATTCCGCGTCCAACTTAAGCGCATGAGTACGCCCAGCGTACTCATTTGCCATAACTTTCATTTAAGGGCTAATCTTGACAACTTGAAGAAGAAAAAGGGTTAAATAGATATATCCAAATTCCCGGATGTTACAATTCTCCCCCACTTGAATTAGATTTCGTCCTCGAAATCGCTCCTCAAACCACATAGATCGAAAAACACCACCGAGAGGATCTCATACCACACAACTATCTCCCTCCACGGACACCTAAATCCGAACAGGAACTCCCACCCAGAAAAAGGACAGACCCTTCTGACTCTCCAGAATCTGGAAACTCTAGTGGCCTGTATCTCTGCCAGACCGCCTTCTCCATATGTCACCACGTTATTCGCTCCTCGAATAACAAACCACGATAGCTCACTGCCCCTCTGATTCTCCAGTGGGGACCGATAAAACAAGTCTATGCCCAAAACTGGCTACCTATCACTCGTCCCAGACATGATAAACAATCCAGATCATATACCAAGGAATGGGAGGATCACATCACACCAGGGACTCATCCATTGTACTGCAATCACAACGCTTCTGAACAACGAACCCTCAACACCCTGTCCTCAGACACGAACAATGACCATGCTTGTTCAGAAGCGTCCTCCGACATCTGACAAACATAAACCTCAGCTCCCTTCTCAATATCCCTTTCAAGACTGAGCACCAGGTCATCTCCCGGCCCAACAATTGAACCTCCAAAGATTACCTATTGCATGTACCAAAACGTCTCACTGACTTCCTTATCAATACAACTATCTCGGCCCAGTGTGACACACAAGTCGCAAAGTTTGCTTTACCTCAAGCGAATACGAAATTCGACTCACTCTCGATCTCTGCCGTCTACTACTCATTAGTTCCCTGCGTTTCACGGTTTTCTCATACCAACGAATTGACCCACTCAGGTCTAAGACACCAGATGGAACCAATACCCCCTTCCAAAGGAAATTCATTTCTGAATCCAGAATCTCATTTTGCCAACTCAATACACCACTAGAATCGAACTCAACTCGAGAGTCTGGTCCGACACAGAGTTGGAACCACTCGTCCCAATGAACCACTCAACTCATGACTCATGACCCGCAACCCATGCGTTCCTCACTTATCCACTTCCCTTTGGTTGCGACAGCCACTACTCAATTCAGAATATAACGACTTCCGACAACTACAGAGACCCCAGTCTCGCCCCTGGTTCGACCCCAGGCTTTCACAAACTCAAATATTAGGGCTACCCAAGCCTATAACTCTTCTGCGTCAGGCTCTGATCAGAGAGCACTTCATCACAACATTCTCTCGCTGACTAATGGGTACTACGGCTCCCCGCAGTATCACAACGACCTCTCACTGAATAGTGAGTACTTCGGCTCCCCGTAGCATCACCACACCCCTCACTGAATGGTGAGTACTACGGCTCCCCGTAGCATCACCACAACCTCTCACTGGATAGCGAGTACTACGGCTCCCCGTAGCATCACCACACCCCTCACTGAATAGTGAGTACTACGGCTCCCTGTAGCATCACCACAACCTCTCACTGGATAGCGAGTACTACGGCTCCCCGTAGCATCACCACACCCCTCACTGAATAGTGAGTACTACGGCTCCCCGTAGTACTTCGGCTCGGAAATTTTACTTCTCGGGGTCTTCAGGGCTTCGGGACTTGCTTCGGGTCTCGGGAATGATACCGGGGCTTCGGGGGTATTTCTTGCACGCAAAACGAGGAAATACGGGAGAGAGAGAAGAATTTTGAGCAAAAAGATCGGCAGCCCTCGTCTTCTATTTATAGGGTGCTGGTCATCGGGTTACGTTGGGCGTAACTTCCATGTACGCGGGGCGTAACGCCTCTTTCATGCGTACGCTGGGCGTACGAAGATCTACGCGGGGCGTAGTTCGAATAAGCTTTGGTATGCGTGCCTCGAACTTGAAAAATTTATAACTTTCGTATACGAGCTCCGTTTTCGACGTTCTTTATATCCACGCGTAGGTGAGATTATGCTCTACAACTTTCGTTTAGACTCCGTCGGCTAATTTTGACTTTATTTTTAATATATTATTTTTAGTAGGCCGGGACAGGAAAACTCCGTTATAAAATCATAACTTCTTCATCCGACGTCCGTTTTCGTCTGTCTTTTTACCGTTGGACTACTAACGACGAGATCTTCGATTCTCGTTTAGATTGTTTTGGCCAAATATCACTCGATCTCAATTTCGAGATTTGGGTTGTATACCGCTAAGTCGAAACTTAGAAAAATCATAACTTCCTCATACGAAGTCAGATTTAGACGTTCTTTTCATGCACGCTCTCGGTTTAACGTATTCTACGAATTTCGTTTAGATCACTAAGTCTAGATATCGCTCTATCTTAAATTCATATTTTACGTCATTCAGCGTCGTGTCGGTTCTGTCGCGAAACTTCGACAAGTCATAACTTCTTCGTTATAACTCGAATTTCGGCGTTCTTTATATGTACGGAATCCTTGTAACATATACTACAACTTAGTTAAGATTAATCATTCTAAATAATCTTCCATCAAAAAGTCATTTTTGATGTTTATCGTCTCTAAATTGACTAGCCCGGATCTACGGGCGTTACAGTTTACTTCACAAATCTCTCTACGGACTGAAGCAGGCGCCTCGTGCATGGTTTCATCGATTAACCAAAGCCTTACATGCTATCGGTTTTAAAGGACCCACAACTAATCCCACTATTTTTATTTTTTTCATCTAAGGACACTCTTTTATACATGTTGGTGTATGTCGATGATATCATTCTTACAAGTAACAACCCTAGTGTCATCGATCAGATCATCAAGAATCTCAGTCACACATTTGCGATTCAAGATTTCGGTTCCCTTTCATATTTTTTGGGCATTGAGGTGATTAGACAGAATCGGGATGTCATTCTGTCTCAAAAGAAATATATATTGGAACTGCTTCAGTGGGCGAATCTTTCACATGCAAAACCGATGCCATCTCCGATTACTACCACAACTAATTTATCTCTTGGTGACAGCCCTTTGTTTGACAATCCGGTAAAATACCGTCGACTTGTTGGTGCCCTTCAGTATATCACCTTATCTCGCCCTGGCGTTACATTTGTTGTTAACAAAGTTTGCCAGCTCATGCACTCTCCCACTGAAAATCATTGGTCTGTTGTGAAATGAATACTTCGATATCTTAAGGGTACATCTATTTGTGGTCTTCTTATTCAACATAACTCGGGATCGGTTCTTCATGCCTACAACGACTCTCATGCTTCCTCCTTGACTACCTTCTCGGATGCAGACTAAGCTGATTGTCCAGATGACCGTCGATCCACCGGGGGGTATGTCATATATCTTAGGAACAATCTCATCTCTTGGTCAACTAGGAAACAACGAACTGTCTCTCGCTCATCAACAGAATCGGAATACAAAGCCTTAGCTGACACTGAAGTTGAACTCACCTGGCTTGAAGCTCTTCTTAGAGAACTCAAGGTCTTTATGCCATCAGTCCTGATTTTGTGGTGTGACAATTTGGGTGCCACATACTTGTCAGCAAATCCTGTCTTTCATGCTCGTACAAAACATGTTGAAGTTGATTTTCATTTTTTTAGAGAAAAGGTAGCTGCGGGGAAACTTTCCGTACAATTTATTTCCACACATGATCAGATTGCAGACATCTTTACAAAGCCTTTATCTTCTCAACGATTTGCTGATTTACGGTCCAAGCTGTAAGTGGTTACCCGGCCTTAGCTTGCGGGGGAACAATAGACAGTTATGATATAGACTAGTATTAGAAGGGTACAAAGTGTAATTATGTAGTCTTTATATATCTTATGTATTAGGTTATAGCCTGTGGGAACCACAGTTACAAAAATAATTAAATTTTTATAGTAAAACTCATAATTATTAATAAATTATTTTCAATAAATTATTAATTAAAGATGATTTTGTAGGATTTTTAATATAGAAATACAATTAATTGTCGGTAATCATAACCGAAACTTATTCAAAACGAATTTAAATGTCACCTAAAAATCAGGGATTAAATAAATAGTTGCCTAACTTATTATTAACATCAATATTTTTTAGAAGATAAAAAATGTTGAGAAAATGGCAAATGTCATTTCTATAGAGTATTTGAAAATAAAACCTAAATTATGAGAAAATGACAAAGGACACTGATAACTATTCTTTTATTAGTAGAGGAAGATTCAATCGATCATATATACAAGACACAATATTTTACACAAGAATAATAAACATGAACAAAATAAACATGAAAAGTAATAAAGAATAAACATTGAATAGAATATCATAATGACATTTAAGATAAAAATAGATAAACCAAAGAGAACAAACTTATATATGAGACTAAACTAGATAAACGAATAAAAGAATATAATTTTAACTAAATAATTACTAATAAGTATGGATATCTAGATCATAATTGAAGTATTCTAAATGTTACTATAACTATATGTTTTATATTATTTTTACATATTAATATTTACTGGTTTCCGGGACAAGGTCAGACACTATTTGAGGATTCCCCGTAAGTTGGGAGGTCCCTAGTCAAACCAGGTATGGATTTTAGGTTTCCCGTCATGTATGAAGTTTTTTTTTCCATCCATATCTTAATAGTTAAAACAATAATAATCATACATACTTATAAAACTATCATTTTTTCTTGAATCTCATGCATTTGAAACCTCCTTTTTTAACTTCTTCAAACCACATTCGTTTGAAACCCTATTTTTTAACTAATGCAACTCAAAGTTTTCTTAATTATGATTTGACACTCAAAAGTTTTATAACTTATATTATGTTTAATTAGCATTTAGTGAAAAGTTTACTATAAAAATGTCAATCTTTTGGGAAGACATGCATACAAATCATATACAAATTTCAGAAAGAAAACAAACTTAAAGGTTTTTGTGTTGGGTTGAGGTCTTATGACCACTTTTGGAGATATGTTATTATATTAGAGCTTTTAATTTGTAAGTTTGTTATACTAATTCGTTTTTATATTTTCTTCGTTTTTTTATTATTGTAATACAGTCGTTGTATATTATGGTTTAATCGTTAATATATTGATCATATGTTATATAGGGTGATGTCGAAAATATTTAATTAAATATTTTAAATATGTTTTTTTGTTTTGTAATTGTACCGTTTCAAAAAGATAATTAATTAAAACTCATACATATGTTATACTTTCCATCTTAAAATGTTTTTTAATAATGATTGTAAAAATTTCAACATGTGTTACTTAATTGATTGATTAATAAAAATATTAATGTTTTAAAACTCCTAACTCTTAAACTTATATTATTTAATTTGTTAGTTAACTAACATATTTTTTCTACATAAAGATAACATTTTTATGTTTGGTTACTCATATTTGTTTATGTAATTAAAAAACAAGGTGTACATAGAATGACTACTTCAATTTTACATAGGAATCGATACCACTAGAGAGGTATGTTGTCTTTAACCGGTGGCAGGAGATCCACATACCCTTTTTAATTATTTATATTAATGCTTAGTAATATCTATTTTATATTCCTATTCACCTTAATTTTTTAGGTACAAATTAAGGAAGAGGATTCTCGGCGCACCAACATAAAGTCAAACGTACGCCTTACAACATATGTAATTAAAATTAAATATTATATTTACTAATCAACTTATTTTAAAACTCTTGATGACATTTATGTATAATGATATATTTTGTATGACTTCATTCTTAATTTCAATGTTTAATATTTGAAAGTTCATATATGAAACATTGGATGTTTTGGTGTAATATAAATAGTGTAATACAAAGTTTATTAGTTCAATATTGTTTATTAATAGCTCATTCAAAACAACTTATTTCTTATTTTATCCAAAAAATATTATCGGACATAAGAAAAGTAGATTATATTAATGTTATACAAAAACTTATAATATATATTAGATACTCCCTCCGTCCCAAAATTATAGTCCACAGACAAAAAACACATTGATTAAGGAAACATTAATTACCACTAACTTTATATAATAAAATGACAGTATTGTCCTTACTTTGCATTTAATGTTCCATTAAATACTTAGTTGGTTAAGTAATAATTAAAGGGTATTTTGGTAAAAATGTTATTTATTTTTAGAAGTTGACTATTATTTTGGGACAAACCAAAAAGGAAAGATAGACTATAATTTTGGGAAGGAGGGAGTATTATAAAAGTAAAAGTAAAGTTTATAACGTAAGGACTATATTAGATAGTATCAAAATATATGTTGATGGATTTTTATGTTATTTGATAATTCGGTTAATGCCCATAACATGACTAAAAACGTAAATTTCAACATATTTCTATATTTTTCCTATAATTATTTTAACAACTTAAATGCATTCTTGCGCAAGGCGCGAGGTTACGCCTAGTAAATAAATAAAATCATGCACAAACCATCGGTAAAGTGTATTAAGATGATATGATTTTAAGTCAACGGATAGATGTTTTCCAGCTAAATGTTGGGTGTTCAAGTCATTCTAAAAATAATACGTAAGAATTATTATTTCATAATAACTACAAAATACTATTACTATTTTTGATAAAATACATTTATCAAAATTTTAAAATATATGTTACTAGTTTATAACCCGTGGGAACCACGGTTACAAAATTAATTAAAGTTTCATAGTGAGAACTCAAAATTATTAATCTATTATTTTAAATAAATTATTAATTAAGAGATTTTTTTTTAGTTATATAAAATTATAATCGTTAATTTAAATAAATACGTGAAATTATATAACCTTATAATTTGTATTTATTTTATTTTAATTTTTATTCTAATGTTATTAATTTAATGTAATTAGAATGGAAAATTTAAATTTTGAAAATTGAAATGAAGAATTAATAGTTTGACAAGTGACATGCATTAATTAGGAGACCTAATATGATGACACATGTCAAAAAGAGATTAAAACTATTCTTTTGTTAGAATAAGGATTAAATAGGGTTTATTTCGTCCTTTTTAAATTTCCAAAAACCTCGATTGTAGGGCTTTTCATTTCTATTTGTGAACGACACCCAATAACATATGACCAATCACAACAAAATTCTGAATGAGTTTTATCCAAATGACAAACTCCTTAGAATAACTTAAATGATAAATTCAAATCACCTCTTTATTGTGTTCAATGAATTACGCATAAAAATACACCATCTTGCTGTATCACGACTTAACTCTTTCTAAAAGGATAAATGGCATACAGAAAACAAACTTACTACCTGATAACAATTTCACGAAATCTTATCTGTAAAAAGTTATGAAAATATGTTGAATTTACACCAAAAACAAAGAACGTAAAAAGGTCATCCAACTAATACAATCCCACGATACAAAATAGTGACTGATGATGAAAATGACATTGGAACTGTAGTTGCTTACCACATGAGCAATTTTCTTTTATGAAATCAAACTTTGAATATAATGATAGGACCAATTTTTTGTGACCATATACCCACATAGAAATATAAAGCATCCTCAAATGTCATATATTATTCCCCATTTCACTAAAATTATATGAAAGTTAAAGCTCAAATGCGTTTGTCCAACATTTTTTCAATATCATAAGGTTCAAGCTTTCATCTTTAGATATTAAAAAAAAAAAAAAAAACAAGTATCATCAGCCGCACCATTACTACTTTTCTTCAATTTCTAAACTTAAATTTACTTACTTTTCTTGTGTTCTTTGGCATACTGGTTCACCAGCCCCTCAACATCTTTCCAGAAAAGACCCTCCACCAACACTCCATCCTTTGTAAACCTGCAAAACATCCATCTACCTTTAGAAACAGATAATAGGGCAAAACTGTAATTGTACTACAGCACTTGCATAAGGTATATGAGATTAAGAGAGAGACCATTTTGTAACACTTTTGGTGAACTCCACTGTTGGGTTTGCAGAAATAGATTTGGGATCTGCACTGGCTATGGTAAGTGTATACATATCAGAGAATCTGGGCAACTTTGAAGATATCATCAACCCAGTGCTCTTGTAAGCAGACCCCTGTCAAAATATTACATAATGAGATAATAAAACCTTTATAGAAAGAGATGTTATAGATGTTTGATTCTGATGCAAGGATATAACTAAGCAATGAACAATTGAAGTAATACACCATCTATAAAATTCAAAAGTAGATTGAACTGTTGTCTATGAATAATCTCGCTAGAACAAAGGGTTTCAATTATAACTGAAAAAGAGAAAAGAAACTTACTGCTGGAGGATATGTAAACAAAATTGCGTTCTTTTCCTTGGTGTAGATGATCAGCTGCAATATCCCGTTGAATATCACATACTTGCAACAGTCAAGGATTAAACACACTCAATTTTGAAAAAGTGACAGTATAATGGATTCATCATGCATAAAAAAAAGGAAAAAAAAAAAAAAAAAAAAGCAAATGTGAGCATATAGGAAGTTTCAGTTACTTATTTTTGAAACATAATGCATCCAAAAACTACAGATCAAAAAGGATATAATCCAATGCACCCGATGAGATAATTTTTATTATCAGGGAACTTCTTGTTGTAAAACTGAGCAAACAGGGCGATAATGATAACGATCGCACCAATCAACAATCGAACATTACTCAGTCTAACATCTTCACTGTAACCGCGGCTTGCCACGATCTAAAACACAAATAAATCCAAAAACGATTATAAAATCCTTAAGCATACAAAAAGAATTAGCGAATTTTGATTCGAGATGTGCGGAAATGAAGTTGTGGTGTACCTCGGATACAGATTCATCGAGTAAGTACTTGATGGAGTGATGATCCAAGAGATTGGCCTTTTTAGGGTTTTTGGTAGCGGAGTTGGCGATGGTGCCGTCGGTGGTCGTCATCTCCGATTCCTTTTCCTGTTTTTACGATTCAGACTCTCTAGGGTTTGTCTGAAAATCTGGATTTGGGGTTTATTTACTGCTGCATCCGGTAGTAAATGGAAACCCAACGAGAATTTACAACAAACCGGTCAACATATATTGAAAAGTACACATTAAGCCCTCCAAAAATAACTTTTAGGTTATGGACCACAAAAGCATGATCAAGAATCTAACAGTAGAAAAAAGACATAATGCAATTACTCATGTAAGTTCATAAAATGGCCATTTATATTTTGATTTATCTTGTTTTTTAAAGGATCTTTGGATAGTTGAAGCATATGAGACTTTTACAACATTATTTATTTTATTTTTTTCCATACATACCAAATCATTCCACTTTTAAAAAGTTTCATTAGAATCATTTATCTAAAAGCAATTCGTCTTTGATAGCTTTTTCTTCATCAACATTTCAATTTAATTATTGACCTCGCAACTGGAACAACAAATGAAAAATTACATTACTACAACTGGAACAACATATGAAAGGATAAGAAAGGTGGGGCTAATACAAGATTTGACCTCACAACACCAATCTCATGACACTTTATAACATCATCTTTTACACCAATACCATACAATTATGAATTATCCACTGAACGATACACCATACATTCAAATATAACTAACAATCATCATTACTTCCTTGCTAATAATTCTTTCAATGAAAAAAGGGGGGAGGGGCAATTTTGGAAGTGTATTTTATTTGAGAAGCACCAGTGGTCATGAGGGTTTGGATTTAGCTGCTTCCTTCAACAGCAACCATCGAGCTCCATTCACAAGTTCTTCCTTTACCATGAACAAAACAGCAGCAGCAAGAACACTTTGCACTATCTTAGTGCTCATTCCTTTGTAAAAACCATGGAACCCTTCATATCGTATCATCTTTAATATTGCATCCAGTGTGCCTAATGGAAAACACATCATGTAGGTAAGAACTAACAACCTTCTTCTTCTTTTTTTGTCTCTCATTAACTCACATACCTTTATACTGATGCTTTTTGTCTACCCCAATCGCTTGCTTTGCTTGAAGTCTCGACTACAAAAAAAAAGTATTTATTAATTGGGAAATGTAATTTTTTATTTTTTTTTTGTATATAGAGCCTCAAAGTACTTACCTTTACAACTAAAAGAGGATATGTTACAACTGTAGCTCCAAGTTTTGCCAATGCCCCAAGCAAAAATACCTAAAATATTACGAATCACAATACATTAATATTAATTTTTATATGGTTATAAGAAAATTTAGAGGTTTATTCAACTACTTGCCTCTAAAGCAGTTACACCTTTGTTACTGTTGCTCAAAGAGCGACGTTGCTTTAAATTCTTTAGTAGGGTCTCGTACAGCATAAACTGTATGGAAGGATTGCTGACCTGGCAGAAGCAGATAGGGGCAAAAGTGACAATCGTACACAGTGCATGGACAAGAGATAATTGACACGTACCATAACCAATGTTGGGAAAACGCCTTTCCAGAATCCCCAGACTCCAGCTTCATCAAAGACTTCTAGAACCTACAACAACCTTCGGAATGAGCTATTCCATTCTTTCCATGATTCCATTGTTCTAAAGAACTACCTTAGTTTCATAAGATTAAGGATTAATACATACCGCATTGCTGGTTCCAAAAGGAGGTGGTTCGTTTCCTCCAACAATTGGTTCCACCTTGTTTGATGGAGATTTCTTTGTGTGAGTCTGCAAAAGTAGATTTATAACTTATTATATGAACGAATGAATTTTTTTTTTTTTTTTTTTAATTCTTGGTTTTTGCTCTAGCAATTTAAAGAAAATCTAGAAGGAAAGATATAGATCCTCACCTGCATACGGGTAACTACTACCCATATAGGATTTGTTAG
This sequence comes from Lactuca virosa, assembly GCF_052849685.1. NCBI lineage: Eukaryota > Viridiplantae > Streptophyta > Magnoliopsida > Asterales > Asteraceae > Lactuca > Lactuca virosa. Next base: position 289,466,707 of record NC_136427.1, on the reverse strand, counting down.
CAGCACATTCACACACCTAAAAGACAAGACATTTTTTTAAAAATTAAAATCAAATAAATTGAATATGATTCATGAAGAAAGAAAGAGAGAAAATGTTTTAAAATACAAGTTTCAAATACCCGGACATAGCAGCCACCATGAGTGATGAAAGCATCCCAACTGATCCATCACCAGCTCCTTCCTTTTTACGTCTAAGTGCTGTAGCTTCAGCCTTGCTCCTGAATATTTGATAGAAATAATAGTAAACACCCTGTAAAACCATACAAAATAGGATCACAGGAATTAGAGATATTTACAAGACTAAATTCAGAATTTTTCAATGAGTTGAAAAACTCACCCTGTGTATCTACAATTTAGTATCTATTTGCAAGCGAAAATAGTTCTGTAATTGCAATTGTAATGATCCATAGATCCAAAAAGAGGAAGTATGGAACAAACCGATCAAAGGTCTAATCATGGATACGTCTTCAAATGAAAACAAAAACAATAATGATAACAACATAGGATTTCAAGAAAAGAATGGGCCTAGTGATAAACAAACCCACATCACAGTATGCATTAAGATGGCACGTTTTCCATTGCAGTGGGACCACTTGATATCCACTATATAAATTCCATTACCAGAATTTAGGTTGCTTCATGTGAATACGTAAAAATCAAAAAATTGACCTTCAAAAAAGCGACCACGATATATTTGGCTTTTTTCTAATAGAAATGTACATAAACTGAATTTATTTTACAGAAAGTGATTGTGATGAGATATGATGTAAACATAAAACAACCCAATTTTAAAATTGTCATTTTACAATTGCTTGGAAAGATCAGATAGCACGTTAAGGTTTTCGTCTATCTCTTCCCGCAATTCAATGACAGCAGAACAGAGGTGAGCATGAACTAAAACCATAATCCTAATTCCTAATTCCAATATTATCCTTCCTGCTTTGAAGAAGAGATTATGAGTTCACCTGTGAACATGCCGTGCCTACCAGCGAGGGCGCCAAGCCACCGTATAGTCGGCCCCACCCTTCTTGCTGAACAACCTAAAATGATCAACAGAATCACTCCATTAAAATCACAGTTAAACTCCTAAATACAATTAAGTTGAAAACTAAGCAAGAGGATTACCTGATACATCTGTTCAACCGTCCCCGCCTTTTTCTTCTCTTTCTTCGGATCTCTATCGGTTTGTTGACGCGTGTTTACCTATGATTAGTCAATCAGAAAATATCGATCGGCAAAAAAATTAATCTACACGAAGATCAAAATTACTTACAGTTTGGAGAGGATAAGTGATGAGCTGAGCGATGATTCCACCACCTGCGCCGGCGAGTCCATTGATTAAAGCGTCGGACATATCTTTCTCTTTCTCTCACCCTCTCTCTCTCTCTCTCTCTCCTCGTTTGATAAAAAAAATTGGGGGATTTAGAGAGAGAAAGAGAGTGTTTGTGTGTGTTTGTGTTTGTACGTGTTTTTAGAGAGAGAAAACGGCAAGAAACTGTTAAGAAATGATGTCCGATGCGAGTAACGTCGTGAATTGGGTTTTCTATGGAAGACCATATGACTGTTGACTTATTTACACTTCAGCACCAAACTCAAAGGACAATTGTTGCAAATAATCTTAAGGTATGACTTGGTGGTATAGCTGAGCTTCAAACCTTGTGAGACTCCGTTTTTCATTACAATAATCACTGGTAATATATTTTTCAATTTGTATATATCTGATTATTAAGTCTTTTTTTCGTCAACATTACCCCTTCAATTTGTTAAACTGTACACATTTCGTCCTTATGACCGGTTACTCCAGGTTAGCTGGGAAAAATAACTTAATATAGTAATATATTTTTCATTTTGTACACATTTAGTCCTTAATATTTGTGTACATATTTAGGCCTTCATATTTTTTTATTTCAAAATAAGTCATTTTTTGTTTTTGTACTCATTCAGTACTTATGAACGATTTCTTTAGTTTTTTTTCTCACGACATCTTACGTGGTCCAATCATTGATGAGGTGTGTGGGGCTGTAGAGGCTTATGTCCATCGCAATCTCGACTGTTTGGTTGCGTAGGTTTTGTGGTTTGCCTTAGCTCTTGTGTTTTGAACGTAGTAACTTCTTCATACGATATCAGATTTTAACGATTTTTATATCCGTGTGTTCGTTTTTTTGAGTCTACTACAACTTTCATTAAGATTACTCTCATTAAAATATAATATATTTTTACTTACGATTTTATAAAAAAAAAAAAAAAAAAAAAAACCGCTCATACATGCATTCATAAAAACATATTGATATAAAGATCGTACGTAAAAATATATTACTTTTTAACGGGAGTAATCTAAACGAAAACCAAGTAGTCGAGATCACAATGGACATAAGCATCAAAAGCCCTGAACATCTCATTAATGATTGTCCACTTAAGATGCCGTAAGAAAAACCTAAAAAAATCATTCATAAGTACTGAATGAATACAAAAAAAATACTTATTTTGCAACAAAGAAAATATTAATGACTAAATGTGTACAAAAATATTAAGGACTAAATCTGTACAAAAATATTAAGGACTAAATGTGTACAAAGTGAGAAATATATTACCCTATTAAGTTATTTTTAGCGTCTAACCTGGAGTAGTCGGTAATAAGGACCGAATGTGTACAGTTTAACAAGTTGAAGAGGTAAATGTGGACGGAAAAAAAACTTAGTGACCAAATGTGTATAAATCGAAAAATATATTACCCTTTTAAGTCATTATCCCTTCTCAAAACGTGACAAGACAATAAAAAATTATATATATATATATATATATATATATATATATATATATATATATATATATATATATATATATATATATATATATATATATATATATAATTTTTACGCCTTTAATTTCAATTGAAGAGAAAAAGCAATACAACTTCATCCCAATTAAAAATTTATCATTTCTCCACAAATGAATACATGGAATCACAAATGAATATACTTTGTTCTCGCGTTCTCAACATTTTTGGTCTTCTCATTTGATCCTACTATATATATATATATATATATATATATATATGTGTGTGTGTGTGTGTGTGTGTGTGTGTATTTTTACTATCATCCAATTATATAAACAAGTCATATATTAACGAAAACCTAACGTTTTCACATGTCAATATACATTTAATCTTACATATAGACATCGATTTACAAGCATACTAAAACCTTACAAAAATGTCATCTTTTAAAAAGTCGGTGAACATTACAAAAGCATGTTATATCCTTAGATCAAATCCAATGAGGAACAAAAACCCTTTTGTGGCAACGGAGGTTCACCCGTGATAATTCTGGGCTACTCGCAAAGCATGTCGGAACCTCGGCTCCATAGGAGGCCTTAAAATAAAATATTTTTTTTAAAAAAAAACATGTTATCCAAAAAATGCGCATTTTCACGCCTTACCACGTTATTTGGGCGTCAAGTTTTACACAACCGCCTAGGTCGTTTTCGGGACGTCTACAACCTGCCTCGACGTCATGGCACACCTTGGCGCCACCATGGCGCGTTATTTAGAACCTTACTTAGGACACTGAATTTGACCACTTCTATCGTGGATTATATATTGAGAAATTAAATATTCTTCTATATTTTTTTCTTCCTATTTATCTATTTATAGTTATAAGTGTAATATTTTAAGATTAATTGTTATCGACATATTATTTCCACTTGCATATTTGATACTTCTACTTAAAATCAAATTGTTTTTTATATTTTTACCCTTATTTAAAGTTTCCAAAAATATGGAAAAATATAAAAATCCCAATAACCAAGAGAACACGATCCTTCTTTCCAAACATCAGTTGATTCCTCTTCCTATTAGCAAATCATTGTTCAAGAATTTTCCTTGTTCTTTGCATGTGGCTGTTGTTTCTTCTCCGTTTGCCAGTCGTCGTTGCTTCCATGCCCTTCGCTAGTAGCCGGTACTGAGAAGTTGGAACCGTAAAAAGCAGAGTATTTCACAGATGTTGATTATATTCCCGATTTCATTTGATTATATTACATTTGTTTCTATCGATTCATAAATTTTTCAACATGCTCATAAGTTTTTCACAATATGAAAAATAAAACAAATGTAATATAACCTAATTTTTGTTTTAGGTTTTGCATGATAGAGAGTTAATGGGCATTTGCATAGAAAATTAATATGTGCATGTCCATTCATTTGTTTCTAGAAGGTCGAAGATTAATGATGACTAAATGGGAATTGAAAACCAATATTTCCAAGATTAATATTCCCAACTAGAGACCTGGTTCAAAGTTTTATCAGACGCACAAATTGACAGTTTCATGAAAGCCCTGTTGATCGATTTCGACTTATCAAAAAGGAGTGCATTTGCATAATTTGATTTCAATGAGAAATTTTATACATGAATGAAGTCGTAGCATATTTTTGAATGGTTTTATTGTTAACAAAGTTTTATATTCTAAAATACGTTCACTTGACATTTGAATAATGAGTTTGTTTGATGAATAAATCAAAACACAAATTTGATTTTCATAAGCAATAAATAAAGGAAAAAAAAAAAGAAAAAACGTTGAATCATTTGGTTGAATATTTTAATAGACATAGAGGCGGCATATTTTATCCATTTATAACTCTTTATTTTTTTTAAAACTTTAAATAAGGATAAAAATATCAAAAACGATTTATTTTAAGTGGAATAATTATATATATATATATATATATATATATATATATATATATATATATATATATACCATATTATTCATTATTCATTGTGTTATAACATCATTACAGGAAATAATTATCATGTTATAACACCAAAATAATTTCCTATGTCATCATTTATTTTTAATTTTTTTGACTTTCTTTTATAATTAATTATAAAAACAAAAATAGTTATATAAAACATAATTTCTAAATAAAACATGCTATTTAAATAATCCATAATATTTAAATTAAATAAAAAAGACATTACAATACGAAAAAAATACATAATTCTTTTTCTTCTAAATACACTATTCATTATCATCGTTTCTATCGTAGATATAATTCGTCAAGTCTTCTCGAGTTGTTTGTGTTTTTGTGCGTCTTAAATATCAACAATTTTGTGTAAATATTTTGTTGTTTCTAGTTCAAATTGAATGTGTTTGGGCTCCGTTAGGATATAATGTACAACATTAGTCCTTTTTCTTCTACCACCATGTTATGCATTACATAATATATAGTCTGGGGTTATCTCTGCTCGGTTCCGCAATCAATCCCAGATCCATCCATTTTGAGGGGGGTCAAATTTCACGCTCTTATAATTGCTTAGATAGAATGGTTCAAAAATCGTATACTTTTTCGATGCCCTCTATCGGCGATAGTTCGACGGACTACTTTTGCGATGTGTCAGAAGAGTTATCAAGCGCAAGGGAAAAGACTAGCAAGTCTTAACGTTGGTGTTCGAATTCTCTTCTCATTGGATCCAGTTGGAATTGTAGTTCTCTTTGCTGAGGGAGGGAGTTCTTTGATAACTCTACCAAGAATTAGGTAATATATAGTGGAGTTAGAATGATCGATATCCGATAATTTTATTATAAATTTTTACATTCTCAATTCTCAAATACAAAGTCCATCTACGTGGCCATAGTGTAATTAATGAAATGGGCCTAAATCTTCAACTTGCATATGCAATGTTTCGTAATTAATTTTATGTACCATATGAAAGATCCATAATAGAAGGTACAAAAGGTCATTAAATATGTAAAAAAACATGAAAGCGTCATTCAACTAGCCCAACAAAAAAGATGACGTCAACTGATGAACAACAAAAAGGTAACAAAATTTAAAAGAAGATAAAATTAACAATACATGCCAAGTGAAGATTGAAAATGAATAAAATTTTGGAGCAAAATGACATCGGAATGGAAGAATTGAAAAATAACAATATATGTATCGATACAAACAATGAGAATGATAATTATAATCTTCTTTATTTAAGTGTAATTATACGACTTTTTATATGCCCAATTAAATCCCTAAATTTTTCTCTTTCTAACCATTAAGTTTTTTTTAGTACGGCATACATTATTAGAAACATCTAGCAAGACTATAGAAATTACAAGGTATTACTACAAGCTGAAATCGGAGAATAACACAAAATATTCCTATTTAAACGAATAAGATTAACACGATTTTTGAACTAATTGTATGAAATAAGTTGTATCTTATATGTCGTCTTTATTGGAGAGCTCATTACTTTATTGAAAATAAGAGCATTTCAAGATTTCTATATAGACCAAATGGTTGAATAAATTAGGCCAAGCTTCATCTTCTCGTACTTCTTATTAAGCCCCTTACAATTCATCTTCAAAAGCAGGTTCTAAGAACTCGTAGGAGGTGAAGATAAAATACATGACCAAGAAATTAACCATCTCCATATAGACACAAAAAAATTGCAGTCGAATTCAAAAGTGCACGCCACACAGAAACATTGGTCTTGTGAGGGACCCAATTAACCCACCAGAAAATGAAAGGGTTATGACTGATTTTTGCCTTATCCGTAAGCTCTCATAATGATTTTCCTAAGAAAATACCACTGTTATCGACCTTCCATCTCCACGAGTCAGTGGTTGTCAATAGCTTAATATCATCAACCAAATCATTCAGATCTTTTAGTTGTAGGGATTCTGCACCATTTATGGGATTTCTCTTCCAATGTCATTATCTCTGCAGATCGAAGGTATGAAGTCGCTTAGCAACTTTGCAGTTTTTACAGCCTCGATCATGTATATCTTTGGGAAAAGACATTTTTAAGAGCCATGTCACTAACCATATATCTTTCCAAAAGCAGGTGTTATTTTCTGCCCCAATTCTTCTTTCCAATAAGTTATTCACAAATATACTCCACTCTTTAAGCTCCTCACTTATTTTAGAAATAAGCCATGTCCCTGGAAGCCCTCGTATTTTGCAAGAGATTTACCGTAAATGCCGAAAATACGATGAAAGCAATTACACACAATGACCAAAGGCTTTTGATTTCGCACGATGAAATCAATTGCACACAATGTCCCTCAGGCTGTTGGGCATGTCGGGGTTGGTAAGGAATGATTTTGAGGACGAAATCGAATTTAAGTGGGGGAGAGTTGTAACACTTGGTTTCGAATTGCTTCATTATTCGAGGCTGTGGCCCGATCATCAGTTATCATAAGGCTTAGGGCTTTGGGGAAGAAAGGATTTGGCCCTTTTGATGGGTTTTGAGCAGTACATCAATCCTATGGTGCACATGCAAACCCTAAAGCTTTGGATCTAGGTTTCTCTAATTGTACATGCAAATCATCCAAAGCTTGTAAACCCTAATTCTAGCATACAAAAAATCGAAAATCATAATTAAACTAAGGTTAGGAAATTACCTTTCAATTGTAGTTTGAAGATCTTGAGCTTTGAGAACCTAGCACCTCAAATGCGATGCCTCTAATGAATCACAAACACCAAAGCAAGTTGGATGATCTTGGAGAGAGTGGAAGGAGGCTCAAAATCGGCTCTTGATCTCTAGGGTTCAAGTGGTAGCCGAATTGTGAAGCCATAGGGTCCTATATATAGGTGAGCTGCTAGGGTTTCAGTCAAAACCCTAATTGGATTGCCTAAGCCTTAAGTAGTCCACAGGAACCTTCCAGAAACAAGGCTTGGACGAATTCAATGTGGGCTTTCCCCTTTAATTCTTCCACCCCTTTCTAAGGGATCCACAACCCAAAATCCAATTATCTTATAATTGCAATTCCAGTCCCCTAGGTTCAATTAATATCTTTTGATCACAAATTAATTCTTGACCAATATTAATTAACCAATATGATTTCTCCTTTAATATATTATTCATATAATATATTAATAAACCATAATAACCACTTTCTCCATTATTCATCCAGTCAAGTTGCTCTGGCGAAGGCAACCCAAAATGACTATGCTACAACCGGGTCAAGTACATACCAAATATAGTTATGGGCTTAGACACCTAATCCAACAGTCTCCCACTTGGATAAGTCTAATAACTATAGATGCAAGTACGACTTCAAAATCCGATTAGCAATCGTAGCTCTCAAAAGCGTTGTCGAACTCTGACACGTCCTTTAGATAAGGGATCGTATAATCCTCCGTTCTCAAGATATCGTGTGGACAATTACATGGAACATAGTCATACTTATTGTCCAACAGTTTGTTTCTCGATCTCTGATTCGTCTGACATAAAACTTAATTGAACACATCAATTCAGTCCTGACCGGGCCCGACACATAAGTCAAACCAAATCATCGAGGGGCCCAAGATATCGCTTTTACCCTCGTAGGATAAAAGGAATAGATAAACTTCGACTTATATGCATTTACTATTTTCTCATCAAATCATACACAACAATGCGTTTTATAACATCAAGTTACTGATGCGTTTACGCATTATCAATGCACAACCAACTTGCAAACAATAAACCATATATCTATGTTTAAAGACTATATGATATTATCGTCTCACAATCACTCGTGATTAATTCCATGTAGTGATTCAAGTGAGCGCGGGTTTAATCTAATACTCAAATCTTATTTCAAGAGCACTCATGAACGTTGCAACAAACTTTTGCTATGTCTAAACACTTAGACAATCTACAAGCCAACTCATGACAGTCTTCTTTCATACCTACTTCCAAAGTATGATCGATTGTGGACAGTTTAAATAATCTTGTTATTTAGGAAGTCAAAACATGCAAAGTGAAACAATAGTAAATAATTAACACAAGACAGTAACTTTACTTATAAATAAAACACCTTTATTTAATCATCAAATGTTAATTACAATTTATCTATTACAAGTTTCTAAAAGTTATTTAATTACTAAAACTAATATCGTCCTTCAGCCTAATGCTCCTAGCGTGCTGCAAGTGCTTAACCCTACTCAATCCCTTCGTAAGGGGATCTGCTGGGTTATACTCTGATGTAACGCCCGTAGATCCGGGCTAGTCAATTTAGAGGCAATAAGTGTCGAAAACTACTTTATGCATAAGATTATTTAGAATAAATAATCTTAATCAAGTTGTAGAATATGTCTCAAGGTTTCCGTACATGTAAAGAACGCCGAAATCCGAGTTATAACGAAGAAGTTATGACCTGCCGAAGTTTTACGGCAAAAATCGGCACGGCACCGGGAGACGTAAATAGTGAATTTACGATAGAACGACTTTTAGCCTTAGAGGTCTAAACGAAAGTCGTAGAATACGTTAAACCGAGAACGTCCATAAAAAGAACGCCCAAATCTGACTTCGTATGAGGAAGTTATGATTTTTCGAAGTTTCGGCTTAGCAGTGTACAGCCTGAAGTTCGAATATTAGATCGAGCGGTTTTTAACCAACACAACCTAAACGAGAATCGAAGATCTTGTTAATAGTAGCACAACGATAAAAAGACAGACGAAAACGGACGTCGGATGAAGAAGTTATGAATTTTTAACGGACCAATCCTGTCCCGGCCTGTTAAAAATATAACTTTTAAAATAAAGTCAAAATTAGCCGACGGAGTCTAAACGAAAGTTGTAGAGTGTGTTCCCGCCTACGCGTGGATATAAAGAACGTCGAAAACGGAGCTCGTATGCGAAAGATACGAATTTTTAAAGTTTAGACTCGAATTTGCGAAATTTGTTGCTCGATTGATGACGTGGCATAATCTGGACCGTCGCTTGCTGATCACGGCTCGCTTCGGATGAAGGACACGTCGCCCTCGCATACGCCCCGCGTCCGAAGCTGGGTACGCCCGACGTACTCGATCTTGTCCGGTTCCGAGAGTGGGTGCGAGACAGCTGGCTTCGGCTGGCAATCTTATCCGAGGACTACGCCCCGCGTAACCTCCCTACGCCCAGCGTAACCGAGAGGCTTCGCCCCTATAAATACCTGCGAGGGTCTCCGGGTTTTTCACACCATTTTCTTTCTCTCTCTAAATAACTTTCTCTCTCTAAGGGTTTTAACCCTCCCCTAAGCCTAGGTGATCCCCTAGCACCCTAAGGAAGCCCCGAGGCTCCAGGAGTCCCGATAAAAAGGGTCTTTCGGTTCGGAAACGCTGCTCCGAGCAAAGCCCGGTTTTCTTTAAAATCCGCTGTAAGTGAGCTACGCTTACGTAATTTTTAATATAGCTTTTAAATAATTATAGTAATGTTATTAGGTCCTTAAAATAATTATTTGGGCTATTATTATGAATTATATTGAGTGTTATTTAACGCTTATATAATAATAATAATAGCTAGAATATTAATTAGTCGTGGTTAACGTTAGACTAAACCCTAGTGGTATTGATGCTAGGTTTTGTCGAGGGAAACTTATTTTGAGATAACGAAGTGTTGTTCGAGTGCCGAGTCACCACCTTATCAGGTGAGTGCATAGTCCCTTTCATGAACATGATTTTAATACAAGTATTGATTGAAGTATTAATTATATGTTTATGTGCGAGTTAATTGATGTTGCGTGAAATACGTGTTAAAGAACGTACTTGATTATATATGATGATTTAGGATAAAGAGTAAACCTAAATTAATTATGAGGAATATTGGGTAGTATTTTCTTACGAGTACGAGTGAGTTATACTCAGAGAATAGAACTTTAGTATATGTCATTGATCCGGGAGCATGGATTAGACATAGTCATTGTCCCTAGTCCGAGAGTATGGATTGGACATAGTCAATCGTCCTTAGTCCGGGAGTATGGATTAAGACTTAGTCAGTCGTCCTCAGTCCGGGAGTATGGATAGGACATAGTCATTCGTCGTTAATCCGGGAGAATGGATTTACACATAGACACTTGTCCCTAATCCGAGAGTGTGGAATGGGCACAATTATTGATTCGAGAGCATGGATTAGATCCGAGAGTATGAATTAAGTAAGAGGTAAAATTTAAGGTCCGGGAGTATGGTGTGACATCCCCATTTTCACGGCCAGAAAAGACCGATTTTGTTTATGCTTTGTTTAAAAATCATAGTGAATGTGCATTCATTGGCATAGTGCCCAGGCTTCCCACATTTGAAACAAGTGACCCCTCCGTCACACTTCCCAGAGTGCTTCTTCTTGCACTTGTCACACCACTTCACTTCGCCTCCTCCACCTCCTTTCGAACTAGACTTTGAGAATTTACCCTTTTTGCTGGACCCCGAGGGTCCGTCAAACTTCCTCTTCTCACCAACCTCTGACCTTTCCAGACCTTTCTCCCTGATCTGGGTCTCAACATTTCTGGCAGCCCAGATGACGGCTTTCAACGTGGTTGCTTGCTTAACCGTTGGACCATAGTCCGCTGGTAGTCCAAGGGCAAACTTATTGACCTTTGAGAGTTCTGTTGGAACTAGGTATGGGATAAGCTTCATTTTCTTCGTGAAACTTGCAGCGTATTCAGCAACGCTCATCTTTCCCTTCTTCAAATTCTGAAACTCGTTATTGATTTCCAGTAGGTCCTGCTCTGAGTAGTATTGCAGTTTCAGTTGTTCCACAAAATCTTCCCAAGACATTTTACTCGCTTCTCCCTTGGGCATAGAGTCAGCTAACAGCTTCCACCAACTCAACACGCCAGATTTCAACAACGGGATCGCAAGAGCGGTCTTCTGCCTGTTGCTGCATTCGCAACTTTCAAACATTGTCTCCATTTCGGAGATCCAATCCATAATTTGCACCGGCGTCGGGCTTCCGGATAGACACGGTGGCTTAGACGCCATAAAATCCTTGTATTTACATCCTCTTCCATCATTTCCTCCATTACGATTGCCTTGTCTAACAATTTGTGGGTTGTCTTGACCAACGGTACCACTGAAGTTTCCACCTTCCGATGGCCCTCCATTCACTTCGGGCTCTTCAACTTGGATTGAAAGTTCTTCACGATTTTGTCGAAGCAGACGTCTAGTTTCTTCCATCTGATTATCCAACATCGCCTGAATCATCAATTGTACACCAGCCATCGTTACTGGCTCAGGTGCTGCAGCTACAACAGGTATTTGCTCAATTACAGGTGGTCGATTCCTGTTTTCGTTTGCATTTCCAGCTCCACTGCGGGTTCTTGCCATTTTGATCTATACACCGAATAAGGTGAATTTAGATCTTTATTCGGGATAGACGTTTAAATCATTCTTATCTCTCCGAAACGTTTACATGTTAGTTCTAATATCGTAGTTGTACGTTTAGAATCCTAAACACATAAGGTTTCCAGATCCGGTCGGCAACAGACCATAGATCCGAACAAATAACAGCATATAAGGCATAAATCATTTAGCACATAAAAGCATTTTAGGCACAATTCCTAAAATAAGCTAGTGCTCACACCTCACAATCATTGCTTAGCATTCTAAGTTTAAGTCTACAAATCCTACAAATTCCTAGTTCGCTTAAACTAATGCTCTGATACCAACTGTGACATCCCCATTTTCACGGCCAGAAAAGACCGATTTTGTTTATGCTTTGTTTAAAAATCAGAGTAACATTTTAAATAAAAGTGTTGCGGAATTTGTTCCCAAAATAAAATATGATAAAGATTTATCAAAGCATTTCCGTAGAAATGTATTTCATTAAAAACCTCGGGATGTCATGTTCAATACAGATCAAAAGCATAAACAGTACAATATAAGCCTTACTACATTTATTCATATCTACAGGCCTATATCCGTAATCTCTCATCCCAAACATCATATCTATGCTCGTGCGCCACTACCTGTAATACAAGAAACTGAGTGGGTCAGGCTTGGGAGCCTGGTGAGCACATAGGGTTTTCAACCCACAATAAATAAGTTTATTAATTTCATCAATCAACAATAACCCGATTACCCGTTCCCGTTATCCTCACATTACGTCCCTAAAACACCTATCATAAGGGACCTAGACTAAGGATCAATATCGGGATGGACACTACTGCCAAGGGGTTTCCTCAGCAATAAATGTCCTAAAGGCAACCATGAGGGGGATGGAGTACACCGGTGAACACATCGTTCACAAACACATACAGGTTGCGAGCCTGCTAGCGTTCCACTGGACCGTCTAGAAGAGTCCGTGGTCGTCATCCATACTCCGCTAGATGACAGAATCAATAACAACAACATCGAGGCCTCTCATCATTTTATCACACATTGTCTTATTACATCTACCCATGTTTTACCCCAACATTTTTGTAGATATAAAATACATATACAGTTTAAATTATTTAAAACATGTATAAAAATCTTTCATCAGCATAGGCAGCAAGTATTCAGATAATATGCACACATAGCACGTAATTAATATAAAATACTTCATATCTATGTGTAAGATGAAAGTAACTATGCACTCACCTGATTAGGTGGTGACTCGGTATTTGAACAGCACTTCGTTATCTCAAAACAATTTTTCCTTGACCAAAACCTAGTATTAATACCACTAGAGTTTAGTTTTAACGTTAACCGTGACTAATTAATAGTCTAGCTATTATTATTATTATATAAGCGTTAAATAACACTCAATATATAAATAATAATAGCCCAAATAATTATTTTAAGGACCTAATAACATTACTATAATTATTTAAAAGTTATATTAAAAATTTCGTAGGCGTACCTTACTTACAGCGGGTTTTTCTCAAAACCGGGCTTCGCTGGAGCAGCGTTTCCGAGCCGAAAGGTTCTTTTCTCGGGACTCCGGGAGCCTCGGAACTTCCTTCGGGTGCTAGGGGGTTTACCTAGACTTTTAGGGGCTCAAGGGAGCTTAGAGAGAGAGAGTTTAGAGAGGGAAAGTGGAAGAGGAAAGGTGTAAGAAATGAGAGAACCCGGCACTTCTATTTATAGTGAGTTGGGGCATGTGGTGGCCTTCTGGTGGTGCCACTTGTCCAAATTCTGGTGGTGTCACATGTCCAATTTCTGGTGGTGCCATGTCACCCAATATCGCGTATCGGCCTCCCGTCTTAGAAAAATCATAACTCTCGCATACGAGCTCCGTATTTGACGTTATTTATATCCACGCGAAGGCGGGAACGTAATCTACAACTTTCGTTTAGACTCCGTTGGCTAATTTTGAATTTATTTTAAAAGTTATATTTTTAACAGGCCGGGACAGGATTGGTCCGTTAAAAATTCATAACTTCTTCATCCGACGTCCGTTTTCGTCTGTCTTTTTATTGTTACGCCACAATTAAAGAGCTCTTCGATTCTCGTTTAGGTCGTGTCGGCTAAAAACTCGCTTTATCATAAATTCACTATTCACGCTTCCCGGTATCGTGCCGGTTCCGTCGTGAAACTTCGTCGGGTCATAACTTCTTCGTTATAACTCGGATTTCGGCGTTCTTTATATCTCCGGAATCCTTGTTTTGACCACTACAACTTTATGTAAAGATATCGGGCTTATCTCATATTTTAATTTTGACGCTTATTTTTATTCTTTATTAATTATACATTTATAATTAAATAATAAGCACATAAATTCACAAAATACTCAAATATTTCATTTTTATTACATCAAAAGAGTTACAATAGTTGACCTAGACTATTACATCGTCTAAAAATGCTTAGCCCCGAAACCCGGGCGTTACAATTCTCTCCCCCTTAGGATGATTCCGTCCCGGAATCATGCGTCAGCAAACAGATGCGGATAGCGACTCATCATGTCATCCTCTGTTTCCCAAGTGAGATTCGGCCCATTCGAATGTTTCCATCGGACTAGCACTAAGTCGACCATCTTGCGTCGTAACTTCTTAATCTTACGGTCAACAATTGCCTCGGGCTCTTCGATTAGCCTCTTATTCTCATCCATTCTTAACTCCGAGATAGGAATTATGTCGGGAACTTCTCCCGTGAATTTCCTCAGATAACATACATGGAAGGTGTTATGAATACCATCGAGTTCTTCGGGCAATTCCAGCTTGTAAGCTTGGTTCCCAATCTTCTGAAGAACTTTGAACGGTCCAATAAACCTTGGACTCAGCTTTCCTCGTTTCCCGAATCGTATAAGTCCTTTCCACGGTGAGACTTTAAGCAAAACGGAATCCCCAACTTCGAAGGTCATCGGTCGTCTTTTCTTGTCAGCATAGCTCTTCTGACGATCCTGAGCTGCTAACATCCTTTCCTTTATCACCTTCAGTTTCTCAGCAGTCTCATGGATTATCTCGGGGCCCATAAACTGCTTTTCTCCAGCCTCAAGCCAACAAGAAGGCGTACGACACTTTTGTCCGTACAAAGCTTGATAAGGTGCCATCTTGATGCTCGAGTGGAAACTGTTGTTGTAGGAAAATTCTACCAAAGGTAAGTGCTCATCCCAGTTACCTTGGAACTCGAGGGTACATGCTCTCAACATATCTTCAAGCGTTTGAATCGTTCTTTCACTCTGACCATCAGTCTGCGGATGGTAAGCTGTACTCAGACATAACTTCGTACCCAATTCCTCTTGTAGACTTCTCCAAAACCTTGACGTGAAACGACTATCACGATCCGATACAATTGTTAGAGGAACACCGTGAAGTCTCACAATTTCCTTCACGTAAGCATTTGCAAGCTTATCCATAGACCACATTTCATTGGCAGCTATGAAGTGTGCACTCTTTGTGAAACGATCCACGACCACCCAAATCATGTCGTGACCGTTCTTCGTCCTGGGTAGTTTAGTCACAAAATCCATGGTGATGTCTTCCCATTTACCCATGGGTACAGGTAAGGGTTCTAAACTCCCATATGGTTTCTGATGTTGAGCCTTAACTCTTGCACAAGTTACACACTCGGCCACATATTTCGCAACGTCGAGCTTCATCGTCGGCCACCAGTAGTAGGGTTTTAGGTCCCTATACATTTTAGTGCTACCGGGATGAATCGAGTACATGGTCTTGTGAGCTTCTTCAATCAGAAGATCTCTTATTCCTCCAGTCTTAGGTACCCAAATCCGATCTTGGAATACCTTTAGTCCTTGACTGTTTGTACCGAACACTAATGTTTTTCCCAAACGTTCTTCTTTTCGGTCACTCTTCTCTGAAGCTTCTTCTTGAGCTTCCCTGGTACTTTCCACAATGGTCGAGACAATTTCTATTCTCAACGCTCTTGGCCTTTTTCTTTCAAGGTTGACTTTTCGACTGAGAGCATCAGCGACAACGTTTGCTTTACCGGGGTGGTAAAGTATCTCACAGTCATAGTCCTTGAGTAATTCTAGCCAGCGTCGTTGCCTCATGTTCAATTCTTTCTGATTAAAGAGATATTTGAGACTCTTAGGATCGGTGAAAAGTTTGCACTTCGTGCCATAAAGGTAATGCCTCCATATTTTTAGAGCGAAAACTACCGCCGCCAACTCCAAGTCATGAGTCGGGTAGTTCTTTTCATGTTCCTTCAACTGTCGAGACGCATATGCGATCACCTTTTCTCTTTGGGTCAAAACACAACCCAACCCAACACCAGACGCATCGCTATAAACAGCGAAGTCTTCAACTCCATTGGGTAGAGAAAGTATCGGTGCCTCGCATAGTTTCTTCTTTAGCTTCTCGAATGCTTCTTTATGCTTATCACTCCAAGCATAGGTAACTCCTTTGTGGGTTAACGCTGTTAATGGACTAGCGATTGAAGAAAATCCTTGGATAAATCTTCGGTAATATCCGGCTAATCCCAAAAAGCTTCGGATCTCCGTGGGACTTTTTGGTTGTTCCCACTTCATTACCGCTTCAATCTTTGCTGGATCGACCATTATCCCTTCTTGGTTGACCACGTGACCCAAGAATTGGACTTCTCGAATCCAAAAATCACATTTGGAGAATTTTGCATACAACTTCTCCTTCTTCAAGACTTCTAACACTTCCCGCAAGTGTCTACCATGCTCTTCTTGGCTTTTTGAGTAAATCAGAATGTCATCTATGAACACTATCACATATTTATCAAGAAACGGATTACAAACCCTGTTCATTAAATCCATGAATGCTGCTGGAGCATTGGTTAGTCCAAACGACATAACCAAAAACTCGTAGTGTCCATATCGTGTTCTGAATGCAGTCTTCTCTATATCTTGCTCTCTTACCTTCAGCTGATGATATCCTGACCTTAGGTCGATCTTTGAAAAATAACTTGAACTTTGCAGTTGATCGAACAGGTCATCAATCCTTGGCAACGGATATCTATTCTTTTTTGTTGCCTTGTTCAGCTCTCTGTAATCAATACACATTCTCATACTTCCATCTTTCTTTTTCACGAATAACACCGGAGCTCCCCAGGGTGATGAACTAGGTCTAATGAAACCTTTGTCCAATAACTCCTGAAGTTGCATCATCAGCTCCTTCATCTCCGTCGGTGCTAATCGGTAAGGTGCTTTTGCTATTGGTGTCGTTCCTGGTAACAAGTCAATACGAAATTCTACTTGTCGATCAGGCGGTAATCCGGGAAGATCTTCGGGAAATACTTCCGGATAATCACACACGACGGGAATGCTCTGTATCACCTTCTTTTCCTTCTTAGCATCGATCACGAATGCTAAATATGATGTACATCCCTTGGTCAAACATTTTATAGCTTTCATTAGAGATATGATTCCAGAATTTACCCTGCGTTTGTCCCCATACACCATAAACGACTCTTTCCCAGGCGGGTTTACTTTTACGATCTTCTTTTTGCACAGTATTTCCGCATCATTGGTGCTAAGCCAACCCATTCCCAACACGATGTCGAAACCGTTAAGTTCGATAGGCAATAATTCCTCGTGAAACTTATTCCCGTTCAAATCAATTAAGATGTTTTTCATACGATGGCTAACAGGTACAAACTTGCCACTAGCGACTTCGACTAATAAGGCATTATCTAGTCTATCGACAGGCAAAGCTAGCTTTCTACCAAATTCATGCGAAATAAAGGAGTAGTTGGCTCCAGAATCAAATAAAATTTGGGCAGGCAATTTGTTTACGAGAAAGGTACCTGAAGCGACATCAGCTTCTTCCTTAGCAGCTTCCAGTGTCATCTGGAAGGCTCTAGCCTTCGGCTTTGGTGGAATGTTGGGTCTTCCTGCTTCCTTCTTCTTCGGGCAGTCCCTCGAAATGTGCCCCTCCTCGTTGCACTCATAACAGACCTTCTTAGTGAATGTGCATTCATTGGCATAGTGCCCAGGCTTCCCACATTTGAAACAAGTGACCCCTCCGTCACACTTCCCAGAGTGCTTCTTCTTGCACTTGTCACACCACTTCACTTCGCCTCCTCCACCTCCTTTCGAACTAGACTTTGAGAATTTACCCTTTTTGCTGGACCCCGAGGGTCCGTCAAACTTCCTCTTCTCACCAACCTCTGACCTTTCCAGACCTTTCTCCCTGATCTGGGTCTCAACATTTCTGGCAGCCCAGATGACGGCTTTCAACGTGGTTGCTTGCTTAACCGTTGGACCATAGTCCGCTGGTAGTCCAAGGGCAAACTTATTGACCTTTGAGAGTTCTGTTGGAACTAGGTATGGGATAAGCTTCATTTTCTCCGTGAAACTTGCAGCGTATTCAGCAACGCTCATCTTTCCCTTCTTCAAATTCTGAAACTCGTTATTGATTTCCAGTAGGTCCTGCTCTGAGTAGTATTGCAGTTTCAGTTGTTCCACAAAATCTTCCCAAGACATTTTACTCGCTTCTCCCTTGGGCATAGAGTCAGCTAACAGCTTCCACCAACTCAACACGCCAGATTTCAACAACGGGATCGCAAGAGCGGTCTTCTGCCTGTTGCTGCATTCGCAACTTTCAAACATTGTCTCCATTTCGGAGATCCAATCCATAATTTGCACCGGCGTCGGGCTTCCGGATAGACACGGTGGCTTAGACGCCATAAAATCCTTGTATTTACATCCTCTTCCATCATTTCCTCCATTACGATTGCCTTGTCTAACAATTTGTGGGTTGTCTTGACCAACGGTACCACTGAAGTTTCCACCTTCCGATGGCCCTCCATTCACTTCGGGCTCTTCAACTTGGATTGAAAGTTCTTCACGATTTTGTCGAAGCAGACGTCTAGTTTCTTCCATCTGATTATCCAACATCGCCTGAATCATCAATTGTACACCAGCCATCGTTACTGGCTCAGGTGCTGCAGCTACAACAGGTATTTGCTCAATTACAGGTGGTCGATTCCTGTTTTCGTTTGCATTTCCAGCTCCACTGCGGGTTCTTGCCATTTTGATCTATACACCGAATAAGGTGAATTTAGATCTTTATTCGGGATAGACGTTTAAATCATTCTTATCTCTCCGAAACGTTTACATGTTAGTTCTAATATCGTAGTTGTACGTTTAGAATCCTAAACACATAAGGTTTCCAGATCCGGTCGGCAACAGACCATAGATCCGAACAAATAACAGCATATAAGGCATAAATCATTTAGCACATAAAAGCATTTTAGGCACAATTCCTAAAATAAGCTAGTGCTCACACCTCACAATCATTGCTTAGCATTCTAAGTTTAAGTCTACAAATCCTACAAATTCCTAGTTCGCTTAAACTAATGCTCTGATACCAACTGTGACATCCCCATTTTCACGGCCAGAAAAGACCGATTTTGTTTATGCTTTGTTTAAAAATCAGAGTAACATTTTAAATAAAAGTGTTGCGGAATTTGTTCCCAAAATAAAATATGATAAAGATTTATCAAAGCATTTCCGTAGAAATGTATTTCATTAAAAACCTCGGGATGTCATGTTCAATACAGATCAAAAGCATAAACAGTACAATATAAGCCTTACTACATTTATTCATATCTACAGGCCTATATCCGTAATCTCTCATCCCAAACATCATATCTATGCTCGTGCGCCACTACCTGTAATACAAGAAACTGAGTGGGTCAGGCTTGGGAGCCTGGTGAGCACATAGGGTTTTCAACCCA
Source organism: Lactuca virosa (assembly GCF_052849685.1). Lineage (NCBI taxonomy): Eukaryota > Viridiplantae > Streptophyta > Magnoliopsida > Asterales > Asteraceae > Lactuca > Lactuca virosa. The sequence goes on along the minus strand of NC_136427.1, from coordinate 289,446,889 downwards.
CAATAAATAAGTTTATTAATTTCATCAATCAACAATAACCCGATTACCCGTTCCCGTTATCCTCACATTACGTCCCTAAAACACCTATCATAAGGGACCTAGACTAAGGATCAATATCGGGATGGACACTACTGCCAAGGGGTTTCCTCAGCAATAAATGTCCTAAAGGCAACCATGAGGGGGATGGAGTACACCGGTGAACACATCGTTCACAAACACATACAGGTTGCGAGCCTGCTAGCGTTCCACTGGACCGTCTAGAAGAGTCCGTGGTCGTCATCCATACTCCGCTAGATGACAGAATCAATAACAACAACATCGAGGCCTCTCATCATTTTATCACACATTGTCTTATTACATCTACCCATGTTTTACCCCAACATTTTTGTAGATATAAAATACATATACAGTTTAAATTATTTAAAACATGTATAAAAATCTTTCATCAGCATAGGCAGCAAGTATTCAGATAATATGCACACATAGCACGTAATTAATATAAAATACTTCATATCTATGTGTAAGATGAAAGTAACTATGCACTCACCTGATTAGGTGGTGACTCGGTATTTGAACAGCACTTCGTTATCTCAAAACAATTTTTCCTTGACCAAAACCTAGTATTAATACCACTAGAGTTTAGTTTTAACGTTAACCGTGACTAATTAATAGTCTAGCTATTATTATTATTATATAAGCGTTAAATAACACTCAATATATAAATAATAATAGCCCAAATAATTATTTTAAGGACCTAATAACATTACTATAATTATTTAAAAGTTATATTAAAAATTTCGTAGGCGTACCTTACTTACAGCGGGTTTTTCTCAAAACCGGGCTTCGCTGGAGCAGCGTTTCCGAGCCGAAAGGTTCTTTTCTCGGGACTCCGGGAGCCTCGGAACTTCCTTCGGGTGCTAGGGGGTTTACCTAGACTTTTAGGGGCTCAAGGGAGCTTAGAGAGAGAGAGTTTAGAGAGGGAAAGTGGAAGAGGAAAGGTGTAAGAAATGAGAGAACCCGGCACTTCTATTTATAGTGAGTTGGGGCATGTGGTGGCCTTCTGGTGGTGCCACTTGTCCAAATTCTGGTGGTGTCACATGTCCAATTTCTGGTGGTGCCATGTCACCCAATATCGCGTATCGGCCTCCCGTCTTAGAAAAATCATAACTCTCGCATACGAGCTCCGTATTTGACGTTATTTATATCCACGCGAAGGCGGGAACGTAATCTACAACTTTTGTTTAGACTCCGTTGGCTAATTTTGAATTTATTTTAAAAGTTATATTTTTAACAGGCCGGGACAGGATTGGTCCGTTAAAAATTCATAACTTCTTCATCCGACGTCCGTTTTCGTCTGTCTTTTTATTGTTACGCCACAATTAAAGAGCTCTTCGATTCTCGTTTAGGTCGTGTCGGCTAAAAACTCGCTTTATCATAAATTCACTATTCACGCTTCCCGGTATCGTGCCGGTTCCGTCGTGAAACTTCGTCGGGTCATAACTTCTTCGTTATAACTCGGATTTCGGCGTTCTTTATATCTCCGGAATCCTTGTTTTGACCACTACAACTTTATGTAAAGATATCGGGCTTATCTCATATTTTAATTTTGACGCTTATTTTTATTCTTTATTAATTATACATTTATAATTAAATAATAAGCACATAAATTCACAAAATACTCAAATATTTCATTTTTATTACATCAAAAGAGTTACAATAGTTGACCTAGACTATTACATCGTCTAAAAATGCTTAGCCCCGAAACCCGGGCGTTACATATGGATAGTCTCGTTGTGAGGATTTACGGGGTGGGGTAAGAGTTGCTATTATATATATAGTGAAATTGTATATTTTGTGAGTTCTAAATTATATATATGATATAACATTGTGGGATTGAAATCCCTATGTACTCACCAGGTTTCCCAACCTGACCCACTCAGTTTATTTATATCACAGGTGTTGATATGAAGTCACATTACACTGAGAGATTAAAGGAGATATAAATCACTAGTGATAATGAATGTAAGTTCTGTTTATGCTTATGTTTCTGTATTGACGATGACATCCCAAATGTTTTAAAATGAATAAAAATACTTTTTTTGAAATGCTTTGATAACGTATTATCATGTTTTACTGGGAACAAATTCCGCAACATTTTTATCAAAAGAGGTACTCTGATTTTTATAAAGCATAAACAAAACTGGTCTTTTCTGGCCGTGAAAATGGGGATGTCACATCTGACGATACCCTCTTTACTGCGAGAAGTCCCTCTTCTACCCGATGTCTAATGAAGTGATATTTCCTGTCGATATATCTGGGTCTGCCATGATCCCTCGGTTCCTTGGTTAAGGCAACCGCACCTTCGTTATCACAGAAAATCTCCATAGGCTCCTTTATGGCTGGCACAACTCCAAGGTCTCCGATGAAGTTCTTCAACCATATTGCCTCCTTCGACGCTTCGCTTGCTGCTATGTACTCTGATTCGCACGTTGAATCAACTACGGTCTCCTGCTTGGAACTTTTCCAAGTCACTGCTCATCCATTGAGAGTAAAGACCCAGCCCGACTGAGAGTGGAAGTTGTCTCGGTCCGTCTGAAAACTGGCGTCACTATACCCTCGCACCCTTAAGTCATCACTCCCACCAAGGATAAGAAACCATTCCTTAGTCCTCCAAATGTACTTAAGAATATTCTTTACTGCGGTCCAATGTGCTCTACCAGGGTTCCCTTGATATCTGCTGACCATGCTCAAAGCGAAGGCTACATCAGGGCGAGTACAAGTCATAGCATACATGATCGAGCCAACTACGGAAGCGTAAGGTACTCGACTCATCTCCGTTATCTCAGCTTCGGTACTCGGGCTTTGAGTCTTACTCAACTTGGTATTGCTTTCGATTGGTAACTCCCCTTTCTTGGAATTTTCCATACTAAAACGCTTTAGTACTTTATCCAAGAGAGTACTTTGACTAAGTCCTATTAGTCTTTTACTCCTATTTCTCACTATCCTTATCCCTAGGATATAAGCAGCTTCTCTGAGGTCCTTCATAGCGAAGCACTTCCCAAGCCAGGACTTAACCTCCTGCAGGGTTGGGATGTCGTTTCCTATGAGCAGTATGTCGTCGACATACAAAACGAGAAAGCTAACTATACTCCCACTGGCTTTGACATATACACAGGACTCATCCTCGCTTCGCGAGAAACCAAACTCTTTGACTTTCTCATAGAAACAAAGATTCCATCTGCGAGACGCTTGTTTCAATCCATAGATGGATTTCTCAAGCTTACACACTCTATTAGGGTGTTTTGCATCGACAAAACCCTCTGGCTGACTCATGTAAACATCTTCAGCCAACTTCCCATTTAGTAAAGCGGTTTTGACATCCATCTGCCATATTTCATAATCATGAAACGCAACTATGGCTAACATAACCCTTATAGACTTTATTTTCGCTACTGGTGAGAAGGTCTCATCATAGTCAACTACGGGATTTTGAGTAAAGTCCTTCGCAAACAATCGCGCCTTATAAGTGTGCACTTTCCCATCCATGTCGGTCTTCTTCTTGAAGATCCATTTGCACCCGACCGTCTTACGACCTGGTACATTGTCAACCAAGTTCCAAACTTGATTGTCATACATGGACTGAATCTCGCTGTCCATAGCCTCTTTCCACTTTGCACACTCTGGGCCTGCCATGGCTTCCTTGTAGCTGTTAGGTTCATCCAAATTTACCAGTGTACTATCACTAATAACGTATCACCTTCACTTGTTATATGAAAACCATATAACACAGGTGGAACACTAACTCTACTGGAACGTCTAAGAGGTAAGGACTCGTCAATCGGTTCAACAGGAGTTTCCTCCTCGGGTTGAACGTCGGCGTTAGAGGTTCCTTCATCGCTTGACTCTTGAAGCTCTTCAAGGTCAATTTGCCTCCCACTGTCCTCTTGCCTTATGAGTTATCGCTCTCGGAAAACCCCTCTCCTCGCAACAAAGACAACATTGTCACTCGGTCTATTAAAGAGATATCCAAAGGACTTCTGCGGATAGCCGATGAAAATACACCGCTCACCATGAGGTTCGAGCTTGTCGTGAGTCTCTCGTCTTACGAAAGCCTCGCAACCCCAAACCTTGATATGTGCCAACGAGGGAGCTTTCCCTTTCCACATCTCGTGAGGTGTTTTGGCAACCTTCTTAGTAGGGACTAGATTAAGGATATGGGCGGCAGTCTCTAAGGCATACCCCCAAAATGAGATAGGTAACGAAGCACGACTCATCATGGAACGAACCATGTAAAACAAGGTTCGATTGTACCTCTCAGCCACACCATTCAACTGTGGTGTCCTAGGCGGCGTCAATTGCGAAACAATTCTGCATTCCTTGAGGTAGTCGTGGAATTCAAGACTAAGGTACTCACCACCTCGGTCGGATCGGAGCATCTTAATTTTCCTGCCCAACTGATTCTCCACTTCTTGCTTAAACTTTTTGAACTTTTCAAAGGTTTCTGACTTGTGTTTGATTAAGTAGATATAGCCATATCTGCTATAATCGTCGGTGAAAGTCAAATAGAAGTGGCTTTCATCCCTTGTGGTGGATCTAAAGGGCCCACACACATTGGTGTGTATGAGATCCAATAAACCCTCACCCCTTTCACAAGTACCAGTGAAGGGTGACTTGGTCATCTTTCCAAGCAAACAAGACTCACACACATCATCGTCCCTAAGGTCGAATGACTCAAACACTCCATCCTTTTGGAGTTGGGCTATGCGCTTATTGTTGACATGTCCAAGACGACAATGCCACAAGCATGATTTTTCCAAACTATTGGAAGAATCGATATGCAACACATCATTTCCTAAGTTGTCTACAACCATCACAGTTTCATATATACCATTACAAGGCAATGCTTCAAAATAGAAAGAACCATTAAAGAAAGCATTAATAGAATCTTTTTCATTATCAAACGAAAATCTAAAACCTTGTTTATACAAACCATGAAAAGAAATAATGTTTTGTGTCATTTATGACGAGTAACAACAATTATTCAAATCTAAACCTAACCCACTACTAAGCACTAAATAGTAAACTCCAATCTTGGTGACAGGCGACGCTTTCTTATTCCCCATGATCAAGTTTATCTTCCTATGCTCCACATCCCTACTTCTTCTTAGACCCTGCAAATCAGAACAAATGTGAAAACCAAATCTTGTATCGAGGACCCAAGACATATCATGTGATGAGTTGTTAGAATGAATAGTATAAATACCTGCGAAGGATGGATTTATCTTCCCATCCTTGATATCTTGCAAGTACTTCGGGCAGCTTCGTTTCCAATGCCCTTTCTCGTGGCAGTAGTAGCACTCGGCATCCTTCGGGTTGGAGGAGGGTGCAACGGGACCAACCTTGGTTCCACTAGAAGAGGTACCATCGTGGGACTTTCCCTTGTGGCTCTTAGAAGGATCCTTCATCTTCTTACCCTTCCCTTGCCTAATAGACAAGACGGAGGCGGTAGTAGGAGTTGATGCAACGGATTTGTCTTTCAGACTACTCTCAGTAGTCCTTAGCAGGCCTTGAAGCTTGCTTAGAGTGACCTCCTCCTTGTTCATGTGGTAGGTCATACGAAACTGGTTGTAACAAGGAGGTAAGGAGTGTATAATGATATCTATGGCCAGCTCCACATCGAAGTTAACATTTAACTTCAGCAAGCGGTCCACATATCTTTGCATTTTCTGCAGGTGGGTCGTGATGGACTCTCCATCCTTCATCTTGGTAGTGATCATCGCAACAATGATCTCGTACCTTTCCTGCCTCACGCTTTGATGGTACCTATCTATCAAATCTTGATGCATCTCGTAGGGGTAGTAGTCCTCGTAGGACTTCTGGAGTTCAGCGGTCATTGTCGCGAGCATGATGCAATGAACTTTCGTAGCATCTCGCTCGTGAGCCTCGTAGGCAGCGATTTCTTCGGGAGTAGCAGTGTTGACATTGACTTCTTTAAGCTCCTTGTCGAGAACATACTCCTTTTCCTTGTAACGGGTGACCATTTGAATGTTGTGGATCCAATCATTGAAGTTGGACCCATCGAATATCACCCTCCCATACAAGTTCATGAGTGAGAATGAGCCGGAAGGGGTCGAGCCAGAAGCGTTGTTGTTATTTGAAGTACACATCTGAAAATAGAAAAGAGACAAAGTTTAGATTAGATAAGAATCCCCAATTAAACAACCAAATAAGAAATTAGGGCTAGGATCCAACAACATTATTTACAGTTTAGAAGAGGGATGCCATAATCCAAACTGCAAATAATTTGAAGGTAAGTGAATGACGATTCACTAATTTCCACCATGAAAAATGAAAAAAGTTTTAAGTTTTAAATGAATTGAAACTCCTAGATTCTTTTGAGATTCATTGAACTTTTCAATGACATGTTTAAATCTCGATATGCCCTTCAAGTTTGTGACTGGGATACCGAGGATCACAAACAAGGTGTGAATAACCATGCAAATGTACTTGGTACTCTCGATGTCATTTACCACCTAATCAATGTTCCGATTAACCACACACGCTCCATTGATCTATGATAAACATCGAGCCACCCTTTGCCACCATTGCTATTCCATATTAGTGTGTCGGTTATCCACGCACGCTCCACTAACGACTTGGCAGGGTGCAAATTGTAATTTCATGGAATAGCATCATTTCACATTTTTCCTAAAGTAACTAAGATTGAGAATTTTATAAAAAAACATTTAGTTACTTTATTAATCATTATACTTTTAATGAGGAATTAATTGCTCTATCCTACCCGTTCGGCTAATGACCCTCCACTAATCAAGGAAGTGGTGGGTGAGAGTGGACACCCATTAAACTGCCATTTTATAGGCAACAACCTTATACCCTCCTTATAGATCGGTTTCGTGAATGAGGCCTACTAACAGTAAGACTAGCTTTATCTTATACATATATATAATCATTATTCTTATAATATTATAATAGTATAAGGGTTGAGTTTTAAACTTGTAAAATTCTAGGGTTTAGAATTTAAATGTTTCAAATTAAACTTTTAATCAAAATATTTAAATTCCAAAACTTGAGGGCAAGTCTTGAAACTTTTCAAAACTTTCTAGATCAAATTACAAATAATTTAATTAAACAATTAATTAGTGATTATCTAAATTTGACCTAATTCAATTTCATGGCAAGATAATACAATCAAATAATTAAAGTTATCATATAAGACAATAATTATCTAATTAATTGACAATTATCTTCTATTTGGATGAGGATAATCATATCAATTTAATAAAAATCGGATTTTATTAATCAAAAACGTTTTTGGTAATTATCCCAATCCAAAATAGGCCAAAATCCCGAAAGATCTGCTCCCTGACTCTCCGACTCGCCGAGTCACTGACTGGACTCGTCGAGTTCATCAGGTGACTCGACGAGTTTAGCTGTCAGAGGGCAGAAATTTCGACTTTTCAAGCAATGAATGATCAAACAAGGCATCAAATACAATCGAAAACAGCCTAGGCTCTGATACCGCTGATGGGTTTTGAGCAGTACATCAATCCTATGGTGCACATGCAAACCCTAAAGCTTTGGATCTAGGTTTCTCTAATTGTACATGCAAATCATCCAAATCTTGTAAACCCTAATTCTAGCATACAAAAAATCGAAAATCATAATTAAACTAAGGTTAGGAAATTACCTTTAAATTGTAGCTTGAAGATCTTGAGCTTTGAGAACCTAGCACCTCAAATGTAACATCCCAATTTTCAAGACCAAAAATTTCGTTTTTGACTAAGTAATTTAATAAAAACCATTTCTGAAAAACAACATCACTATCATATCAAACTAATAATCCATAAGTCGAATGTCATAAAAACATATCCTTGAGTAATAATAATGTCAGAGTACAATCCCAAGGTCATCATAGTGCGGAAATAATGTGTGTGCGATGCGCTGCTACCGTGCCGACTCCTTCCCCTTCACTAAAGAGGTACCTGAAAACAAAACTGTAAACTGTAAGCACGAAGCTTAGTGAGTTCCCCCATCATACCACATACCATACAATAATCAATAAACATACTGTCAGGCATATCTGGGTGCCCGACCTACCCTGCTAGGCATACCGGGTTGCCTAACCTACCCCTGTCAGACATACCGGGGTGTCCGACCTACCCCTCCGGTTTATCTCGACCGGTTACGGGGACTATTTCACCCCTACTACTACCACACAATAACATAACATAATCATACTGTCCAACATAACTGGATACCATACTACCCCTTTGGCCCTATCGACCGGTAACCGGGGACTATCCCCCTTACTACCGCTATCACATAACATCATATTATACTAGCATGCAATACTCATCAGATAGCGGCAAACCTAAGTAATTATCACAAAGACAACTACTCAACAAACAATCCCTACTAGTGGGCCGACATTGTGGCCATAGACCCACCTCTATTGGAAGGTAACTCACCTCAATGTCGCGTAGTGTCTGCACTAGTCTCGATGTGGAAACCGACTTTCCTCGACTCCTCAATCCCTATACGACAACCCTTCCGAGTTATCAACTCATAATCATACTCGTTACCCTTACAAGGTGTAACGCCCGTAGATCCGGGCTAGTCAATTTAAGGACAATGAGTGTCAAAAATGACTTTTTGATAGAAGATTATTTAGAATGAATAATCTTAACTAAGTTGTAGTGATCGTGACAAGGATTCCGGATATATAAAGAATGCCGAAATCCAAGTTATAACGAAGAAGTTATGACCTGTCGACGTTTCGCGACAGAACCGGCACGACACAGCGCGACGTAAATAGTGAATTTACGATAGAGCGATATTTGGATTTAGCGATCTAAACGAAATTCGTAGAATACGTTAAACCGAGAGCTTGCATAAAAAGAACGACTAAATCTGACTTCGTATGAGGAAGTTATGATTTTTCGAAGTTTCGACTTAGCGGTATGCATCCTAAAGTTCGAATATGAGATCGAGTGGTTTCTAGCCGAAACAATCTAAACGAGAATCGAAGATCTCGTCGATAGTAGTCCAACGGTAAAAAGACATACAAAAACGGACGTTAGATGAAGGAGTTGTGAATTTCCAACGGAGTTTTCCTATTCCGGCCTACTAAAAATAATATAATAAACGTTAAAGTCAAAATTATCCGACGGAGTCTAAACGAGAGTTGTAGAGCATAATCTCACCTACGCGTGGATATAAAGAACGTCGAAAACGGAGCTCGTATACGAAAGATATGAATTTCTGAAGTTCGGGGCACGAGCCCCGACACTGTGTCAGAGTTCACGACGTGAATACAGTGTTCACGACGTGAACTTGGTATCAATGACTTCTGGAGCCTGGCAGACGCAAGTTGCGATGACGCACCTGATGACTACTGAACTCACGACGTGAATTCAGTATTTCAGCCCTATAAATAGAAATCGAAGGGCAGCTGATTTTGGTTGCTATTTTCTTACTCCTTCTCTCCCTATACCTTCTCTAGCCCTCTTAAAGTACCCCCGAAGCCCCGATATCATCCCGACACCCGAAGCGAGTCCCGAAGCCCCGAAGATCCCGAGAGACAGAGTTTTCGAGCCGAAACTCTGCCCGCGAGAAGTCCGGTTTCTGAGAAAACATTCCGGTTTCACCGAAGAATACTACTTGAAGAGCCGTAGTGCTGTCCGACAATCGTCTTAACAAGTGAGTGCATAGTCCCTTTCATGAACATGATTTTAATACAAGTATTGTTTGAATGTATTAAATATATGTTTTGTGTGAGTTATTTGATGATGTCTGAATTAAGTGTTAAAGAACATACATGATTGTGTATGATAACTTAGGTTAAAGAGTAAACTTAAGATTGGTTATAATGGTTATGGGGTAGTATCTCTTTATGAGTACGAGTGAGATATATATGGAGAATAGAACTTTAAAATATGTCATTGATCCAGAAGCATTGATTAGACATAGTTATTCGTCCCTAGTCCGAGAGTATGGATTGGACTTAGTTAATTGTCATTAATCCGGGAGTATGGATTAAGACTTAGTCAATTGTCATTAATCCGGGAGTATGGATTAAGACTTAGTGAATTGTCATTAATCCGGGAGTATGGATTAAGACTTAGTCAGTTGTCATTAATCCGAGAGTATGGATTAAGACTTAGTCAGTTGTCATTAATTCGGGAGTATGGATTAAGACTTAGTCAGTTGTCATTAATCCGAGAGTATGGATTAAGACTTAATCAGTTGTCATTAATCTAGGAGTATGGATTAAGACATAGTCAGTTGTACTTAGTCCGGGAGTATGGACAGGACATAGTTATTTGTTATTAGATCCGGGAGTATGGATCAGGTCGAGAGGTCAGTTTTAGATCCGGGAGTATGGATCAGGTCGAGAGGTCAGTTTTAGATCCGGGAGTATGGATCAGGTCGAGAGGTTAGTTTTAGATCCGGGAGTATGGATCAGGTCGATAGGTTAGTTTTAGATCCGGGAGTATGGATCAGGTCGAGAGGTTAGTTTTTAGTCTCGTTGAGATGATTGACGGGGTGGGGTAAGAGTTGGTTATATATATATATATATATATATATATATATATAGAGAGAGAGAGAGAGAGAAAAAATTTTATATTGTGTGAATTCTAAATTATATATATGTTATAACATTGTGGGATTGAAATCCCTATGTACAAACCAGGTTTCCAAACCTGACCCACTCAATATTTTTGTATCACAGGTATCGATACAAAGACACATTACACTGAGAGATTAAAGAGATGTATATCATTAGTGTAGATGAATGTAAGTTCGGTTTATGCTTATGTGTCTGTATTGACCAGGACATCCCAAATGTTTTAAAACGAATAAAAATACATCTCTTCGGAGATGCTTGGATAAAGTATTTATCATGTTTTCTGGGAACAAATTCTGCAAGAGTTTTCTTTAAAAGATTACTCTGATTTTATTTTAAAAAGCATAAACGAAATCGGTCTTTTATGGCCGTGAAATTTGGGGATGTCATACAAGATTCATTCAATCCCAGTCAACGTCCAAGCCAAATCCATGGTCAAAGTCCACTTTTTGGTCAAAGTCAACATCTGGTCAACTCGACTCGCCGAGTTGGCCCGCCAACTCGTCGAGTCCCCATATCCACCAAAATGTCATAAACTTGTCTCTACCAGTCGAGTCTAGCAAGAGCTCAACGAGTTCGCCTTCATCAACACATCGGGCAATCTTCAACCGACTCGCCGAGTTCGTTCTTGAACTCGTCGAGTTCATCTTCATCCATAAGGAGATGTTCAGTCTATGACTCGCCGAGTTATTCTTGAACTCGCCGAGTCCGTATTCATAAGTTGGGAGATTGCCTTGGACTCGCCGAGTCTGTTCATACACTCTTCGAGTCCCATGATTTCCAGGTCCAAGGCAAACCCCTAGCAGGCTGAGTGTTCCTTCCACTCAACCAAAACCATTTCCAAAAGACGTTTTGGGGGAAAAAGCGTCCCGACTCGCCGAGTCACCCAAGTGACTCGCCGATTCCCTCTTTATCCAATACCATACAGTCGATTTCAGTGGGACTTAATGCATCCCAATCATAGATCTGACCTCCTAGGGTCCCTTTTATACGTAAAGCTACGAACTTGATATCCATGCATGGGGTTTTTGGCTCAAAAGGCTATAAAATGGGGTTTGTATGATGCATGGGTCTCCCATGGCCATTAAGTTGGCACCTTTATGCCATGGGAACCCTCAATGGTTCCAGATCTGCAGCACAAACCCACATATGCAAGCAAATCTGAGCATAGCCTCTCAAAAGCTTAGAAAAGGTAGAAAAATAGCCCCAAAACAAGATCTAGGAAATAGATGGTCAAGGTTCAAGCTTTTTACCTTGAATGGACTGAGAATGAAGCAAAATCTCTGGATCTACTAGCTTCCTCTTGATCTCCTAAGCTCTCTTCTTCTCCTTCAACTTCAAACACACACAAAAAGGCACAAAAGAGCTCAAAATCACTTAAAAATGGTTTAGGGTTTCAATCTAGGGTTTCTATGAATTGGTAGGGTGATGGAGGCTGGTGTGGGACGAGATAAAGTGTTTAAATAGGGTGCAAACCCTAAATATTAGGGTTTTGTCCAGACAGCTCCTACTCGTTGAGTCGGTCTTCCGACTCGTCGAGTAGGTCACTTAAACCCCCGATCATCAGTCGAGTCTACTCGACGAGTCGGGCCTCCAACTCGTCGAGTCCCAGAGTAAATTGCAATGTTTTCATAATTTAAATGTGTACCAGGAATCGGGTGCTACATCAAATGCGATGCCTCATATGAATCACAAACACCAAAGCAAGTTGGATGATCTTGGAGAGAGGGGAAGGAGGCTCAAAATCAGCTCTTGATCTCTAGGGTTCAAGTGGTAGCCGAATTGTGAAGCCATAGGGTCCTTTATATAGGTGAGCTGCTAGGGTTTCAGTCAAAACCCTAATTGGATTGCTTAGGCCTTAAGCAGTCCACAGGAACCTTCCAGAAACAAGGATCAGACAAATTCAATGTGGGCTTTCCCCTTGAATTCGTCCACCCCTTTCTAAGGGATCCACAACCCAAAATCCAATTATCTTATAATTGCAATTCCAGTCCCCTAGGTTCAATTAATATCTTTTGATCACAAATTAATTCTTGACCAATATTAATTAACCAATATGATTTCTCCTTTAATATATTATTCATATAATATATTAATAAACCATAATAACCTCTTTTTCCATTATTCATCCAATCAAGTTGCTCTGGGGAAGGCAACCCAAAAGGACCATGCTACATTCGGGTCAAGTACATACCAAATATAGTTATGGGCTTAGACACTTAATCCAACACTTTTTGGATGTGGGTATTATAGATTAGATGCTCCAAGATTTTGATGGTGTTATAGAGCCCAAGGGTATATTTGTAATTTGATAACTCGGTCTTTTATGAATTTTAGGTTTGGTTCGGGGAGTTTTAAGGCTAAGGTGAGTGTTAGAAGTGTAGGGCTTCTCGTCACCTTTCTGTGGATATAAAGTTTGTCGGAAACGGACTTAGAGCGAAGAAGTTAGGGCCAGATGAAGTTTTAGGGTTTTAAAGGGTTCAATGAGTACGTGGGGCATGCTCGTCGTGTACGCGGGGCGTAATGGTTACGATGGTCGCTGGTGGTCTTTGAGTACGCCAAGCGTACTAAGGGGTACGCGGGGCGTACTCCCTTCAGCACCGAACCCTAATTTTGGGGTTTACCCCTATATAAGCAACATTATATCATTCCTATGGACATTTTAGGTCAACCTCCATCCCCTTTAGCATACATTGAAACCCTAGAGTGTCGTGAGTGAGTTTTGGAGCTTGGAAGAGTGTTTATGGTGGTATGTGTAAGAGAAGAAGAAGGTTGAAGACTCATTTCTTGGAGAGGAGCTTGGAGATCCAGTGGTGGCATCTTCATTTCGTAACTAATTTTGATTATGAACATCAGAAAGAGAATGCACCGAGCAATATATGTTACACTGAACCATAGTAAAACGTATATACTAGGATGGACTATGTGACATCCCTAATTTTCAAGGTTCGAAAAGGCCTTTTTATTTATTCTTGTTTAAATCAGAGTATTCTTTTGTAAATACGAAATTGGTCTCGTAAAAGGTATTTTTGAAGAAAATGTTTTTCATTGATTAATAAAACTTAGGATGTCCTAAATGATACATAAACATAAACATAAACATGCTTTACATCAATATTCTAGCAGCCTACAAACTCCTTAAATATCTCAGCAGATAATTATATTATCTATCAGCACCTTCGCATCGCTACATGTGATACAAAAAAATTGAGCGAGTCAGGTTGAGAAATCTGGTGAACACATAGGGTTTTCAACCCATAATATTATACTCCCTCCGTCATATATTTATAGTCCATATGTCATTTTTGAGTTGTCTCAAAATAATTGCCTACTTCTTAAAATGAATATCATTTTACCAAAATGCCCATCTTTATTACTTAACCAACCAAAACATTTAATGATGGTACTAAATCCAAGAAAGGGTAAAACTATCATTTTATTGGATAAAGTTAATGGTAATTAATGTTTCCTTAATCTGTGCGTTTTTTTGTCTGTGGACAATAATTTTGGGACGGAGGGAGTAATATTTAATATAATCTTCAACATTTAAATAACCCAGTTACCCCATTCCCGTTATTCTCGCTTTCAAATCCTGAAATGATGATCTCGAGAGATCTTTTCTAAAGGATCTTTGACAACACTCATCTATACTTCCCTAAATGATTAGGCACAACAGTATGACAACACTTTGAACATAGCACGACGATACAATAGTACTTTGGACGCAACACGACAATACAATAGTACTTTGGATAGGCACGACAGTACAATAGTACTTTGGATAGGCACGTCAGTATAATAGTACTTTGAATAGGCATGACAAGTCACAACTTATTTTTTCGCACATCTATCACTAACTTTTCACAAACACTATTTCACACAGCCCTATCACAACCTCTCATTTATTTTTTCACACAACTCTTTTACTACCCAATCATATTATTAAGTATAATATACGGTTTAATCAAGAAAGGCCCAGTTTGTTTACCTCTTAATTGAAAATTTGAGAGGTAACCTCTTAAAATTTCAGATATAGATTGTTTGGCAGCTTCTTATTTTTTGCCTCTTAATTTTTCAAAACCTATTAATATTTCACATATGGAATGGAGTCTGAAAAGCATAAGAGACGCATGTTCCTTTTTTACCCACCGCTCCTTCTATTCACTTCTACACCTTCGCCTCGACCTTCTTCTCTCGACGTGCACACCTTCCGCCTCCACCATCTGCCCTCTGGTCCGGTCACCGCTGCCATCCCCTTTTGCCTCCAGCTCCATTAAAAGTCGAAGACAACAACATCATGTAAGGTTTTTCCTTAAATCGATTTTCTGTAATCGATTTAAGAACTATGTTTCTTCCTCCCTTCGTCAGCAACACCAAACCCATAACCTCCTCCCACAGTCGATGCCTCTTCCACCATAGTTGTCTTCGCTTCCGTCTTCCCCACAACCACTGCCCTGGTGAAATCGATTTCTAGGTTTGACACCTGCAATCGATTTACAGGTTTGACGTCTGGTTCTCTAAAAATCGGATGCTTTGGTTCAAATTATGATATCTTGTGTTATTGATTATGTGAAGAACATCATGATTTTGATTTTGGATTCAAAGTTTCTGATTTTTTTGGTGATTTCTTTGATAGAATTGATTATGTAAATAACATTAATAACATAATGTTGTTAATTTCATCATAAATTTCGTCAGATGCTTTGCACTCAAAGCTATCAACATAATTGATGAACATCTGCTCTGAATATGAAGCAATTAGGAGCTTGGGTTTGACCATTTTAAAAGGTGTGACAAATGTTCTTTTTTATGTTATTTTATGAACACCTATTATGGGAAAAAAATTTGTTCTTTTTGGTGCTATTTTATGCAAGATTGGTTGTAGGAAATGAGTTTGCTTCTTTTTCTTCTTTTGTTTGTTGTGAATTTATAAATTTTAACTTATGATTGATTATTTTGTGGCTTGGGAATCTGAGATTGAGCAGCTGAATATGGAACACCTGCAAGTACATATCTGCTAAAAGATCATTATGGATTTTTTTTAAAGGGTTTAATGTTCATTTCTAGCAACCTAATTTGATGTACTTTTTTATCAAGGGTTTGATGTTCATTTTTAGCATCCTACTTTCAAGGAAAGATCATTTATTATGTTTTGATGGTAAATGGCAGGTTTTGAGTGTTTTCGAGAAGTTGAAGGATAGTCGATGATTGTTTAGATTTGTTTTGATGATTGTTTAGATTCGTATAGCTTATTTATATTATTATTTTTTTATAATTATTTTAGAAGTTATTGGCTCAATTATTTTGATAATTTTGTAACAATAGTATTGAATTTTAAATAATAATAATAGAAGGGTAAAATGATCATTTTTATAATTCAGGATAACAATTCAAAGGTTCCAACCAAACAACATGTAAAAAATTCAGATCTTACCCTCGTATAAATTCAGATCTTAAAAATCCAGATTCTGCCAAACAACCCTAACAATCATATCATACTGTACAAATATATTAAACACAACAAAAACAATGCACATAACATTTAACCGTTTACAATACTTGTATATATGTGTAATTTGAAAGTAACTATGCCCTCACCCGATTTAGGTGGATGACTAGTGATTTGGGCATCGTTTTGCGTTAGAATTTTGACGTTTCCCTTGACGTGACCTAGATATGATTATTACTAAGTCTTACTTTGATATTACTTATGACTAATGATAGTTTAGATTCCTCAACAATCCCAATGTCTACATCAAGATCTATCAAGTAAGGAATAACCAAGTAGGATCATATCGGAGGTAGGGTCTGTATGGTATACAAAGTATACTGTTTGGAAATCCTACTTTAAACACCTCACTAAATCCAGCCTAGACATCAATCCTGTAAGTAGATCAATTAGTAATATGACTTGGAATCACTGACAAATATTAATTATAGGTTCATAATGACTAAGACTATAATAATAAGTTATACTGAACGCGATATAAGTGTAGCTTAACTTAAGGAGATTCTCTTGTTAGAAGTCCGGAAATTGCACTGGCAGAGATTCTACTCGAAAGCTACTACTGGTCGGGCCTCAGGGACCTCAGGGCTTCGCCGAAATACTAAAAACTAAGGGAAAATGGGGCTAAGGCAGAGAAATCTCGAGAGAGAAAGGCTATAGGGGTGAGGAGACCGAATGAGAGACAGATTGCTATTTATAGGGTGAAAAATTATCTGCACGCCGTACACATGGTCGGACAGTGTGATGTGGCGATTCCTGAGCGGTGACACGTGTCACAATTTGGGTGGGCGTCAGATGCACGACACGCATCTTGTCTGTGCGCGAAAAAATTGTATTTTCTGTAAAAATTCATATCTTCTTTATACGAGTTCCGTTTTGTCGTACTTTATATCCACCCGTAGCTGTCGGTTAGATCTACAACTTTCATTTAGACTCCATTGACTAATTTGGACTTTATTTTATAGTTATATTTTTAACAGGCTTAGATTGTTAAAGTTCGTTAAAAATTCATAACTCTCTCGTTCCACGTCCGTTATCGACTGTCTTTATATCGACAGACTCCTATTAACGAGATATTCAACTCTCGTTCAGGTTGTTTTTCCTCAATCAACCGATTTCAATTTCGGTTTTCTGAGTCATGTATTACTGCGCTGAAACTTCAAAAAATCATAACTTCCTCTCACGAAGTCAGATTTGGACGTTTTCTATATGCACGCTCTCGGTTTTATGACTACTATAACTTTTGGTTAGATCACTTAGGCAAATAAGCAATCTATCAGTGATTCACTTTTTACGATACGTAGAGTGATGTCGGTTTAATCACAGAACTTCAAAGAAGCATAACTTTTTAATACGAAGTCGGATTTCAGAGTTCTTTATATGTACGGAATCGTTATCACATATATTATAATTTTAGTTAAGATTATTTATCATAAATAAATAATCTTCTATCAAAAAGTCATTTTTATCCTTTATTATATTTTAATTGTCTGGTCCGAATCTGTGAGCTTTACAAACTATTCTAGAAACAAAATTCCTACAAATCAGAGGTAAATATAACTTTACAAAGACAATATAAACTATACATATAAAATATCTTATCACTAAGATAACAAATTTGGCACCGTGTTGCAAAAGTAATATTCATGTTGTTGTGAGAAGCTTAGGTCAGCGGTTGATACACTGACAAGTAAGTATCAACGTGAAATAGGTTTGCCTCATCAGATTATAAAGTTCGACCTTATAATTTTAAAATGTTATATTAAATTACCTTAACGAGAGTGTTATAAAGTGTGGTAAAAAGACTAAAATGCATTCATGAGTCGTACAAATGAAGGATGTTAACGAGAAGAAGTAGACGATATCAAGTATCAGATACCAACCATGATAATTAATTTAGTTAGATTGAGAACTAAGCTTGCTACTATTTCTTTAGTTAGAATAATGGTGATATGATTTTATCATTATTTTATGATAATACATTTTTTATAATTTTGATATTTTTGTGATAACTCCAAAGAGTAATTATTTAGGGATGCTTGGGATTGAATTTAAAAATGATTAGTTTTTCAAAAACTCAATAAACTTAAAAAAATATTCGAGAAATAAAAAATGTATCTGAAAACAACTTTTGACTACCTTCAAAAATAATTTTTAGAAAGTGACACCCTCGGATTTTTTAAAAATAGTTTATGACATTTTCATCAAAAATGACTATAATACATATATAAGTTAAACATACCATTTTTTTAAAATGACTTATCAACTTATATCTTATTACCACAACATAATTTAATCCAAATATTTTTTAACTATTTTTTTATTGTCAAATAAGATAATAAACATTTTTATAAAAGTGTTATATAACAAATCCCAAAGACCCTTGAAACATGCTATTATACAATGTATTAAAACCTAGATTTCTAGTTGACCCGATGGCGTGAACAGGTCATTGGTCAACCGATTGAACCATTGAATCTACCCGGTTTTCAGAAATTTATTCTAAAATACTCATATTAGCAAACTTTCATATATAGTTATCATTGGTTTTAAAAATATATATTACTCATTAAAATCATTCACACATAACTTTTGACATCAATTTGTAAAAAAATTATATTAGTTTTGATTATTTTTACTTTTAATAGTGATTAACTTTTACGATTTATAATTTATAAATGCACAAATTGAAGATCGATCCAAATATATCAAAAAGTAAACATAAACAACAATACCGATTCATAAATAGATTCAACCATTGAGTCATTTTGGTTTCACGTCGCCAGTCTATCTAGTTTTTTTTGGGAAACTCGACTGGTTAATCCAGTTCATAAATAGACAAAAATCCATTATGGAACTGTTTCTTCACCAGTTTCACCCACCGGATCAACCCCGATTCTAAAACACTACTGTTAGACTGTTAGGTGTGCGCAACGTCCACGGGCGTTTTTAGCATCTGAAGAAGGAAATAACGTTTGAGGGAGATTGTGTTGGTAACGGGAAGCAACGACAAGCCTATAACGTCCAAAAAACGGTGAAGGGGGCGGTGTTTGTTCCGTGGTAACACCGATCCGGTTGCCACGTTTGACGCCCATGTGGATGTTGCCACACCAAATATTCTTATAAAATATAAACAACTATAGCCTCGGGAAAAGAAAAGTTATCTAAAAGAGGCCGCTTTTTCTAAATATTTCTCACCTGCCTCCTTCAAACTTATCCTATTTCATTATTCACCCTCTAAGAAACCATAGACCAAAAGCATAGACATAAGCATCTCTCCGATCTCAGTCTTCGCCATCACTCAACCCAGCCATGGCAACCACAACCTCCCACCGACCACCTCCAAAACCACTCGATCTCGAAATCACAATCGTATCCGCGAAACACCTCAAGAACGTCAACTGGAGAAACGGAGATCTAAACCCCTACGCCATCTTCTGGCTCGACCCCGATCGCCGCCTTGCCACAAAATCCGATGACTCCAACTCCACCAAACCTGTCTGGAACGAACGGTTCCTCATCCCTCTCCCCTCCTCCCCGTCCACCGCCGTCCTAACACTGGAGATCTTCCACTCCAAACCTTCCGACACACCGAAACCCTTAGTTGGAACCCTACGCGTCCCAATCGACGACTTACCTAACCTCGAAGACTCCACCATCATCAGAACTTTCGAGCTCCGTCGTCCTTCTGGTCGTCCCAACGGTAAGATCCGGCTGAAACTTGCTCTCCGTGAACGCCCTTTACCCGATTACCAAATTGCCCCTCAACCTGCATATTATTATTCCACTGCCCCTCCCCCCTCTTACGGTAGGTATCCATCTTCCCAGTCTCAATACAATCCTTCTCCTTCCCTCCCACCGCCACCGCCATCGGCGGTAGCTCCTCCGGCACCCTCACCACCGCCGCCACACCCATACCAATACGGATCGTATTCGGATCCATATTCTGGTTATTACCAGGGAGGATACTACTCTCAGCCACCGCCTCCGCAGACTCCACGACCATTTAATGATAGGCCCTCAAGCTACGGCGGTGGTAGCAGCGGGCCTAGCGCCCCAGTCGATTATGCTCAATATGAGCATAAACAGAGGCCAGCGAAGGTAGCATCAGGGCCAGGATTTGGGACGGGAGTAGCTGTGGGAGCAGTGGCAGGGGGATTAGGAGGACTTGCAATTGATGACGGATTGAGGTATGAAGAGGAAAAGGTTGTGGAGAAAGCTGAGAGTGATTTGAATGCAAGGGAACTTGATGATTACAATAACTATCGTCGTGTTGATTATTGATTTAGTCACCAGAGTGGTTCGGACTCTCGCTTAAAGCTTTATCCATTAATGAGGTAAATCTTCAGCTATATCATTATGGTTTTTATGTTTGTGTATATGTAATTGAAGTTATTAGAAGTTGTGAAACATGAGAAGCAATTTGACATCATTTCTGGTTCATAATTCCACTTTGTTCCCTCTTGAAGCAGGATTGATTTGTAAATCTCTATTTGTGCGTTCTTTATGTGATCAGCTTTGTTGGTGAATCATTGCTGTTTTGCTTGGGCTTGTTAATTGTTTATTCAATCTTGTTTATCATTTATCATTCATGCGTGTTAGGTGCCTTGTATGGTCATTATCCATTCATGAAATTTATGAACTCATTCATTTGATAGGCCATAGGTTGTCGCATATTTGATTGGTTGTTTATTCAAAAATTGAAATCAAAAGAGTTAAACCGGGAATAAGAACCATAAAAAAGACCTTAATATTGGTTTTTGTTCAACATTTAACAAAGCATTCATTCCATTAATTAGAATGACCTTGACAACTTTATGATGCAAATGGGCTTCGGGCATCTCCAACCCACCCCAAACTCCATTTCTTTCCTTATTCTTCTCCAACCCTACCCCATTTTCACCTCCATTTTTTGAGATATGAATAGTAGTCCCTCTCATTTTTATTTTATACATTTTTAGTTTATTTTATCTACTAATTATACTTTAAATGCAATATTTAATATTTATAATATAATGTTATATACTAATTTATATTAATTAATCATAAATATAGAGTTTAATCAGTAGAGGGGTGTATTTGGCAATATATATAAGTTATAAAAATGGAATATTCTAGGAATATACTTTTTAGGGTAAAAAATGGGGTAGAAAATTGAGTATACTACTTCATTTTTTACTCGATTTATGAGGGAAAATATGGAGATGAGTTGGAGATGGTTATGTTTGGCGTACTAGCTTAAAAGCTAACTGTTAACTTAAAAGCTATCTGATAGTTAAAAAACTAGCCGATAAAAAATGATGTGTGGTAAAACTGACTGAAAAGTCAACTGAAAATATAAAATAATGAAATAAAAGGACGTTTAAAATATGGTCAGAGGCTTGAAGCCTCCTCA
This sequence comes from Lactuca virosa, assembly GCF_052849685.1. Taxonomy (NCBI): domain Eukaryota; kingdom Viridiplantae; phylum Streptophyta; class Magnoliopsida; order Asterales; family Asteraceae; genus Lactuca; species Lactuca virosa. Next base: position 289,425,340 of record NC_136427.1, on the reverse strand, counting down.
CAATCATCGGTTTTGCCAATAGTGTGAATTCTCCATTACAAACAAAGGGTGTGTCAAAAATTAATTGGGTTGCTTGGGCCAAGGTCCTTGCCGTTAAAAAAGATGATGGACTTGGTGATAAGCTGAATCATTGCTTTCCGAACTTATATGATATTGAGAATTCAAAAGAATTGCTTTGTTGCTGAAAGTTGTAGACCCATATTTTAGGTTTCTCTTAATTCTGACACTTTATAAATTTTATATGATTTTTATAGAATAATGTGGTTTAGTTGTTTAAAAAAACAAACAATTTCCTATTGGAACCTATTTTCGGCCCATTTTTCGAATTTTTGAAATGTAAAACATGAAAGTTATATATCTATTAAGTTCTACAAAATTTTGGATAAGATCATTCCAATAATGTATGAATTTTATATTATTTTTCAAAAATAGTGTCATTTAGGTGCAGTTTGTTTTTTTGAAGCAAAAATTTGTGAAGTTTGCGGACCACCTCTGCAATCCTCTGTAACAGAAGAAGTGGAACAAACGGTTGCAGCCCATAATAAGAAGCATGTTTGTTTTTTAACATCTGCAGACTGCTGCAGTAAGCTGAAGTTTAAATAAACTAATTTTATAAACTGAAAATAGTTTTCAACACCGAAATTTAAATAATTCTAGTCTTAAAACATTGAAAGAATACAAAAAAAAACATATAAAAAACAAAAATATAAAACTTTAAAAAAAAAACTTACAAAAATATAAAAGAAGCTAACAACTTTATTCTAAAAAAAACTAATTTTAAAAAACACAAAAAGAAAATAATAAAAAAAATAAGAAAGAATTGCAAGCGATGTCTACAAAGTTCGTAAAAAATTAAACACGTTAAAAAAATGAAATTGAAACTGAAAATATTATTAGCAGAAACGGTAAAAAATTAAAAAAAACTTAAAGTTTTTTTTTTAAAAAATCAAGTTAAAAAAAATTTGTGGAAACTATAATAAGAAATTGTATCAAATCCGTAAATAAAAGTTTGAAAAAATCTAAGTTTTTAAAAAAAATAAAAGTTTCAAAAAAAAATAAGTTATACCAAAATTCTAAAAAAAACACTTCAAAAAAATGAAAGCTGAAGATGTTTGAAGAGACAAGTCAAGTGCTGCGCCACGCAGCACACGCGCAGAGGTTTTGCAGTCTGAAGTCTTCCAAAAAACAAACTGATGCGAGAGGGAAAGTGATGCGCGTGTGCTGCGCCGCACAGCAGAAAGTGGTTTGAAGAGGTTTTTTTAAAAAAAAACAAACAATACCTTAGTTGTTCACAAAACGAATTAGCTTAGGTTAGAACATGATTTGGATGTATAACATTTTGAATTTCGTAAAACTCATAACTAGAAAACTTTAGATTTAGGTGTTAGTTTTCTACGGACTTTTGAATCGAATCAATTTGATATTATATGAATTTATTACTCCCTCCGTCACATATTTATCGTCTACTTTTGATTTTTGAAATATTTATTTTTTATTCTTGATTTCGATGTATAACCTTAAATATTTTTATTTATGTTATAATTTACTTGATAAAACTTATAACAATAAAAAGATATTTAAAACACAATCTATTCATATATTTTGCATCAAGTGTTATATATCAAAAAACAAAAATATTTAAGGTTAAAGTTGAAGAATAAATATTTTAAAAGTCAAAAGTGAAAAATAAATATGGAACGGAGGTAGTATAAATTATATAGAACATTGTCGTAAATTTCACTGAATTAACACTCAATTATATGTATAGTTTTTGCATAAAATAAAATTTAGTTATGAAGTGTGATGATTCATGAAAAATAATTGTATCAATCTATTGATTAGAGTGTGTGATACCGAAAATACATAAACTTATCATTTGCATCAAAAGATAAACATAAAGAACATTTAAAGTAGATTGTATACCAAAGATTCATATGCTATACTTGTTATATGTTCTAATGGTGTTTTAGTGTAATATTCGATTCAATTAATAATAAATTTAGATCATTTACCCAAATTATATGATGTAAAATGCTTGATGTGTGTGGTTACTAAAATGTTGCATTTAGTTTATGATTTTGGATCTGCATATATTCCAAGTTGATGATTTTGATTTTGTACTAGGTTGACGATTTTGAGTTTGTACTAAGTTATTTGGATTTTAGTTTGTATTTTCGATCATTGAAACAAAATATATGTACGAAATATCACAATGGTAAAGTGAAGCAATTGTTTTTTGTTATGTTGAAACCAAAAACTATAAATCATAGATATAAAAACTATAAATCATAGATATGAACTTGTAAAATAACAAAACTCCATGTTGAGAGATCAAAATATGAAGTTGATGTAGGCACACCAATGAATCAGAACAAAACTTCGAATTGAAATTCCAAGAATACGCTCAGTAGGGTTTTTTTTGATTGCATAATACCCGTCTCTAAAACATCCAAGAAAAACAATACTTATAAGTAGTTTTAAATCAACCCAAATAAGAATTAATGCTATTCCAAAAATAATGACGTAAACTATGGGGATATAGTTCCATGTTTAAGAAAAGATAATGATCACCAATAGAAACATAACAATCAAATCTCTTCCATGTTGGGCTCAACTTCGTTATTTATTCTGTTATCTCCTCCATCATCCTCCTTGTCTTGGAAATGACTCGTCATCGAGTCAAATTAATTGTCACCCTCGCGTGAATATTGAAATAAATCAGCAACATTGAAGATGGTATAAGCATTATAGTGACCAGGGAGTTCAATCTTATAAGCATTATCATTAATTCGTTGAAGAACCCTAAAAGGACCATCTCCCCTTGGCTTCAATTTCCCGAAACGCCTTGCCGGAAAACTTTCGTGTCCTAAATGAATCCAAACGAGGTCACTTTCTTCGTAAAGAATTTGTTTCTCGTGCTGATTTGCCCGAATATGATATTGTTCATTGTGTTTGATGATTTGATTACACACTTGTTAATGAAGTTGTTTGATTTGTGTGGAATGGTCTTCTTCCTCAACGCTATAATGCTCAACAACTAGAAGTGGGGATAAATCAAGTGGAGTTAAAACGTCCCAAAAATTATAAGTGAATTTTTTTCCTTAAATCAATCAAAACAACCATTCATTCAACTTGAAATCCCATCAGAGTATAAAAGCATGTCATACAATCATCAGAGTACAAAACAAATCAAGTCATGTAGAACACTGGTGGATGCGATACAATCATGTCGAGTTCTTCCCCTTGGAACTAGAAGTACCTGAAACCATAAACATAAAGTCGTAAGCACAAAACTTAGTGAGTTCCCCAAAATACCACATACAACACAACATAATAATCAACTAAGGTTATCAAAAACCTCTGGAGACTATCAGCGGTCCCCAATGGGCTAACAACATGTCCTGTGGCTTAACAACACACCTCTCGGGTTATCAACAACCCTGGGGACTATCAGCAGTCTCATGGACTTACAACAGTCCATGAGTTATCAACAACTCATTTCATATGTAACAGAAATCAACAAATAAGACCCAGCTGGTCGACATGCATATACTACCACATAGGCAAGTATAGTGAGAAGACTCACCTCTTAGTCGATAATCAGCTGCTACTGCTCTCACTGCCAGAAATACCGATGCTATACACCACCTATCCAGCCATACAAGGTAAACCCTAAAATCGACTTAGAGGGGCTTAAATACGAAGGAAACCCTAAATGATCATAGGCTTGGGCTGCAGCATGTCTCATGTCGTGACACCTTATGTCTCACGTTGTAAGAATGGTTTCGAAACACGTTTCATGTATTTTGCTTGTCACGTCGTGACCACCCAATGGCCACATCATGACACTCTATTTTCTCCAAAAACCAACATTTTGACTCCTTAAGACCCAAAATCAATTCATCCTGGAAAACGGGTGTTACTGGAGTAAAAGGGTTGCATCCATAGACAACCATTAGGGACTTTTTCTCACTGTTCGATGATTGGAGTGGTTATATGCAAACTCGACTTGAGAAAGGATTAGATCTCACTGTTTGGGGTTATCACCAACGAGACTGCGTAGGAGGTTGCCTAAACTGTGATTTGTAACATCAGTTTGACCGTCCGTTTGCGGATGGTGGGAGCTACTAAATTAAAAATGTGAGCCCATAGGTTTCCAAAGTGTCCGCTAAAAATAACTCACGAACTGTTCGCGGTCAAAAGTTATCGTCTTCGGGATGCCATGAAGCTTGACAATTTCAACAAAATATAACTATGCGATTTGACTTACTTCGTACGTTTTGGAACAAGCACAAAATGAGCCGTTTTAGAGAAACGGTTAACAATGACAATAATGAAATGTTTTTATTGTTGGGTATGCGGTAAACCCACAAAAATCAATGCTCCCGTCCTCCCAAGGATCTTCAAGAACAGGTAGCGGGTTATATAATCATGCGTTAGTATTGTGAGTTTTGGCAGTATGGCATTTCCTACATCTCACAATGATGTGCGAAACATCCCTTTCCATCTTAGGCCAATAAAATTTACCACAAATCAAGATAAGTGTCTTATCTCAACCAAAATGACCAGCAGGTCCGCCTTAGTGGCTTTCTAAAATAATGGAGTTGCGTAGAGAGCATTTAGGAACACATAACCGACCAACATTGAAAAGGTACTCATCATTCATGGAGAAATCATGCAACGGTTGACGTTGACATTGATGCTAAATGTCTTGAAAGTTGGGGTCATCTTGATATAAAGCACAAAAATTATCAAAACCACACACCTGGAATTTTCATTGGTGACATCAATGCATTATGACGACTTTGGCCATCCGCTATGGTATTTGACAAACCATCTTTGTGTTGTATGACAAAAGAATAAACTTGAAGAAACTCAACCCATTTGGCATGACGAAGATTGAGTTAATGTTGTCCATTAATATATTTAAGGGCCTAGTGATCCAGAAAAATAATGAACCCGTTTGGTAAAAAGTAATGTTGCCAATATTCCAAACTACGTATAACCACATAAAATTATTTGTCGTATGTAGTGTATTTGCGATGGGCCTCATTGAACTTCTCAATAAAGAAAGTGATTGGTCGTTGTTTTTGACTTAATACTCTACTAATGCCAAGCCCGAAAGTGTCACAATCAACTTGAAACACTTTATCAAAATTTGGGAGTGCAAAAACGTGAGCTTGGGTGACCCTCTTTTTGAGTTCTTCAAATACATGAATTGTTGATTTGGTTCATTTGATTTTTCCACCTTTTAAAAATACATTTGGGTGACCCTCTTTTTGAGTTCTTCAAATACGTGAGCTTGGGTGATCCTCTTTTAGGTGTGATCTTTGTAAGTCGCATTGACTCATATTTGCTAGAGAGCATTTAGGAACACATAACCGACCAACATTGAAAAGGTACTCATCATTCATGGAGAAATCATGCAACGGTTGACGTTGACATTGATGCTAAATGTCTTGAAAGTCGGGGTCATCTTGATATAAAGCACGAAAATTATCAAAACCACACACCTGAAATTTTCATTGGTGACATCAATGCATTACGACGACTTTGGCCATCCGCTATGGTGTTTGACAAACCATCTTTGTGTTGTATGACAAAAGAATAAACTTGAAGAAACTCAACCCATTTGGCATGACGAAGATTGAGTTAATGCATCGGTGGCTGTTTCACATAAATCTAGGAGTGCTAATGTAATATTGATACCATCATTTTTAAAACTATATGTATTATTAAAACCATTATGATTGATTTTTCGATCGTATTATCATGGTCGCCCCAACAAAATGTGACATTCATCCATTGGAATCACCTCACACCATACCTCATCATTGTATTTATGGCCGATTGAAAATTGAACTAAACACCGCTTACTAACCTTAACAACGTTGCCTTTTTTAACCATGTGAGTTGGTACGATTTGGGATGGTTTTCTACTTCAAGTACTAACTTATCCACCAAGCTTTTCACCACCATGTTTTCACAATTACCCCGTCGACAATGATGCTACAAACCTTTCCCGTTGCGGTGCATTTGGTACGGAAGATGTTATTACATCGCCATAATGTATCATCTAAATTTTAGACAACATTACATTGAGAACATGTTAGATCACCAAAGCTTCACCATGATCAACATACACCACTTCACTATCCTTTTCAACTAATTCTTCCTAATTATCGGTATCATAGATAAGTGTCGGGTCTTCCACTAACTTTACTACTTGTTTGTTAGGACATTCTCTTGCAAGATGGCCTATTCCTTGGCACTTGAAAGGACGAATAACACGTGGAGCGGGTGTAGTACTTGCATTGTTGGTATGGGTGTCAATTTTAAAGGGGGAAATTTATTGCTTGTTGTCGAGGGAAGCCAAGAAGGGGCTGTAAACCGATTGGTTGAGGGTCTGTTCCGATTTTTGAGTTGTTTTTCGACCTTGAGAGCCAAGCAATAAACATCGACATATGGCCAATATTGTCGGAGGTGCACTACATCGGCGCTATCAGAACGAAGATCAACAATGAATTCTTCGACAGAGGAGTTTTGTTGGTTAAGATTGTGGTAGTCAAGAAAAGCTTCTTGTGGGTGATTGATCAGGAGGTACTTTGCCTGTAATAACTCTTTCATATTCGCCCATGTCTCAACTTTAGGCTTCCCGTCTTGTGATAGTTGTTTCTTTACATGATCCCACCAAAGAGAGGCATATTTTTGAAGCAGAATGTGTAACATCTCTTCCGGGTAATGATTTATTTATGTTTTTGGTGCAATTAAAATATCAAAATTAAGGATTAAATGGTCACGACGTCATGAAGGATGCATCATGATGTGGCCATCGATGCTTAACGTATGCATTCATTTTAGGTATCATGACTTGATGAGCATGTTGTAACGTCGTGACGGCTGCCAGAGTGTTAACCCTAATCTCGGGTTTGTGCCCGATTTAAAGGAAGTAAGGGTTAGGGTTTGCACACCCTCGGCTTCCGTCACCTCCTTTGACCCTCAAGAGAACCATAATCCTCCATTGTTGATTGTGAGCTCCTTTTTTGGTGGCTTTTAGCGTTGAAGAATGAGAGAAGGCATTTTGGTGTATAATTCCAGCTAGCAAGCCTCTTCCTCATCACCTTGTGCTACCTTAAGACACTTGTAAGTCCTCAAGTTTCCGTCTTTTTAGCTCAAGCATGTTAGATCTAGAGTTTTGTCCACTTTTCTCAATGTTGACGAAGTTTGAGTGATGGGATCTCATAAAGTTGGCAACTTTATGAGTCCTTGAGACTCCTTTGGGACCCCCTTACTCCACATTTGGAAGATTAGTGAGTTATGGATTCCATGCATGAACTTTGGTCTCATTTTCCCTTCATTTTGGCATAGTTTGTGTTCAAGACATGCATTGGACACGCATGTCTATAAAGAAATGATTTTTATGGTCCTTTGAGTTGGAGGAAGCCTTTTAGAAAGTTTGAATGTTTGTCTTGAAGGATTAAGAGCTTAATGCTTTAAACTGTCCAGAGCGATTCCCACGACGTGACAGGTTGAGTGTCATGTCGTGACGTGTGACCATTTCGCGACTGTTTTGTCCTAATTGGGTCACGACGTGACCAATGGGTGGTCACAACATGACGGTCAGCTGGGGATAACTTTGACTGTTGACTTTTAACCATGGTTGACTTTTAGTCAAATTAAGGTTATAGGGTGTAGACTGAGAGGGTACTTCTTTATTGATGTTAGGTGTCGTTGTACCTGTCTACTGTATGTGTGAGCTATGGTGTTTAGATGCTATCTGCGAGGTGAGTCTTCTAACTATATTTACATATGTGGTAGTTATGTGTGTTGACCATCTGGGTCCTAATTGTTGATTGCTATTATATGTGTAACTGAATTTCTGATAGCTCCTAGATTGCTATGAATCCACGGGATTGCTGAAAATCCCCAGGTTGTTTATAACCTTGAAACATGTTGTTAATCCACATGACATGCTGTCAGCCCACTGGGATTGCTGATAACCCATAATTGTATATTATGTTGTGTTGTATGTGATATTTTGGGAAACTCGCTAAGCTTCGTGCTTATAGTTGTGGATTAAATGTTTTTTAGGTACTTCTGATGATCGCATGAAAATGCTTGACTGTACACTTCGGCTTGCAAATTTTATGGTTTCCGCATTCTGTTACTCTGATTTGGATGGTTGTAATTGATATGCCTAAGTTTTATCGACTCGGTTTTTATAATACTTGATGTTTTAACTATATTAAAAATGAAAACTTTTGTGGTAAAAATTGGGATGTTACAAGTTGGTATCAGAGCCCCAGTTTGAGGGATTTGGATGAACATTCACGGGATTCCATACTCAAACTAAGGATCTGAAACTTTTATAAAAACCTTTTTATAAAAGAATAAATTTTAAAGAAAAGAAGGAAGGAAGCGAGGTGTACAGTCAGGCGGAGCTTGAGGAAGTGATCTCTCAAAATAATCATATATGTGTTATATGCTGTGTTAGAGTTGTTGCTATTTGAGTTGATAGAAATACATGCTAGTTGATAGGCTAAGGACCCCTAAGGAATTTCAGGATAGGATTGCCTAATTTTGTGATGCTTTATAGCCTAGGAGAATACTTGTGGATGCTTTGTTAGGGTTGAAACTAAGATTGCTAATTGCTTTGTGTATACTGCATGGTTGTACATAATTAGGATTTTATAGCCTTGGAATGTTTGGTTTAACCTTACTTCTTGTTCCTAGTCTGGTTATGAATTTTAGGTAGAATCTTTTATTCGAATGTCTAGCGAGTTTGGGTTATGAATTTTAGGTAGAATCTTTTATTCGAATGTTCCTAGCGGAGACTTCTGGCGGAGCTGAGTTGTGGCTGAGGGGGGACCTAGGATGAGTACCTAAGAGTTTAGATGTGGCACCTTTTAGCACATAAGTGTGTGTATGTGTGTGTGTCGCTGCAATGAGAGCGGAGTGATTTTGTGACTTAGAACCTCGACATAAAGTCTAAGTCAACTACGGATAGGTGTGAAAGGTAGTATGAGCCTGTACTATTGAAAGCATAGGATATGTATGTGACTTAGAAAGAATCTCGAGTGTACTGAGGAATTATTTGGGATATGTATAGTGTTTGTGTGTGCTTTAGCGGATTTTGACATTTTCTTTGTGTATTTCAGTATGGTGGTTACTCGAGGTTCAGGCTCTGGCGATCCATAGATGCAGAATACCAGTGCCGATGAGATATGTAGGATCATTACCGCACAGGTGGCCACAACGGTTAGGGAGGCTATACCGGAGGTGTTTGGGTCTAGTTTTGGCCCAAAAATATATACCAGTATTAAGTGATGGTCCAAATATGCTGCCTCATTCGAATGATGCCCTTGGTCCTGACTCAGTTGGCTCATGGCTAGGGCCAGCCTTGTATGTTGCTAAATGATACATCTCAAAACTGAATTATAATGTTCGAACTAAAAAATGAGCTTAAAAAGTTATTAAGATATCAACAACAACAAGATTTCTATAAGCATCACCTTAATGTGACATATTTATTATAAATGAATATTGTTTTTGGAATCTGTAAAAATTCAACACATATTTCGTACACTTATTTTGTTTATTCATAAAAATGTGGGGATGTCTTGATATATATATATATATATATATATATATATATATATATATATATATATATACACACACACGAGAATCGGTTTAAAACAATCTCTTGTGTTTTCAATGAAATGTGTAGCACTTTATTGTTTGTAAATTTAGAATTAAATAGTATTTCATTCTTTGAAAAGATTCATAAAATCCAATAATATATGAGCAAATTCATCAAAACAATATAAGATGCCCAATCGGGTCCTCCACCTGTTCTTATTGTGAGTCGGAAGAAGAAGACGCCGCCCATGTGATATTAAGATTCCCAATGGCTGCCAAGGTTTGGGAAGGTGTTTCTCTGGTGTGGGCTACCTGGAACAAAACTTGTGTCAATTGAGCAGCTTGTGAAATTTCCCTCACAATGGGGAACATGTCCAAATAAACGGAAAATCCTAATAAGTATATGTTATGGAACGGCATGACTCATCTGGAAAGCAAGGTGTGATCGGATCTTTAAGAAGATTCGACCTTCCCCTGTCGTAGTGGCAGATATGGTAAAATCCATAGTCTTTACATGGATAAAACACAGGAGAGGCAGTTGTAACTATAAATGGGTCGAATGGTGTATTAATCCCTTTCTTTGCCTGTAATTTTTTCTCCTCTAAAACCTTGTAATTCCCTCCTAGCACCTTGCTAGGGGTTGTTTCGTTTTGTTTAATAATATTTGCCGGTTCCAAAAAAATCAAAACAATATACATAGTTTGTTTGTTTGTTTTTTTGTTTTTTTTGTTTTGTTTTTTTTTTGATAAGTATTAATGCATTCAACAAGAAGTTAAAATAACTAACATGGAAAGATGTGTATTCTATATTTGGAATTATGTGACTGAAAATAACTTAACGTTTTCTCAAAATATCATCATCAAAATATCATCATGGATTCAGTTACAAAATTAATTATGATGCTATCATTGGAACTAGGGAGTTTTTAGAAGAAAAAATTCACTAAGGTTCAACTGATTTCCAAATGGGAATTAAGAGTTGATGATATATTGGAAGTACAAAGTTAGATTACCAAATAAGAATATCTTGATATTCCTCTCATTTTCTTTGGTACTCGGGATCACAAAAATTAAAAATAGAATATATTTTTTCTAGTTCCCTTCCTTTTTCTTTTCTCTTCTTATTTCCTCCTCGTTTTCTTTCATTTATCAAACTCGGGAATACAATGTAGATATGCGACTAGGTGTAAGACTCATGTATTACATGGGTTCATTTAAAAGATATTAAATATGAAATTCTAAACATTTAAGAAGCTTGAATTTATAAGAAAAATTAAAAAATATTGAATTATTAAAATTAAAGTGTTTTTTCTCTTTTAAATTTAAACAAATAATTTAGATAGACAAACAAAGGAAACTAATAGGGTTTTAATTTAGAAATTTTGAAATTAGAAGTAAGTCAAGTAATGAAATTGATATCATTTATTATTATATTTATTATAATTAATATATTTAATTAGATATTATATGAAAATTAATAAAAATGAAACAACCACAAATTGCCAAGTGGAAAAAACTTAATTGAAAATAACCACAAAATGACATGTGGCCAAATCAATGAGAATGTGACATGTGTCAAATAGATTTTCATTTATTATAGTAGATTGTATTTTGTCAGGATCACAATGTAAGAATGATATGTGATTGTATTTTGCCAAAATCTGGAAGTATATCATTATGATATGAAATCGAAGCTTATAAACTTAAAAGAGAAGTGTATATTTTTGTGAGTAGTTTGTTGGGTTAAGTTGGGGAATATCCAAGTATAGATCATCAAAATTTTAAAATAGAGTTTGTAGTTGGGCCTATTGGGCTTACTTATATATATTGTACACGACGTATATTATAAAGGGAAAAATATCTACATCGGGACAACGCGTGATATGTGACTTACGATTTTTTAGACACCAAGACTTTCCTATTAATACATCTCTATCCCTATCCTTATCCTTATAAATGAATAATTTTATTTTGCTATTGACAAACATATTATTGAAACTTCTCATTATATCTCATTTATCATGACACTTGTCAACTATTAATTTCAAAATTTAAATTTTAAATTTTAAATTTCTCACTGTAATTAACATTAAATTAATAATTGATTCTCCATTTTAAATTTTAAATTTTAATTTTTAATTTTTTCATTCTAATTATATTAAATTAATAACATTATATTATAAAATAAAATTAAATTAATACATATTATAAAATGATATAACTTCACGTGTTTTTTTAAATCAACGATTATAATTTTATATAACAAAAGAAATATCTCTTAAATAATAATTTATTTAAAATAATTGATTATTAATTTTAATTTTTTAATATAAAAGTTTAATTAATTTTATACCCGTTGTTTTCACGGGTTATAAATTAGTTGTATTAATACATACACACAATGCATTCGCATACATATAAGTATACATACATACACGTGTACGTTTCCTTAACGAAGATCGTAAACATTACTTGAATAAAACCAAATATACTAGGATTTAAACTCATCCTATAAGAATATCTTGATGGTTTTATAAATGTGTTTTTTATAATAAAAGTTTGAGTAAATTACAGTTTTAGTCCTTGTGGTTTGGGCTGATTCGTAGGTTTGGTCCAATTTTTGAAAAGTTGATAACTAATATCCCTATGGTTTCAAAAAATTACACAAACAGTCCTTCTGTCTAAATCCGTAAAAAAGCTCCGTTAAATATGTATAAAATAACCAAACTACCCCTATTTTATTATTTTATCATTTTATTATTATTTTTAATTTTTTTTAATCATTTATCATTTATATTTATTAATGGCTACCAACACCTCACCACAAACTACCACTCACCATCGTTCCTCCCCTCCATCCGATCATCTTCTCAAACACATCTCCCGTGAACATTAATCAACCACAAACCACCACCCAACCACCGTCCCTCTTCTTCCATTCGATCATCTTCTCAACCATATTTAAAAAATCAAAACTATGATTAAAATTAATCAACCACAAACACTAATGCAAAATAAAAATAAAAACACAATGATTTATCTTGATTTTTCATTCTAGATTCACAAAATTAAAAGCAAATAAAACCCAAAAAATGAATGTAGTATGCATATCATCTTTCATCTTCCTCCCATGTTTCATTAAACCCACAACCACCCCTTGCAACCATCATCTTTGTTCCAGTTCATTAAAACGACAACCATCATCTTCACCTGCTTTCCAAGTTCATTCCAGATTCACAACCATTGCCTGCAATTAGATCAAACCAACACAACAAACACTTGATTCCTTGGTCATGATAACAACAAAGGGGAGATCGACAAAATACAAATCCAACTTCTGGATTTTATAAACCCAAACAAAAATAAACAAAATCAACATCTAATTTTCATATATTTCGAGTTAAGTTTGGGTTCGATTGAGCATTTTTAACAGGTTTTTAGGTTTTAAGAGGTTAAACAAGTTGTTGCTTGTGAATCTGGTCGGAGGAGCCTGATAATTTGTTGTCATGACTGAGTAAAAACTGATGGGGGAAAGAGCGGGGGATCGCCTTAGTTTCTTTTGATGGTGTTGGTTAAAGTTGTCGGATAGGAAAGGGGGGGGGGGGGGGGGGATGAGAGAACGGATGGGTGGAGGTGACGGTAGTTGTGGTGGGGAGACCATACTGATTGTAGTAGATAAATGGGAGATGAAGTGAGAGTTGTCGAAGGAGATGCAGGTGGTGATGTAGCCTAGGTGGTGGTCGACGGTTGTGGCCGACAATGGTGTCGGAGACAGTGAGAATGAGAGGGGAGAGATGGATAGTATGTGTGAAATGAAGGATGAGGGATTTTTATGTTAGGGTTTATTGTTTTATTTTGTTTGTAGTTTTATTTTTAGTCTTTGTAGTTCTACAAATCAAAATAAAAATCATCAACTAAAAGATAAAGGGTATATTTGTCATTTTACTGAGATTTAACATCTGATTTTTAACGGGGCTATCACTCAGAACCATTGCTGTAATTTCTCAAGACCATAAGGATGATATTTGTCAAAATTTCAAAGATCAGACCAAACTTGCAAAGTTGATCAAACCACGGATTATTTTTATAATTTACTCTAAAAGTTTGATAACCTTTTGTATCTTTTGTACGCAATATGTCAAATCGAAAACTATAACCGAAAGATGACAACAATAGGTTATGTTAAATTGTTAATCTTAAAAGTTATTATCATTTTTTTGAAGGTTCGACAACGAGCTCTTAAGATCTTTTATGAACATTTTTTTTAAAAGAAAATCGAATTAAGGAAAAACTTTTGTTCGACATTATGATATTTTAGTTTTTATTTCAACTGCAATTTCTTAATCCAAACCTAATTGAAGTAGTTTTTGAGAGTTTTAATATATATATTTTTTATGTAATTTTACAATTTTTAAAAAGCTAACTATTTTTGTCCGAAACTTTCGATGTTCCGCATAAATAAATTCTAGAAGTTCCAACTTTTCATTAATAGTTACCAACATGGGCGGACACATGAAATACATAGTAGGTGTTGATGAGGTTGAAATAGGTGTTGCCGATGCAGGAAAAATAGGTAAAAACAAATTTTTTTCCACTGTGAACAAAAAAAGTAGGTTTTGTCGGTGCCACACCGAGACACCTACTAAAACTGACCCTGGTTACCAATTATTTTTGCAAAACACGCACTTAGTTCAAAACAAATCCAATTGTATGTATAATATTTAATCCTTCCTAGAAAAAGATAAAAAAAATATTTATTAGGTTTTTTACTTAAATTTTAAATACGGTTACGACTTCTTTTTGGAAATTTTTGGAAATGATGAATATTATAAAAATGTCACACAACTAGTAAGAAGCTAGCCGAGCAAGAAACATAGTTTACAGTTACAGATTACAACAAAAAAACAGAGAACAAGACCCGTCAGTCCATTTACAATTATAATGATTTTCCCTATGTTTGTGCCACAAGTAAACCATCGAGATTACATCATCTGCAACCGAGGTCGAGATTGAGATAAGTTATTGAATATCTTGTTGATTCTCGTTTTTTTTTTTTTTTTTTTTTTGAAACGGCAAAATCTACTCTTTAATTTCACCTATGTCTACTGTGGGTCTTGGACCCAAAACCTCAAAAAAAAAAAAAAAAAAAAAAAAAAAGCAATACCGGATACCACCAAAATCCCTTCCATCAAATATATCTAATAGCAATTTATCGTTTTCTTTGGCAATTGCCCCGCTGCCCACCAAAATCTAGAAGCTCAGCCACGTTTGTGAATTTTTTTTTGAGGAATCCCAATACATTTAAATACTGGACGACCACATTGGGCATGCATTGGTCTGATGTGGACTATTGATGTGGTGGTTTATCTATAATCAATGACCTGATATTTTTATGCTTTAATTAAGAACACATGAAGTTTGGATTTTAGGTTGTTGCCTGGTGCGCTCACACATTTTGAATTAATTTATCGTCTTTATTGAATACACGAACAAAAGTATTTTTCAAAAAATGTCTCACGTTTTTAATCCTTGTCAATTGCAATAAGCATTGGAACAATATATAATACTTCAATATAATCTTTGTTTGAACAAATTATATATTACTGTTATCTGCTTTTTATTGTTAGTTACTTGACATAATAATATGTTTTATATATTTGGAGTTTTCTAGTCTAACTAAACACAAGAATGCAGTTGTAGCAAACTACCAATTTTTGAGCATTAATCTATTTGTGGTGAGTGTCAATTGTCAACAGAAGGGTCATCAACAAAATTCAAAAAAGATAAATATGATATAGATAACTAGTTTATAGTATTTGTATTTATCTTCTAATTGTTGTAACTAAATATCCGTTGATATAGGATCTGTTTTGTGTAAAGTTATATATATATATATATATATATATATATATATATATATATATATATATATATATATATATATATATATATATATATATATATATATATAATGAATACACTCCTACGGATGATAGTATTCCAGAAATATTATTGTTTTCTTCTTGGTATCAGAGCCTTTCACCCTAGGGTTTCTGATTTCTTTTCTTCTCTTTCTTTCGACCCTCCCTTGATCTTCTCTTAGATCAATCACCGACATGGCTTCCTCCTCATTAATTCTTCTACGGATGTAACCTGCAAACTTACCAGAACCAATTTTCTGCCGTGGAAAGCACAAGTTGTCCCGATTATGAAGGGAGTGAAATTATTTGGTTACCTTGATGGAACTATGAAGATTCCAGCGGCCAAAATCACTGTCGGCACAGGAGACGCAACGAAAACTGAAGATAACCCAGCACACAATTCATGGACCTCTCAAGATCAGGCCATCATAGGAGGATTATTATCTTCCATGACTGAAGATGTTTTGTCCCAACTCACCAGGTGCACAGACACTTCGGAGCAATTGTGGACCTCACTTCATACTATGTTTTCAGCGCAACATAGAGGTAATTCTATTCAGATTCGAACCCAACTGACTAACACAAAAAAGGGTGATATGAGCGCTGTGGAATACTATCAGAAAATGACAGGATTGGCGGATACCATGGCCAATATTGGCCATCCCATGACTGATGAGGAAGTTATTGGCTATATTCTAGCCGGTTTAGGGCCAGGTCATGGAGACCTATTCACCGCCATCACAGTCCTAAGCAACAATCAGGAGGTAAAGCTATCAGAATTCTACTCATATCTTATTGCACATGAAGCTCAGTCGGCTGCAATGAATGACCCTATTGATTTTTCGTCCTCTGCTAACTCTGCTACAAAACAAGAATCTACCAATAGTGCCCCCAACAACAATAATTCTCGTAAAAACCAGAACAACAATGGATTCAGTAGCAACAATTATCGAAACAACTATCGAAATGGTGGATATCGAGGGCGAGGACGAGGACGTGGCAGATTCAGTGGTGGGGGCCCACGCTGCCAAGTATGTGGGATACCTGGACACACAGCTTTGAGCTGTAGAAACTGGTTCAATCATGCATATCAGTCGGAGGAATATCGAGGCGGAAACAGTGCCACTTTTGGATCCTACAACACTGACCCAAACTGGTACCTTGACACCGGAGCAACTGATCACCTTACAAGTGACCTTGATCGCCTGTCCATACCCGAACGTTATCATTGAAAAGACCAAATCCAAGTAGCCAATGGAGCAGGTTTGCATATTTCTCATATTGGTCATTCTAAAATTCACAGTCTAGGTAGACCTCTTGTTCTTAAAAACATCCTGCATGTTCCACATATCAATAAACATCTCCTTTCAGCTAATAGACTCCTTACTGATAATCATGTGTTTATTGAACTTTATCCTAATGTTTTCTTTGTTAAGGACATACACACGAAGAAAACACTTCTAATCGGTAAAAGCAAACGAGGTCTCTTCCCGGTGCCAATCCATCATACTCCGCATTATATTGGGTCAAGCACCAAAGTTTCATCATCTCAGTGGCATCAACGTCTTGGTCATCCTACTTCAGCAGTTGTCAAGTCTATTTTGCAGTCAAATAAATTAGATTTTTCATTTAATCGTGAGTCAGTATGTGATGCGTGTCAACGTGCAAAGAGTCATCAACTTTCTTATAATAACTCTGTTCATGTCACTTCATTCCTACTTGAGTTGGTTCACACGGATGTTTGGGGACCAGCTCAAATGTCTAGTGGTGGTTTTCGTTATTATGTCAGTTTTTTGGATGATTTTAGTCGATATACATGGTTTTATTGCATTAAACAAAAATCTGATGTTGAACAGGTCTTTTATAATTTCCAAAATCATGTTAAGCGCCTCCTAAATACAAAAATTCGTGCTATCCAATCCGATTGGGGAGGTGAATACCACAAACTTAATAAATATTTTCAGCAATGTGGTCTATCTCATCGTGTGTCATGTCCACATACATCACAACAAAATGGCATGGCAGAACGAAAACATCGCCATATAGTTGAAACAGGATTGTCTCTTTTAGCTCACTCCTCTCTTCCCTTAAAATATTGGGATGAAGCATTTTTAACCGCTTGTTATCTGATTAATCGTATGCACAGTCGTACCATCCAACACTCCACTCCTATCAAACGCCTTCTTAACATCACATCTGATTACACGTTTCTTCGAACTTTTGGGTGCACATGTTGGCCGAGTCTTAGAAAATATAACACTCATAAACTTTCGTTTAGATCTAAATTGTGTGTTTTCTTGGGGTACAGTTCTATACACAAAGGGTACAAGTGTCTAGACAAACAAACCGGTAGGATTTATATTTCTCGAGATGTGGTTTTTGATGAATCTCGTTTCCCATTTGCTTCATCAGTTTCCTCTCTACCATCCCCCACATCTCAGGGTGTTTCATTTCCTCAAACTGAACCTGCCATTGTGAATGACCATTTGAGTAAATATGATTTATCATTATTGCTAGTTAACTCTACTAATGCAGCTACAACTCCCATTGTGTACAACTCAACACCATCAACGGCTACGAGCACTTGTTCAATACCGATGCCAAGTGTCTCCCCATCAGATCCGGTGTCCTCTAATGAACCGTATGCTCCAAACTCTGTCAACACACAAGACACATCTTCCATTCCCACTGTTGCTGATCTCTCCAGCCCTGCTGTCTCGCCACCTGCATCTTCAGCGCATGTCAGTCCACCTGGCTCTCCCGCTCCAGCCAGTCCACCAGCACCTCTGATCGGTGTCACAACTCGACGACAATTAGGAAAAACTTTTCCTAAACAATTTACTGATGGCACCATCCTATATAACCCGAATCTACGTGCGTTTTTTGCTGAACCCACTTCATCTCAGCAACCTATGGCTGAGCCAAAGTGGCGTCGTGCCATGGAAAGCGAGTTTACAGCCCTCCAAACAAATAATACATGGGACTTGGTCCCCAAACCACATGGGGTGAACATAGTTGGTTGTAAATGGATTTTCAAGACTAAGCTAAATCCGGATGGCTCCCTTGATAAACATAAAGCACGTTTGGTACCTCGTGGGTTTACTCAGCAGTATGGGGTGGACTATCAGGACACTTTTAGTCCTGTGGTGAAACCAGCAACGGTACGTCTTGTGCCCTCTCTAGCGGTCTCTAAAAACTGGCATTTACGCCAGATTGATGTTAACAATGCATTTCTGCATGGATTTTTAAATGAAGATGTGTATATGAAGCAACCTCCTGGCTTTGAAGACTCCCAACATCCTCACCATGTTTGTAAGCTTCGAAAAGCAATCTATGGCCTCAAACAGTCTCCTCGGGCCTGGTTTTCTAGACTGAGTGCCAAATTGCATCATCTAGGCTTCACTTCCTCTAAGGCTGATACCTCTCTTTTCTTGTTCCATCATGGGCATCATATCATTTATATGTTAGTCTATGTAGATGATATTGTTATAGCTGGGTCCTCCAAAGAAATCGTTGATCATCTAGTACGCAAGTTGTCCTTGTCCTTTCCTATCAAGGACCTTGGACGTCTCAATTACTTCTTAGGGATTGAAGTCACTCACAATTCAGGGGGAATCACATTACTTCAGCACAAGTATGCTTTAGATCTCGTCCATCGAGCTCACATGGAGAATTGTAAGAGTGTATCAACCCCTATGTCACTCACAGATAAACTTTCAAAAGACTATGGTAAACCACTGAGTGATGAGGATGCTTTCAAGTATAGAAGTATGGTCGGAGGATTACAATATCTTACCTTAACAAGACAAGACATATCTTTTGCAGTAAACAAGGTTTGCCAATATCTCTCTAAACCCATTGTTATGCAATGGGAGGCAGTTAAACGAATACTTCGGTACATTAAAGGCACGACGAATACAGAACTTAATATTAGAAAAACCTCATCTACACTACTAAGTGTTTTTACATATGCAGATTGGGCTGGTTGCCTTGACTATCGCAGATCTACCAGAGGTTTTGCTGTGTTTTTCGGTCCGAATTTAATCTCTTGGAGTTCCCACAAACAACCTACTGTATCGCGTTCAAGTACAGAGGCAGAATACAAAGCCTTGGCGAATGGTACAGCTGAAGTCATTTGGATACAATCATTGCTTAGGGAACTTGGAGTTCCACAGCCAAGGCCACCTGTTATGTGGTGTGACAATTTAGGAGCCACCTACCTTACTGCAAACCCGATGTTCCATGCTAGAACAAAACACATTGAAGTTGATTTTCATTTCGTTAGAGAGAAAGTGGCTATGGGTGCTCTTGATGTGCGTTTTATCTCTTCAAATGATCAAATAGCCGATGGGTTTACTAAACCAATTACTCGACACATGTTGAATCGTATGAAGCACAATCTGAACCTAGTATCGGTTAAGATTGAGGGGGAATGTCAACAGAAGGGTCATCAACAAAATTCAAAAAGAGATAAATAAGATATAGATAACTAGTTTATAGTATTTGTATTTATCTTCTAATTGTTGTAACTAAAGATCCGTTGATATAGGATCTGTTTTTGTGTAAAGTTATCTATATATATCCGGTAAGAAATTTTTTTTGGTAGGAAGGTAAGAAGTTTTTTTTCTACATATTTTTTTGACGAACAAAATAAATGAATCACTAGATGATTCATTTGTAAGATGATTCACAAGAAAAAATTCCCAAGAAAACATCTTTATGATTCATTTTTAAGTAAATTAAGAAAAAATCCATTTTTATGACAATTTTAGTGAATAACAACAAAATCATTGTATAAATGAATCATCGAGATGTTTTTTTGAGAATTTTTTCTTGTGAATCATCTTACAAATGAATCATCTAATGATTCATTTTGTTTGTTCGCGAAAAAAATATGTAGAAAAAAAACTTCTTACCTTCCTACCAAAAATTTCCTTCTTATTTGATCTTGACTATATATATATATATATATATAATGAACGGGTGATAGTATTCCAGAAATATTACTGCTTTCTTCTGTGAGGTGGATAACACATTAAAGGTGTTCAAGTTATCCAAATACATGCATGGCATCCATTTATAGCTTGAGATTGAAATTACGTGGCTTAGTGCATGGCATCCAAGTAGTCAAAATCAAATTTGAAAACACTGTCTTGAATAATGGGAAATAAAACAGTTACAAGATAAACATCATTTTTCGATGCTCACATTAATCGCTTTCATGAGCTCTATAGGAAGAACGTAAATTATAATATTCTTATTTGAATATCTTATAGATTCGTATCTGTTTATTGCTACGGAAAATATACAGAATGGGAAATATAATAATGTAATAGGGTTATTATATGTTAGATTATGTTTATGTGTTAGAATAGCGTAAATATTTTGACATTAATTTTGTGCCATACTTGTTCCGAAACAATGTCTTTCCAAGCATGACTCTATACTTTTTGTCACATGATTTCGAATGTGCTTATTGTCAGGGTTTAGGGTTTAGGCATTTCAACAACCTGATAAACGATTTCATATAGAGTAATAACGCTAATAAAAACAAAGATACAATCAATTTACCTGATTCACATGATCAGGATGATTGACTATGTTCACGACAAAAAAATTAAAGAAATTTTATTGTTTTCTTCGGAATGGTTGTATGATACATGGTTCTAAAAAGCGCGCCATGGCGCGATGCGTGACCAAGCTGTTACGAAAACGTCCAAGGTGAGTTTGTTAAGCGTGACGCCCAAATAACGTGTCAAGGCGCTTATGGTGTTATGGTGTGAGTTTTTTTCAAGGCGCGGATTTTTTTTTTGTTTTTTCTGATCGGCCATAAAATAATTAAGTTTTTGTTAACTTTTTGATACTAAATATTAATATAACACGTCTAAAAACTTGATATATTTGATAAAATTCAATAATTATATGATTTATCTTTTTTAATTTATATAAAATAGTCACGCCTTGAAAAACGTTATGGCTTGCCAAGGTTTGCCATGACTTAACTTTGACCTTGCCGTCAAGCCATGCCTCACGTTTTTTAGAACCTTGATGATACATTAGCTTACACGAATTTAATGAATATAAATACTAGGTCAATTTGACCTATCATTTTTTATATATGACTAAGGGCTATAGATCAAAAGTGAATCAGTTTCCACACAACTTAATATTTATCTAAAATTATGTCGAGCTGGGTTTGTTGTTAAAGCTTAACCGTCAAGTTTTGATTACATTTTTAGGAAGACAATTTGAAACTTTTGTATAACGTCCTTGCTCTTGATAAGTTTTTCGCTAAGGTCGATGACCATTCAAATACATAATTTGTAAAAGAAAGTGATCAATTTAGAATAGACCTAGGGTTTTATAATTTGATCGAAACACCTATTAATAAAAACATCTCTTGTTTCAATGGAATATACATATTATAAGATAGTGTGATCGAAATTGTCTTGTACAAAATTTGTGGAGTTGTGTTTAAAGTTATATAAAAAACTACTATACTATTCTTAAGGATATATTCAAATAATTAGGCTATGTTTGGCGCCCCATAGTTAGTTTATTTTTCGAACTTTTTTAAGTTGTCATGTTTGACAAGCAAAAAAGTAGTTTATAAGCTAGCTTTTTAAAAAGCTACTTCGACTAACGTTTTAGGAGTTTTTTAAAAAATTTTCAAATATACCCCTTAATTAACTATAAAAACACATTCTTTTAAATGTCATTTTATATTATTTTATATTTTTCAACTAGCTTTTCAGCTAATTTTACCAAATGTCATTTTTTATCAGCTAGCTTTTTAAAGTACTACAAACATAACCTTAAATATTATATAAATAATAATATATTGAATATCATAAAATTTAAGATATTTATTTCTGGTTATCCAGTTGCAAGCAAGTTCAATGCATTACATTTTGTGAATCACATCAATCAGCAGCTGAATACAAATTTTAAAATTTTATTTACTCAATTTACACTATAAAAGTTTTATTATTTTCTCAAGCCTTATCCAGTACAGTATATAAATGAATGTAAGAAAATCAAATAATTTGAAAAACTAGAAATGTTTTGAATTTTGAATTATAAAATACATATATTTTTAATTTTTTTAAACTAGATTTTAACCATTCTATAACATCCTTTTTTTCATAATACCATAAAATTTGATTAGTAAACCATAAACCTTACCAACAAATTTAATGTTCCAACATACATAAAAACAAAATCTAAATAAAAATGTTAAGTTTTTCTATTATAAAAAAGTTTTTTTTGTTGGATTTGTTAAATCAAAGGGTAAAAACCATTTCACAATAAGCACATCTGAAATTTGAGGATATATATATATATATATATATATATATATATATATATATATATATATATATATATATATATATATATATATATATATATATATATAGAAAAGTTCAATAGAAAACCATAATTATTGGTTCTTCAAGGAACCAAATCTTTTTTTCAATTTTTAGAGCTTATTCTTTATCGAAAAAAAATCTAAAAAAATCTAAATTATATATTAACATTGTGAATGTGAAAAATATTTTTCGGATTCACCGTGTGAATCCGGATTCACGTTGTGAATTTTCAAAGATTCACATTGTGAATTTGACGTAAAAAAAAATCGAATTTGATATCATTGGAAAAAGGATAAAAAGTTATGAATTTATGTATTTTTAGTTTTTTTTTTGATAAAAAATAAGTTGTAAAAGTTGAAAAAAAGATTGGTTCCTTGGTTAATTATGGTTCTCTATTGAACCTCACCATATATATATATATATATATATATATATATATATATATATATATATATATATATATATATATATATTTTCAAATCATAGAAAATCTTAATTATTTTTTTTAGATTTGCTTAAATCATAGAGGCAACTTTGGAATACGCATATAATCCAACCACGAAACTAGAACATTAAAGATATTCTATTTTTTTTTAAAAGTGTTAATTTAACATCATCAGATGCATCAGTTATATGGAGATCATTTTGTGTAAGTCGAGCCATAAGAAGCAATCATGGGTGTGTTAATGTGTGTTACCCTGTTTTTTTATCTCTCACCTCTCCCCCTCAAAACCGATTTACATCCGTATAAAAAAAAATTGATGAACTTGGCTTTGTATTTGTTCGAAAGTCTCATGAAGCCGATAATGATTCAAAAATAGAAATTAGTTCGACATTAACAAGCCCATAATGATTTCACAAATAGTATTAGTTTGACATTTTCATGAGAATGACTCCATAAATAGTAATTAGCTCGACGTCGGTTTTCTTCTTCATTCTCTTCTCAATAATGTACTAAAACATTTGTTATTTTGATACTTAATTATGGTAATCACACTTTTAAGTCAAATTCTATCAATCTTTGTTCATATAAATAATTTGAGGATGATAAGAATGGATGTAACAATATATGAGAATGTATTTTAAGATTGACCTAATTTATTGACATGTATATTGGATGATAATGGTTATCATATATTGTTGATGAACAGTGTTGATTCGATTTCCCTCAAAAATAGGAAGCGTATAAAAAGGTTTGGATTCATTGGCGAAATACATGGTGTATCATAATATATCTTGTGTTTTCCTACTTTGATTAATTCTAACTGCCTCATTTCCTTTTAGAAACTAATTATTTTTTTCTTTTTAATCACAATCATGCTATTCAAATCACAAATATTCATCTTTTTCATATAATGGTCAATGTTTGTTCCTCCCATCATGCTCTCGTGTATTCAGGAACTGCAAGAATGGACTGGGAAATCCGTGCTTGTGGGGGAAGCCAAATGTTTTGACACACTCTGTAACTTCCCTTCCTTACTAATGCTTCATGGTTTTGATGTTATTGAAACACAATCTCTTTTTTGAAGTTATTGAAACACAATATCTGGGCGACATGCATATCATTGTTAAGTTTCGGTCTGAAAAAGCGGCTAAAATTTTCAAAGCAAGTAAACGCATATGGCTCAAATGGTTCAATATGATTGATTTCCTCGAGAAAAAGAGTGTTCGTTTTGAAAGGGTTGCCTGGATAAAGATCGTCGGACTACCGTTTCTTGCTTGGTACGATGCAAATTTTGCAGTTGTTGCGATGAACTTCAGAAAGGTTTTCGTTAATATCAGTTCATTCTGGAACAGGTCCGATATCTCGTACAAGAAATTATACATTCTCACTGCAAATCGGAAAAAATAAATAAATGAGGAGATAAATGACCGATGGGGCAATTTATAGGGTCTACATCTTTGAGATTGATGACGAATTGGTGTCGTTCAAACCTTTCTCAATTGGGTCGCATGCTGATTCAGAAGATGATGACGAGGATGAAGATGGAATATCGGATACATGTCACCAAGACGAAATGGATTTAGAAGAAGACGAAAACGGACCACCCTCAAACTTTCAGGTCGGTGGAACAAGGATGGGCCAATTTTCTCCGGTCAACTTCCAGGGACTGGCAGAAGAGGAAGAGACGTTGCAACATGCAGAAAACTATGAATCGACGCATGGGAATTTGGGTACATGTGGTTTTGGGATTTTGTTTGTAGATGGTTCCAAGGAAGGAAATATTGATGATGGAGCTTTCCATGGTATGGTGGCCCCACTGAGTTTGTATCTGGATCGAATATTCCAAATTATACATGTCTCATAAATAATGGGCCTTATAGTGTTAGACCATTTTTTAGCCCAATTTCAAATCTAAATTCAAGCAGCCTAGATTTTGAGTCAGGTGATTCTGCTGTAAAGAGGCGTCTAATAAAACAAAAGAAGAGGGGAAATCAAATTTGCAGCAAACTCATAACTCGCTTTCATTGGAACCTATTCCCAGAACCTTGACAATTGTACTGTGCTGTTTCCTTCAAACTCTATTGATCTTAATAGGCGAGTTTCTTCTCAACAATCGAATTTGGGGATGGCAGGATCATACCCCCATCTCATTCCTCTCCCGCCACTTCTGTTGAGCTGAACCACATGATTGAAGACAACAATAAAATTGGGTTCCAAATTGACAAAGGTTGCAGTGCTTTGTTGAAATTTGTAAACGGTGGAGATGATAAAAAGGTATCCTCATGAACTCGCTCTCTCTAAATATAAGGGGTATGGTTAAATATCATAAGATCAATTGGCTCAGAAGACAAAAAATGGAAAACAAAATTTCGTTTTGCGGTATTCAAGAATCTAGGCTTTCCTTTCTTCCTCCTGGAATTGTTAATTGGTGGGGTTCCACTGATACAGGTATCAATTTTATTGAATCAAATGGGAGATCAGATGGAATTGTCTTCTTCTTGGATAAAAAACTCTTCCAGGTCATTGCAATCATCAAGTTTAGGTACTTCTTCGTTATTGTTGGTTATTGGAATGGTATTGTTGGTATGACTATCTTTGTAAACGTGTACGCTCCACAAACCCCTTCAGATAAAAAGAAACTTTGGGAAAACCTTCTCAACCTGATAAACTCTAAACCTGGAAACTGGGTATTATTTGGTAATTTCAACGTAGTTAGAAGATCTGATGAACACTTTAGTTCAACCTTTTGTCCGAACATTGCTGACGAGTTCAATAAATTCATCAGGGATGCGGGTTTATTGGATCTCAATATGGGAGGAATAAGATTCACTTAGTTTTGTGAAGATGGCTGCAAACTTAGTAAACTCGATCGCTTTTTTGGTTTGTCCGAATTTCATGGTGGTATTCCCATCGGCTTCCATCATTGCTCTCCCAAGAGAATTTTCCGATCATTCCTCGACCGTCCTTCGGAATTCTTATATGGATGTGCTCCTCCGTTTATGTTCTTCAATTCTTGGTTATGCAAGGGTGATTTCGATAAGGTGGTCAAACAAGCGTGGGAGGGTTTCAAGGGTGGGGGTCTGCTGATCGGTACCTCTCAGATAAGCTTCGGTTTGTTAAAGATTCTATCAAATCTTGGAGGCGTGTTGAATTCGAAAAAGAAAACAAGGAATTGCTTGATTTAAAAAAGAAATTGAACGATCTTGATTTGGCCACCGAGGACAAGTTGTTATCTGACTTGGAGATAACGATTTGGAAAGAAAGCAAGCAACGAGTTATCGAAATTGAGAGATAGTGCAACTTGATCTATTTCAGAAATCTATGGTTAAATGGATTAGTGATGGCTACAAGAATTCGCGATTCTTTCATAACACCCTCAAAATTAAAAACATGAGGAATAATCTACATAGCCTTATGGTGAATGACAGATGGGTTACTGATGTTAACAGTATTAAACATGAAACTTGGAATTTCTTTGCAATAAAATTTCATGAAGATTGTCTTGTTTGGCCTATTTTTCAAAATCCAAACTTCTGACAGCTTAATGAAGTTGATTGAAGCTTCTTGGAGGCGCCTTTTATGTAACGCCCGCAGATTCGGGCTAGTCAATTTAGAGACAATAAACGTGAAAATATGACTTTTTGATGGAAGATTATTTAGAATAAATAATCTTAACCAAGTTATATTATATGTTACAAGGGTTCCGTACATATAAAGAACGCCGAAATCTGAGTTATAACGAAGAAGTTATGGCCCGTCGAAGTTTTACGGCTAAACCGACACGGCACCGCGTAACGTAAAAAGTGAATTTTTGATAAATTACCTTTTAGCCTTAGAGATCTAAATAAAAGTTTTAGTATATGTTAAACCGAGAACGTACATAAAAAGAATGTCCAAATCTGACTTCGTATGAGGAAGTTATGAGTTTTACATTGTCATTAAACAGTGTAATCTTCTCATACTGTTAAATTTAAAATCGGTCGAGAATTAGCCAATGGAGTCAAAAGGAGAGTTGTAGATCTTTTCAATACCTACGCGTGGATAAAGACGTCAAAAATGGAGCTCGTATGCAAAAGTTATGATTTTGTTTTTTAAATTTGGTTGTTTTACCTGCGTCCGACGCTACGTGTCAGCACCAGGCTTCGCCTTGGTGCCTACGTAAGGCTCACGACGTGAGAGCCATGTATCACGACGTGAGAGGCCACGGAAAGCCTATAAATAGAGGCACAAATCATCCATTTTCATCACACCTTTCAACACCTTTCTCTCCCATTACCCCCAAGTCCTTTCTTCCTTTCCCTGGCACTTCCTAAGTGTTAGAGGCGAGTCCCGGAGCGCCAGAAGGCTCCGAGAAGACGAGCTTTCGTCTCAAAAGTTCCGCCCCCGCAGAGCCTGGTTCCTAACCAAACCCCCTAGTAAGTGAGTTATGCTTACCTTACTTTAAGTATAACTTATGTTTAAGTTTATTATCGTTATTATGAACCTATAAACAAGATTTATCAGTGATTCCAAGTCGTTATACTGATTGATCTACTTACGGGGATGAGGTCTAGACTGTGATTTAGTGAGGTGTTTAAAGTGAGATTTCCAAACAGTATACTTCTTATACCAAACGAACCCTACCTCCGATCTGATTTTTACCTGGTTGTTCCTTACTTGATAGATCATGAAAGTAGACTTTGAGTTAATGATGAATCTAGACTAATAATTAGTCGCAATAAAGATTAGACTAAAACTTAGCGATAGTAATGCTAGGTTTCGTCGAAGGAAAATAGAATCGTTAGAAGCGAAGCGCTGTCCAAGTTTGGAATCATCGCTTTTACAAGTGAGTGCATAGTCCCTTTCATGAACATGATTTTAATACAAGTATTGATTGAAGTATTCAATATATGTTTATGTGCGCATTATTTGATGTTGCCTGAAAGTGAAAGAACATACCTGATAATATATGATGATTTAGGATAAAGAGAAAACTTAAATTCATTATGAGGCATATTGGGTAGTATCTTCTTATGGGTACGAGTGAGATATACACGGAGAATAGAACTTTAAAATATGTCATTGATCCGGGAGCATGGATTAGACATGGTCATTTGTCCTTAGTCCGAGAGTATGGATAGGACATAGTTATTTGTCATTAATCCGGGAGTATGGATTGAGGCATAGTCAATTGTCCCTAGTCCGAGAGTATGGAATGGGCACAATTATTGATCTGAGCTCATGGATTAGACATGGTCATTTGTCCTTAGTCCGATGTCACACCCCCAAACCAGAACGGCGGAAACGTTCAAGGGCGGAGGACGTCATGTACAATATCATAACAATGTACAACAGTAAAACAAGCAACAACATCATCCATTGCATTAATAATATAATTTAATACAAGTGTGTTCTGTGTATAGTTTAAAAGACACCAAAATATGAATCAAAATAAAAGACGAGTCTTGAACATGCTCCGTCTTCTCAAAACCTGGTCATCGGCACCTGTCTACTGGTGACCTGAGAATACAAGTTATTTTGAAAGCGTAGATCAACATTTAAGCTGGTGAGTTCATAAGTATTTTAGTGTCAATGTTTGTATAAGTTTGATGAAAATGTTTGTAAGAGTTTGATGTAAAGTTTGTAAGTGTTTGATGTAAATGTTTGTATACTTCCTAGAAAATCCTATATTTTCTACTAATTTGGAAAGTAGTCTTCTACCAAGACCCGACTGTTTTGTATGTCTATTCTTTTGTAAAAGTGAGTGTTTTTCCCAAGTATGACCTATCTGTAACATCCGGATTTCCAGGTATCATAAATTGAGTATTTATTTTTGAGTCAAGGAGAGGGACTCGACGAGTTGACGCCTAGACTCGTCGAGTAGGATCGCGACTGCTGACTAGGATTAATGAATGGACTCGACGAGTAGGTGAGTCGACTCGACGAGTCCGCGCTGTGGACAGAAACCCTAAATCTTTGGGCTTGCGCCCTATTTAAGGGTCCTTATGGCCTTCATTTGTGGCCACTCATACCCTGGAGAAACCCTAGCGAGCCAGAGAGCTTAGAGAGAGAGAGAGGGCTAATTTCACCACCATAGTGCATTCTTGCAAGGAAGGAAGGAAGATTCAAGCTAGGCTGCTTAGAGGGGGCTCAGAACTTCTTCTATTTCATCAAGGGATTCTGTTTGAGGTATGAATCCATGCCTATTTTCGTGTATATAGCAGATTTATGGAATCTAGGGTTCTTTACCCTTTCTTTAGTTGGATTATGGAGCATGTGAAGTCCCATTGAGGAATAGACTTCAGATCTGGACCTTGAGAGGTCCAGAGTGTCCCAACAACCAAGCTTTATGACGTTACATGAGAGTATTGAGCCTAGGACTCCATTTTTAGAACTATTTCATCAAATAGAGCTATATGTGCGATGCATGAACGTAAAGTTCAGACCTTTACGTGACTTTTGGGTGTTAGAAGGCCAGATCTATAGGTTAAAGAAACAGATCTGACCTCAGAAGGTCGTTTGAGCATTCTCATGGAAGAAACTCGTCGAGTCCATGAGCGGACTCGACGAGTCGGATCGTGTTGCACCACGATTCGTGATCAGTGGTAACCCGTCGAGAGAAAGGTTAACTCGACGAGTCGAGTGAGGCCTTAGGAGGATTCAGAGGATACGCATGGACTCGCCGAGTCACCCGAGTGCACTCGACGAGTCTGGTCAAAGTTGGACCGTTGACTGGGGTTGACTTTTAGGGTTTGGTCAACATTTGGACATTGGACCATTGGAGGGGTAAAATGGTCTTTTCCCCTTCTGAGAGAATATAGGGAGGGACTAGTCTAGCGTTTGAGAGCCGTATTAATTAGAGACAATTACTTTATGTGATTAGGCGGAGGCTAGATCAGATATTCGAGTTCGAGACTTTCCGAGATTACCCGAGGTGAGTATTCTCACTATACATTACCTAGAGTGGTAACTATGTGCAGACCGGAGGGTCTTATGTGTTATGTGTATGTTGAGTTTATGTGCATTGTGATATATGTATGTTATGTGTTATATAGACCGGACCGGAGGGTCCTACGATTTAGACCAGACCAGAGGGTCCAACGATTTAGACCGGACCAGAGGGTCCAACGAGCTAGACCGGACTGGAGGGTCCAACGAGCTACGAGACTGGAGGGTCTCGCTGAGATTCGAGTTCGAGACTTTCCGAGATTACCCGAGGTGAGTATTCTTACTATACATTACCTAGAGTGGTAACTATGTGCAGACCGGAGGGTCTTATGTGTTATGTGTATGTTGAGTTTATGTGCATTGTGATATATGTATGTTATGTGTTATATAGACCGGACCGGAGGGTCCTACGATTTAGACCGGACCAGAGGGTCCAACGATTTAGACCGGACCAGAGGGTCCAACGAGCTAGACCGGACCAGAGGGTCCAACGAGCTACGGGACTGGAGGGTCTCGCTGAGATACATTGACCGGAGGTTCATACCGAGTTATAGCCTCGAGTGGCTTATGTGTTATATGTGGTATTTTGGGGAACTCACTAAGCATTTATGCTTACCGTGTTATGTGATATGTGTTTCAGGTACCAGCGAGGATCGCGGGAAGGCGCCGGCATGATTTGTACACACTGGCAGAGGATTATGTTTTGAGATTCTGGGATATGTTTTATTATGATGACATTTGATACATGAGATTTTGAGAATAGTATATCAGTTTTATTATGTGGAAAAAATGAAAAATTGTTTTAAAATTTACGTTGTTACACTATCATTACCAGAAAATAGTTTACATTACCGTTTATGTGAGAAGATCACTATATGAATGTAAGGGGAAAATGAAGATGTACAGTAGTATTGTATAAAGTAACTACAGATGTACTAACTACCTTAAAACCAGTTTGTTTAATTAAGGTAAAATGTGATGAGATTATAACCATACTTGATTGACTAGTGAAACACGACGATCAAAGACGTCGAAATGGTATGCCATTCATCACCCGTAGACCTGCAGGTCCCACTGTAGCTAGCAGCAAGGTGTAGGATGGTCAATCCTGTATAGATCTATACACAAACTCACGCTCTCCCTCTAGGAGACTCTGGTTACAAAACATGACACAACAATATATTGCCATGCCATGAAGTAGTGGCTCACATTAATGTTATCTTTGTTATTGTATTAGTATGTTCCTTCTGTTCTAGTTGTAGTATGTTCCTTCTGTTCTAGTTATAGTATGTTCCTTCTGTTCTAGTTATAGTATGTTCCTTCCTGTTCTAGTATTAGTATGTTTGAACTGACTCATGTATGAATTGACTCTTGTAAGTTTCATTGTTCTAGAAATAGTAAGTAGTAACTTCCTAAACTATACCTATTATAGTTTACTAGTAAGCTCTGTTGTTGATTGACTGATCATGTTTGAACACCTTTGCTACCCAAAGGTATTGAACTGATTGAAGGTACTTTTATATCTATATACATATACATATTATATAACTAAGATTCAAACGACATTCGGACAAACAACCGATACCCTAAGTCCACAACCAAACAAGGAACATGAAATAAAGCGAGTTATCAGTCCTAAGCCCTTTCAACCTTATTTATATAACTATATCTATATAGACATGATTTTGACAATATATAAGTTTAAAAGAGTTTTGTAAAACGATAAAGTGTTTAACACATAAAAGAGTTTTAACCATTTGAATGGTTATTGATGACTTGATGTCAGTTTATAAAATGATTTGAAACAGTTTGTTTGATAATACAGTTTTGAAGTATAAGAAATCCTCTTGTTTGATAGTTATAAATCACATGTGATTGATACTATAACTATATTGTTTTCAACTTGTATTCCCCCCCACAAAAGCATTTAAAATCATTTAAAAGATAAGTTTAGGGGTATGAACTCACCTATAGTGAGTGATTCGAATGAAAGATCGATATAGGATGTTAAGTATGCCAAGTGAAGTCCCGAGCACAAACAGATCCTAATAAGCATATAATAATACATATGTGTATATAATTAGTGTATATAACAACTAATCACGTAAGGGAACAACCTTAGGGACTAGGAAACACTTGTAATGAAGTGTTACAATCACTTATGATTGTATAAAAGGGAGTTTACGTCCATGGGTTGAAGTGTTTACGGCCACCTCATGAACTAAGAAGGGTTTACGGCCACATGAAGAGTTTACGGCCGTAAACTCTTAAAGTTCATGCATAAAATGGTTGATTCTTGGTTGGAAATCAAGAGCTTCTAATGAATAACAAGTATGTGGAAGAGATACTTACGTTTTGGAAGCTTATAGGGTGATTACGACCCAAAGAACTAGTATGTGTTCTTGGTGAAAAGATGAAGACTTGAAGATCTAACCCAAAAGAGTTGAATTCATGGATGAAATCAAAAGGTTTCACAAGATCAAGAAGGATATCAAGAAACAATTGAAGAATCACTTACAAATTTGAAGAGAAATGGAAGTGTTCTTGATGATACTTGAGAGAGAATTGAGTGTTCTTGACTTGACAGTGTGAGGAGTGAAGAAATAATGAAGGAAGTATAAGATATAGGAAGGAGTTCACGGTTGTCAAGAGTTTACGGCCGTAAACTCTAGTTTGCGGCCGTAAACTCCTTGTGATGGAGTTTCCGGCTCGAATACAACACGATGAAATTTAGTTAACACATCCTAACACACAATCCTTGAATATACTAGGCTTAGAACACTCAAACAGACCCTTAACAATGCTAAAAGATAGCAGAAACAAGTCTGACTTTTGATTGAATTGAATGGCATTACAAGATAGAAATTTCGGATTGTCACATCCGAGAGTATGGATAGGACATAGTTATTTGTCATTAATCCGGGAGTATGGATTGAGGCATAGTCAATTGTCCCTAGTCCGAGAGTATGGAATGGACACAACTTTTGATCTGAGGGCATGGATTAGACATACTTGATCTGGGAGTATGGATTAAGTAAAAAGGTAAATTTTAGATCCGAGAGTATGGACAGTGTCGTTGAGAGGATTGACGGGGTGGGGTAAGAGTTGTTTATACATGGTGAAATTGTATACTTGTGAGTTCTAATATATATATATATATATATATATATATATATATATAACATTGTGGGATTGAAATTCCTATGTACTCACCAGGTTTCCCACCCTGACCCACTCAACTTATTTGTATCACAGGTGTCGATATGAAGCTACATTACACTGAGAGATTAAGGAGATGTAGATCACTAGTGTAAATGAATGTAAGGTCTGTTTATGCTTATGTTTCTGTATGGACGATAACATCCGAATATTTTAAAAGGAATAAAATACATTTATTCGGAAATGCTTTGATAACGTATTTATCATGTTTTTCTGGGAACAAATTCCGCAACATATTTCTTTAAAAGATACTCTGATTTTCAAAATAAAGCATAAACAAATCGGTCTTTTCTGGCCGTAAAAATGGGGATGTCACATTTTAAGTTAGCCAAAATTAAAAATTCCATTTGGAATTGCGGAAATGAGAAAGCCCCCCGGTCCGGACGGATTCTCCTTTAAATTCATCAAACATTTTTGGCCCATTATGCAAGACGAAATTATGAGATGTGTGAAGCATTTTGACGAATTCGCTTGTTTATCTAAGGGAAGTAACTCCTCTTTCATCTGTAACAGCGTGAAAATTCCAACCAAAATTTTTATTTTTAATTCATAAAAACATATATCATATTGTTCGACACCAATTATTCATTTAACAAAGTTTTCAAAATCATCTCATAAAATCAAGGATCCCCAGCAGCTCTTCCCAAAACATAGTGTGTGTGTACAATCATGCCGGTGCCTTCCCGCGGTCCTCTGAAGTATCTGAAACACATATCACATAAACGGTAAGCACGCATGCTTAGTGAGTTCCCCAAAATACTACATACAACACATAAGCCACTCGAGGCTGTAGCTCTACGAGACCTTCCGGTTAATGTGTCTCAGGGGCCTTCCGGTCCCACAAACTGAGTAGACCTTCCGCTCCTATTCTGTCGACCTTCCGGTCCATACCATATTGACCTTCCGGTCCATACACTGCTGACCTTCCGGTCTATACTCTGTTGACCTTCCGGTCCATACCATACTGACCTTCCGGTCCATACCATCCTTACTCAATACATAACATATACATATCACATAGAAACATATATCACATACTCGTCGTAGCACATAAGACCTTCCGGTCACACATAATTACCACCCTAGGTAAGGTATAGTGAGAAGACTCACCTCGTATGATGTCTAGTAAACTCTCGTGCTCGATATCCCCGATCTAGTCTCCGCCTAATCACATAAAGCAATTTATCTCTAATTAACAATGATTCTCATAGGCTAGACTAATCCCTTCCTATAATCTCCCAGAAGGGAAAAAGACCATTTTACCCTTCCAATGGTCCAATTATCCAAATGCTGACCAACCCTAAAAGTCAACGAAAGTCAACGGTCCAACTCTGACCAGACTCGCCGAGTGCACTCGTGCGACTCGTCGAGTCCCATCGATTCTCAGTGAACTCAGGAAGACCTAGCTCGTCGAGTTAACCCCTAACTCGTCGAGCTATCACATGATTCAACTCATCGGGACAAACCCTAAGCTACTCGGCGAGTCTATTAAGACTCAGCTTGCATTCAGACGATTTTAAAGTGGAATACTTCCTCAAACTCCAGATCCATACTCTAAGGGCTCATTTACCACGTAAAGTCATAAACTTTACGTCCATGCATGGCATTTTGAGCATGAAATGCCAAGAACATGAATAAAGCAGGAACCTTTGGGTGCTAGAGACCTCCTAAGGTCCAGATCTAGAGTTCAAGCCTCCTCATGAACCCCAAATCCTCAAAGTCACAAAATGCAAGGAAAAGGAGCCCTAATCTTCAAAATGAGATATCTACTCAGATAAAAGGGAAAGGTTCGAACTTGACACCTCTAATAGAATCTCTTGGACGTATAAGCAGTAGATCTATCAGCCTCTTCTCAATCCTAGCTTGGAATCTTCCTTTCCTTCACCAAAATGCACTCACAAATCTCAAGTAAGGCTCAAGACTCTCTCACAAGCTCAAGGGGCGATTAGGTTTCTTCTCAGTGAGGTGTGGCCGCAAATGAGGCTATAAGTGCCTTTAAATAGGCCCCAAACCCAGGGATCTAGGGTTTCCACTTACAGGGCCTACTCGGCGAGTCTACTCTTGGACTCGTCGAGTAGTTCATTAAACTTACGTGGCCACCCCGCTTCTACTCGACGAGTTATAGCACCAACTCGTCGAGTAGATCAATGATGCTCAAGAATAAATAATTAAAAATGACATTCCTGGAAATCCGGATGTTACAATTCTCCCCCACTAGAATCAGACTTCGCCCTCGAAGTCTTACTCTGCAAACAACCCTGGATGCTGCTCCCGCATCTCTGTCTCCGGCTCCCAAGTCAGCTCGGACCCTCTCCGATGTTGCCACTGGACCTGAACCAGAGGCACCTCCTTGTTCCTTAGAACCTTGATATTCCGATCCAAGATCACGATCGGCCTCTCAATGTAATTCAGGCTCGCATCCACCTGAATATCCTCTAGCAGCACTACTGCCGTCTCATCGGCTATACACTTCCTCAACTGGGATACGTGGAAGGTATCATGAATTTGGCTCAACTCCGCAGGTAGCTTTAAACGGTATGCTACCTTACCCACTCTCGTGGTCACCCTGAACGGACCAATGTATCGGGGCCCCAGCTTGCCCCTCTTCCTAAATCGGATCACTCCTTTCCAAGGAGATACCTTCAGGAGTACGAAATCTCCAACCTGGAACTCGAGCTCGGATCGCCGTCTATCCGCATAACTCTTCTGGCGGCTAGGGGCTGTCAGCAACCTCTGTCTGACCTGCTGTATCTGCTCAGTCGTCTTAAGCACTATCTCAGTGCCACCCATCACTCGCTACCCTACCTCTCCGCAACAGATGGGAGTCCGACACCTCCTCCCATATAAAAGCTCAAAGGGAGGCATACCGATACTCGAATGGTGGCTGTTGTTGTAGGAAAACTCAGCCAAGGGTAGGTATGTATCCCAACTCCCACCGAAGTCCATAACACATGCTCGAAACATGTCCTCGAGCGCCTGTATCGTCCGCTCACTCTGTCCGTCCATCTGTGGGTGATAAGCAGTACTGAAGTGCAATCTCGTACCCAACTCCTCATGAAACTTCTTCCAGAACCTGGAAGTGAAACGTACATTTTGGTCTGACACAATCGAGATCGACACTCCATGCCGAGACACCACCTCTCTCACATACATCTCTGGCAGTCTCTCTGTAGAAGAGCTCTCACTGATAGCAAGGAAGTGAGCGATCTTCGTCATCCGATCCACAATCACCCAAATTGCGTCAACACTCCTCGCGGTTCTCGGCAATCTGGTGATAAAATTCATAGAAATCTGTTCCCACTTCCACTGGGGAACCTCTAGTGGCTGCAACTTGCCATGCGGACGCTGGTGCTCGGCCTTAACCCGACGACAGGTCAAACACCTCTCAACTACCCATGCAACATCCCTCTTCATACAGGGCCACCAGTAATCTCTCTTCAGATCCACATACATCTTAGTGGCCCCGGGATGGATAGAGAATCTCGATTTGTGCGCCTCCCCCATCAGTATGCTATGTGCCCCGCCCGTAAACGCCACCCAAATCCGACCGTGAAAGGTCATAAGCCCTCGGCTATCAGTAACAAACTCGGACACCTGTCCAATCACCCGCTCTCTCTTGCGGTTCTCCGGTCTCACAGCCTCTGCCTGGACCTCTCTGATGGCGTCCAATACCGGAGTCATCACCGTCATCCTCATGCATATATCTCTAATTGGGGCACTCTCCGCCCTGTGACTCAGGGCATCGGCTACAACATTAGCCTTTCCCGGATGGTACAGGATCTCACAGTCGTAATCCTTTACCACATCCAACCATCTCCTCTGGCGCATATTCAAGTTGGGCTGATCCATCAGATACTTCAAACTCTTGTGGTCCGTGTATATGGTACACCGAACCCCATAATGGCGCCATATCTTGAGGGCGAACACCACTGCCCCCAACTCTAAATCATGGGTAGAGTACCTCGTCTCGTGAGGCTTCAGCTGCCTCGATGCGTATGCTATCACGTGCCCTCTCTACATGAGCACCGCACCCAACCCTGATATAGACGCATCGCAGTAAACCACAAAATCCTCCATTCCCTCGGGAAGGGCTAACACCGGGGCTTCGCACAGTCTCTGGAGAAGAGTCTCAAACGAGGTCTGCTGCTCTAGACCCCAAGTAAAAGCAACGCCCTTCCGGGTCAATCTGGTAAGGGGAACGACAATCTTGGAGAAGTCTCTAATAAATCTCCGATAGTAGCCGGCCAATCCCAGAAAACTCCTGATCTTGGTGTGGGATCTCGGCACCTCCCAACTCATAACAGCCTCAATCTTGGCCAGATCGACCAGAATCCCATTCTGATTAACGAGGTGCCCGAAGAACTGGACCTCTCGTAACCAGAAATCACACTTGGAGAATTTGGCATAAAGCCTCTCCGATCTCAACACTCCAAGGATCTCCCTTAGATGCTCCTCATGCTGCTCTCTGGATCTCGAATACACTAGAATGTCATCGATGAACATAATCACCGATCGATCCAACATCGGCCTGCATACTCAGTTCATGAGATCCATGAATGCCGCTGGTGCATTGGTGAGCCCAAAAGGCATCACCACAAACTCGTAATACCTATAACGAGTCCAAAACGCCGTCTTCTGGATATCCTCATCACGCACCCGCATCTGGTGATATCCAGATCTCAAGTCTATCTTGGAAAACCAAGACGCACCCTGCAACTGATCGAACAGATCTTCGATCCTCTGGAAAAACATCCGGAAACTCACACACTATCGAAACATCACCGATAGAACTCGGCCTCTCTGCGGCATCTCGCGTGTCCATCACATATGCTACAAACCCTCTACAGCCCTGCTGTAGGCTACGTCTCGCTCTGGCAGCCGAGCAAAATTCCGATCCACATCGGGTACCCTCGCCATACACTGTCAGCACTCCCCCACTAGGGTCTCGTATCGTCACCAACTGACGCTCGCAGTCTGTAACAGCTCCGGATCGGCTCAACCAATCCGTACCTACAATGACACAAACATCCCCCATCGCAATTGGGACCAGATCTATCGGGAACTCAACACCGAAGATCTCGAGTACACATCCTCGTATCACATCAGTAGCCAGAACCGCACGCTCGTCGGCTATGGAAACTCGCAGGGGCCGACTCAACGCCTCCCGTCGAATGCTAATATGGTGGCTAAATGCTAATGACACAAACGAACGACTCGCACCCGATTCAAATAACACCAAAGCAGGTACATAATTCACAAGAAAAGTATCAGCCACAACATCAGGTGCTCTGCGGACCTCCTCCATTGTCATCTGGAAGGCTCTCCCTCGTGCCTTCGGTGCCTCAGCCTTCGTTGGCCGACCCTCAGTAGCTCGTGCAGCAGCAGGGGCAGATCCCTGTAACAGCTGCGGGCACTCGGCCCTCCGGTGGCCAGTCTGGTTGCAATGAAAGCAAACCATGAATCCCTTGGGGCAATCCTTGGCTATATGACCCTCCTTGCCACATTTGTAGCAAGCACTTGCTCGACAAACTCCATCATGTCCCTTACCGTACTTCCCACAAGTGCGGCTCTTCTAGCCTCCAGATCTCGTATCGGCGGGCTTTGCCTGCTTGGCTGCCGGCTGAGACTGCACCGGCCGCCTGTCCCTCCTCTGAGACTCGGCCTCCTCCCTGGCCTGAGTCTCTAGCTCAATCTCCCTCTTCCGAGCATTTTCCTGGAGCTCGGAAAATGTTCGGTACGTCGATTTCGCCACGAACTCCCGAATGTCTCTCCTCAGTATGCTCAAATATCGACTCATGTGTGCCTGCTCGGTAGACACGTGCTCAGGGCAAAACAATGCCCTCTCATGAATCATCCGCGTGATCACCGTCACAGACTCCGTCCCCTGCTTGAGGGACAAGAACTCCTGGGCCAAACGTTCCCTCTCCATCGGGGGAACATACTCGTCTCTGCACATAGTGGTGAACCTCTCCCAGGTGACCGCGGTAAGCTCTGTAGGAGTAAAATCTGTCGTCACAAACTTCCACCAGTCCTTCGCTCCCAAGCGAAGCTGGTTCAGCGCGAACCGTACTCTCAAATGTTCCGGACAGGAACAAGTGTAGAAACATCCCTCAACATCAGAGATCCACCTCATCGCGGCTATCGGATCCTGTGTCTCGTCAAACTCTGGTGGCTTCGTGTTGCTGAACTCTCGGTACAGCAACGAGTCACCCCCCTGTGGCCTAGCAGCTGCGACAGTTGCGGTGGCTACAACAGCAGCAACCTCTGTAACAGCAGCGTATCGCTCATCGAACGTTTCAATCAACGTGTTCTTAATAGACCCAAACATCTCCGGAATAGCCTCCCGGATCGCTGCGGCTGCCTCGTCATGAATCATACGATGAATCTCATCATCGCTAACACTGCTGCTCTCCGGTGTGTGTCGTGTACCAACCATGATGTCTCTAAGACACAACATAAAGAAATTAGAGACTCGCTCGAGTATACTTGCACTCGATCACTCAACCCTACTTGTTCCTTAGCATCCCAAGGATTCTTACTTGGACCGCTCACTGATCCGGTGTTTCCAGTAGTACGGGCCCTATACTACCTTCCACACCACATCAGTATTCACCCCAAGTCCTCCTCCTAGGATTCCAGATCACAAGTACTCTACATCTCATCACACACAGGCCACTTTCCAGTAGACCTCTCATAAGCTGCTCTCTGCTACCTACTCACTCTCGAAGTAACTCATAGTAGCAGTAACTCCTAGGATAAGGCATCACAAATCAAGCCACTCTAGTCCTAGATATGAATGCCTAGCCTACTCTCTAGCATGCATAACATATCACATAATATCTCATAACATATAACGTAAGGGTATTTTGGGAAATCACCGTTCGAGAGCTGGCTGATTGTACACACTACTCCTTTCCGCTTTCTCGAAAATCTTTTACTTATCTTAGAAAATCGTTTCTTTTTGAAAACTTTTCTCAAATCCTCAGTTTGAGTTCAGATATACCCGAAGGTGTATCCGAATCCCTCAAACCAGGGCTCTGATACCAACTTGTAACAACGTGAAAATTCAAACCAAAATTTTCATTTTTAATTCATAAAAACATATATCATATTGTTCGACACCAATTATTCATTTAATAAAGTTTTCAAAATCATCTCATAAAATCCAGGATCCCCAGCAGCTCTTCCCAAAACATAGTGTGTGTGTACAATCATGCCGGTGCCTTCCCGCGGTCCTCTGAAGTACCTGAAACACATATCACATAAACGGTAAGCACGCATGCTTAGTGAGTTCCCCAAAATACTACATACATCACATAAGCCACTCAAGGCTGTAGCTCTACGAGACCTTCCGGTCAATGTGTCTCAGGGGCCTTCCGGTCCCACAAACTGAGTAGACCTTCCGGTCCATACCATATTGACCTTCCGGTCCATACACTGCTGACCTTCCGGTCTATACTCTGTTGACCTTCCGTTCCATACCATACTGACCTTCGGGTCCATACCATCCTTACTCAATACATAACATATACATATCACATAGAAACATATATCACATACTCGTCATAACACATAAGACCTTCCGGTCACACATAATTACCACCCTAGGTAAGGTATAGTGAGAAGACTCACCTCATATGATGTCTAGTAAACTCTCATGCTTGATATCCCCGATCTAGCCTCCACCTAATCACATAAATTTTATCTCTAATTAACAATGATTCTCATAGGCTAGACTAATCCCTTCCTATAATCTCCCAGAAGGGAAAAAGACCATTTTACCCCTCCAATGGTCCAATTATCCAAATGCTGACCAACCCTAAAAGTCAACGAAAGTCAACTCCAGTCAACGGTCCAACTCTGACCAGACTCGCCGAGTGCACTCGTGCGACTCGTTGAGTCCCATCGATTCTCAGTGAACTCAGGAAGACCCAGCTCGTCGAGTTAACCCCTAACTCGTCGAGCTATCACATGATTCAACTCATCGGGACAAACCCTAAGCTACTCGCCGAGTCGGCTCATCAACTCAGCGAGTCTATTAAGACTCAGCTTGCATTCAGACGATTTTAAAGCGGAATACTTCCTCAAACTCCAGATCCATACTCTAAGGGCTCATTTACCACGTAAAGTCATAAACTTTACGTCCATGCATGGCATTTTGAGCATGAAATGCCAAGAACATGATCTAAATGGGGTTTTCACTCATAAATACCATCAAGGCTGAATAAAGCAGGAACCTTTGGGTGCTAGAGACCTCCTAAGGTCCAGATCTGGAGTTCAAGCCTCCTCATGAACCCCAAATCCTCAAAGTCCTAAAATGAAAGGAAAAGGAGCCCTAATCTTCAAAATGAGAGATCTACTCAGATAAAAGGGAAAGGTTCGAACTTGATACCTCTAATAGAAGCTCTTGGACGTATAAGCAGTAGATCTATCAGCCTCTTCTCAATCCTAGCTTGGAATCTTCCTTTCCTTCACCAAAATGCACTCACAAATCTCAAGTAAGGCTCAAGACTCTCTCACAAGCTCAAGGAGCGATTAAGGTTTCTTCTCAGTGAGGTGTGGCCGCAAATGAGGCTATAAGTTCCTTTAAATAGGTCCCAAACCCAGGGATCTAGGGTTTCCACTTACAGCGCCTACTGGGCGAGTCTACTCTTGGACTCGTCGAGTAGTTCATTAAACTCACGTGGCCATCCTGCTTCTACTCGACGAGTTATAGCACCAAATCGTCGAGTAGATCAATGATCCTGAAGAATAAATAATTAAAAATAACATTCCTGGAAATCCGGATGTTACATCATCACCCTCGTGCCTAAGGTTAAGGATCCGCTTTCTCTAATTGAATACCGTCCTATTAGCCTTAATGGATCGGTGATCGATGAAGTTCAAACCGCCTTTATTAAATGTCGTAATATCCTTGACGGTCCCATGATCTTAAATGAAATATGCACTTGGGCTAAGAAAAATAAGACTAAGACTTTCTTGTTCAAGGTAGACTTCGACAAGGCTGTCGACTCAATCAACCGGAACTACTTGTTTTCCGTTATGTCTCAAATGAGATTTGGAGATAAATGGATTTACTGGATCAAAGGTTGCCTATCCTCTTCTAGAGTCTTGGTTCTGATTAATGGCTCTGTGACTAAGGAATTCCCTATTATCAAAGGTGTTAGGCAAGGACACCCGCTCTCCTATTTTCTTTTTATTATCGCAATTGAGGTTCTCAGTGTTGCAATGCAATCCGCTTATCAATTATCGCTTTTTCAGGGTATCAAGATTGCAAAGTAAGGGCCCGTGGTATCCCATTTATTTTATGATTATGATGCACTCTTTGTGGGGGAGTGGATTTGCTCCAACTTTACTAACCTGGCTCGGGTCGTTAGATGCTTCCATGCCTCTTCCGGTTTAAAAGTTAACTTCCACAAGTCTAAGGTGTATGGAATCGGTGTCTCCGACAACATGATTACTAGTTTTTTCCGTATCCTTGGATGTGACGTCGCCTCCTTTCCTTTCAAATATTTGGGAGTGCTGGTTGGTGCCAATATGACTCTTAGGCAGAATTGGCAGCCAATTATTAAGCGTGTCCAAAAAAAAGGTTGTCCGTTTGGAAGGAAAACATGCTTTCGTTTGGAGGGATGTTAACTTTACCAAATGCAATGCTCGGTAGTCTTCCAGTTTATATCTCTCTTTATTCAAGGCCCCTAAATCTGTTTTGTATTGCTTAGAAAAGCTTAGAAGAAGATTTCTCTAGGGTGGTTGTGAAGAAAAAGGGAAATTATGTTGGGTTGCATGGGATGTCGTCCTCTTTTACAAAGATTATGGAGGCCTCAGTATTGGTTCTTTATTTACTTTGGATATGGCTCTTCTCGTTAAGTGGATGTAGAGATATAAAACTAAACCTGCTACTATTTGGTGTCGTGTCGCCTGTGGCACTCATAACCAGACGAGGAAGCCGATTGACTTATTGGGCTTAAAGAGTCTTTCTGGTGTCTGGTATGACATTGTGAAGATTCCCCCTGAGCTGGAGGAATTATGTATTTCTCTTTATTTTATCTTTGGTTTTCGTATTGGGTCGGGCTCCAATACTCTATTATGGTATTATGATTGGTATGGGGATTGACCTATAACTTCAAAATTTCCTCTTATTTTTGTGCTGGAGAAAAGGAAAAAGTGTTTCATCTCTGGGATGTTATCACATAACAACCCCACATTGGCTTGGAAAAAGGTTAACTTGGATCCCATGGAGACTATGGAACTCAATACCCATAATAGTATGGTCTTCTTGGTCCATCTCTCAAATAACACAGGTTCTTTATTCTCTAAACTGTCTACTGATGGGTTTTTCTACGTGCCCGATCTTAAAGCCATTATCAACTCTAATGTGACCCATCCGGTGAGCAATCCTACTATCTGGATTCATGTAGTGCCCTTGAAAGTTGTTTTTTTCTTTGTTTGCCACGCTTGTTTCTGTAACGCCCGGACTCTGGTACGCATTTATTTACAAATTATTCTTGTTTGAAAGGTTACTCGACGAGTTGGAAGCCCCAAAATCGTCGAGTAGAAGTTAGTATTGGACGCGGGATTCAGCCACCTACTCGACGAGTCAAGAGTTATGGACTCGGCAAGTAGGCCTTGCAGAGTGAAACCCTAATTTCAGGGTTTTTCACCCTATTTAAGCATCTTAATCCCCACCCCTTGGCCTCATTTACAACCTCTTTGTCCCAAACCCTAATCCACGAAACCCTAGAGCATCTTGTGAGTGTGTGAGCCATTTGTAAGCAATCTTTTGTGTTCTTGAAGCTTGGAGAAGAAGAAGGAGTTAGAAGGCTCAAGTAGAAGAGAGTAGATCTAGAAGCTACACCTCTTTTGCTACATTTTCTGGTAATCAAGTCTCTAACTTGATCATTCTTTTCTTAGATCTATTTACTTCCATTTTATGAGGGTTTTGGTTCAAGAACCTTGGTCTTTGGGATTTGGACGTCCCAAGTGACTTATATTTCAGATTTGGGATCTAGGAGGGGTTCCATGGCATAAAGGTGCAAACTTTATGACCATGGAGGCCCCATGCAAGCTTATAAGCACTTATATGGCCTTTTTAGCCCTAAGAGGCCATGCATGGAAGGAAAACTAGGAACTTTACATGTCCAACTGATGTTCACAGCCTAGATCTAGTATATTGTGCCTTGGTTTAGGGTATTATGGCTTGTGGACCAAGATCTATGTTCTAGAGAGTTAGGGTTTGAGCTAAACCCATTAAGCAGGACTAAGGACAGG
This sequence comes from Lactuca virosa, assembly GCF_052849685.1. NCBI lineage: Eukaryota > Viridiplantae > Streptophyta > Magnoliopsida > Asterales > Asteraceae > Lactuca > Lactuca virosa. Next base: position 289,380,549 of record NC_136427.1, on the reverse strand, counting down.
TAAAGTTGGAAACTTTACCCTTAAAAGTGTATTCCCAGTGTGTAGATGAAGTTTGGAGTTTGGATATGAAGGGTAGGAGCTTAATCCATTGAGATGGCTCAATCAGACAGGGGAACTCGGCGAGTCCATAGAGGGACTCGGCGAGTTAAATTGGTTTGTCCCGTTTTAGCTTCAGGTAGAACTGGACGAGTCGGTGAAGGTACTCGGCGAGTTAAATCGGTAAATCGCGACTATGAGTAGCGTGGAAACTCGACGAGTCAGGGGGTACTCGACGAGTTAGATCTCGATTTCGAGATATAGGACTCGACGAGTTGATGGAGCAACTCAACGAGTTGGGTCAACCATAAGGTTGACTTTGACCCAAGCATTGACTTTGACCAAAGGTAAAATGGTCATTTTACCCTAAGAAGGATTATCAGATTTTGATTAAGTGATATTATGAAATTGATAGTCGGGGAGCCGCCGGAGCAGCAATTAGAGATTCCTCACTCGAGTTTTAAGCAGTCAGCCTTGCGAGGTGAGTTTCCTTCAGTAGGAACGGGTCTTCGACACCAAGGCTGGCCCGTATATGTGATACGTAAGTAGCTGAGTGTGGGCGAGGCCCGAATCTCATAGTATCCGAGTGTGGGCGGGGCCCAAATCTCGTAGTATTATTTGAGTATAGATATGTGACTGCTTGATAGGAATAGATATACTTGTTGTCTGCGTAATACTTGTATGCATGTTAGACAACAGAGTGTGGGCAGGACCGAATCTCCTAGACAGTGAAGTGTGGGTGGGGCCCGAATCTCCTAGACAATGAAGTGTGGGCGATGCCCGAATCTCCATGAGAGTGGGCGGGGCCCGTATCTCCTAGTTGCATGTTATGTGTATGGTATGTGGTAGTTTGGGGAGACTCGCTAAGCTTCGTGCTTACAGTTTTCAGTTTTGGTTTCAGGTACTTCCGGTAGCAAGGGGAATGACTCGAGATGATTGCAGTGCACACACCATTTGTTCAGCCTGGGATGTTTATACTATGATATTTTGATATACTTTGATATCATGTTTGAGATATATTGACATGTGTTTTGGATGACTATGGTTTTACTAATAATTAAAAACGAAATTTTTGGTCTGTATTTTTGGGATGTTTCAGTTTGGATCGTATTCCCTCAACGATAGCCCTTGCGAGAAGAAGAATCCAAGTGTCGAATACATCATGTCAGATGTGCGACGTGGGGATGGACGAGACAAATCACATTTTGGTGGGTTGCCCTTTCATGATGGATAATATGCGATGGATTTTAAACTGGTGCAATATCCTTTTTTAACCTTTTAATTCAGTTAGTGATATTATTCCATTTGATGCTCAATGGGTATGGTGCCCAAAAAAAATCCTTCTCGCTATTTCGTATGGATTCCTATGGTGTGGCTGGAAAGCTAGGAACATAAAAGTTTTCAATAAGACACAAATGTCCTTGATGAACTTGGCGGATAACATTCTCACTACGGTGTTTAGTTGGGATAAATTTAGGGGTAATTTTGGTGTAAATGGGTTAATTGGTGTTGTAATCCCTTAAACATCTTGTAATTTTGTTTGTTTTCTTGCCCAACTTTGTTCCTTTTAAGATGTGGCTAATAATATTCTCGCCTGTTTCAAAAAAACACACATATATATATATATATATATATATATATATATATATATATATATATATATATATATATATATATATAAGTTTAGGTTCATTTGAAACCATGTTAATTTTGTGAGACCGTGAGACCAAATTTAAAAAGAATTTTAAAATGCAAAATAAAAGGAAAAATCCGAAAATTCTTTTTTTAATTATTATTTTCGTCACTTTAGTTACCTAAAAAAAATTACCATTTTTTTTAAATACATGAAATATTCTAATAGAATATTACACTGTAAATATTCTAATATGATTTTTAGGATATTAGAATATTCTACTAGATTTGTCCGATATGTGAAATATTCTAATATTTTACTAGAATATGTAAAAAAAAAGGTATTTTTTTATTATTTTTATTTTTTTTGGTATTTTTGTTTTATTTTTTTTTAATTTTTTTTGGAAAATATAAATGACGAAAATAATATTTGAAAAAAAAATTTCGAAAATTTTCAATTATTTTGCATTTTAAAAATGTTTTTTTATCTACAAAATGAGTGGTTAGGATTGCTTTATATATATATATATATATATATATATATATATATATATATATATATATATATATAAAAGATTCAAATGAAAATGAAAAAAAAGGTAGAGAATATCATAATAATTAAGCTATCTAGAAGTTGAGATCATAACTCGGCAATGGTATATAAAAGTTATAGCAAAAAACTCAAATTGATAAAAACGGTTAATAAAAAAAATCATATTTAAACAAGAGTTAAGAAAATCAAAGTATTGTAATTTTTAAAGGGTATCATCAAAGAAAAGAAAAGTCTCTTATAGACTTATATTATTTAAAATATTATAACTATGCAACATTCAACTTATAAAGTAATGCCTTAAAATCGCACATCATTCATTTGATAAATAGATAAAGTCAAAGAAGAGAAGGTTTTGATGGTGGGTCTGAGTTATTGGGGCCAAGACACGGTTGAACCCCTGGCTTGATTGATGTTATAATTTTAAATATGTGGGTATCTCATAAAGTGGTTGATTCATCCCACATCGAACCCATTGCATGCTTCATGGGTCCCCATCATTATAACGTTAGGCTAACAAAAAGACAAGAAAGCGAATTCAATGTTTCATGTTTCTTGTTATAGTGTATAACATCACTAACTGAGTAATTGTTGCTTATTAGTGCCATGTTTATTTTCCTAAATAGTTATTTAAAGTTTGTATAATTGTTATATCTATGGAGTACTGTATTATGGTATATAAAGTTATTATAAACATTTCAACTTAATAAACATGTGAATCTCTCTCTCTCTCTCTCTCATTAATGTATGACTAATCTAATTAATTAAGGGGATGGATTATCATTAAATTGTAATTAGTGCAACTAACTAAGCATCTGGCCAGCTGCTCCTAATTCAAAGGATATCAACCCCAAGGAATCATCAACTACTGTTTTAAAAAAAGAGTTAAATTCGTATATAATTGTTTTTTAATACACAATAATGACATTTTTTTTATATTGTACAACCTCTTTAAAACATATATTACTAGTTTATAACCCGTGAGAACCACGGTTACAAAATTAATTAAACTTTTATAGTGAAAACTTAAAATTATTAATCAATTATTTTAAATAAATTATTAATTAAGAGATATTATTTTAGTTATATAAAATTATAATCGTTAATTTAAATAAATACATGAAATTATATAATCTTATAATTTTATTAATTTTATTTTAATTTTATTCTAATGTTATTAATTTAATGTAATTAGAATGAGAAATTTAAAATTTGAAATTTGAAATGGAAAATTAATAGGTTAACAAGTGGCATGCATTACTTATGAGACCTAATAGAGTGACACATGACAAAAGAAGATTAAAACTATTATTTTATTAGAATAAGGATTATATACGAATTAGTTCCTTAAAAAATAATTTAAACTCATAAATAGTTTTAAACGAATATATTATATAATATATTTAGTATCTTTTATTTTAGTAGATAATCTCTGTAAATAATTGTGGTTATCTTTTTTCCTTTTCACCATTGTATTCATGTATGTATTTATACCCCAAATCAATATCATAAAAATTTGTTTGGTAAAATTATTGTATCTTAACATGGTATCAGTCTAATACGATCCCCTCTCTTCAACCCTAATCTTGTCGTCATCTTCCCTCTTAACAATTCTTCAGCAATCGATATGATCATGTCGCCTCCCTTTCCCTCCAATGATTCTAACCTGCCTATGGCCACCCTTTTACACATGATTACTATCAAATTAACCTCATCTAACTACCTTCTTTGGTGAAATCAGTTTGTTCCCATCTTAACTCATCATAAGCAGTTTTCCTTTGTTGATGGCTCATCTACGATACCGGCATCTACACTCACAACAGAAGGAAAAACAATACCAAATCCAGACCATGCCATACGGGTTGAAACTAATCAAAGGGTAATTCTTCTTCTTCAATCTTCTCTTACTGAAGAATCTATGGCTGAGGCTCTACGTCACACTATCTCTCGTTCTCTTTGGTGTGCATTTGAATCTGCTTACAACCATGCTTCTTTAGAACAAGCCCATAGTCTTAAAGATTCTATAAGGCAATTAAAGAGAGGTGATTCATCTGTTTCTGAGTTTGACAAAAAATTCAAGTTTGTACGTGATCAACTATTTGCCATTGGTCACCCCGTTTCAAATGATGACAAGTCCCACTGGTTTCTCTGTGGTTTGGATCCTGCTTTCGAATCCTTCTTCATTGCTTATCGTACAGTCCGGCCTAGATCTCCTTATCGTGATTTACTAGCTCAAGCAGAAGGACATGAACTCTTTGTTCATTCCCTTCATGGCTCATCCACATCTCAAGTTGCTTTTTCTGCATCTCATCAATCCCATGCCGCCTTTCATAACTCTACGTGGTCGGGGCAGGTCAGGTCGGGGAGGTCATAATGGTTATTCTGGAGCTCTTGCTGGTCGAGGTCGTCGATCTCCCCACTGCCAGTTATGTAGAACTGATGGTCATTATGCTAATATGGTCCTCAGTTGTCTACATATGCTAAGAAATCCTCCTATTCAACTGCCAATTTAGCTCATGATTTTCATTCGGACTTGTATTTAAGTGAACCAATCCCAGACTGGTATGTTGATTCAGGCGCTACAACGCATATGGCTCCATCTTCCGCGCATGTTGATTCATCTAAACCCTATCATGGCAAAGATCGAGTTATTTTTGGTAATGGTAATGTTCTTCATGTATCTCAAATTGGTACTTCAGCTCTTTCATCTAGATTGTCATTACATGATATTCTTATTGTACCTCACATCAGGAAAATATTACTCTCTGTGAGTAAACTTACAAATGACTTTCCGGTTGATTTTCTTTTTTTCTCGTGAATATTTTGCTATTTAGGATAAGGCTACCAAGGAAATTCTAGCCAAAGGGAAACATAGAGATGGGCTCTACATACTTAGTTCGGGACATCAAACACTTTTTACTTCTTCTGTTTCCCCATTGAAGGCATCTTTTGAGACATGGAATAAACGTTTGGGGCATGTTGCCTTTCATGTTATTTCTACTTTAAATAAAAAGGTTGTTTAGGTGTTACTTCTATTTTGCCAAAACCTGCAATTTGCTCTTCATGTCAACTTTCTAAACAACATCGTTTACCTTTTATATTAAATGATAAATGCGCTTTGCATGTGCTTGACTTAGTTCATCGTGACTTATGGGGTCCAGCTCCCATCACTTCAACTGATGGCTATCGATACTATGCCATATTTATAGATGATTTTTCGCGTTTTGTGTGGTTTTATCCATTGAAGGTCAAATCTAAATTTTTTGGTGTGTTAAAAACCTTTCTTGACTTTGTTCAAACACAATTTTCTTGCAAGATGAAGGTTTTTCAAAGTGACAGTGGCTCAAAATTTATTAATCATAACGTGCGCAAACTTTTTTCTGATAACGGTACTCACTACCAACTGTCATGTCCTTACACTCAATAGCAAAATGGTCGTGCTGAAAGGAAACATAGATACGTTATTGAAACTGGTTTGGCGATGTTATTTGGTGCTAATGCACCAACAACCTTATGGGTAGATGCTTTATCATCATCCATTCATATTATCAATTGTTTACCAAGTTTTGTGCTTGAAGATAGGTCTCATTTTGAACTTTTATACCACTCAACACCAACTTACAACAATTTCAAAGTTTTTGGTTGTTGAGCTTTCCCGTACTTAAGACCATATTCTTCTCACAAATTGGAACCAAGAAGTGTTGAATGTATCTTTATGGGTATCACACTCAATATAAAGGTTTCAAATGCTTGTACCCGGTAACTAATCGTGTGTATATCACCCGACATACTCATTTTGATGAATCAATTTTTCCGTTGTCTGGTACTCCATCACATATTGATCTTGCAACCTTATCATTAGATTCTTATAACGATGATACAGTTCCATTGAATGAGGTTGTCACGAAATCTCCAAATCACCCTCTTGGTTCCACATCGGTTCCCTCTTTTGTGCATTCAATTTCGGATTCTCATGCTCCTTGTGGTATGTGCTTAGATCTGACTTATTGTCACACCCCCAAACCAGATGGCAGAATTGTCTGAGGGTGGAATGAGAACACATTATCACAATAATTGAATACATTAAAACCGAAGTACATAAACAACCATTATACAATATGATTAGATAAGTTACATGATCCTAATGTTAATTGATATCAAAATACATTACAAGTTTTGTATGTTATCAAATAAAGTAGTTCCCATACAAATGTCACAAAGTTCAAGCAATGATATTTGGTGTCTTGTCTTCAAAAGTGGTTCCACTGATCCGAGCTTAATTGTTTCCTGAGATTACATGTCGCTTTAAAAGTCAACATAAAGTTGGTGAGTTCAGAAGAGTTTAGTTGTAGAAAAATATGATGTTTTCCTTATGTGTAAATCGTATCTCTTGTAACATCCATAGCAACATAGCAACGTCCTATATACCAGGATATAAATCTAACAGATCACTACAACATAACAACGTCCTATATACCAGGATACAGATCTAACAAATCACTACAACATAGCAACATCCTATATACCAGGATACAGATCTAACAGATCACTACAACATAGTAACATATGGTAACCTAGGATATCAATCCAATGGGCCGGCCTTGCTGCCTTCGACCCATAAGTACAGTGAGGAAAACTCACCTTACAGTCCGAACAACAGCGGATGAGGTCCCGACTCCGAATCTCAGCTCTAACCGCTACCTATTCATCCAAATGACCAACCTCAATAAAAATCCCAAAATACCCTTAAGTCAAACTTGGTCAAAGTCAAAGTCAAACTGGTCAAATCAACTGAGTCAATCCAGCCGAGTCAACCCAGCTGAGTCAACACATAGTGAGTATACGGGGCGTAATCCAAATGTACGCTGGGCGTACTCGAGTGTTGACCACCATCGGGGTGGTTGACCTCGTACGTGATGCGTACTCCAGGTACGCGGGGCATACTCCCAGATGCCCAAAATCTCATTAAGAGCTTAATGGCTTAAGCTCTCACGTCCAACTTTCAGATCCATGGCTAAAATACCCTCAAGAGTCTAAAGTTTTCAATTTTATGACTTTGCATGTCTAATAAATGCTTAACTCAACTTCTTAATCCATTAAGACCTTCTAAATGATGCATGGAGCAAAATCAACCATTTGGAACCCATTTTTATGAATCAAGACCCTTCCAAAGGTCTGAAAGGACAACTTAATGGGTCAAGAACATGTTATGTTCACGAATCTCCACATTTGGGACAAAAAGGACCAAAATCATTCCAACACAAGATCTAAATGAGACTTCACCAAGTTCAGAACTTTATACCTCAAAATGGTGTCAAAAGATGGTGTGATCCTGGATCTAAAGAGCTTCACTCCTCCAAGGTGGTCTCTCCTTCCTTCCTTCTTCTTCTTTAAAAGCACAAAACACACACACACACTCAAGCTTAGAAATGCTTCATATGATGGACTAGGGTTGCAAAAACATATCAAGAGGATGGAGGCTGATGAAGTGAGGGGAAATGAGGCGATAATAGGCTTTAAATATGAGCCAAATCCTAAAAATTAGGGTTTGCATGCCTGGCACGTACGCCCTGTGTATAGATGTACACCCAACGTACTATGGCGTACCCTAGTACGCTAATCGTACACACGTACGCATGACGTACTCCTTCAAAGCCCTAAATTAAGAAAATGCCGCTAACATAGGGTCCAAATTGCAATATAATAAAATTATAGGGTCAAAATTAGAAGTACCTTATCATCGGGATGTTACAAATCTCCCCCACTTGATCTAGACTTTGTCCTCGAAGTTGGCTGCGGCGAATAACTCAGGATAATGCTCTCAGATCTCAGCCTCCGGCTCCCAGGTCCACTCGGAGCCTTTCCGATGCCGCCACTGTACCTTTACCAAAGGTATCTCCTTGTTGCACAGGACCTTCATCTTCCTTTCCAGAATAGCCACCAGTATCTCAACATAGTTCAGGCACTCATCGACTTGAATATCATCCAACAGAACCACTACCTCGCTGTCTAACACACACTTCCGCAACTGAGAGACATGGAAAGTGTTGTGGATATGACTGAGCTCGCTCGGAAAATCCAACCTATAAGCCACCTTGCCAACCCTGATAATTACTCAAAAAGGTCCAATATACCAGGAACCTAATTTTCCCCTCTTCCTAAATCATTTCACACCTTTCCAAGGTGAGACCTTCAATAATACCATATCGCCGACCTGAAACTCCAACTCTGATCGGCGTCGATCGACATAGCTCTTCTGCCGACTCTGAGCGGTTTGCAGTCTCTTCCTGATCTGCTAAATGATCTCTATGGTCTGAAGGACTACTTCGGTCCTTCCCATGACCCTATGACCAACCTCTCCCCAACAAACTGGGGTACGACATCTTCGACCATACAAGAGATCAAATGGTGGGGCACCAATGTTGGATTGATAACTATTGTTGTAAGAGAAATCCGCAAGAAGTAGGTAGGAATCCCAACTCCCAACAAAATCAATAACACATGCCCACAACATATCCTCAAGGGTCTGTATAGTCCGCTCACTCTGGCCATCAGTCTGCGGATGATATGCAGTGCTGAAATGTAACCCCGTGCCTAGTTCCCCGTGGAACTTCTGCCAGAAACAAGAAGTGAACCAAACATCTCGGTCTGAAACAATAGAGACCGGAAGCCTATGACGAGCAACAATCTCACAGACATACACATCGGCCAACTTTTCGGCCGAAGAGCTCTCCCGGATGGCCAAAAAGTGGGCACTCTTGGTTAATCGATCCACAATGACCCATATTGCATCAAAACTCTTGGACGTCTTCGACAACTTGGTGATAAGATCCATGGCGATCTATTCCCACTTCCACATGGGAATCTACAGAGGCTGCAACTTACCATGCGGCCTCTGATGCTCGACCATGACCATCCTGCAAGTCAAGTACCTCTCGACATACCACACTATCTCCCTCTTCATACACAGCCACCGGTAACTCAATATCAAATCCCGATACATCTTGGTAGCTCCCGGGTGTATAGAAAAACGAGACTTAAGAGCCTCGTCCAACACAATCTGCTTGATCCCATCAGAAACTGGGACCCAAACCCGACCACACCGGGTCAGTAACCCTCGACTATCAGTGACAAACCTGTCGATCTCGCCTCTGATCCTTTCTTGTTTCCAGTTCTCTTTCCAAACTCCCTCTGATTGAGCCTCCCTGATCAAACCCAATAGCAGAGAATCGACATATATCCTCATAGATATCACCCCAACTGAAGACCCAACCGACTTGCGGATCAAAGCATCCACTACTACATCCGCTTTACCCGGATGGTAAAGGATCTCACAGTCATAATCCTTGACTACGTCCAGCCACCTGCGCTGCCTCATGTTCAGGTGTAACATCCCACGATTTGTCATTTATAGTCCTTGGGGTTGGAAGTGTAGAGCCAAGATAAGTATAAGGGCCAAGGTTGCAACCTTGGGTCAAGGAGGAGTACGTTGAGCGTACATAAGAGTATGTTAAGCGTACTAAGGTCCGCCTTAGTACGCTGGGCGTACACTTGTGTATGTTGGGCGTACTTATGTTAGGATGAAACCCTAATATTTAGGGTTTGGGGGCTATATAAGCAACATTATGAGCACATAACCCTCCCTTACCTCAGCCTCCACTGCTTAGAGTCGTTTTCCCCAAACCCTAGCCATTTATTTGAGTGTGTAAGCTTGTTAAGTGTTCCTTGAGTGTCTTAAGAAGAAGGTGTTGCATCAAGGAGTTGGAGAAGAAGATCAAGCTTGTAGATCTGAAGTTGGTTTGTGCCCTAGAAGATCCAGAAGGTAAAAAGCTTCAAACTTTATGCATATATGTATAGATCTTACCATTTTTGCTTTAAAGAACCATTTCTTGTCCCAAAAAGTCCCAAGATGGTGCATGATGTGATTTGGACGAAATGAACTGTCCTTTTAGACTCTTGAAGGGGTTTTGAGTGATAAAAATGAGGTCCCAATGGCTTAAGATGTCCCATGCATGGAGTAGGAAGGTCTTAATGGATTAAGACCAAGTATTAAGAGCTTTCTGGACGTCCAAAGTGATAAAGTTCGTGACTTTATGGGTCCTAGGCACATTTCGTCACTGGATCTGAAGTTTGGGCGTAAGTGCTTAAGCCATTAAGCACTTATTAAGATTTTGGAAAAAACACTACGTACACCCAACGTAAATCTAGTACGCCCAGCGTACTGGGTCAACCACCCCGATGGTGGTCAACATCAGAACGAGTACGCCCAACGTACCAGAGGAGTACGCCCCGCGTACGTCCTCTATTGGGCTTTTGACATTTGGGCTTCGAGTTTTGGGCTGTTTGTGGACTAGTTGGATTTGGGCCTTTGTTGGACTTTATAAATATGATGTTTTGGGCCAAGTTTTGATAATGGATATTGGAGTTAGGCCCAATTAGGGAGTTGGCCCCAATTTGGTAACTTGGGCCAATAATGGGCTTTGTATAAGGACTTTCAAGGTTATGGACTTGGCATTGTGCCTTGGCCCAATAAAGAGAATGGACATGATGGATTGTGTGGACCCTTAGTCAAGACTGTTATGTTGTGTATTGACTTAATATTCGTTATTTGGATAGTTCGGGATTTTTGGTGAGACATCGATTCGGGAATTCGATTCTTCAGTTCAGATCGACATTGCAAGGTGAGTTATCCTCACTGTACTCAAGGGTCTAAGGCACCAAGGCCGGCCCTTTGGTATGTAGTCCTGGTTATCTTGTGATTATGTGCTGTGATGATATGTTAGAGCTGTATTCTGGTTTAGGATGATGTTATGATCAGTGATCTGTTAGGTCTGTATGACTATCTGTATGTGCTAGTTTACATGGTTTAAAGGATCTTAGGCTGAAGGGTTGGGTTCTGCTTCGCAGCTCTTGTCTGAGTCTAACCGTTGTGGAATCTAGTCCTTTAGCCTAAGATTGTTTACACTGTGGGGCATGTATGCTTAGTGACCTGTAGTTTGGTCTGACTGTCTGTATGCTGGTAGGAGATTACCTATCATATGTTCACATAATTGATTGGTAGTTGAGGGTATCCTATCCCGAGGATGATACGACCCTAGTATGTTGTCTCTATAGACTGTTATATGATTATCTGATATAGGTGCACATGTGTGACTGGTTATGGGCATTCTAACCCAATGCTTGTGGGCCGAGAGTATTCCATCCCGAGGATGATTAGACTCGTAGTAGGTGAGCATTCCAACCTGATGGTTGAGGGCATGGGGTATTCCATCCTGATGGATGATCGGACCCATAGTATTGTTATATATGTATTGTGTGTGGGCATTCCAACTCGATGGTTGTGGGCCGAGAGTATTCCATCCCGAGGATGATTGGACTCATATTATGGGGGCATTCCAACCCGATGGTTGAGGGCCTGGGTTATTCCATCCCGATGGATGATTGGACCTATAGTATGCTGTTTGTTATTATATGTGTATTGTTGTGTGTATGGGTATTTTGGGGGTAACTCACTAAGCCTTCGAGCTTACATTTATCGATTATTGTTTCAGGTATAGCGGATGACCGCGGGAAGGCGAAAGTGACCGTACACTTCCTCGATTTATGATTATGACTTCTGGGAACTCTGATGTGTAAACTATTTTGAAAACAAATTGTAATAACCGAATGGTTTAAAATGTTTTAAAAAGTTTTAATTTGGATCGAATTTTTATGGGTGTTACAAGTTGGTATCAAAGCCTTGGTTTGAGTGAATTGGAGGAACACTTGTGTAAATCCAGTCTCAAACTAAGGAAAATGTTTTCAAATGATTTTTAAATGGTTTTCAAAATAAGAAAAGGAGGATGCAATTGTACGATCAGCCGGAGCCAGTAAGTAGACCCCAAAATACCATGCAGTTGTTTGATTATGTGATATGTTAGAACAGCATGCTAGTACTAAGATAGGGATCCTCAGGAATCATATGATAGAATTGACTGATCTTGATGCCTTATCTTATGTAGAGTACCTTATTGATTGTTATGACTCTTTCGCGTGTGAACTAACTATTGGGTGAATACTCTAAGTCACATGCTATATGGGTTAAATGGTCTTAGGGTAAGGGATTTGGTCCTGCTGCGCAGCTCTTGTCTGAGTCCAACCGTTGTAGGATTAAATCTTTTAGTCTAAGATTGTTTAAGCCATGCGGTATGTGATTGTATTCATGCAATAGTTAACTGGCACCAATGGAGGGTCGTGTGGCAGTTCAAAGATGGGTGGGTTCTGCGAGGCCGGGAGGCCAGTTATGAGATATTTAGCATTCCTCTAGGAGTGAGGATTGAGCGCTCGCCATGTTATGTATACAGTTAGGGTGTTGTGATGATACTTGAGACAAATATGGGTAGGTGTGGAAGGTAGTATGGGCCCGTACTACTGAAAGCACAAGACCCATACGTGTAGCAAGGAAGTCACAACCCCTAGGGTTTTGGGTTGGGAGTTGGTTCCCGGATTGTTATGAGGAGTATTTGATATATTTTCGGTATGTTTTCAGCATGGTGGTTACACAACGATTCGTGACCGGATCCGAGTCAGGATCAGGAGAGGGCGGACAGGAGGCGCCGACAGTGCCCGAGACTATCGACCAGATGAGGCCAGACGAGATGGATGACAGGATCCGGGAGATCCTGCATGATGAGGTTGCGGCTATGTTCCGGGCTCAGTTGCCGGAGATGTTTGGGTCTATCAAGACCGCTATGGTGGAGTATTTCGATGAGCGTTATGCAGCCCTCACTGAGGCAGCTGCCACAGCAGCCACAACAGCTGTATCGACGGCAAGGTTGGGATCTGGACGAGCTTTTCAGTACCGGGACTTCGACAATACGAAGCCCCCGATATTTGATGGTACTGAGGATTCGATCGTAGCCATGAGGTGGCTATCCGACGTGGAGGGATATTTCTTCACGTGTTCATGTCCTGCTGACCAGAAGGTTAGGTGTGCTCTGAACCTGCTGAGGTCCGAAGCAAAGGATTGGTGGAGGTTGATTACTGGATCATATTCTGATGAGCAGCGCGCTGCGGTTACTTGGGATCGATTTCGGGATATGTTTCGTACCCATTACGTCCCGCGGGTAGAGCGGGAGAGACTAGCGCAGGAGTTCTTGGATCTGCGACAGGATTCAGAGTCGGTGACTGAGATCACCATGATGTTTACGGAAAGGGAGATGTTTTGCCCCGAGTTTGGTTCAGAGCAGGCTCAGATGACCCGATATCTGAGCATGCTCAAGACGGATATCAAACAGTTCGTATCCACGCAGAGATATGATACCTTGCTAGAGTTACAGGAGGCCGCCAAGCGACATGAGTTGGAGATTGAGCTTCAGTTGAGGGAGCAGAGACAGGCCCTGAAGCAGTCATAGCCTGCGCCGAAATGATTTAGGGCCGCTGATTACAGACAAGAGAGTCGGAGAGGTCGTACTTGTGGAAAGTGCGGCAAGGTACATGATGGGGTTTGCCGATCTTCTTCAGGATGCCACAAGTGTGGCAAGGAGGGTCACATCGCGAAGGATTGTAGGCAGCAGACTCTAGGGGCTGGTGTCAGGATTTGTTACCATTGTGAGCAGGTGGGTCATATGAAGACCCAGTGTCCCCTGCTAGCTGCCAGGCTGGTGCAGGCTCCAGCACCAGCTACCCTGAGGATTACTGGCGGGGGTCAGGGTAGAGCAGAGCCTCCGAAGGCTCAAGGACGCGCCTTCCAGCTTACAGCCGAGGAGACCAGGACAGTACCAGACGCGGCGACCGGTATGTCTTTATCCTATCTATTTGTTATGATTGTATTGTGAGCTTTCGTTTTCTTTATGCATAAGTTATTAGGACATATGAGAGGTTAGGAAGAATTTATTGTCAAGGGATTATAGATGGTTAGGATCCGAAGATGCATTTGAGGTTAAGGAGTTAGGATAGAGAATCGCCAGCCTAGGACGAGCAGTTGTCATCCAGAAATTCAGAGGTCATCAGCGGGAATTCAGATTCTCTCGAGGTTTGTTACTTGGTATTGGGAGGATTGTCTTGCATGGATTAACCTATATAAAGTTAAGAATGGTAATACTCGATTGGGATGGTTAAGTCGCGTATCAGTTTCGCCACCAGTAGGTAGTGGTTAGTGCTCTAAGTGGGGGAGAATCGGGAGTTCTCGGATGCGACGTTAGCTATTGAAGATGTTATCTGTTGCGGTTCGGATAACGGTTTCTAAAGTGGTTGTGTTGAGGCGGTCGAGACATGCTGAAGACTTTGTATGGGTTTTGTTAGTTATATGATCGGGTACTGAGTATATGTTATGCGGTAGCAATCAGTAGGTCTGTTTTCTGGTAGCGAGTATGATGTTTAGTGATAATAACCCATGGAACCGTATGTTATGAAATTGTTAGTTCTCACCTATAAAATGCTCTTGGAACTGTCGGTGGTTAAGAAGGAGAGCTTGGAAACTATGGAGTAACAACTTGTTCTATAAGTGGATAGTGTAGGGTGAGGTTTCAGAACCGTGACACTTACTGGTTTTGTGAAGGACATTGATTAGGCCTTCTTGGGCAATGGAGGATGTGAGTATCTCCAGGGTGGAGTTTTGGGCAACTAAAGTGACGACAGCAGTGTCGATAGGTTATCGGGAGCAATCCAGTCGTGAGCTGAGGGCCGGAGAGGGCATACCAGACTCATGCTGTGGGCTCAAAAGCAATCCAGACCTATGCTAAGGTCCATGTAAAGGGTATTCCAGTCATAGGCTGTGGGCATAGAGATTGTGATGGTTATGCCTATTGTAGGAGCGCGTTCGGAATGGATGTATTGTTGAGATTCGGGGGAGTTGTACTCGGTTGTGACGAATCAAAGGATTGTGGATGAGGCGTAAGGATAGATCTTTAGATCTCAAGTTATGAGTAGACCTGAGTTATGATCATAGAGGTATTCCAATCTAGGGTATTCCATCCTGAGGATGACCGGACCCTATGATTGATTGGACCTGATATGTTTGGTATTCCAACTCGAGGGTTGATTGGGCCAAACATGTGTGTGATACGAGGGTATTACATCCTAGGGATGACTGGACCCGTCATAGGCATGCCTGGTATTCTAGCCCGAGGCTGATTGGGCCAGACATGAGTATTAGTGCTTATTAGTGGGTTGATTATGTATGTTATTTCGAGAGCTGAAGGACGCATTATCCTGTCAGCACAAAAAGGGTTCACTTCAGGAAGAGGGAGAGTTGGGTTTCCGATACTTCGGATCATCCTGACTATTGTCAGGATTGGCAAATGGCATATAGGTTAGACCTTCCAAACAAGCTCAGTCAGATTGGCGGCACTTTTCACGTTTGGCAGCTGCAAAGGCATATATTGGATGAGTAGGCGGTTGTATTGATGGGTGATGTTCAGGTCGGAGAGCACTTCAACTATGTAAGGAGACCAGTGGCAGCATCGGAAGGGATCCGAGTAGACTTTGGAGTGGAGTCGAAGATGCGGTAACATTATCCTGAATTGATTGCCACATCAGGCATCGAGGACGAAGCCTAGTTTAAGTGGGGGAGAATTGTAACATCCCAAGATTTGTCATTTATAGTCCTTGGGGTTGGAAGTGTAGAGCCAAGATAAGTATAAGGGCCAAGGTTGCAACCTTGGGTCAAGGAGGAGTACGCTGAGCATACATAAGAGTACGCTAAACGTACTAAGGCCCGCCTTAGTACACTGGGCGTACACTTATGTACTCTGGGCGTACTTATGTCAGGATGAAACCCTAATATTTAGGGTTTGGGGGCTATATAAGCACCATTATGAGCACATAAACCTCCCTTACCTCAGCCTCAAATGCTTAGAGTCGTTTTCCCCAAACCCTAGCCATTTCTTTGAGTGTGTGAGCTTGTTGAGTGTTCCTTGAGTGTTTTAAGAAGAAGGTATTGCATCAAGGAGTTGGAGAAAAAGATCAAGTTGTAGATTTGAAGTTGGTTTGTGCCCTAGAAGCTCCAGAAGGTAAAAAGCTTCAAAATTTATACGTATATGTATAGATCTTGCCATTTTTGCTTTAAAGAACCATTTCTTGTCCCAAAAAGTCCCAAGATGGTGCATGATGTGATTTGGACGAAATGAACTGTCCTTCTAGACTCTTGAAGGGGTTTTGAGTGATAAAAATGAGGTCCCAATGGCTTAAGATGTCCCATGCATGGAGTAGGAAGGTCTTAATGGATTAAGACCAAGTATTAAGAGCTTTTTGGACGTCAAAAATGATAATGTTCGTGACTTTATGGGTCCTAGGCACATTTGGTCACTGGATCTGAAGTTTGGGCTTAAGTGCTTAAGCTATTAAGCACTTATTAAGATTTTGGAAAAACACTACGTACGCCCATCGTAAATCCAGTACGCCCAACGTACTGGGTCAACCACCCCGATGGTGGTCAACATCAGAACGAGTACGCCCAACGTACCAGAGGAGTACGCCCCGCGTACGTCCTCTGTTGGGCTTTTGACATTTGGGCTTTGAGTTTTGGGCTGTTTGTGGACTAGTTGGATTTGGGCCTTTGCTGGACTTTATGAATATGATGTTTTGGGCCAAGTTTTGATAATGGATCTTGGATTTAGGCCCAATTAAGGATTTGGGCCCAATTTGGTAACTTGGGCCAATAATGGGCTTTGTATAAGGACTTTCAAGGTTATGGACTTGGCATTGTGCCTTGGCCCAATAAAGAGAATGGACATGATGGATTGTGTGGACCCTTAGTCAAGACTGTTATGTTGTGTATTGACTTCATATTCGTTATTTGGATAGTTCGGGATTTTTGGTGAGACATCGATTCAGGAATTCGATTCTTCAGTTCAGATCGGCATTGCAAGGTGAGTTATCCTCACTGTACTCAAGGGTCTAAGGCACCAAGGCCGGCCCTTTGGATTGTATCCTGGTTATCTTGTGATTATGTAATGTGTTGCTATGTTAGAGCTGTATTATGGTTTAGGATGATGTTATGATCAGTGATCTGTTAGGTCTGTATGACTATCTGTATGTGCTAGTTTACATGGTTTAAAGGATCTTAGGCTGAAGGGTCAGGTTCTGCTTCACAGCTCTTGTCTGAGTCTAACCATTGTGGAATCGAGTCCTTTAGCCTAAGTTTGTTTACATTATGGGGCATGTATGCTTAGTGACCTGTAGTTTGGTCTGACTGTCTGTATGCTGGTAGGGGATTACCTATTATATGTGCAGATGATTGATTGGTAGTTGAGGGTATCCCATATTGAGGATGATAGGACCCTAGTATGTTGTCTCTATAGACTGTTATATGATTATCTGATATAGGTGCACATGTTTGACTGGTTATGGGCATTCCAACCCGATGGTTGTGGGCCGAAAGTATTCCATCCCGAGGATGATTGGACTCGTAGTAGGTGGGCATTCCAACCCGATGGTTGAGGGCCCGAGGTATTCCACCATGATGGATGATCGGACCCATAGTATTGTTATAAATGTATTGTGTGTGGGCATTCCAACCTGATGGTTGTGGGCCGAGAGTATTCCATCCCGAGGATGATTGGACTCATAGTATGGGGGCATTCCAACCCGGTGGTTGAGGGCCTGGGGTATTCCATCCAGATGGATGATTGGACCCATAGTATGTTGTTTGTTATTATATGTGTATTGTTGTGTGTATGGGTATTTTGGGGGTAACTCACTGATGTGTGTGAAACGAACTAAGTTTTATCCTACTCTTCACTTATGAATTAAACACACAAAGGCAGTGAACCTATCAATTGTGGTATAGTTAAATAAGTAGGGTATCGAACTCAGGGAACGGAAATTAAACTAATTACTAATATTATCTAAAACAAATAATAAAATAGGAGGGGTTTCTCTAGTTTTACAAGACTAGAAACTTAACTAAAACTTACCTAGCACTTAATTCAGCAGCTAAACAATTAAATTGCAACTAAATTCAATGATAAAAAGGACTTCTGTCTAGGTTCGAGTCATTTGATCCTATGGTTGATTTTATGGTAAATATATCGGATTGATTTTTCATTGGTTACCGATTTATATGATTAGGTTCACGTTCGTTATTGCTAATCCTTAGAAAACAGATTAATTCAAGCAGTGGCCAGTTGTCTAAATTAATAAGTTCCCTAGTTAATTAATTTGGGTTAAGTAAGACTTGTAATGGTTAATTGAATTGGTGATTCAATTAACCTCTTGTTGATGGTGTATCACACAAGCTCACATATTAATTTACCTATCTTCTAGTTAATTCTAGTTTCACATTCGTTATTCCTAGACATATAACTATGTGGTCATATAAATTATATGAAATTAATAACTAAGAGATGTTCATACAACTTAATTACTGATTTATTAACAGAAAATAGTTGTTATTAATCTATGAGGTTCTTTAACAAGCTTAGCAAAACAATATCACCAATTAAAATTAATTCTAACCATAAAATCAATCCATATTCACAAAATCATCTACCCTAAACAAACGACAAAGGTTTTTAGTTCATAATTGCAGTAAAAACAAACTCAAAAACGAATTCAATTAGTTCAAACATGATTCAATCAAAAGCTTAACTAAGAATGAATTAGAATTTGCCTTAATCCTCTTCAAAAACGAACTTAGGGTTGATTCCTCAGCTTCTCTTGGTCTAGCAGTATCTTCAATCGCAATCTGAGCCTTCTAGGGTTCCAAAGAAGTCTCCATCTCGATCTCAAAGTCCCTATTTATATTTTTCTGGAAACAGAGGTAACTCGTCGAGTCAAGGTCCCAACTCGTCGAGTCCCTCATTAAAAATCCGTGTACAGCAAGGACTTCTAGAGCTTCTCGAATCTTCGATCCAACTCGTTGAGTCAAGCTTTGACTCGCCGAGTCCTTCTTGTTTTTGGCATTTTTCTTCTTTGTTTCAACTCCCGAACTTCCAACTGTTTCTCGTGCTTCCTTTTGCTTCCGAGCATATCTTTTGGACTGAAAATACAATTTGAACACTATTAAGTACCTTTTGTCCATAATATGTAAATAATTAGCTAACAAATAATGAAAATCTATACTAAATACATAGCTAAATATGCACATATCACCCACTAAGCCTTCGAGCTTACATTTATCGATTATTGTTTCAGGTATAACAGATGACCGCGGGAAGGCGAAGGCGTGACCGTACACTTCCTCGATTTATGATTATGACTTCTGGGAACTCTGATGTGTAAAATATTTTGAAAACAAATTGTAATAACTGAATGGTTTAAAATGTTTTAAAAAGTTTTAATTTGGCTCAAATTTTTATGGGTGTTACATCAGGTTCGGTTGATCCATAAGATATCTCAAACTCTTGTGATCCGTGTAGACCGTACAACGGACCCCATAAAGATAATGTATCCAAATTTTGAGGGCAAACACCACTGCCCCCAACTACAGATCATGTGTGGGATATCGCCTCTCATGCGGCTTCAACTGCCGTGAAGCATAAGCGGTTACTTACCCTCTCTCCATAAGGACCGCCCCCAAACCGGTGATGGATGCATCATAGAACACCACAAAATCCTCAACTCCCTTCAAAATTTAACTAAAATTTTAACTAATGTAACCAACCCCCTACCCCACACTTAATTTATGCAATGTCCCCATTGCATACTATGCATGATAAAGAACAATAAAATAAAGAGGGAATTGGAACAAACTCCCCTGGGATAGAAGTTGCGAGATTGATTTTCTTCTTTGAAAGCTCCATATTCAATTGACTTTAAACATGGGAACAACTCATCCATGTATTGGGTGTCAAATCTCGTGTGGTTAGCTCCAAATATGCAGGAAAATCCCTTGGAAAGTTCCAGGAATCAATCTTAAAGATAATGCAGTCAAGCTGCGCATAAAATAGCATCAAATCAGTAACTTTAGAGGTGCAATGATAAACAACTCGTCGAGTGGAATGGCGACTCGTCGAGTAGGAGCGGGAAAAGGCAGAAATCGTGAAATCACACTGGGACTCGTCGAGTTAGTATGTGCACTCGGCGAGTCCATCGCTGTGTAATGAAAATATATTCTGCTTTAAATCCGGCTTCTGGTGTGCTGAAGTAATCATCAAAAAGACACTTATGCCCTTCTCTTCTTCAGTATCTACGCACTCTTCAACCCTCTCTAAAACCGGACTCGATACTTAAACTCCATTGTCGCTCACCTAGACTCGATGCTTCTATGAAACAACTCTCTAGACTCTTCGTTTGCAAACCCATTATCCAAATTCTGAAAGACTAAAACAAACACGTAATAAAAAGGAAAAACAAACCATAAACAAATCCTAAATTACTCGTCCAAACCAAACAAACAAAAAAACAAACAATTGGGAAAAAAAATTGTTTTAACACAACCAAAATAAAAAGGATAGAACTTCAATCTTAATCTTCTTCCTCCTCATCCTCTCCATCATCATTCCGCGCTCCACTCCCACTCGCTCCGCTTCGTCTTGTGTTTATCATCTCCTCCCAAGTAGGCACATAAGGAAATTGACCCCCGTCCACATGTTGAATGTTGAAGTGATTAAACAATTGGATAAAGGACCGGTTGGCAAAATTCACGCCCCTCCCCAAATCATCTTGATATCTTCTCCCCTCCACATTTAACCACTCCGGGGGTATATCATCTTCGACCGGGATCACCGGTGGATCGGGATGTGCTTGCTCGCGTCTCGGCCTTAACCTCCTTCCCGGCTCCTTGGGTCCTATCACCGCATCATCATGAGGAATAGCATAATGTCCCCCTCCATAATCTTCAATAATTTGGGCTCTTCTAAAAAGAATGGGATTAAAAGGAGGGGTCGGGACCATCGTCATCAAGTTCCATGCTCCTCTTTCCATTAACCCATAGGATTTGGCTGGCGGGTCACAAACATCCCACCATTGATCTTTGAAGTATTGCGATCCTTGACCGCCCCCAGCTAAATAAGACGCCATGCAGTACGGAAGATTGCAAAAAGTATTTGGAGTAATAATACTCCATAAATAGAAAACATCAAGGTTAGGAACCTTGTCATCATCCTTCCGCATGTTGATTGTATTCGCGATGAGGCGGTGAATCAATCTATGAGTGGGTGATCGAATACTCCCCTCTTGAGCGGACTTGGGGATATAAACTTTGTTAGCAATGGTGTTCCACCAAGTGGAACCCACAACACCCTCCGGGAACTCCTTATGACAATGCTCAAGAAATGTGCCAAAACCCTCAGTAGACACCAATTGTTGGTCATAAATACCCAGCCTATAAGCTAGTTCCACCATACTACATCGGCAGAATTCACCACCATGGAAAAAAGTGACAATTCGCGGGTTGTAATAATCGTTCCATTCACGGAAATTGATGGTTGAGAAAAACTCCCAACACAGCTCCTTGAAGACCGGTTCTTGAATGCGAAATAGCCGGTTCCATCCATCACAAGTGATGGATACCCCACCATTCATAAAGACTTTGACAAGATACAGGGCCAACTCCTCTTCATAACGAACTCTTCCCAACCATTCCCAATCAATTGCATTGGGTACACAAATTTCTTTCTTCTTAACTTCAACTAGCTTCTTCTTCTATCTTTTCATTGTGGATTCCGAATCAATTCTTGGAAAATTTAACCAAAGACGGTCTCCTTGGCTACCCCTGGAGCTTTGTCCACCTCTTGAAAACATTTTCTGCAACATAAGAAAACCATACAAACCAGAAAACATAGAAACATTAAAAACCAAAATTTGGGACTGCCTTCAGTGACCGACTCGTCGAGTCCACGAACAGACACGGTGTGTCGTAAGAACTGCTCGAGTCGAATGTCTGAGATTTATCAATTCATCCGACAAAACTCAAAATTGGTCCCATGGGTTTGTCTCGAGATGCATAATAAGTATAAATTGATAATCAATTGCATCTATAACATCCTATTTAGACAAGAATTAAAAACCCTAGAATCCTAATCAAGTCAAAGGAAACCGGTTGCAACAAATTGGGATCAATATTCTGCAAAAATTAAAGCTTTAAGAAGATTATAAACAAAAGATGTTACCTTGTTAGAAGAAAGTGGAAGAGATCAAGAAAAATGGGATGGGTTGCTTGAGAGAATCTTGGCACGTCGAGTATTGGAATGTCGGCTGTATGAAGTGAAAATGTTTAACAATTATGTTAAAACCCTAATTTTACAGAAATGTAAAGATTATTTTTTTTTCAGTAAATTTTAATCGACTCGTTGAGTCATCGTTCCGACTCGGCGAGTCAGGTCGCGAAATAATTTTCATGTCTGCATAAGGACTCGTCGAGTTAATGTATAAACTCAACGAGTTTATTATTCTGTTGAAAACATTTTTCCTTTTCTGAAAAATAAAATTTCTTTATTAAAAATAACGCCGCACCCCACACGTAGGCCTTAATTACCCTCAAGCAATTAATTATGGATGAAAATGAAGATTGAAATAAAAAACTAAGTAATCCTCATGAAAACAAAAACGAAAAACGAAAAAGAAAAGAAAAGCAAACTCTTTTGACGGGTTGCCTCCCGTTAAGCGCTTCTTTTTAAGGAGTCATTAGCTGGACTCCTTCCCGCTTTACGTTTCTTCTTCTTCCTCCATTGGGATATCCTTCTTTAATTTTTGTACTTTGTATTTTGTCTTGTACAAGTAGATTTTTCTCTTGTACGCCTTCTTCAATTCCTCCATTCTCGTCCTTGCAGTGATTTCTTCAACTTTACGCTTTTTCCCTTTATCGTGCTTATTTTTCTCCACTCTTTCCTTTTCATGCTCCATCGTTTCCCTTCCTTTCTTATCTTTCTTGATTGCCTTTTTGGTTGTTACAGAATACGGTGCTTCGAAAGTGAAAACTTCACACGTAGTAGAGACAATGGCACGAGGCTTGGTTCTTTTGCTTTTGATTGTCATCTCTTCTCGATCTAGCATATGTGATTTAATAGAAGAGGTATGATTATCACCATTCACATTTTTAAGATCCCCTTTATCTTCCAAACTCCCTCCATCCTTTTCTTGAACAGCCGCATCATTCTCTATCATTGCTTCAAGAAAAGACAAATGTGCATCCTCAAAGTCGATACGATCTTTAACAGCCTTGTTTCTCTTAAGAGGATTCTTCAAGTAATCATGCAAAACTTGCACATCTGGTTCACAAAGGGTACTAATGGCTTGCAGACTATCATGTCCATCAGATTGGGAATTTTCACAGGTACTCGTTGAGTCAGCAGATACGACTCGGCGAGTCAGAGAGTTTTCAACACTTTTGAGGTTTTCTTTGTAGTCAACTTCCTTGATCAGCCTTTCTATCTCCTCCAGATCTCACTCGGCATCAGAATTCTCTTCCAAGGATAATAAGAATTGGTTTGGATTGACCTATTGCAAGTAAGCAAGTTCTCTCTCCAATACTTCATCACCTAAAATTATTGAGGAAACCTTATCTTCTTTTGACTCTTTGGGCTTCTCCTTTTTCTCTGCTTCAAAAATTACCGAATCATCTCCCACCCTTAATGTTAGTGTAGATTCACGCATGTCTACCAAGGCACAAGCGGTGTTCAAGAATGGCCGCCCAAGAATTATTGGTACTTTAGAGTCCTCCTCCATGTCTAATATTATAAAGTCAACCGGAAATACTAATTTATCAATTTTGATAAGGAGATCTTCACATACTCCCATTGGATGTATTATCGTTTTGTCGGCTAGATGAATCTTCATTTGAATAGACTTTGGGACCGGAAGGTTTAACTTTTGGAAGAAGGAATATGGCATAATATTAATAGTTGCACCCGAATTCGTCAATGCTCGTGTGGTCATTATGTTCCCAAATTGACAAGGTACGATGATGCTTCCCGGATCGCCCCTCTTTTCTGGCAGTTCACTTAGCACTATTTCAACAACTTCTTCTATATTTCTTCTAGTGGTAAAGAGGTT
This sequence comes from Lactuca virosa, assembly GCF_052849685.1. Lineage (NCBI taxonomy): Eukaryota > Viridiplantae > Streptophyta > Magnoliopsida > Asterales > Asteraceae > Lactuca > Lactuca virosa. The sequence continues at coordinate 289,356,416 of NC_136427.1, read as the reverse complement.
TTTAAGTAAACTACCATATTTCGGTGTTTGTAATATCGTTTCAACAAACGGAATATTTACTTGGAGTGCCTTTATGTGCTCCATAAACCTCCTATATTCTTGAATCTGCTCATCAGGTATGGCTCGGCTCGGAAATGGCAAAGAGGGTCGGTAAGGCTTCAAAAGAGATCAGTTTTTGGTATCAAGTTGTCGACTCGTCGAGTCCATGATGGCAACTCGGCGAGTCGAGTCGGGTTTACTCAAATCCCAGCTACTTTCTTCTTCTGTTCGCACTTTGTTGGGATTTTTCTGGATAGCGGTCAAAGGAGTGTAAATTGGCTCAGAATCTGTTGTTATTGCATTCACATGCGCCATTCTTGGATTTTGCTCGGTATTGCTAGGACGTTCACCGGGTGCTCTTTGGTTAATTTGTTGTGCAAGCTAATCTAGCTGTTTTTCGATGTTATGAATAGATGCTTGCTGATTCCTAAGCATATTTTGCTGATCCTTCATCATAGCTTGATGTTCTCTAAGCATATTTCGTTGCTCTTTCATTTCAGCATCTGAATCATTATGCCTCTTCTCAGACGCGGCTACAAATCTTGTGAACATATCTTCCCAATCAGCTTTCTTCTCCAGCACTGGTTCCTCTTTTTGATAATAGCCCCTTTCTTTTTGCTTAAATTTCTCCTCCTTTGCCTTTTTGTACTCATCATAAGGAAGCCAATCCTTTTTGGGTTTTCACCAATTGTCATCATACCTATCACCACTTGAATAGCACACTTGCACCCTCCGGTTCCCGTTTTCGTCTAGATCACAATCTTTAGTGAGATGAGGCCCTCTACAATTCTCACAACCGACCCTAATTGTCACACCCCCCAAACCAAGGATGGTGGAAACGTCCGGGGGTGGAGGGCTTCATGTAAAGTATCACAACAACGAGTATAATAGTGCTCAAAGTAAATACAACCATCATAAATATAATAGTATATGTTTACATGTTTCAAAATCAATTACATTATGATGACAAAATAAACTGTTTGACGATTTAACGTCCCATCCTCAAAGTGCTGATGTTTTCCTGTTTCACTGATTTCCTGAGAATACAAGTAGTTTTGAAAGTGTCAACAATTAAGTTGGTGAGTTCATAAGAGTTTTGTTTGAGAAAGAAACCGTTTTCCTTGAAAAAGCGAGAGAGTATGTTTCTAGAAAATCCAATATTTTCTTAATTAAGTGTGAAATGAATGCTCCTATGTTATGCGATAATGAACCCTAGATAGACCTGTAGGTTCCTTCTATAATTACCCAGCGTATATAAGTTATATAAATTTAAGTTAAATAAACCGTTGAATATAATGGGTCTGCCCTAGGTCCACAACCAAACAAGGAACAGGAGATAAGGCGGGCCCACCAATTCTAAGTCGATTGTGACTAGATTCTTATATAACTCTAGCATATACACTTAGCAATTATAGCTGAAGCCTAACAATTCTAGACGTAATGTAGTTTTAATAGAAATATGTTTCCAAAGAAAATCCGATATTTTCCTTAAAGAGTGAATCGTAAGTTTCTATATTAATAAATAGTGCATCCTAGAATTTCCTATAGTTTCCTTCTATAATCTCTAAGTGTATATAAGTTATATAAAATTTAAGTTAAATAGACCGTCGAATGTAATGGGTCTGCCCTAGGCCCACAACCAAACAAGGAACAGGAAATAAAGCGGACCCACCAATTCTAAGTCGATCACGACTAAATTCTATATAACTCTAGCATATACACTTAGTAATTATGGCTGAAAACTAACAATTCTAGATAGAATGTAGTCTTAAAAACCAAAGACCGAGACTATGCTTATCATAATTCATCAAGTAGTGGTAGTGGACATAGACTATACATATCATAATTCACCAAATAGTGGTAGTGATAGTGAACATGAATTATGCATATTATAGTTTATCAAATAGTGGTAGTGGTAGTGAACATAAACTATACATATCATAATTCACCAAATAGTGGTAGTGATAGTGAACATGAATTATGCATATTGTAGTTTATCCAAAAGTGGTAGTGGTAGTGAACATAAACTATACATATCATAATTCACAAAATAGTGGTAGTGATAGTGAACATGAATTATGCATATTATAGTTTATCAAAAATGTTTGTAATGTATATGCAACCTAACTATACCTATTATAGTTCTAGCATGTTTGTTTGAGATGTATAAGGACCCTTTTTCTATGTAAGTTGAATGTATAACAAAAATATAACTATGTTTATCATGCCTTATTTTTATACTAATGGTAATAATGGAGAATTCTTACAATTCAGTGAGTATTTTCTGTTATATAATTATACCACAACAAGAAACACATGTAAAACATGAAATCTTCAAAGATTAACACTTTGCTCAACAAGTTACAAAGTGTGATGAAAGTTATAAGCTGTTATCTAAATTTTTACCTTCCTACACTGTTTTAGAAAAAAAATCATAGAGAAATCATACGAAGTCGAAAACTGATTCCGTAAATTCTGAGAGTTCACAGAATGTGTCTAGTTTATTCATAGTTTTTATTATGATTTTTAGAAGTCTTTAACTTGTGTTAAAATGTTCATATTCACAGACTGGTCCGAATTCGTTTTTGAAATGATAGGCAATTTTGTAAAAATCACCATAAATCGTAGAAAAATCGTATGGAGATGTGCAAGTAGTCATTCTAAAGGTATGAACCTGAAATATTTCCATATTAAACAGTTTTGAAAGATATTAAGTTTAAGATAGTCAAAACAGTCCGTGAATAAGACTCAACTTTTCTGATGAAAGCTGTTGTTTGAATTTAGTTAAGTTTTTGGTGTTTTAACTTGTATTCCCCCCCTTAAAACTTAAGAAAAACATGAAAAGATAGGGGTATGAACTCACCTTGAGTGATTTCAGTAGATGGATGATGAAGAAAAGAAGTGTTCAACCCAAGAACACTTAGATGATGCTTGAAGATTCGAAGATCTAACAACAAATATGACGATATTTGTGTAAGGAACTCATGATTTGAGTGAAGAAGTGTAAGGAAATCAAGTGTGGGAAGAGATTTACTTACCAAGGTAGATGAAGAACTTGAAAATCAGCCATGAAATCTCGAAATTTAGAGAGAGAATAAGTTTTTGCTTCTTGGTGAAGTGTGAGGGAATGGGAGGAGAGATAAGGGTTTTTCTACCCTTGAGTCAAAGTACTTGGCTGGAAAGAAGGGGAAAAGGACAATGAAATGACCAGGTATGGTGGAAGGACAAGGGCTGGTCATTGAGTGGGCATGGGTGGTTGCTTGTGTCATACATTAAAGCAAAGTCAACACTCCACCCAAAATATCCTACCCACTAATCTTGGATAAGATTTACACTAAAAAACGTGATTAATTATGAATTTAGGGGTCTTATATGTTAAAATATAATTTTGGGTGAAAATCCCGCGTTAAGATTATGTAAAACGGGCCTAAAATGAAGTCGTAGTCGAAAACCGGGAAGAAAAGGGCTTTACAGTGAAGCTTCTCGGATTGGGCCGGAGGTTCGGTCCCTGATGCTGCTGGGCCCGAAGGCAAGGTGGACCGAAATAGCCAGAAGGCGAAGATAGGAAGCGAAAGCGAACTTCGGGTTCGGGTCATCAGGCTTCGGTTTGGAAGCTTCGGGTTCGGTTCGATGCAGTTCGGTTCTTAGCACCTTCGGTACCTATGGTTTCGGCTCTTTGGAATTTCGGTCCTTTATTGAGAGGATTCGGTTCTAAAGGTTGTTTTTCCAATAATTAGTCCGTTTTAAGTGGTTTTTGACCCGGTTAAGGGTCGGGATGACCCGAATGATTACAAAAAGTTAAAGGAACTTTTGAGAGAGATTTGGGAGAGATTTTTAATAGAGAGAGTTAGAGTGAAAGAGATTGGGAGAGATTTCTTTTGTGACCTTTTTGAGTGTTTGGCTTTGTAACGCAAGGTTTGTAAACCTTGTTAAGTCTTGTTATGATTGTTATACGCCCCCGAGGGTTAAGGGAAAATGTTTTATCGTGTAGTTTCATCACTTGTCCTGATTAGGGTTTAAAATTTCCGAACATGTGAAAATTCTAAGTGATACTTTGTATTAAGATTGTGAGTTGTACAATAAGAAATATATTGGAGATCCTAATATACAAGGGTTAGATGAGTTGACCGGTTTGACTTGTTGACTTTAGTTGACTTTGACTTGGCTAAAATTGACGGTTGTCACACTAATGCATGGATGGATTGGTCCATCTTAGTCATTCTTCGATCCAAATTCTCTAGTTTAGCCATCATTGCTGCCATGCTATCATTAACTGAGTTCACCGCCCCCCGACCCAGTTCATTCCTTGGGTTATGATATTCTCTAGAGTGCTTTGAGAATTCTTCAATTAGGGCCTTTATCACTGGGGGTGCTTTCTTCGTGAGTGGTCCTTGCGAATCAAGGAGTTGCCTAGTTGTCACATTTACTCCATCATAGAAAATGGAGACTTCTTGTTGGCTGTTTAGATCGTGATGTGGGCAATTCCTCAGTAAGCTTTTGTACCTTTCCCACGCCTCATATAGTGACTATCCAGCTTGTTGTTCAAAATTAGCTATGGCTTTCTTAAACTTGGCTATTTTTGAAGGAGGGCAAAACTGGTCTATGAAATCTTCTTTCATTTTAGCCCATGTAGTGATGGATCCTGGGGGAAGTGATTTCAGCCAATCCTTTGCAGCTCCCTTGAATGTGACAGGTAGCATACGAAGCAAGACAGTGTCGCGAGCTACATTAGGGACATTGAAGTAGTCGGCTATGTCATTGACTTCGTCAAGATGCTTGTATGCGTCCTCATGATCCTTCCCGTAGAATGGAATCTCCTTAAGTTGAGCAAGTATGTGGCCTTTAAGTTCAAAGGTGGCAGTTGCGGGAATGATGGGTTGCACTAGTCCCGGTCCGGTATCGTCACGTATTCTCTTCTTCCATTCGCCCATGCGAACTTCATCGATGTTAGCCATGGGGTTAGCTAATTCGCCTTTTAAATCACTTCCTTCTTTAGAGTCGGTTTCTTCTTTTTCAGATTCGTACACGATATCGTCCTTGTTTGGGTCTTTGTTCGCCTCAGAAAAATTTTTGGATTCTCCCACTTTGTTGTCCTTTTTCTTACTAAAAACAGATTTGAGATTCTTCAATGGCGAATTCTTTGATGTTGCGGTTTCTCCTACGGTCTTGCCCTTGTTTTTCTTCAAAGTTGCTTCCGGGTCTTCAAGTAGTGTAACCAAAGGTGTACCTCCTCCTCTGGTCATAAACGAACTGCAATTAAAACAGAAAACACGCGTAAAAAGAACAAAAATAAAATAAAAACGAAACTGAGTTTCAGCGATGGACTCGTCGAGTAGCTTCGATTGCACTCGGCGAGTTCAAGGCTAAAAACAGAATTTTTTTTAATAATAATGCTAAAAACAGAAAACTATTAAAACTTGAACTAATGACTAATTTACTAAAAAAATGACTTTGTGCAAGATAATTCTCACACAAAGGATCGATAAAACTAGAAATTAGAGTTAATTTTTGAACCGTTCCCCGACAACGGCGCCAAAAACTTGATGTGTGTGAAACGAACTAAGTTTTATCCTACTCTTCACTTATGAATTAGACACACAAAGGCAGTGGACCTATCAATTGTGGTATAGTTAAATAAGTAGGGTATCGAACTCTGGGAACGGAAATTAAACTAATTACTAATATTATCTAAAACAAATAATAAAATAGGAGGGGTTTCTCTAGTTTTACAAGACTAGAAACTTAACTAAAACTTACCTAACACTTAATTCAGCAGCTAAACAATTAAATTGCAACTAAATTCAATGATAAAACGGACTTCTGTTTAGGTTCGAGTCATTTGATCCTATGGTTGATTTTATGGTAAATATATCGGATTGATTTTTCATTGGTTACCGATTTAGATGATTAGGTTCACGTTCGTTATCGCTAATCCTTAGAAAACAAATTAATTCAATCAGTGGCCAGTTGTCTAAATTAATAAGTTCCCTAGTTAATTAATTCGGGTTAAGTAAGACTTGTAATGGTTAATTGAATTGGTGATTCAATTAACCTCTTGTTGATGGTGTATCACACAAGCTCACGTATTAATTTACCTATCTTCTAGTTAATTCTAGTTTCACATTCGTTATTCCTAGACATACAATGTGACAACCCGATATTTCGAATCAATGTAATGACCTAAAAAGTCAAGAATTGTAATCTCTTTGGATATAATGAAATTATCGACAAAAAATAAAATGTTCAAAAGTCTCTACTGGAGTTCATAAATGATAGATGTTGTGTCAAGGATTTCAGAAATATAAAGAACACTAAAATCCGGGTTATAACGAAGAAGTTATGACCAACCTAAGATACACAGCAAAACCGTCAATACTGTTAAACGTAAAACGCGAAGTTTCAATACAATAACTTTTAGCCTTAGGTATCTAAATGAAAGTTATAGATTTCATTAAACCGTAAACGTATGTGAAAAGAACGTCCAAATCTGACTTCGTATGAGGAAGTTATGATTTTTCGAAGTTTCGGATATAACAGTAGACAGCTAAAAACTCGAAATAGAGATCGAGGGATTTTTGGCCAAAACAATCTAAATGAGAATCGAAGATCTCAACAAATGTAGCGCAACGGTAAAAAGTCTGACGAAAACGGGCGTCGGATGAAGAAGTTATGGATTTATGACGGAGTTTTCGTGTCCCGGCCTGTTAAAAGTAATTAATTAAAAATAAATTCAAAATTAGCTGACGAAATCTAAAAGAGAGTTGTAGAGCATATTCTCACCTACGCGTGCATATATAGAACGTCGAAAACGGAGCTCGTACGCGGAAGTTAGGGATTTTACAAGTTCGAGACATAAAATCCGAGGCTGTCAGGCTGGCCACGACGTGGCATAGATGGCCACGATGTGGGGACCTGATTGATGGGTTTTCAGGCTTGGCAGCAGACGTCTCATCCATGGAAGAGGATAGGATCGACTCCACGACGTGGCAACCTTATGGCCACGACGTGGGACCCAAAAATTGGGCTATAAATAGAGCTCAAGGGGTTCCGGGTTTCATTGCTCAATTCTCTCCTTTCTCGTGCCGAAGCTCTACATTTTAACCCTCGAAGCCATCCCGAAGCCCCGGTATTCGCATCCAAGTTCCGAAGGAAGGTCTTACACTCTCGAGAATTCCCGAGAATCCTAAGAAATCCGCTTTCTCCTGTCGAAGTTCTGCTCGGTTTTTATCTCACCATCTTCACTCTATCAAGTGAGTTCATACCCCTACAACTACGATTTCAAATGCTTTGTAAATGCTTTTATACACTTTTAAGGGGGGGAATACAAGTAAACACACGATTATCCTCGTATGAAAAACATCAATCTTTTGCTATGCTTTTTGTTATGAAATCAATCATATGTGATTTATAACTATCGTACGAAAACGTTCTCATACAACATATCACGATAACACTTGTCTTTTTTTGGAATGAAACATGTTGTTATGTAAATATCAAACACTTTATTTATATTTTGAGTATAAATATTCAATAATGTTATTACAAATGTTATACTTTACGTACAAAGTCGACACTACACTAGGGTTTATCATACAAACGAATCACACTTTTGGAAAAACTATAATAGGTATAGTTTACTAGATATTCATGAGATTCTACATACTATAAATACTATATCAAGGAAATACTTTCATATACAAGAACAAATGGACTTTTCATACGTAAATCTATTTGATACTAAGTTTTGTGAGACATTCAACTTCACGTACGTTCAAGTATGCAATTAAAGTCCTGTATTATATACCATAATCTCTTGTAGGGAGAGCGTGATTCTTGTGTATAGATCTATACGGGATTGACAATCCCGCACCTAAACTGTTAGCTACAGTTAGACTGGCAAGTCTGGGGTGACAATCGTCATAACATTCCAACGCCTGAAGAACGTTGTTACGGGCAGTCTGGGTCAATAGCATGGTTATAAAACTCACATGGAGTATTAAAAACACGTTGATTTACAAGATTATCAAATGCCTTAGTGATTTTATACATACATAAATCTACTATTCTAGGCATGAAAAATACTTTTGCATTTTAGTTTTGGAACTTTTAAACTACCACACATTTATGGAAAAACTTTGGATTTCTAGAAGCAAACATTTAAATCAGTCGGGTCTTGGTAGAAGACTACCTTTATACTAGTAGGAAATATGGGATTTTCTAGGAGTTTTCAAACATCTACAAACAATTTCATACAGATTTATACAAACATTAATATTAAATACTTATGAACTCACCATCTTAAATGTTGATCTACTATTTCAAATCTACTTGTATTTCTCAGGGATTCAGTAATACAGGTAAACTTCAGCTTTTGGAGAAGTGACGCTAATGCGTCAGTATAAAACTCATTTTATCATCATATTGTAATTTGTTTTGAAACAAGTATCATTCAACAATGTAACTTTTAAATTATATATATGATGGTTGTTTTACTTTCTTTACTATGTACTGTTACGATACTACATGAAGTCATCCGCCCTCGAACGATTCCGCCGTTCTGGTTTGGGGGTGTGACAGATTGGTATCAGAGCATTGTTTATAGTGAACTAAGTATATTGAACCACATAGGATATACAAACTATAAATGCATAGGGACTAAAACTCTCTGACTAAACGTTTTTCTTTTCACCTAAACTGCGTTTCATTCAACTTAAATTATTTGGGTCGTAAAAGCACAAATACACGCATACAACAATTTATTTTCATAATTAGAACTATACAAGAAGTATTAAGACAGGTTGGACATTACGACTAGGCCTCGGAATATGTAATCGGATTTGGGACGAATATAGCCTGATCAACTATATTTATTTGAGATCGGACTAATGTATGTTGAGGAATGGTCGTAGTGAGCAACAAGTCAAAACTTACCAAAAACATGACCTTTTGAATCAAACATAACATTTAGAATACTATAGGAGTATTTGGTAAATATAATAAGTTAAACTTTGATACTTCAGTATGTGCTTTAGATAATAGTCAATTCTTATCTCGATTCTCGTATAGACACAATGGCTGGATTCCACCTACCAGGAGACCCCTACTACCCCAATCAAGGCAACGAGGGATGGGAGGATGACGAACCAGAAGAGGAGGAGGAAGAGGAAGGCTCTGATGGGACAGACTCAGAACCTGAAGTAATCAATCCACCAGCCGTCCGACCTCCTGCGGTTCGAAGAGGTTTTCAGGGACCAACTCCCGTCTGGGGAAGTCACATTCACCATTGGAGTCAACAGCAAGGACTGCGCCCTCCCTACGACATGTGTCGAGACTTCTACGACGTCAGTGGTGGAAGTTCAGCTGACCGGGCTCTCCCAGTCATGGTGGGCAAAATAGCCAACCAGTCCTACCAATCAGGAGTCCAAGCGAACCGGATTCGCGAAGCCGACGTAGAGGTACAAGGTAACACAGCCGATATCCGTCGCCTGGACAGGTTGCAGGAGGATGCCCAACTCCACACCGACACACTCCGAGACCAACTAAACACAACCCTCTCTGAGATAAGGGAAATGAGGGAGCAGCAAGCCACCTTTGACAGGCGTCTTATGGGGGCAAAGCAATCAGACACGGAGTCAAGCTCCAAGCGCAAACCACATCGCAAGTAGTACTTGCCCGACTCCCAAAATTTTGTCATAGAATAGGATCTTGGCTAAAAGTCTTACTTTTCTTTAACTTCTGTATCGAAAACCCTTAGAAGGGTCGAAATTTTCCTAACTTCAAATGTAACTCAACGTATGTTTAATATATATGAAGAAATTCCTTTGTGTGTTAATTCTTTGAATACCAATCAGATTCATAAGGTTATCTATCACTATGCAAACTTTAATTATGAATCAAGCTCTAAACCTTGGGTAGGTCAGTCAAATTCATAAATTGATAAAAAAATAGCAAATTTATTAACACACAGCTTCCAATCATTAAAGACTTATGTTCTTCATTCTATTTCTCTAGCAGAACGATGCCGCCCCGTAGATCTGCACGCCGTGTCAACAACACAACACCTCCACCACCACCACCTCCATCAACAGATAACGCCGCCTTGATTGCTGCTTTAACAGCTGCAGTAACAGCAGCAATGGCACAGATAAGTAATAATGGGTCCGGAGGGGGAGTAAATAGCTCTACGAATGGCCAACGTCAGGGTCGTTCAGGGGACTGCACCTTCAAGGACTTCACCAATAGCAAACCTATATCTTTTAATGGATCCGGAGGGATAATGGCTCTATCACAATGGATAGAGAAAACAGAAGCGGTTTTCGAGATTTGTGCATGTCTGGAAGTGAGAAAGGTAAAATTTGCTGCTTGTACATTCTCCGAGAGAGCTCTGACGTGGTGGAATGGCCATGTCAAGTCACTAACTCTGGTAGTGGCTAATTCTATGGGCTGGGAGAATCTAAAGCAAATGTTAATGCAAGAGTATTGTCCAAGGGGAGAAGTACAAAAGCTAGAGCAGGAACTTTGGGGCCTGACTATGGTAGGCTCGGACATCACAACCTATACCAATAGGTTTAGTGATTTGGCAATCCTTTGCCCAGGGATGGTTGCTCTAGAGAGCAAGAAGATCGAGAGGTACATCTGAGGATTGTCACCCCAGATTCGAGGAAGTGTACTAGCTTCCAAACCAATCACTTTCGATAGCGCCAAAAATTTGGCACAAGCTCTCGTTGACCATGGAATCTGTCAAGGCTTCGCAACTGCGGTTCCGGAGCAAACCATAGGAAACAACAACAACAACAATAGTACCAAAAACAACAGCAAGAAGAAGTTTTGGAACAAGAGGAAGAGTCAGTCTTCATAAGAACCTGCCAAGAAGCAACAGATAGTGGCGGTCCATGTCGCTACTACCCCCACTGCTGCTCCTGTTACCCTTGCACCAGCGAAGCAATATGCTGGGAACCTACTGAAGTGCAGCAAATGCAATTTCCATCACAACGGAAATTGTCGGGAGATGCACTGCAACAACTGCAACAGGAAAGGGCACACTGCCCGTTTCTGTAAAGCACCGGCACGACCAATCACCCAAGTCCCTGGAGTCGGTGTAGGTCAGGCATGTTATGGGTGCGGTGAGGCTGGACACTACAAGAGAGACTGCCCTAAAGCAAGGAATGCAGGCGGCATGGGAAGAGCGCTGGCAATAGGGCAGAATGAAGCAATAGCTGATCCCACGGTGGTTACGGGTACATATCTCCTCAATAGTGCTTATGCATGCATACTCTTTGATTGTGGTGCGGAGAGGAGTTTCGTGAGTCATAAATTCAAACACATACTAAAACAGAACCCTAAATCACTCAATAAGATATTTACAGTAGAAATGGCAAACGGTAGAACAGAAAGCACAAACGATATGTACATAGGCTGCACACTAACTCTAAACGAGCATTCATTTCCAATCGATCTAATGCCGATCACTATAAATAGCTTTGATGTCATCATCGGTATGGATTGGTTAAGCCTGCACCATGCCGATATACTTTGTCACGAAAGGGCCGTTCGCCTAAATCTGCCAAACGGCGAAACTCTTGTCATTTATGGTGACAAACCCGGTACCAATTTACAAATCATCTCTTGCGTCAAAGCCCAGAAATACCTGCGTAAGGAGTACCATGCCTTCTTAGCCCACGTTGTAGATAAGGAAAAATAAGCGAAAGATCTCAAAGATATTCCAGAAGTCTGTAATTTTCCCGATATCTTCCCTGAAGATCTTCCAGGAATCCCACCAGAACGACAAGTCGAGTTCAGAATCGATTTAATCCCCGGAGCTACCCCAGTAGCTAAGTTGCCGTATCGTCTAGCGCCAGCTGAGATGCAAGAATTATCCAGCCAATTAAACGAACTACTCAACAAAGGATTCATCAGACCGAGCTTCTCACCTTGGGGAGCGCCAGTCCTATTCGTAAAGAAGAAGGATGGATCTTTCCGCATGTGCATCGATTACCGGGAACTCAACAAGCTCACTATCAAGAACCGATATCCCCTACCACGCATTGACGACTTGTTCGACCAAATCCAAGGAGCGAGTCATTTCTCGAAGATCGATTTGAGATCCGGGTATCATCAGCTACGAATCTTGGAAGGAGATGTTCCCAAAACAGCCTTTCGAACTCGTTATGGTCACTACGACTTTGTAGTGATGCCCTTTGGATTAACAAATGCACCGGCGGTGTTCATGGACTTAATGAACTGAGTGTGTCGTTCATTCCTGGACAAATTCGTGATCGTGTTCATAGACGATATACTTATTTATTCAAAGAGTAAAGAGGAACATGGTCAACACCTCCGACAAATCTTGGAAACTCTAAGAAAAGAGAACTATACGCAAAATTCTCAAAGTGCGAATTTTGGATTCGGAAAGTAGATTTCCTAGGTCACGTGGTTAGCAAAGATGGGATACACGTGGACCCTTCCAAAATCAAGGCAATAGAGAACTGGTCTGCGCCAAGAACCCCAACGGAAATTCGACAATTCTTGGGTCTTGCTGGCTATTACAGAAGATTTATACAAAACTTCTCGAAGATTGCTAAACCACTTACCACCTTGACCCAGAAAGGCGTAACTTTCAATTGGGGAGAAAGACAAGACGCTGCATTCCAGACACTGAAGCAAGCACTATACAGCGCACCTATATTGTCCTTGCCAAAAGGAACTGAAGACTTCGTGGTCTACTGTGATGCATCTAATCAAGGTCTTGGATGTGTTGTAATGCAACGAGGAAAGGTCATCGCCTACGCCTCGAGACAACTCAAGACGCACGAGGTCAACTACACTACACACGACCTCGAACTGGGAGCAGTCGTTTTCGCCTTAAAGATTTGGAGACACTATCTCTACGGTACAAAATGCACAATCTTTACCGATCACAAGATCCTTCAACACATCCTCAATCAAAAGGAACTCAACATGAGGCAAAGACGATGGGTTGAACTGTTGAATGACTACGAATGTGAAATTCGTTATCATCCAGGAAAAGCCAATATGGTAGCTGATGCTCTTAGTCGAAAGGAATACTCGGGCCGCCGAGTGAAATCCTTAACCATGACGATCCATTCACACCTATCCACACAAATCAAGGAAGCTTAGAGGGAAGCCTTGAAAACAAAGAATGTGACGGGTGAAGCCTTAAGGGGAATGGATAAGAATCTTGAACTCAAGGGCGACGGAGTTCGCTACTTCATGGATCGGATCTGGACACCGAGGTTTGGTGGATTCAGAGACGTGGTCATGAATGAGGCTCATAAGACTCGATACTCCGTGCATCCAGGTTCGGACAAGATGTATCAGGACCTCAAGAAACTGTATTGGTGGCCGAACATGAAAGCAGAGATCACTACCTATGTGGGCAAGTGTCTGACTTGCGCCAAAGTCAAGGTAGAGTACCAAAAGCCATCAGGATTACTACAACAACCCGAAATACCCGAGTGGAGTGGGAACGGATAACCATAGATTTAATAACCAAATTACCCAAGATAGCAGGTGGGCTAGACACCATCTGGGTAATCGTCGATAGATTAACAAAATCCGCACACTTCCTACCCATAAAGGAAACCGACAAGATGGAGAAGCTAGCTCAAACATACATCCGAGAGATTGTACGACTGCATGGTGTACCAATATCCATTATCTCTGACAGAGATAGTAGGTTCACCTCGCGATTCTGGCAGTCGCTGCAAAAGTCTCTAGGAACGAGGCTAGACATGAGTACCGCTTACCATCCACAAACCGACGGTCAAAGTGAGAGGACCATACAAACCCTAGAAGATATGCTAAGAGCTTGTGTAATCGATTTTGGTAAAGCATGGGATACCCATTTACCACTAGTCGAATTCTCATACAACAATAGCTATCACTCCAACATTAAAGTTGCTCCATTCGAAGCCCTCTATGGCCGGACGTGCAGATCACCACTGTGCTGGGCTGAAGTGCGAGACACGCAACTAGCCAAGGGACAAGTACCCGACAGCGCTCTCACAGGCCCGAAAATCATAAGAGAAACAACTGAGAAGATTGTTCAGATTCGGGAACGACTAAAGGCTTCAAGAGACAGACAAAAGAGTTATGCGGACAAAAGACGAAAGCCCTTGGAATTTCAGGTCGGGGACCGTGTGCTATTAAAGGTCTCGCCCTGGAAAGGGTTAATACGTTTCGGAAAACATGGGAAACTAAACCCAAGGTATATCAGACCATTCGAGATCCTTGCAAGGATCAGTCCGGTAGCATACAAACTTCAACTACCGCAGGAACTCAATAACGTACATCCTACCTTTCATGTGTCAAACTTGAAGAAATGTTTGTCCGATGAGACCCTCGTCGTCCCTCTGGACGAAATCGAAATCAAGGAGAGTCTCCTCTTTATAGAGGAACCAATTGAGGTCATGGATAGGGAAATTAAACGAACAAAACAAAGTCGCATACCCATTGTGAAGGTCCGCTGGAATGCAAAACGGGGACCTGAATACACTTGGGAGCGCGAAGATCAAATGAAACAAAAGTATCCGCATCTCTTTCCCTAATCCACAAATGTTTATCTTACATTAAATTTCGGGACGAAATTCCCTCTAACGGGGGGATGATGTGACAACCCGATATTTCGAATCAATGTAATGACCTAAAAAGTAAAGAATTGTAATCTCTTTGGATATAATGAAATTATCGACAAAAAATAAAATGTTCAAAAGTCTCTACTGGATTTCATAAATGATAGATGTCGTGTCAAGGATTTCAGAAATATAAAGAACACTAAAATCCGGGTTATAACGAAGAAGTTATGACCAACCTAAGATACACAACAAAACCGTCAATACTGTTAAACGTAAAACGAGAAGTTTCAATACAATAACTTTTAGCCTTAGGTATCTAAATGAAAGTTATAGATTTCATTAAACCGTAAACGTACGTGAAAAGAACGTCCAAATCTGACTTCGTATGAGGAAGTTATGATTTTTCGAAGTTTCGGATATAACAGTAGACAGCTAAAAACTCGAAATAGAGATCGAGGGATTTTTGGCCAAAACAATCTAAATGAGAATCGAAGATCTCAACAAATGTAGCGCAACGGTAAAAAGTCTGACGAAAACGGGCGTCGGATGAAGAAGTTATGGATTTATGACGGAGTTTTCGTGTCCCGGCCTGTTAAAAGTAATTAATTAAAAATAAATTCAAAATTAGCCGACGAAATCTAAAAGAGAGTTGTAGAGCATATTCTCACCTACGCGTGCATATATAGAACGTCGAAAACGGAGCTCGTACGCGGAAGTTACGGATTTTACAAGTTCGAGACACAAAATCCGAGGCTGTCAGGCTGGCCACGACGTGGCATAGATGGCCACGATGTGGGGACCTGATTGATGGGTTTTCAGGCTTGGCAGCAGACGTCTCATCCATGGAAGAGGATAGGATCGACTCCACGACATGGCAACCTTATGGCCACGACGTGGGACCCAAAAATTGGGCTATAAATAGAGCTCAAGGGGTTCCGGGTTTCATTGCTCAATTCTCTCCTTTCTCGTGCCGAAGCTCTACATTTTAATCCTCGAAGCCATCCCGAAGCCCCGGTCTTCGCATCCAAGTTTCGAAGGAAGGTCTTACACTCTCGAGAATTCCCGAGAATCCTGAGAAATCCGCTTTCTCCTGTCGAAGTTCTGCTCGGTTTTTATCTCACCATCTTCACTCTATCAAGTGAGTTCATACCCCTACAACTACGATTTCAAATGCTTTGTAAATGCTTTTATACACTTTTAAGGGGGGGAATACAAGTAAACACACGATTATCCTCGTATGAAAAACATCAATCTTTTGCTATGCTTTTTGTTATGAAATCAATCATATGTGATTTATAACTATCGTACGAAAACGTTCTCATACAACATATCACGATAACACTTGTCTTTTTTTGGAATGAAACATGTTGTTATGTAAATATCAAACACTTTATTTATATTTTGAGTATAAATATTCAATAATGTTATTACAAATGTTATACTTTACGTACAAAGTCGACACTACACTAGGGTTTATCATACAAACGAATCACACTTTTGGAAAAACTATAATAGGTATAGTTTACTAGATATTCATGAGATTCTACATACTATAAATACTATATCAAGGAAATACTTTCATATACAAGAACAAATGGACTTTTCATACGTAAATCTATTTGATACTAAGTTTTGTGAGACATTCAACTTCACGTACGTTCAAGTATGCAATTAAAGTCCTGTATTATATACCATAATCTCTTGTAGGGAGAGCGTGATTCTTGTGTATAGATCTATACGGGATTGACAATCCCGCACCTAAACTGTTAGCTACAGTTAGACTGGCAAGTCTGGGGTGACAATCGTCATAACATTCCAACGCCTGAAGAACGTTGTTACGGGCAATCTGGGTCAATAGCATGGTTATAAAACTCACATGGAGTATTAAAAACACGTTGATTTACGGGATTATCAAATGCCTTAGTGATTTTATACATACATAAATCTACTATTCTAGGCATGAAAAATACTTTTGCATTTCAGTTTTGGAACTTTTAAACTACCACACATTTATGGAAAAACATTGGATTTCTAGAAGCAAACATTTAAATCAGTCGGGTCTTGGTAGAAGACTACCTTTATACTAGTAGGAAATATGGGATTTTCTAGGAGTTTTCAAACATCTACAAACAATTTCATAAAAATTTATACAAACATTAACATTAAATACTTATGAACTCACCAGCTTAAATGCTGATCTACTCTTTCAAATCTACTTGTATTTCTCAGGGATTTAGTAATACAGGTAAACTTCAGCTTTTGGAGAAGTGACGCTAATGCGTCAGTATAAAACTCATTTTATCATCATATTGTAATTTGTTTTGAAACAAGTATCATTCAACAATGTAACTTTTAAATTATATATATTATGATTGTTTTACTTTCTTTACTATGTATTCAACTGTTACGATACTACATGAAGTCATCCGCCCTCGAACGATTCCGCCGTTCTGGTTTGTGGGTGTGACAGATTGGTATCAGAGCATTGTTTATAGTGAACTAAGTATATCGAACCACATAGGATATACAAACTATAAATGCATAGGGACTAAAACTCTCTGACTAAACGTTTTTCTTTTCACCTAAACCACGTTTCATTCAACTTAAATTATTTGGGTCGTAAAAGCACAAATACATGCATACAACAATTTATTTTCATAATTAGAACTATATAAGAAGTATAAAGACAAGTTGGACACTACGACTAGGCCTCGGAATATGTAATCGGATTTGGGACGAATATAGCCTGATCAACTATATTTATCCGAGATCGGACTAATGTATGTCGAGGAATGGTCGTAGTGAGCAACAAGTCAAAACTTACCAAAAACATGACCTTTTGAATCAAACATAACATTTAGAATACTATGTGGTCACATAAATTATATGAAATTAATAACTAAGAGATGTTCATACAACTTAATTACTGATTTATTAACAGAAAATAGTTGTTATTAATCTATGAGGTTCTTTAACAAGCTTAGCAAAACAATATCACCAATTAAAATTAATTCTAACCATAAAATCAATCCATATTCACAAAATCATCTACCCTAAACAGAAGACAAAGGTTTTTAGTTCATAATTGCAGTAAAAACAAACTCAAAAACGAATTCAATTAGTTTAAACATGATTCAATCAAAAGCTTAACTAAGAATGAATTAGAATTTGCCTTAATCCTCTTCAAAAACGAACTTAGGGTTGATACCTCAGCTTCTCTTGGTCTAGCAGTATCTTCAATCGCAATATGAGCCTTCTAGGGTTCCATAGAAGTCCCCATCTCGATCTCAAAGTCCCTATTTATATTTTTCTAGAAACAGAGGTAACTCGTCGAGTCAAGGTCCCAACTCGTCGAGTCCCTCATTAAAAATCCGTGTACGGCAAGGACTTCTAGAGCTTCTCGAATCTTCGATCCAACTCGTCGAGTCAAGCTTTGACTCGCCGAGTCCTTCTTGTTTTTGGCATTTTTCTTCTTTGTTTCAACTCCCGAACTTCCAACTGCTTCTCGTGCTTCCTTTTGCTTCCGAGCATATCTTTTGGACTGAAAATACAATTTGAACACTATTAAGTACCTTTTGTCCATAATATGTAAATAATTAGCTAACAAATAATGAAAATCTATACTAAATACATAGCTAAATATGCACATATCACTCACTAAGCCTTTGAGCTTACATTTATCGATCATTGTTTCAGGTATAACGGATGACCGCAGGAAGGCGAAGGCGTGACCGTATACTTCCTCGATTTATGATTATGACTTCTGGGAACTCTGATGTGTAAAATATTTTGAAAACAAATTGTAATAACTGAATGGTTTAAAATGTTTTAAAAAGTTTTAATTTGGCTCAAATTTTTATGGGTGTTACATCAGGTTCGGTTGATCCATAAGATATCTCAAACTCTTGTGATCCGTGTAGACCGTACAATGGACCCCATAAAGATAATGCATCCAAATTTTGAGGGCAAACACCACTGCCCCCAACTACAGATCATGCGTGGGATATCGCCTCTCATGCGGCTTCAACCGCCATGAAGCATAAGCGGTTACTTACCCTCTCTGCATAAGGACCGCCCCCAAACCGGTGATGGATGCATCATAGAACACCACAAAATCCTCAAATCCCTTCAGAAGGGTCAATATCGGGGCCTTACATAACCTCTATCGAAGATTCTCAAACGCCGACTGCTGCTCAGGGCCCCACCGGAAATCCACACCCTTCCTCGTTAGACAAGTGAGGGGTACCGCAATCTTGGAGAAATTCTGAATAAACTTCCGATAATACCCTGCCAAACCTAAGAAACTTCTAATCTTGGAGGGAGATTTCGGAACCTCCAACTGCATCACCGCCTCGATCTTGGCCGGATCGACCAAAATCACATCCTGGTTAACGAGGTGCCCTAGGAACTGACCTCTCGTAACCAAAATTAACATTTCGAGAACATGTCATAAATCCGTTGCCGCCTCAAAACTCCCAGAAGCTCTCGAAGGTGCTCCTCATGCTGCTCTCTGGTCTTGGAATATACTAAGATATCATCAATGAACACGATAACAGATCGGTCGAGCATCGACCTGCATACTCGATTCATCAAATCCGTAGATGCAGTAGGCGTATTGGTGAGTCCAAATGGCATCACCATGAACTTGTAATGCCCATAACGATTCCGGAATGCGGTCTTCTCCACGTCCTCCTCTCTCACTTTCACCTGATGATACCCAGACCTCAGATCTATCTTGGAGAAGCAAGATGCACCCTGCAACTGATCAAAGAGATCATCAATATGCCGAAGGAGATAACGGTTATTCACCATTAAGTTGTTCAATTCCCAGTAATCAATTCACATCCGGTGTGAACCATCCTTCTTCTTGACGAACAGTATCAACGCTCCCCACAGAGAACTTCTTGGTCTGATAAACTTCTTGCCTAATAGCTCCTGAAGGTGAGAGGACAACTCCTGCATCGCGGGTGGTGCCAAGCGGTACGGTGCCTTGGCAATCGGAGCCGCACCTAGAACTAGGTCAATCATGAACTTAACCTGCCTCTCGGGAGGCACACCCGGTAACTCCTCCGGGAAAACATCAGCAAACTCCCTGACAACTGGCACATCAGAAACTGAGGTCTGCTCCCCTACTCGAGTATCAACCACATAAGTGAAATAACCTGCACACCCATGCTGAATATACTGCCGAGGCCTGGCTGCTGAACAAACCCTGACCCAAACCTGGTGCCCTCTCCATAGATAACCAGTTCTCCCCCACTTGGTGTTCGAACTACCACTAGATGGCCCTCACAATCGATCATGGTGTAACGTACCAAAAATAAGACCCAAAATTTTCATTTTTGATTTAATAAAACATTAATCCAAACATTGTCTTACAACCCCAAAAAGATCAAAGTATTTCAATACATCAAAACATATTAGAGTAATTCTCAAAATGCGGAAAAAGGTGGTGTGTGCTCTGCAATCATCCTGGGCTCTTCCCTTCGATCCGGAAGTACAAGAAACATAAACTGAAAACCGTAAGACCAAAGCTTGGTAAGTTCCCCAAAATACCTCATACCATATATAATAAACTCATACTGGTCCCCCACCCTTCACCGGGCCCCGCCCGACATCGTGTCCCACTCGGCCGTAGGCCCCGCTCGGATTACATATTTGTCATTCATTAGGCCCGCTTGACATCGGGACCCGTCCGGTACACATAATAAACATATAAACATAAAAACATATAATCATGCTAACACATGCCATATCCACAATCCAATATCATACATTACAGTCATCGGGCCTCCCCCGACATCAAGTCTCGCTCGGTATACATATCAGCACATAACACATGCAAAAGTCACACATACATCTAGCATCCTATAATAAATAATCATGGGTGGGCATTGGTTCCTTCGAACCGCTAAGTACAGTGAGGAAACTCACCTTACACTGCTGAATCTCGCAGATAAATCTCTGGCTACTGGCTCGCTAAAATCCCCGCGCTATCAATCATAAAATAACATCCAATTAATAATTGGATCCCGACCCACACTAAGAGTCCAAACTAGGGTAAAAGAAATTTTTACCTTTTCCCTAACTTGGCCCAAGGCCAAGGCCCAATCCAATTGTCCAAAGGCCCAACTTTCATAATAATGACTCAAAGCCAAATATGGCCCAGTTTTCCAAATTGGGCCTAAACCCCTTTCATGGGCCTTCAACCAAAGAGTCCAATAAAATATTAATAGCCCAAAAGTAGAATTCTGATGGCCTAACAATGCCCAAGACAAATAAAGTCCACCATGGGCCAAAACCGAAGAACCTACGAAATCGAAGCCCACTGATGAGTACGCACAGCGTACTCAGCTCGTACGCACAGCGTACTCAGCTCGTACGCCCAACGTACACACTTATGGGATTGTACGCGCAACGTACTAGCTTGCACTACTGCACCCTCTTGGCCAACCTTCACTTTTTAGCTCTAAATTGATTAAGACTCCAACCCAAACTCAGATCTGACTTCCTTAAGGTGGTTTATCACATAAAGTTGCCAACTTTATGTGTATGCATGGATTAATGAGGCTATGAGAGCTGAAAAGAGCTTAACAAATGAATTAACACATGCATGAGACCACAAATACCCTAAAACTTACATTTTTTGGACAAATGAACCTAAAGGGCCCTAGATCTACCAACAATCACTTCTGGAGTGAAGCAAAATGCTCAACAATCAAACCATGGACTCAAAGAGCACAAAATGGCACCAAACTAGATCTAGCATTATGGATTAGCAAGATGGAAGCTTTTTGCATCACAATGAAAGCAAATGAAGAGAAAATCTCAGATCTTCAAGCTCCTAGCAGAACTCCGAATGGTTCACTTCTTCTTCTCCTTTACAATGCACCAAAAATCACACTTTAAGGCTCAAACTCTCAAGATCTTACTTAGGGTTCGATTTTCTGGACAAGAAGGGATGGAGGCTGTCTAAACATGACCTAGTGATGCTATCACAAGGTTTAAATAGGGTACAACACCCTAAAATTAGGGTTTCACTTAAACGCACGTACGCCCCGCGTACGTGTCCGAAGGCACGATCAAGCATCGAGCTAGTGTGCTTAGCGTACCACCCTGTACGCCCCGCGTACTAGCCTTAAGGATCATTCTTGCAAACCTTTTTGATTAGGGATAACATATGCAACTTACCAATTTCCAAGTGTTACAATTCTACCCCACTTGAATCAGACTTCGTCCTCGAAGTCCGCTGCACTGAATAACTCCGGATAGTGCTCCCTCATCTCATCTTCCGGCTCCTAAGTCCACTGTTAACCCTTGCGGTCCTGCCATTGCACCTTTACCAACTCCATAACCCTGTTACTCAAGGTTTTTGTCTTCTGATCAAGAATCACCGTTGGTCTCTCATTATAATTTAGGCGATCACCCACCTGAATATCCTCCAATGGTACCACTGCGGAATCATCCACTAAGCATTTCCGCAGCTAAGAGACATGGAACGTGCTATGAATATGAATGAGCTCATCTGGAAGATCCAAGCGGTATGCAACCCGGCCCACCCGAGCCAAAACCCTGAAAGGACCAATATACATGGGGCCTAGCTTGCCCCCCTCTTCCTGAATTATATGACACCTTTCCAAGGTGACACCTTCAGGAGAACCATATCCCCCACCTGGAACTCTAAGTCTGATCGGCGCCTATCGGCATAACTCTTCTTCTGACTTTGAGCGGTATGAAGCCTACTCTGAACCTGCTGAATCAACTCAGTGGTCTTGAGTACCACCTCGGTACTCCCCATGACCCTCTGACCGACCTCGCCCTAGCAAATCGGGGCCCTACATTTCCTCCCGTAGAGCATCTCGAAAGGAGGTCGATCAATGTTGGCGTGATAACTGTTGTTATACGAAAATTCCACTAACGGAAGATACGTATCCCAACTCCCACCAAAGTCCAAAACACACGCCCGCAACATATCCTCTAGGGTCTGAATCGTCCGCTCACTCTGACCATCGGTCTGCAGATGGAATGTTGTGTTGAAATGGACACGAGTACCCAACTCATCAAGGAACCTCTTCCAAAACCTGGAAGTAAACCTGACATCTCTATTAGAAACCACCAAAACCGACACCCAATGATGTTCCACAACCTCCTTGATATAAATCTCATCCAATTTTTATGCATAAATACTCTCCTGAATCGGAATGAAATGTGCGGTCTTGGTCAATCAATCCACGATGACCCAATAGAATCCACTCTGATGCACAGTCCGGGGTAACTTCATGATGAAATCCATGTAATATCCTCCCATTTCCACACGGGGATCTCCAACGGCTACATCTTTCCGTGAGTTCGTTGATGCTCGGCCTTGACTTTCCTGCAAGTAAGGCACCGCTCCACATACCAAGCCACATCCCGCTTCATTCAGGGCTACCAATAATCAGGACGAAGATCCCTATACATCTTCGTCGCCCCGGGATGAATGGAGAACATAGACTTGTGCGCCTCCTCCATCAGAACCTGACGCACACCGCCCTAATACAGAACCCAAAATTATCGATGCAGAGTCAACAACCCACGGCTATCATATTCGAAGGAAGCCACCTGAGCCACAATACGCTCACTCTTACGGTGCTCTTCTTTAATAGCATCCACCCGGGGCTCACGAATCCGCTCCAACAACGGTGTAATCATGGTCATCCTCAAACATATATCCCTGATCGGAGCCGCGACCGCCTTGCGGCTGAGAGGATTAGCCATTACATTGGCCTTCCCCGGGTGATAAAGGATCTCACAATCATAATCCTTCACCACATCCAACCATCGGTTCTGCCTCATATTCAGATGCGGCTGGTGCATCAGATACCTCAGGCTCTTGTGATCCGTGTAAATGGTACAACGGACCCCATAGAGGTAATGCCGCCAAATCTTGAGGGCAAAAACCACAGCCCCCAGCTCCAAGTCATGAGTCGTATAATTCACCTCATGAGGCTTCAACTGCCTCGAAGCGTAAGCGATCACGCGACCCCCCTGCATCAATACTTCTCCCAAACCCGTGATCGGCGCATCACAATAAACCAAAAAATCCTCAACACCCTCCGGCAGGGTCAAAAACATGTTGGATTAGGTGTATAATCCCATAACTACAATTGGTATGTACTTGACCCGATAGTAGCATGGTCCTTTTGGGTTGCCTTCACCATAGCAATTTGATAGGATGAGTTTTGGAGAAAGAGGTTAATTAATGATTTATTATATTATAAGAATAATATATTAATTGAGAAATCATATTATTTAATTAGTATTGATCAGAAATTAATTTGGAATTAATTTAGTGATCAAAAGAGACTGATTAGAAGAACGGGGACTGATTATGTAAATCAGTAATAGTTGTAGTTTTGGCTAATGGATCCTCTTGATATGGGGTGGACGAAAATCTATGGGAAGCCCATAGAGTTTTCGTCCAAGGCCTATCATGTGGGTCTATGGATTGCTTAGGGCCTAAGCAAGGGAATTAGTGTTTGCAGTTGAAAACCCTAGTAGCAGCTCAACTATATAAGGACTCCTTAGCTACCAGTTTTTGGCCCTATGCTTTAATAAGGATCCTTAGCTGAAATTTATAGCCTCCATCCTTTCTCTCTTGTTCATCCGTTTCTAAGTGGTGTTTGTGACTCCATTAGAGGTGCAACAATTGAGGCACTAAGCTCTTGAATGTCAAGATCAAGCAATCAACAAGAAAGGTATTCTTCTAAACAATAATATGATTAGATTTGGATTTTCATGTATGCTAGATTAGGGTTCTTGCTTTGGAAAATTTATTTGCATGTATAAGTTGAGAAAAACCAAGATCTAAAGCAATTAGGGTTACATGTGCACCATAGGAATGTTGTAATGCTCAAAACCCATCAGTGGTATCAGAGGTTAGGGTGTTTTTCTATTATATTTGATGCTATTGTGTTTTGCCAAAGCTGGAACAAAATCAATTTTGGCTCTCTGCCAGATGAACTCGACGAGTCCATAGATGGACTCGATGAGTTGGACCAACTCGGCGAGTTAATGCCCTGACTCAACGAGTTGGTTCGTCAGTTGGCAGATTTTTCGGATTTCAAGCTTAAGTTAGATAAGGATCATTACCTTAAATTGTTTTAACTGTTAAAATTAGAATTTTCTGGTATGGTAATGAATATCCTCATCTAATTTGAAAGATAATGGTCAAATTTTAAGATAATGTTCAAATTATGTGATTACTTTAATTATTTAAAATTTGATCTAGAAGTTTGAAAGTTTCAAAACTTGCCCTCAAGTTTTGGAATTTAAAATTTGATTAAAAGTTTTAATTTTGAAATATTAAATTCTAAAACCCTAGTATTTTTAAAAGTTTAAAATACAACCCTTATACTATTATAATATTAAAAGATTAATATGTATATATAAGATGAGTCAGTCTTACCGTTAATATGCCTATAAAATGGCGGTTGAATAGGTGTCCACTCTCACCCACCGCTTCCTTGATATGTGGAGGGTCGTTAGCCTAACGGGTAAGATAGGACATTAATTCATCATTAATAAGTATAATGAATATTATAAAGTAACAAAATGTTTTTATAAATTCCCAATCTTAGTTACTTTAGGAAAATGTGAAAATGATGCTAGTCCATGAAATTGCACTTTGCACTTTGCACCTTGTCAAGTCGTTAGTGGAGCGTGTGTGGTTAACGGGCACACTAACTTGGACTAACAAGGGTGGCAAAGGGTAACTCGAGAATTATTATAGATCAATGGAGTGTGTGTGGCTAACCGGCATATTGATTACGTGGTAAATGACATCGAGAGTGTCAAGCTAATTTACATGGTTATTCACACCTTGTTTGTGATCCTCGGTATCCCAGTCACAAACTTGAAGGGCATAATCGAGATTAAACATGCCATTGAAAAGTTCAATGAATCTCAAAAAAATCTAGAAATTTCATTTCATTGAAAACCTAATTCTTCACTTCATTTTTCGAGGTGGAATTGGTAAATCGTCATTTACCTACCTTCATATAATTTGCAATTGGATTACATAACCCCTCTTCCGAATTGTGAATTATAGTGTTGGGTCCTAGCCTTGATATTTCATTTGGGTGTTATATTAAGGATTTCTTATCTAATCAAAAATTTGTTCCTTTTCTTTTTCATATGTCTGGCTCAAACAACGCTTCCGACTCGAACTCCAACTCCTCAAGCTCCTTTTCTCTTTTGAACATTTGTGGGAGGGTCACTTTTGATGGGTCCAATTTCAATGATTGGATCCGCAACATTCGCATGGCCCTACGATACGAGGAGAAAGAATATGTCGTTGACAAAGAGCTCAAAGAAATAGATGAAACCAAAGCTTCTGCTGAACAAATAGCTGAGTATAGGGCTCACGAAAAAGACGCTACAAAGGTGTCGTGTATAATGGTAGCCACTATGACTCCTGAGCTGCAGCGGTTCTACGAGGACTACTGGACTTATGACATGTGCCAATATTTGATGGAAAAGTACCATCAAAGCGCGCGTCAGGAAAGGTACGAGATTGTCGCCTCATTGATAACAACCAAGATGAAAGATGGAGAGTCCATCACGAGCCATTTGCAAAGGATGCAAAGGTATGTGGATCGGTTGCTCAAGTTGAATGTCAACTTTGACGAAGAGTTGGCGATTGATATCATTCTCCACTCTTTACCTCCTCATTATCATCAGTTCAAGATGACTTATCATATGAACAAGGAGGAAGTCACCTTGATCAAGCTTCAAGGTTTGTTAAGAACTGCAGAAAGTGGATTTAATGGAAAAACTGTCGAGTCCACCCCTACTGTTACTTCCCCCGTCCTCGCTATAGGACATGGAAAAGGGAAGAAGAGGAAAGCTCCCTATAAGAGCCACAATGGAAAGTCCCATGATGGATCCTCTTCAATTGATCCAAAGGTAAAGCCGGTTCGGCCACTCCCTCATCCGATCCTAAAGAAGCAACGTGCTTCTACTGTAACGACAAGGGGCATTGGAAACGAAGCTGCTCGAAATACATGCAGGACATCAAGGATGGAAAGATAAAGCCCACCTTCGCAGGTATTTATACTATTCAATCTAATAACACATCACATTCTAGTTCTTGGGTCCTTGATACAGGATGTATCTTTCACATTTGTTCTGATTCGCAGGGGCTAAGAAGAAGTAGGGATGTGGAGCATGGAAAGATGAACCTGATAATGGGAAATAGGAAATCGTCGCCTGTCACCAAGATCGAGATTTAGTCTTTAGTGCTTAGTAGTGGGATTGGGTTAGATTTGAATGAATGTTGCTACTCGTCAGAAATGACAAGGAATATTATTTCTTTTCATGGTTTGTACAGACAAGGTTTTAGATTTTCATTTAATAATGAAGTTGGTTCTATTAATGCTTTCTATAATGGTACTTTATATTTTGAAGCATTGCCTTGTAATGGTGTATATATGAAACTGTGATGGTTGTAGACAACTTAGGAAATAATGTGTTGCATATCGATTCGTCTAATGGTTTAGACAAGGCATGATTGTGGCATTGTCGTATTGGACATGTCAACAAGAAACGCATAGCCCAACTACAAAAGGATGGAGTCTTGGAGTCATTTGACCTAAAGTCGGATGACACGTGCGAATCTTGTTTACTTGGAAGGATGACTAAATCACCTTTCACTGGTACTTGTGAAAGAGGCGAGGGATTATTGGATCTCATGCACACAGATGTGTGTGGACCCATCCGATTCACCACAAGGGATGCTAACCGCTTCTATGTGACCTTTGCCGACGATTATAGCTGATATGGATATATCTACTTAATCAAGCACAAGTCGGAAACCTTTGAAAAGTTCAAAGAGTTTAAGCAAGAAGTGGAGAATCAATTGGGCAGGAAGATAAAGATGCTCAGATCCGATGGGGGTGGTGAGTATCTTAGTATCGATTTCCACGACTATCTTAAGGAATGTGGAATTGTTTCACAATTGACGCCACCCAGGACACCACAACTTAATGGTGTAGCTGAGAGGCGCAATCGAACCTTGTTAGACATGGTTCGTTCCATGATGAGTCGAGCTTCGTTACCTATCTCATTTTGGGGGTATGCCTTAGAGACTGCCGCCCATATCCTTAATCTAGTCCCAACTAAGAAGGTTGCCAAAACACCGCACGAAATGTGGACACGAAAGGTTCCCTCGTTGACACATATCAAGGTTTGGGGTACTGAGGCTTTCGTAAGATGAGAGACTCACGACAAGCTTGAACATCGTAGTGAGCGGTGTATTTTCATCGGCTACCCACATAAATCTTTTGGATATCTTTTCTAAAAACCTAGTGACAACGTGGTCTTCGTAGCAAGGAGAGGGGTTTTCCAAGAGAGAGAACTCATATGCAAGAGGACAGTGGGAGGAAAATTGATCTTGAAGAGCTTCAAGAGTCAAGCGATGAAGGAACCTCTAACACTAGCGCTCAACCTGAGGAAGAGATTCCTGTTAAACCAGTTGACGAGTCCTTACCTATGAGACGTTCCTGTAGAGTTAGTGTTCCACCTGTGTTGTATCGTTTCCATATAACTGCTGAAGGTGATACATTTATCGGTGATAGTACACTAATAAATTTGGATGAACCTAACAACTACAAGGAAGCCATGGCGGGCCCGGAGTCTGCAAAGTGGAAGGAGGCAATGGACAGCGAGATTTAGTCCATGTATGACAATCAAGTTTGGAACTTGGTTGACAATGTACCAGGTTGTAAGATGGTCGGGTGCAAGTGGATCTTCAAGAAGAAGACCGACATGAATGGGAAGGTGCATACGTTCAAGGCACGACTGGTTGCGAAGGGCTTTACTCAAACCCTGGGGGTTGACAATGATGAGACCTTCTCACGAGTAGCCAAGATCAAGTCTATAAGGGTTATGCTGGCCATAGCTACGTTTCATGATTATGAAATATGATAGTTGGATGTCAAAACTGCTTTCCTTAACGTGAAACTGCTGAAGATGTTTATATGTGTCAGCCAGAGGGTTTTTTAGATGCGAAGTACCCGAATAGAGTGTGCAAGCTTGAGAAATCCATTTATGGATTAAAGCAAGTGTCTCGCAGATGGAATCTTTATTTCGATGAGAAAGTCAAAGAGTTTGGATTTTCGAGAAGCGAGGATGAGTCCTGTGTGTATGTGAAGGCTAGTGGGAGTATAGTTAGCTTTCTAGTTTTGTATGTTGATGACATACTACTCACAGGAAATGACATCCCAACTTTGTAGAAGGTTAAAACCTGGATTGGGAAGTGTTTCGCTATGAAGGATCTAGGAGAAGCTGCTTATATTCTAGGAATAAGGATCTTGAGAAATAGAAGTAGGAGACTAATAGGACTTAGTCAAAGTACTTACTTGGACAAGGTGTTGAAACGTTTTAGCATGGAGAATTCCAAGAAAGGGGAACTACCAATCCAAAGCAATACCAAGTTGAGTAAGACTCAGAATCCGAGTACCGATGCCGAGATAGCGGAAATGAGTCGAGTGCCATATGCTTCCGGCTCGATCATGTATGCTATGACATGTACTCGCCCTGATGTGGCTTTTGCGTTGAGCATGGTTAGTCGATATAAAGGGAATCGAGGTAGGGCTCATTGGACAACAATTAAGAACATTCTTAAGTACTTGTGAACGACTAAGGACTGGGTCCTTACACTTGGTGGGAGTGATGACTTGAGAGTGACAGTGTATAGTGACGCCAGCTTTCAGACTGACATATATAACTTCCGCTCTCAGTCGGGCTGGGTATTTACCCTAAATGGAGGAGCAGTTACTTGGAATAGTTCCAAGTAGGAGACCGTTGGCTGATTCAATGTGCGAATCAAAGTACATAGCAGCGAGCGAAGCGTTGAAGGAGGCAATATGGTTGAAGAACTTCATTGGAGACCTTGGAGTTGTACCAGCCGTAAAGGAGCCTATGAATATTTTCTGTGATAACGAAGGAGCGGTTGCCTTAATCAAGGAACCAAGGGATCATGGTAGATTCAGACACATCGATAGAAAAATACGACTTCATCAAACATCAAGTAGAAGAGGGACTCCTCGTGGTCAAGAGGGTATCGTCAGAGGAGAACCCAACAGATCCTCTCACAAAGGGTCTGAGCAGGGTTAAGCAATTACGGCATGCGAGGAGCATTGGTCTGAAGGACGATATTAGTTTTAGTGATTAGATAGATGTTTAGAGACTTATAATAGATAAATGTAATTGATATTTGATTATTAAGTAGTGGAGATTTATTTATGAGTAAATTTTACTGTCTTGTATCAATTGTTTACTATTGTTTCACTTTTGCATGTTTTACTTCATGAATAATTAGATTGTTCTAATTATCCACAGTCGATTATACTTTGGGAGTAAGTTATGAGGTTAGACTGTCATGAATTGGTTGTAGATTGTCTAAGTGCTTAAACATAGAAAAGGTTTGTTGCAATGTTCATGAGTACTTTTGAAATAAGATTGAGTATTGGATTAAACCCACGCTCATTTGAATCACTTCATGGAATTTATCACGAGTGATTGTGAGACGATAATATCATATAATCTTTAAACCGAGATATATGAGTTGTTGTTTGCGAGTTGGTTTCGCATTGATAATGCATAAATGCATCAGTAACTTGATGTTATAAAACGTGTTGTTGTGTACGAT
Source organism: Lactuca virosa (assembly GCF_052849685.1). Classification (NCBI taxonomy): domain Eukaryota; kingdom Viridiplantae; phylum Streptophyta; class Magnoliopsida; order Asterales; family Asteraceae; genus Lactuca; species Lactuca virosa. Next base: position 289,326,092 of record NC_136427.1, on the reverse strand, counting down.
TTAATGAGTAAATAGTACAAGCATATAAGTCAAAGTTTATCTGTTCCTTTTATCCTAAGAGGGTAAAAGCGATATCTTAGGCCCCTCGATGATTTTGTGTTGACTTATGTGTCGGGCCCGATCAGGACTGAATTGATGTGTTCAATTAAGTTTTATGTGAAACAAATCAGAAGTCGGGAAACAAACTGCTGGACATAGAGAATGATTATGTTCCATGTATTTGTCCACACAATATCTGGTAGAACGGAGGATTATATGATCCCATATCTAAAGGACGCGTCATTGATTAGGTCAGAGTTCGACAACGGCTTTTGAGAGCTACGATTGCTAATTGAATTTTGAAGTCATACTTGCAGTTATAGTTATTAGACTTATCCAAGTGGGAGACTGTTGGATTTGGTGTCTAAGCCAATAACTATAATTGATATGTACTTGACCCGATAGTAGCATGGTCCTTTTGGGTTGCCTTCACCATAGCAATTTGATAGGATGATTTTTGGAGAAAGAGCTTAATTAATGATTTATTAATATATTATAAGAATAATATATTAATTGAGAAATCATATTATTTAATTAGTACTAATCACAAATTAATTTGGAATTAATTTAGTGATCAAAAGAGACTGATTAGAAGAAAAAGGACTGATAATGTAAATCAGTAATAGTTGTAGTTTGGGCTAATGGATTCTCTTGATATGGGGTGGACGAAAATCTATGGGAAGCCCATAGATTTTTCGTCCAAGGCCTATCATGTGGGTCTATGGATTGCTTAGGGCCTAAGCAAAGGAATTAGGGTTTCCAGTTGAAAACCCTAGTAGTAGCTCAACTATATAAGGACCCCTTAGCTACCAGTTTTCGACCCTATGCTTTCATAAGGAACCCTAGCTGAAATTGATAGCCTCCATCCTCTCTCTCTTTTTCATCCATTGCTAAGTGGTGTTTGTGACTCCATTAGAGATGCAACAACTAAGGCACAAAGATCTTGAAGGTCAAGATCAAGCAATCAAAAAGAAAGGTATTCTTCTAAACCCTAATATGATTAGATTTGGATTTTCATGTATGCTAGATTAGGGTTCTTGCTTTGGAAAATTGATTTGCATGTATAAATTGAGAAAAACCTGGATCCAAAGCAATTAGGGTTGCATGTGCACCATAGGAATGTTGTAATGCTCAAAACCTATCAAAACGGTGCCTCGTACAACCGCTGTCTCAAGGTCTCAAAAGCTACATGCTGCTCAGACCCCCAACAAAATGTAACCGTTTTCTTTGTCAACCGAGTCAATGAAACAACTATCTTGGAGAAATACTGGATGAATCTCAGATAGTAACCTGCTAGACCAAAGAAACTCCGATCTCAGACGGAGACCTCGGAACCTCCCACTTCATCACGGCCTCGACCTTGGCCGGATCGACCAGAATACCATTCTGGTTGACAAGGTGCCCCAGAAACTGCACCCCGTTCAACCAGAACTCGCACTTGGAGAACTTTGTGAAAAGTCTCTCCCTCCTCAACGTCTCCAACACTTCCCTCAAGTGCTCCTCGTGCTGCTCCTGGGTCTTGGAATAAACCAAGATATCATCGATAAAAATACAATCACAGACCGATCAAGCATCAGCCTGCACACGCGATTCATGAGATCCATGAACGCGGCTGGAGCATTGGTGAGCCCAAAAGGCATCACCACGAACTCGTAATGACCATAACGAGTCCGGAAAGCTGTCTTCTACACATCCTCCTCTCTAACCCTCATCCGATGATAATTGGATCACAAATCAATCTTGCAAAACCAGGATGCACCCTGATGTTGGTCAAAGAGATCATCAATCCTTGGGAGTGGATAAGGGTTCTTCACCGTTGCCTTATTCAGCTCCCGGTAGTCAATGCACATACGATGAGACCCATGATTATTCTTCACAAACAAGATTGGTTCTCCCCATGGCGAACTGCTCGGTCAAATGAATCCCTTGTCTAATAGCTCCTTCAGCTGTGTAGACAATTACTGCATCTCGGGAGGAGCCAACCGATACGGTTCTTTGGCTATCGGAGCCGTACCTGGAACCAGATCAATCCTGAACTCGACCTGCCTCTCCGGAGGCACCCTAGGAAAATCCTCTGGAAACACATCGGGATAATCCCGCACAATCGACACATCATCCACGGTCGCCTTACCCTTATTCCGGGTATCCATAACATAAGCGACAAATCCTGAACAACCCTGCCGAATATAGCGTCTAGCCCTCGCTGCTGAACATAGCATCGACCCACTATGAGCTCTCCCCCCTGAAACACTAACTCTCCCCCACTTCGGGTTCGAATCCGGACTAACTGCTGCTCACAATCGATCACTGCCCTACTGGGGCTCAGCTAATCCATACCTACGATAACCTTGTTCCCAAGCAAAGGAATGGGAACCAAATCAATCGAATACTCCTCACTGAGCAACTTAATAGTACAACCCCGATGAACCCTCGCAACCCGAAAAAATCTATCATCTGTGATCTCGACATCTAATCGACAATCCAGATCCCCCGGAGCTCCAACAAACCTCTTGCTAAGCGCAAGCGATACAAAGGATCAGGTATCCCCCGAATCAAACAATACCACAACAGAAATACCGTTCACGAGGAACGATCCTAAAATAAAACACATAATATAAGCAACAATTCAATGTAAATAAGGAGATAAGGAGAAGATACATACCCGTCACCACATCTGGTGTTGCGCGAGCCTCCTCGGCCATCAACTGGATAGCCCTACATGCACCATAGGTGCATCTGCCTTGCCCTGGCGTCCGTCCGTGATCCGACGATTCGTAGGAGCGAGTATTGACACCGGACCTGCCGCAACCAAAATCATACATTGGGCCTTCTTGTGGCCCCTCTGATTTCAATGAAAGCAATTTATATCAGATTCTGTGGTGGTGGTGGTAGTAGTACAATCTATGCTATAATGACCCATCTGGCCGCACTTGAAGCAGCCCGAACCACCCACCCTGCACGGTCCCTCATGCATCCTGTTGCACTTCCCACAGTGGCTCCGACCATGCTGGCCTCTCGATCTCAAATCCTGAACCTTAGACCTCTTGGCCGATCCCCTGAAACCTGAGCCTGATCCGTCTTCCTCTTCCTCTCCATCTCAATATCAATCTCCCTGTCTCGGGCTCTAGCTAACATATCCTCCAGTGTCTTGCAACTGGATCGGCTCACAAACTGCTAAATATCGCTCCTCAACATCTTGTGATACCTCGCCTTCTTCATCTCCTCGTCTGCCACATACCGTGAAACAAAAGTACCCTCTCCCGAAACACCGCGTTGATCTAAGCCACCGTCTCAGTAGTCTGGCGGAGATCCTGGAACTCTTGCGCCAACTGCTACACCTTGATCACTGGTGTAAACTCAGCCCTGAACCTGGTCACATAATCATCCGATGACATGGAATCAACAACCTCATCACCAACAGAGTGCCCAACCTCCTCCCACCAATCATGTGACCTGTCCTTTAGAAGGCAGGATGAAAGTCTGATATTTGCCCCATCGGGACAACTACTAGTGCGTAAAGAATTAGCAACATCTGCTAACCACCTCCTGCTTGCTATCGGGTCCTTCTCCCTGAAGTAGTCCAGAGCCCCACACACCCGAAACTCCCTGAAGGTCAAAGAACACACACCTACCAAGACCACATCTCAGAACGAAACGAACTCAACCGCTTATCCAAAATATCCAGAATGCCCTCCTTGATCGTACCAAAGATCACATGGGTCTGATCAAGCATGCCACGTGCAATCTCAAACGAAATGAACTCCCTCATCTGGTCATCCAACTGCCCGGCTCCAGAACCTGAGCCCGAGCCCTCCCCAGCACCAGAAATGCCAACAGGTCTGCCCCGCAGAGTCACCATACTGAAAATAGACCATATAAACCATCAAAATAAGCATCATAATATATCGAGGGATCACAAACTCTACAAGCTTCCAGGTTTCATCGCAGCTTTCCTTGACTCGAGTACGGATCTTATGCTTCCAGTAGTATGGGCCCATACTACCTTCTACATTTATCCGTACTTTCCTCATGGATTTCCTTGAATCCGCAAAGTCACCTTATATTCATACAATTAACCCTCATCTAGACAAGGATCCTAGCACTAGATCTCATCCTAGGTTTCCGTAGGGCAAACTCCACACCACTCTCCGCCATCAGCTACAGAAGGAACTCCCGCTAACTTCCTCTAACTAGCTCACGAATACAATTACATATCACAAAAACCAGATAATTCTTTGAATGAGAGGTCTCACACTACAACGGTTGGACTAAAACAAGAGTCGCGCAATAGAGTTAAAACCTAACCTTCTAAAACTATTTAGTCTCAGTAATATGTAACTTAACATATTCACTTACTAGTTTGCTAAAGCTAGTTAGAACTCCTAAAAACACAAAGCAAGCAGCATTAGAGCATCAAGTAATCAGAACCAAGCATAACCTAGTCATGCCATCATATCACTGACTGATCAGTAGTAGCATACAAGTCTACAATCTAATACAATAGGAATATCTCCTTGCATTCTATCATGCAAATATTAAGCAGATCCTTATCCCTAACTAGAATGCGATTCACAGATCAAATCATATCAGATAACATGTATGTGTATTTTGGGAAAACTTACTTGAGCTCGGTCGATTGCATGCACCATACCCTTTCTTGTCTTAGAAAACCCTTTTCTTAAAAATACATTTTTTTTTGAAAAACTTTACCAATACCTCAGTTTGAGTTCAGACACACCCTAGAGTATATCTTAATCCCTCAAACCAAGGCTCTGATACCAACCTCTAACGTCCAAAAAATAAGACCCAAAAAATTCATTTTTGATTTAATAAAACATTAATCCAAACATTGTCTTACAACCCCAAAAAGATCAAAGTATGTCAATACATCAAAACATATCAGAGTAATTCTCGAAATGCGGAAAAAGGTGGTGTGTGCTCTGCAATCATCCCGAGCTCTTCCCTTTCGATCTGGAAGTACCTGAAAATAAACTGAAAACCGTAAGCCCAAATCTTAGTGAGTTCCCGAAAATACCTCATACCCTACATAATAAACACATACTAGGCGCCCGCCCGACATCGAGTCCCACTCGGCCTTGGGCCCCGCCTGACATCGACCCCCGCTCGGATTACAGATTTGTCATTCATTAGGCCATGTCTGACATCGGGCCCCGCCCGGTACACATAACAAACGTATAAAAATAAAAACGTATAATCATGCTAACACATTCCATATCTACAAACCAATATCATAGAATACAATTATCGGGCCTCGCTCGGTATACATGTCAACACATAACACATGCAAGAGTTACACATACATCTAGCATCCTATAATAAATAATCATGGGCCGGCATTGGTTCCTTCGACCCGCTAAGTACAGTGAGGAAACTCACCTCACACTGCTGAATCTCACAGATAAATCTCTGGCTACTGGCCCGCTAAAATCCCCAAGCTATCAATCACAAAATAACATCCAATAAATAATTGGATCCCGACCCAAACTAAGAGTCCAAACTAGGGTAAAAGACCTTTTTACCCTTTCCATAACTTGGCCCAAGGCCATGGCCCAATCCAGTTGTCCAAAGGCCCAACTTTCATAATAATCACTCAAAGCCCAATATGGCCTAATTTTCCAAATTGGGCCCAAATCCCTTTCGTGGGCCTTCAACCAAAGAGTCTAATAAAATATTAACAACCTAAACTAGAATTCTGATGGCCCGACAAGGCCCAAGACAACTAAAGTCCATCATAGCCCAAAACCGAAGAGCCCAGAAAACCGAAGCCCACTGATGAGTACGCAGGGCGTACTCAGCTCATATGCTCAGCGTATACGCTTAACGTCTTGTACGCATAGCGTATTAGCTTGTACGCCCAACGTACTCCACCCTCTTGGCCAACCTTCGTTTTGTAGCTCTTAATAGATAAAGACTCCAACCCAAACTCATATCTAACTTCCTTAAGGTGGGTTATCACGTAAACTTGCCAACTTTACGTGCATGCATGGCTTAATGAGGCTCTTAGAGCTCAAAAGAGCTTAATAAATGACTTAACACATGCATGAGACCACAAATACCCTAAAGCTTGAATTTTTATGTACAAAGGGACCTAAAGGACCCTAGATCTACCAACAATCACTTCTGGAGTAAAGCAAAAGGCTCAACAGTCAAACAATGGACTCAAAATCCACAAAATGGCACCAAACTAGATCTAGCATTATGGATTTCCAAGATGGAAGCTTTTTACCTCACAATGAAATCAAATGAAGAGCAAATATCAGATCTTCAAGCTCCAAGAACACCTCCAAATGTTTCACTTCTTCTTCTCCTTCACAATGCACCAAAAATCACACTTTAAGGCTCAAACTCTCAAGATCTCACTTAGGGTTCGATTTTCTGGACAAGAAGGGATGGAGGATGTCTAAACATGACCAAGTGAGGCTATCACAAGGTTTAAATAGGGTGTAACACCCTAAAATTAGGGTTTCAATTAAACGCACGTATGCCCCGCGTACACAAGCATACACCCCGTGTACGTGTTCGAAGGCGCGATCAAGCATCGGGCTAATACGCTAAGCGTACCACCCTGTACACCCCACGTACTAGCCTTAAGGACCGTTCTTGCAAAAAAATTTGATTAGGGATAACATATGAAACTTACCAATTTCCAAGTGTTACACATGGCACCAAACCTGCTTAACCAGTCCATACCCACTATCACGTATACGTCCCCCATGGGGATGGGGATCAGATCAATCAGATAAGACGTCCAGAAGATCTCCAATGCACAACCCTGATACATTATGGATGCAGAAAACCCGTGTTCATTGGCGATAGAAACCCGCAACGAACACTCTAACTCCCCAATAGGCATATCAAACTCCCTACTGAATGATCAAGACAGAAAGGACCGACTCGCGCCCGATTCAAATAACACAAGAGCAGGCAAAGAGTTTACTAAGAATGTACCTATCGAAAACATAAATATAAGCATTCCATAAAATATAATCAACATAATAGTAATAGAAATATACCAGTCACGAAGTATGGAGCTGCTCTGGCCTCCTCGACAGTGAGCTGAAAGTCACGGCCCCGAGCACTTGGGGGCTCCGCCCTCCCCTTCCGCCCATCGGTGATCCTCAAAGTGGTAGGCGTCGGGGCCTACACCGGCTTGACAGCGAGCAATGGACAGTTGACCTTCATATGACCAACCTTATCACAGTGGTAGCAAATCATGGTACTCGGAACTGGGGTCGGCTAGCGACAATTCCTCGTATAGTGCTCATCCTTGCCATATTTGTCGCTTACACCAGCAGATCGACAAGAACCATCATGAACCTTGTCACAGTTCCTACAAGTTCGGTCCCTCTGACTCCCATATCTAACATCAGCGACCTTGAACCGCTTTGACGCAAGTTGCGACTGCACTGAGGCCTGTCTCTGCTCCCTCATCTGGAGCTCCTTCTCGGTCTCCCGCCGCCTAGCGACCTCCTGCAACTCCAACAATGAACCATAACGCTTTGTGGATACAAGATGTCTGTCTTGAGCATGCTCAAGTACCGGGTCATCTTAGCTTGCTCAGAAGTAGCAAACTTAGGGCAAAACATGGCTCTCTCCGTAAACATCTTGGTGATCTCCGTCACCGACTCGATCCCCTGTCTCAAATCCAAGTACTCCTGGGCTAACCTCTCCCGCTCCACCAGCGGAATGTATCTAGAACGGAACATCTCATAGAACTGCTCCCAAGTCACAGCAGCCCTCTGCTCAGGAGAATACGAGCTAGTAACAAGTCTCCACCAATCCTTCGCTCCGGACCGAAGAAGGTTCGGAGCGCACTTGACCTTCTGGTCAGCTGGGCAAGAGCAAGTGAAGAAGCATCCCTCGATGTCAGACAACCACCTCGTAGCTATGATCGTATCTTGAACTCCGTCATATGTGGGGGGCTTCGTATTGTCAAAGTCTCGATACTAGAAAGCTCTCCCAGCACCAATCCCGGAAGTAGCAACGGATGCGGTGGCTATAGCAGTAGCAGCCTCAGAAAGTGCAGCATATCGCTCGTCAAAGTAATCCACCATAGTGGTCTTAATAGGCCCAAACATCTCCGGTAACTATTCCCAAAAAAACGAAACAACCTCCCCCTTAATGATCTCCCTAACCCGATCCTCGGTCGCTGCTGGCCCAGTCTTGACACCTGTCCCTGATCCTGATCTGGATCCTGCCTCAAATCGTCTCGTCATCACCATACTAAAATAAACCAGAGAGATATTAGATAAATGCATACCAAACCAGGGGAACCAACTCCCAACAAAGCCTTAGGGGTTGTGACTTCCCTGTTACGCGTACGGGTCTTGTGCTTCCAGTAGTACGGGCCCATACCTTCCACACCTACCTGTATTCGTCTCAGAGGATCATCACAACAACCCCAACAATACACACTAGCATACACATGCACTCTATCCTCACTTCCTAGAGGAAGGCTAAACATTATGCGACTGGTCGGCTGTCCCCACACAACTCATCCATGAAACTTCCACCAACCTTGCAACACTCGTGTATGCTAATCATACATAACACTGGATCCCATAGACAGTCAAATACTTGATTCTACCCTAAGACCTTCATCAAACAAGAATAGGAAATAAGGCTAAATCAAACATTCTCAAGCTATAGAATCCTAGTTATGTACAACTATGATGCATACACTAAGCAACTACGGTTATGATGTCAATTCCATATAAGAAGGAAACCCTAAGCCACCAGACATCATATAATCAGGCAATTATATCATGCAATTCCTGAAGATCCCTAGCCTATCACTAGCATGTTGTTATACCCTATCACAATATCAATTAACAGTGTGCTAATTTGGGGTCTACTTACTGGCTCCGACTGATCGTACACATCGCATCCTCTTCTGATTATTTTGAAAACAATTTGAAAATCATTTTTTAAAACCTTTTTCCTTAGTTTGAGATGGGATTCACATGAGTGTTCCTCCAATTCACTCAAACCAAGGATCTGATACCAACTTGTAACATCCATAAAAATCACTAGAAATTTAAACTTTTAAAATCAACCCAAAATCATTAATTGTTTACAAATCATAGTTTTAAAAATATTTTTCCAAATACCAGAGTCTCCTAAAATCACAAGCCATAACAAGAGGATGTGTACGGTCGCGCCTTCATCTTCTCGCGATCATCCGAAGTACCTGAAACCATAACCCAAAAAACAGTAATCCAACGCTTAGTGAGTTTCCCCAAAGTACCACGACATAAACATAATAAAAAACAACATGCATATAGAGCCTTCAGCCGGACTGGAACGCCGCACCGGCCTACAGACTATTTAGACCGCCCACAGAACCTTCGGCATGACTGGAACGTCTCACCGAGCCTTTAGCCTATCTGGACCGTTCTTCGGACCTTCGGCCTGACCGGTATGCTTCTCAGGCCTTCAGTCTATCCGGACCGCCCTGGGTCTCCTAGCCTTCAGTTTACATTGGTCTGCCTCAACCCAAACACACATAAGATATTGACATATACATAACAGTTAAACATATAACCAGTCAATAGACATCAAGCAGATCTAACAGATCACTACAACATAGCAACATCCTATATACCATGATACAGATCTAACAGATCACTACCACATAGAAACGTCCTATATACCAGGATATAGATCTAACAGATCACTATAGCGTAGCAACATACAGTAAACTAGGATATCAATCCAATGGGCCTGCCTTGGTGCCTTCGACCCATAATTACAGTGAGGAAAACTCACCATACAGTCCGAACAATAGTTGATGAGGTCCCGACTCCGAATCTCAGCTCTAACCGCTACCTATTCATCCAAATGACCAACCTCAATCAAAATGCCAAAATACACAAAATACCATTAAGTCAAACTTGGTTAAAGTTAAAGTCAAACTGGTCAAATCAACTGATTCAACCCAGCCGAGTCAACCCATCCGAGTCAACACAGAGTGAGTATGTGGGGCGTACTCCAAATGTACGTTGGGCGTACTCGAGCGTTGACCACCATTGGGGTGGTTGACCGCGTACGCGATGCGTACTCTAGGTAATCGGGGCGTACTCCTAGATGCCCAAAATCTCATTAAGAGCTTAATGGCTTAAGATCTCACGTCCATCTTTCAGATCGATGGCTAAAATACCCTCAAAATTCGTAAAGTTTCCAACTTTATGACTTTTCATGTCCAATAAGTGCTTAACTCAACTCCTTAATCCATTAAGACCTTCTAAATGATGCATGGAGGAAAACCAACCATTTGGAACCCATTTTTATCACTCAAGACCCTTCCAAAGGTCTGAAAGGACAACTTAATGGGTCAAGAACATGCAATGTTCATGAATCTTCACATTTAGGACAAAAAGGACCAAAAATCATTCCAACACAAGATCTAAATGAGACTTCACCAAGTTCAAAACTTTATTCCTCAAAATGGTGCCAAAAGGTGGTGTGATCCTGGATCTAAAGAGCTTCACTCCTCCAAGGTGGTCTCTTATTCCTTCCTTCTTCTTAAAAATCACAAAACACACACTAAAGCTTAGAAATGCTTCACAAGATGGATTAGGGTTGCAAAAACGTATCAAGAGGATGGAGGCTAATGAAGTGAGGGGAAATGGGGCTATTGTTGAATGACGAAAAGTGACCCTCTTGAACTTCAGCTACCGCAGTCCACAAGGATCCGCAGTCAAGGTTTCTTCAGCAGCCTTACCCGAAGTCATCATCTACCGCAGTCACTCTTAGTTACTAGATTACTTTACTTTGTCTACTTTTTATGTAATTCTCTCTATTGTCGAGTGTGCCTTGTATGGCTACTCTTAGAGACGTAATCTAGTGTAACTCTTGAGACTCTATAAATAGAGCTCATTCTCACTTATTCAAACAACTATTGGCGCTATAATTTCTATCTTTCTATCTGATTACGCATCTCTCCTTACTCTCCAAATTCACTAGAACATAACTGAATACAATCTCTCTTCGGAGCAAGTCACTTGTGATTTAATCACTAAGTTTGATCTCACTTACTAACTTGGTCTGAATGCATTCCTCGTTATCAATCATCTTATGTGTATACTTGATATAACAATTGTTGTCATTTACATTTCTTTACTTTTCCACAACTGACTTTCTAACCTTCTAACTCCTAACTTATTAATATTATTGTTGAGCTTTTAGATCCTTCGAGATAAACTATTCCGCAATTATACTTGTTCTAACGTTTGATCAAGTGTATCTCAAAGTTTTTCTCTCAACAATTGGTATCAGAGCCATAGTGGTTGCTTTTTGAAAAACATAACTCTGATTTTCAAAGGGCCTTCTATACCACTGAAGCTCATTTCTTAAAAAAAACTTTCAAAAAAAAAACAAGGAAATATGGCACAATCGTTATCTTTGAATGTCTCCAACAGTGTTGGAGGTTCTAATCGAGCCCCAAAATTGGTGGCAAATGAATATAATCACTGGTCTCAGAGAATGGAAAGATACTTAAGGAGACTTGGTAGAGATGTATGGCGATCAGTAGAAGAAGGACCACATGTCCCAGTTCTTACACCAGTCCAAACTGACGGCACTACTGCCAGACTAGGAGGAGGTCAGCCAGTCATGAACCGTCCCACCAAGGATGATCTCGATAAAATGGAAAATGATGCTGTTGCTTTTTATGAAATATCTTGTGGAGTTGCTCCTGACAACTTCGATATTATCATAAATTGCAAATCAGCAAAAGAGATCTGGGAAGTTCTCAAGAATTTGTACGAAGGCTCAGAACAAGCACAAGATAAGAAGCTTACAACCGCACTCAATGAGTTCAACAATTTCAAAGCTCTTACTGGAGAAAGTTTGGAAGATTCTTTCAAAAGGTTTAACTTGATAGTCACGAAGCTATCCAATGCAGGCACCATCCGCAGTAACCATGAAACAAATCTTCAGTTTCTTAATGGTTTGGGAAGACATTGGACTACGGCTAAAATGATAGTCCAAGGAGATAGAAAAATTCATTCTTTGTCTCTCTACAAGCTCTACGGAGAACTGCAAGCACAAGAATCCATCGTACTCAAAGACTGTGCTGACTTCGGAGGACCACTTGCTCTCATAGCACAAGCTCCACATAATCAATCCTACTCTCCCTCGTATGACACTCCACCGCAGTCATACGAAGCTGACTCAGAGTATGATGATGAAGAAGAATTTCAGAAGGCTATTGCTCTGGTTAGCCAATAGTTCAATCGACTACCACCTCCTTCCTTTCGCAAGAATCAACAGTTCAATAAACCTCCATTCAACCGTAACTTCAACCCACATAATAACCATTCTCGTTACCCCAAAAGTTCTCATCCACCACCGCAATCTCAAAATACTCAACCAAAGGAGGCACCGCAGTCTACTCAACCCACTGACTCCGATACTCCCTCAGAAGACAAAACTGATGTTGTAATTTGTCACAAATGCAACAAAGAGAATCATTTTGCAAGAGATTGTAAGGCCAATGTAGTGAAAGCCAGAGCATTCTACCTTAGAATGGCTCAAAAGTTGGAAGATAAGGAAAAGGCAAGGGCATACGTAGCCCATGTCAAAAGAGACCACCAAGTTTGGTCATCTGGAGATGAAGAAGAAACCATCAGCAGTATCAAAGGAAAGGGCAAAATTTTCATGCTGGCAACTGCGGATGGAACTCTAAGCATCGTCGAACAGGTAAAACTCATGATCCAAACTCTAAACTATAACATGCATGAATGTCAACCCTTCATAGATAATCTTAATGACACGTGTGCTGCCGTCCTTACAGACTATAACAAAGCCTTAGATGAGAAGAACATTGCGTACCAAGAGATGTTCCATGTGAGAGGACGACTGGATAACAAAAGACTCAAAATGGCTATGTTAGAAAAGGACTTAGAGTTAGAAAAAGATGAAAGAAGGTTGAGTGAAACACAATTAGAGATAGATTTGAACCAAAGAGATTTAGCTCAGAGTGAAATTGTACGCTTAAATCTTTTAATAGAAAAATTGTTCAATGAAAGTGAAGCTATCGAAAATTTGGTAAATAATGGAACCGTAGACAATACATACAATTGGGGCTGGTTAAATGGATATCCTACCGCAATGGATTCCTCACCCTGGTTTAACAAAGATCGACTGTATGTCCCTCCGGACCGAGAATTTCATTTCCCAGTCCATGACAAGACTTTTCTCGAAGACATCAGAACACACTTCGGTAGACTTCATAATCTAAGCAATAATTGTGTTATTGAGGAAATTGTGCCTGAGGTTTCGGGTCACTCAAGTGATCAAATTCCTATCTGTGGCACAATCTACCCAAATTCTCAAACCTCATCCGTAGTTGATGAAGAAATTGTTATTGAGGGTCCTGAAGTCTCGCAAGACTTCCTATCTCTGCCCTCAGACCGCAGTGTCTCTCATTGTGGTCATGAGCCACAAAAGTCCCACAAAAGTCCCACTGAAGTCCCAACACAGACTTACTCTGCGGTAGTCAAATCATCCTTACCGCAGTTCTCAAATAAAGGCTTTGTGACTCTTCAACCAATTTATCATGAATTACCCATAGAAAACTTTGAAGTAGGTCAATGTTCTCAAATCCCCGAATCCTCAAGTTCGGATGACTCAAGCGCTCGTTTTCATAAATTTTCAAAGGGTTCCAGGAAACCGCAGCTGAACACCATTGATTGCGGTTCCCCAAAAACCTTAGCTAAAAAGGCTTTCAAAGAAGAAATTCGATCCCGAGGTACAAATAGACAATACTTTTCGAAAAACAAAAGGCGTGTCAGATTTCCAAAATCTAAGAGTCCACAAAAATTTGTTTTCTCACACTATTTTTCAAAAAACTCTCCCATCAAGAAAACATGCAAAAAGGAATGTACAGTTTCATCAGTCATTCCAAACTCTTCTGACACAACCCAAATGAAAGAAAGGTCTTTTTGAAGCAATGGCTTTCAAATCTATTCCTCAAATGATCCAAAATGGAAGGGTATTTTACCCACTCCAACACTTTTAAAATCACATCAGAACTTTAACAAGTGGAAGGGTATTTTACCAAAACCAATAAAAATGTCCCAAAGATCTACACGTGCTAAACCTTTTCCAAAACAAACTTTTCAGAAGTCCAACATCACCAATGTCACATATTACCGACCTCGGACCGGTCACAAGCCCAACTCATCTTGTAGACCGTTGACCAAACAAGGTGTCAGAGCTAAAGACAAAATGTCAACCTGTCAATGTCAGTGTAGTTGTCAAAATGGTTCATCCCATGTCAAATCTAGCTGGATTCAGAAACCTCGTAATTTTTCAAAAAGATACAACACTCCAAAATCTCACAAACACCTAGGACTAGGATTAAACATTGATATGAAACCCGTCCCTGCAACCTCGGTTCATGCATCAATCAGAAATTCACCTTTTGTCCCAGGCTCCAAACTAGTTTGGATGCCTAAACTAACCGTGTAATTTTCAGGCCTTGTGCAAGGAGGAACAAGAAGATGAATGGTTAATTGACAGTGCTTGCTCCTTGCACATGACCGGAGGTTAGAATACCTTCGGGATTTCAGGCCAATTTGCAACGGTGGAAATGTTACATTCGGCAACAACGCGAATGGGATAATCCGAGGTTATGGTGTTCTTACTACGGGAAACTTCTCTATTCAAAAGGTTGCTTATGTAGAAAGCCTTAAACACAATCTCATCAGTGTTGGCCAACTATGTAAGGTAGGCCATCGAGTTGAATTTGATGATCAATTTTGCTATGTAATGACAAGTGATAGGAACACATGTCTGATCAAGTCCCGATCGGAAGGTACTATGTATCCTCTGGATGTCTCTCTGATCATAGGCAAACCACAGTTATGCTTCCTATCCAAAGCAGTATCCGAAGTCAGCTGGCTATGGCACCGCAAGCTAGCTCATCTCAACTTCAGATACATCAACAATTTGGTCACTGGAGAACTAGTCAGAGGACTCCCTATTCTCAAGTTCAGCAATGATACTCTCTGTCCTGCATGTGAATGTGGAAAGCAATCCAAAGCAAGTCACCCCATAGTGATTAACTCTTTAATTTCTGAACCACTGGAGCTCCTACACATTGATCTCTGCGGTCCATCCACCGTAGCCAGTCTCCATCACAAGAAATACATACTGGTTATAGTAGATGATTACACACGCTTCACATGGGTCTTCTTTCTTCGACTCAAGTTAGAAACACCTCAAATTCTCATCAATTTCATCAAGGAGATAGAACTCCAAATCAAGCTGCCAGTTCGACGCATCCGAAGTGATAATGGAACCGAGTTTACTAATCATCTTCTCAATAGTTTCTTGGTTTCTAAGGGTATCACTCACAACTTCTCAGCTCCCTACACACCGCAACAAAATGGGGTAGTAGAGCAAAGGAACCGCACTCTAGTAGAAGCAGCCAGATCCATGCTCAACTTCGCACACCTTCCTCTCTAATTCTGGGCCGAAGCAGTGGCCACTACATGCTTTGTATAGAATCGAAGTATTGTATGCAAGCGACTCAGCAAAACACCGTATGAGGGCCTTAACAATCGCAAGCCAAATGTTCGTTTCTTTCATATCTTTGGGTGTAGATGTTTTGTGATCAACAACAGAGATCATCTTAACAAGTTTGCACCGAAGTCTGATGAAGGCATCTTCCTTGGCTATTCCACAAACAAAGTTGCTTACAGGGTTCTCATTAGACGAACAAGGCTAATCATTGAAAGCTTCGATGTGAAATTTGATGACTATCACATCCGCAACGCCGCTCCATCGACTGAAACCACAGAAATCTTAGAAAGTGATATTCCTGCCTCTTCGGGTCCATTAAACCTAGTTGAAGTCAACTATGACGATCACTTCGACCCGGTCGAAACAGCCAAATTATCTGAAGTTCTTGTGTCTCAGGAAGCTCAATAGCAGCATGCTGATGTATCTGGTCCATCTCTATCCGAAGTAGCATCTCTCAATACTCCCACCTCGCCGGTTGAGGGGGAAAGCTCTACTCCGGATCAGGCAACAGCCATCGAGGTTCCAATACTTAATGAAGCTCAAGTTCCCACCCGCAGAGAATCATTACCATCCAACGTTTCTTCTGACTCGGATGATGAAAACATAGAGAACATTGACACAAGAACAGACTCAAGAATTATCACTCTCCCAACCGCAATCCAGGGGGAATCTTCTAGGGGTCAAGGAGAACTCCCTTCCGCAATCCAGGGGGAACCTGCATCATCTGCCCAAGAAAACTTTAATCCTACCTTCCTAGTTCAAGATAATTCAGCAGGATGTTCTCAAGTCCAGGGGGAACTGCCATCTCCAACCACAGAGTCTTCCGATATCGAAGACATTCCCTCTACCGCAACTGCTGATCATCTGCAACCCCGTCTACACGTATGGACGAAGGACCTGTTGGATTAATGTCTAAGTCCATAACTATATTTGGTATGTACTTGACCCGACCCGGCATGGTCCATTTGGGTTGCACTTCACCGACACAATTTATATGGATAGTCTTTTGAGAATAGTATATTTATGATTTATATTAATATATTATAAGTTCTAATATATTAATATGGAATCATATTATTTAATTAGTATTGATCAAGAATTAATTTAGAATTAATTAAGTGATCAAAAAGAACTAATTAAATATGGACTCTTATATATATGGAATGAGCCAAGTTCATTTAGGTTGGGCTAAGCTTTCATGGATGGTCCATGGAGCTTTTAACCCATGGATCCTATGTAAATGAAAGGTCATGGGTATTAGGGTTTACATGGATGTAACCCTAATCCTCCATAATATATAAAGGGGTCCTTGGCTCACAAAATTGGCACAAGTGTGTGAAAATAAGAGTGGACCGATTTTAGTGTGCATACATATTCTCTCAAGTTCTTCCAAGGTGTTTTGGTGATTTGTGATTCCATTTGAGGCTTCCACACTATTGGGGCTAAGCTCTTAAAGCTTGAAGACATCAAGCTACATCAAAAGGTATGTCATCTAACTAGAACTTTGTAGTATAGGTGCTTCATAATATGCTAGTTAGGATGAAACCTTGGAATATTTAATATTTGCATGTATAATAGAGAAAACATAGATCCAAGGTTTATAGGGTTGCATGTACACCATAGGAGTGTTAGAATGCTCAAAACCCAACAGTGGTATCAGAGCCATGGGTTGTTTTCTGTTATATTGATGCAAATGTTTTATTTTCAAGTTGAAAAAAAAGGAAAAAAAAAACATGACGTTTGTCAAATTTTAAGATAATTACTTGTTGTGTGAAAAACTAATTATTTGTAAAATTTGAATCATTTGCTATATGAGTTGAATTATGTCAAATTTAGTAAAAGATAAAATGATATGATTATTTTTTTAGTTTTAAAAGTTTGATCTAAATGTTTTAAGGAGTTACAAATTTTGACATAAAATTTTGGAGCTCAAAAGTTTTTTTTAAAGTTGTGATCTTAAGTGTTTTGAAACCTCCATAAGTTATGGATATGAAAGTTTTTTTTAAAAAAAATTGATTTAAAGTTTTTATGGAGTTACAAAATTTGGAGTTAATGTTTTAAAGAATTCCATAACTTGTTCTTAAGTTATGGAACATGAAAAGTTTCATCATAAAACAAGTATTTAACTCCATAAGTTATGGAATCCAAAGGTTTTCAAGAGTTACAAAACTTGCCCTCAAGTTTTGGAATTTGGAAAAAGCTTTTTATGAAAAAAAGAATTGAATTCTAAAACTCTTGGGTTCATAACTTAAACAATTAATTAAATGGTTTTAATTTTGAATTTAATAATTGGAGTTATGATGTTTTATTGAATAATTCAAATTAACTCTTATGGACTTTATTAATAGTTAATTAAAGCGTTTAATTAAAAGAGTATTATTAAATCCATAAATAAAGATATGGTTTGAGTTTAATTAAATTAAAAGTTTAGTTTAATTAATAGATTAAACCACCAAGTATTTTAAATGTCTAAAATACACCCTTATACTATTATAATATTAAAAGTTTAATATATTATATGTATAAGAGCAAGTCGTCTTACCAATAGTAGGCCTCATTCACGAAGCCGGTCTATAAGGGGGGTATAAGGTTACTGCCTATAAAATGACAGTTTAATGGGTGTCTACTCTCACCCACCGCTTCCTTGACCGGTGGAGGGTCGTTAGCCGAACGGGTAGGACAAGGACTATAATTCTCCCTTCATTAAAAGTATTAATGATAAATACTAAGTAACTAAACTCTTAATAATACCCAATGTTAGTTACTTAGGAAAATGTGAATTTGGTGCTAACCCATGAAATTACACTTTGCACTTTGCTTAAGTCAGTTAGTGGAGCGTGTGTGGTTAACCGGCACACTAGCTTGATTTAACAAGGTAGGCAAAGGGTAACTTAATGTTTATCATAGTATCGGTGGAGCGTGTGTGGTTAACCGGCACATCGATTGAGGGGTAAATATTAAGGGTACCAAGTATATTTGCATGGTTATTCACACCTTGTTTTGTGATCCTCGGCATCCCAGTCACAAAACCTGAAGGGCACACTCGAGATTGAAACATGCCTTTGAAAAGTTCAATGAATCTCAAAAGAATCTAGGAGTTTCAAAACCAATTAAAACCTAATAATACATTTCGTTTATCTTGGTGGAAATTGGTGAATCCTCATTCACCTACCTTCAAATATTTTATAGCTTGGATTACGGCATCCCTCTTCCAAGTTATAAAATAGTTTGCTGGGTCCTAGCCTTAATATTTCATATTGGGTGTTATATTAAGGACTTTAGATCAACTATCTTGAATATCTCCCAAAAAGATGTCTGGTTCAGACATCTATGATCCTCCCAAATCTCTTGGAACTTCACTTCCTCCACCTCCTCCAATTATTCTCCCTAACCCACAACTTCAAGGTCACTCAAGCCCTATTGGCAAGCAAGGTCTATGTGTGATCGCATCTTGGAGATGAAGTCACATATTAACAAGCCGGGAGAGTTGGGTGTCAAACTCTTGAGAAAGTTGGTGGTTCAATCACTTTCTAAGTCACATAGTGAATTCCTTTGGGACTACTATGAAACAGACTATGAAATGACCCTTAATGATCTTATCTATTTGCTTGGTGCTGCTGAATCAGCAATAATTTGGAGCACTGGGAGAGCAAATTTGATTAGTAGATCAACTTCCCAAACTACCATGGACATTGACAATGGTAACATTGGATATCTAGAAAAGCCTTCTCTTCCCAAGGAAAGGGATTGACCATAGTCAACTAGGTTGACCAAATGGTAAAGAGAAAGGCTAAGTCTGCGATAGTCCCATGTACCATTCCCAAAGAGTCCCTATGTTTCTCTTGCCAAAGGAAGGGGCATTGATTGCGAAGCAGCCTATTTACTTGAAAGATCATAAGGTTGATCAAGTCAAGAAGATTGACTCTACTTCAGTTAAAGTCCACTATCTAACTCTGTTAAGTTTCTATTCTGAGATTCTTGTTACATGATGTGACTGGGTCACATGTTGATGTTTTAAGAATCAAAGAAAAGTGAAGAAACTTAAAGGAAGTATATGCTGATTCTGATCGTGAAGATGGATCTCGATCGCATGGTTCTGTGATCAGAATGTTGAGCTGTTGCTTAGGAGTTATGATATATTGCTTAGGAATAGATAACAACAAAGTTTTTCATGTGCTTTTGCACTGTAAGGATAGTTTTTCCGCAAAGTTTTTAAAATAAAAGAAAAAATATTTTGATTTTATTTATTTTAAAATATCCTTACAATGGCATTTGTGAAAAGGAAAAAAATTGTTGCTTATATGATTCCATTAATAGCAAGAGTGGAAATATGAATTTGATTCTTTCATTTGTGGTAGTGTCTAAATTTTCCAAATAATGAAAGATTCTTATCACCCAAGTTTCAGTTGGATAGAAACTTGGAATCATGCAAGTTGTATAGTATGATGAATGAGAACTTTCAAGCATTGAAAAATTAAGACTAATTACTTGTTCACATGGATGTGTGAGTCAAGTAAAGGACTAAGGGATCGAGTACACATTGTTGTGCACTGATCAAGCCCACCACAAATGTAACTTGAGTAACACATCTTAAAGAAGGTTTATTAACACTAGTGAAATGTAAGAGTAAAAGGTTTTCTACTCTTGTACATTTGAATTTGGTAAGTTGTGATGTTTTGGATAAAACAGAGACCAACTTTGGCCAATTGTGTTAAGTGTTTGTCTTGATTAGAATCCACACTATCTCTTGAATATTTGGCAAGAAAGTCTTATAGGTCAAGGAGACAGTGGGAGTCTAAAAGATCCTGAAAGGGTTTCAAGAAGTAATCAAGAATAAAACATGTATTTCATCACTAGCACACAACTAGAGGTTTATAACCTATCGTGTTGACATTTCTGTGCCCATTCCAGTTAAGTTGGCTATATATATTTGAGTTCTACATGTTCTCAATTATTTGCATAACTACTTGGAAGCAATGGCAGGCCCTTGTGCTGCCAGGTGGCAAGAGGTTAAGATTGCACAAGTTGAATCCATATGAGTTAGGATTTGTCACTAACCTAGTCTTGTGATTATGGTTTGACAAATTCACATGGATAAGAACACATACACCATAAAA
This sequence comes from Lactuca virosa, assembly GCF_052849685.1. Classification (NCBI taxonomy): domain Eukaryota; kingdom Viridiplantae; phylum Streptophyta; class Magnoliopsida; order Asterales; family Asteraceae; genus Lactuca; species Lactuca virosa. Next base: position 289,305,384 of record NC_136427.1, on the reverse strand, counting down.
TCTAAGTGTCATAAGGTTTCTCTCCGATTCATGAAAATGATGGTGAGGAAATTCTTTCACTAAGTAGATTTTAAGTAGATAGCAATTGTGATATTTGCAGTTCTCAAAGTCGTTAGTGGAGCGTGCGTGGTTAACCGGCACACTAACATTGACTTATGAGAAATGGCAAAAGGTCTAAACAATTGATACTATGATTATGGCATCCCTTTTCATAGTTCTGAAATTGTTTAGACACACCTGTGATCTATCTAAGATAAGGTGTATGATTTTGATAAAGTCTTATCAAAGAAATCTAGTATCAGAAATCTGAACTTTGGTAAGAATGTCAATAAAGTATTGACTTCTAGAAGTCCAGCTGTTTTCTGGATACATGTCAAAGCTAGTGGGAGCATGAGTGTTATGCTAATAATCATCATGTTAGTGGGATCATGATAATTATGATAAGTATTGCAAGTTAGCAATGTTAATTATAGAAAACAAAAGTTTCAATTCGTGAGGTTGCAGGGGTTGAAAAAGTTGTTTTGCTATAATTAAGGGAGAGGATATTATACTTCATGTCAATTCTAAAAGGCTTAGAGTGAGATTTTAAGCTTAGATTGAGATTTTAATCATCTTTAGTCAAGAATATATATATATATATATATATATATATATATATATATATATATGAATTTCATGTTGGATTGGTTCAACTTAAGGAAATTCTATATATTGCGTTCTCAAAATTCGATTATGATTACGGCATCCCTGTTCATAGTCAAATTTTGAGAATATGGCAAACAAAAAATTATTATGGAAAAAGACTAGAACCATGTCTTTATGTGAAACATCATGAATCGTGTCCCATTTACTTTGGGTACAAGATCGATTACATGTGCTATAATATTTACCCTTTCTGAATTTTCCAAATGCCTTGGGGAATTAAGGGGAACAATGTCTAGAATTAGATATGACTAAAGTGATTAAGCAATTGTCGAGGACAATCTAAGGCTTACCAAAGATTGGTTGCTCAAGGACAGTTGGAAGTATACTGTTTAATATTGGAAGGACCATATTGACATAGTCTGAAAAGAGGCAACTTTTGTTCAGAAGCGGTAGTCAAAATGGGAATATTGAGTTGTCTTCATAGGTGGAAGCAATCTGTGTAAGGTTAAAGAAACTTAATGCAAGAAGCATGTTCAAAGCAATGCGCTTTGAGTTTGAGACATCGTTTCCATGGAATTGATCTCCATTAGGATACTATGTAATGATTGTTGCCAAGCCTTTGTGGCTTTGTGCATAATCATTACAAGAGAAACATTGCATATAAGTTTAAAATCTAAACAGATTTCGATAAATGATAGGAATTTGGAATTCTTACATTTAAGACAAGGATTTGGGAGTGTGAAAAGAGAATCATTGAAATTATGTTCAATTGATCTAGTTCACAAAGAAAAGGATCATAAACAAACATAGAGTTCATACTTGGTGTATGGCAAAGCTATTGTTTAAGAAAAACATAGTGTACATGCTTGGTGCATGGGACAACTAGTGTTTTTAATTCAAGTATATAGTTGATAAAACCGAAACAATGAATAATGAGTAATCGGTATGGTGATAAATAAAAGTGTTTATTTATATTCATAGGGTTTGATACCATATTTGATTCATTTATTCTTGTGTTTCACTTTGCATGTTTTGACTTCCAGAATAACTAAGTCGCTCTTCCTGAATGATTAAGTTATTCAAACCATCCACAGTCGGTCATATGTTGGAAGTAGATATGAATCAAGACTATCATGGGTTGGTTTGTAGAGGTCCAAGTTGGTGGACAAAGTGGTGCTACAACACTCATGAGTGCTCATAAGTTCTGAGTATTGGATTCAACCCACGCTCATTTGAATCACTTCATGGATTTTATCACGAGTGATCATGAGATGATAATATCTTATATTCTTCAAACCTAGAGATATGAGTTGTTACTATGAGTTGGTTATACATTGATTGCACGAAAACGTATTTGGTAACTCGATGTTATAAAACGTGCCTTTGTGTATGATTCAACAAGTAGTAGAACAAGCCATATGAGTCGAATTTTATCCATTCCTTTTACCTTCAGGATAAAAGCGATATATGTGGGCCCCTCGATGATTTAGCGATGACACATGTGAGTGCTTGGCCAAGCCAGGACTGATTTGATTTGTTCAATCAGTCAGTCATCATAAATCGAAAATCGGGAAACAACAAATGGACAGAGAGAATGATTATAATCCATGTCTCAGTCCATATGATATCTAGAATGGAGGAATATATGATCCCTTATCTAATGGACAAGTCATTGACAAGGTCAGAGTTCGACAGCAGCTTTAAGAGCTACGATTGCCAGTTAGGTTTTGAAGTCATACTCAATAATAGTTTTAGACTTATCCAAGTGGGAGACTGTTGGATTAATGTCTAAGTCCATAACTATATTTGGTATGTACTTGACCCGACCCGGCATGGTCCATTTGGGTTGCACTTCACCGGCACAATTTATATGGATAGTCTTTTGAGAATAGTATATTTATGATTTATATTAATATATTATAAGTTCTAATATATTAATATGGAATCATATTATTTAATTAGTATTGATCAAGAATTAATTTAGAATTAATTAAGTGATCAAAAAGAACTAATTAAATATGGACTCTTATATATATGGAATGGGCCAAGTTCATTTAGGTTGGGCTAAGCTTTCATGGATGGTCCATGGAGCTTTTAACCCATGGATCCTATGTAAATGAAAGGTCATGGGTATTAGGGTTTACATGGATGTAACCCTAATCCTTCATAATATATAAAGGGGTCCTTGGCTCACAAAATTGGCACAAGTGTGTGAAAATAAGAGTGGGCTGATTTTAGTGTGCATACATATTCTCTCAAGTTCTTCCAAGGTGTTTTGGTGATTTGTGATTCCATTTGAGGCTTCCACACTATTGGGGCTAAGCTCTTAAAGCTTGAAGACATCAAGCTACATCAAAAGGTATGTCATCTAACTAGAACTTTGTAGTATAGGTGCTTCATAATATGCTAGTTAGGATGAAACCTTGGAATATTTAATATTTGCATGTATAATAGAGAAAACATAGATCCAAGGTTTATAGGGTTGCATGTACACCATAGGAGTGTTAGAATGCTCAAAACCCAACAGGACCACCCACCAGGACAAATCATTGGCAACCCATCCGCAGGTATCCAAAATCGATCTTCCAAAGACTTATCTGATCACTGTCACTACGCAGCATTTATGTCCTCGGTCGAGCCCCGAACAATCAAAGAAGCATTACTAGAACCCGACTGGATATCCGCAATGCAAGAAGAGCTAGCAGAATTCAAAAGAAACAAAGTATGGCAGCTCGTCCCGAAACCGCAAGGTCATACCATTGTTGGTACTAGATGGGTGTTCAAAAACAAACTGGATGAATCTGGTGCGGTAGTCAGAAACAAGGCAAGGCTAGTTGCAAAGGGCTATAGTCAACTTGAAGGTATTGACTATGATGAAACATATCCTCCGGTGGCACGAATGGAAGCCATCCAAATCTTCTTAGCATACGTAGCCCACAAGAACATCAAGGTACACCACATGGATGTAAAGAGTGCCTTTCTCAATGGGGAATTAAAAGAAGAGGTTTATCTTTAGTAACCTCTAGGCTTTGAAAGTATTGAATTCCCAGACTACTGCTACAAACTTGAAAAAGCAGTCTACGGTCTGAAGCAAGCCCCAAGAGCATGGTACGAGACTGTCTCTGAATTTCTTGTCTCGTCCGGATACAAAAGAGGAGTGATTGATCCCACTTTATTTAGAAAAGCAAATGGTAATCACCTTATGATTGTACAAATATATGTGGATGATATCATCTTCGGATCAACTGATGAAAAGATGGTGAATGAATTCGCTAAGCTCATGACCAACAAGTTCCAAATGAGCATGAATAGAGAGATCAACTTCTTTCTAGGACTTCAAGTGAAACAAGTTCCGCAAGGGATATTCATTCATCAGGAGAAATACACCACTGAACTGTTAAAGAAATATTCTATGGACAACTGCTCTTCGGCTAAGGTCCCCATGGCCTTCGGATATAAGATATCCGCTGATCCCTCTGGAGAATCAGTGGATCACAAGACTTATAGAGGTATCAGTGGTTCATTGATGTACCTCACCGCAAGCCGACCGGACATTGTCTTTGCAACAGGTGTATGTGCAAGGTATCAGGCTGACCCAAAAGTGTCACACATGACCGCAGCCAAACAAATCCTACGATACCTGAAAGGAAGCAAGTCTCTTGGATTATGGTACCCCGCAGGCAATGACTTCAGCCTTCAAGCATTCACAGACGCGGATCATGCCGGATGCAGACTAGATCGAAAAAGCACCTCAGGTGGATGTCAATTTCTGGGTGGAAGACTCGTCAGCTGGTCATCTAGAAAACAAAGTTGTGTATCACTGTCTACCGCAGAAGCTGAATATGTGGCCGCAACCAGCTGTTGTTCACAAGTCCTATAGATGAAAACACAACTTATGGACTACGGATACAGAATACTGCGGATACCAATTTACTGTGATTCTGAAAGTGCTATAGCGATTTCTCACAATCCAATTCAGCACTCCAAGACAAAGCATATTGAACTACGGTATCACTTCATCAAAGACCACATCCTGAAAGGTAACATTGAACTCATCTTTGTCCATACTCATGAAGAGATTGCTGATGTGTTCACAAAGACACTTGACTCTACAAAGCTCAACAGTTTCTTACAAATGTTAGGAATGATGAATCCGGACCCACAATTCTTTCTGAATTGATAGGTACCGCAGACCATCCTTGGTCTCTGTTGCGGTCCTAACTGAAGTTACTTATGATAGATGGTTTTGGTATATTCTGTGTACCGCAGTCTATGTACTGCAACCATATATCATATTTATCTCTCAATGGTCCTTATTGTTTATTATTACTAATTTTTGTTCAAGTGTTCTTCTCAGTTCTTCCACTGCAGTCATACGTCTGATCCATCCGCAATGACAAATGATCCATCCGCAATGAAGTCTCAATCCGCAATCACATTGATAATTTCTCAACTGTTTCATTAATTCTTGATTCATGGAGTGCTATTTAATGATCCTTCATTAAATAAGAAAATCATTAACAAAAAACATTCTTTGAGTAACTGTCTCATTCTCCCTTTTGAAAAACCTTCTGTCAAACCTATTTTAGGTATGATGACAAAAAGAGCGTTTTCCCATAAACTAATCCTTTTAACCTGTCCCTTCATATTTCCTCAGCACGTCTAATCCGTTGCAACTTCTCTTTTGTACAACGGATTAACTCCACCCTCACCACACGATCACAGACGTGATGTTTTACATCTGACACTTCATTAATTGCAACCCTTTTTTGGTTAATCTCAAAAATAATCTTTTCCTAATCTATGGGTGAGATTTCATCTTCCAAATCGCAGAAAAACCCCCAAACGTTTTTTACCTTATTTACGTTCACCCAGGTTAAACACAATTACCGTTCAAATCCAATCCTATAAAAACCTTTCTTCTTCCCCAAGATCAGTTTACGCTCTCTAAACCTTGAACTTTCTCTCCATATTTCTTACCCTCTGTTTTCTGCAACCTCTCTCAAACACTCAACAATGGTGAAATCAGGCATCTCGAAGAAAATCTCCAAGGCTTTTGCCTCTGCAAACCCAACTGGGTCAGAGTCTGAAACAAGAAATCAAATGCCTATGATTGCTTCAAGCAATTTTAGGGTTGTGTTCGAAGATCATTCATCCTACAATGCTCCGATTAAGCTAATGATCAAGTTCTTGACCAATCACCCTCTGTTTGGTCACTTCGATGCATTCACAGACGTAGTTCCTCTTTCAACCTTGTTCAAGTGTACATTCTCTGCTTACAGACCCCTCAAGAATCCTCAAGAGGTGCATCTGCACTTAGTGAACAATTCTTTGGTCATTCTGAGCAAAGAAAAGTTTCTCAACGCCATTAATCTGCTGATTCATCCTTCAACCAAGATTTTTACTCCAAGTATGGCTGACGTCCTCTCAGCTCTCTACCAAATGGGTTATCAAAAAAAGATCAAAGGAATTGGCGAATTCAAGAAGAATCAACTGCCTGCGGTGTGGCAATTCGTTTGCTACTTCGTCATCCGCAGCTTATCAGGCCGAACCGGAGGCACTGACAATATGGGTCTCAAACTTTTGGAACTGGTATGGAGCATCTTCACTGGCCACGACGTCAACTACGGTCATATCTTGTGGGATGATTTCTTGCAGTACATTCCCAAGGAGAACCCAAGAGAAAACCCTACCGAACTCACATTTGCAAGGTTCTGGTCACTGTGCATCTCAGATCTCCATGCGGATGCAGGAATTAGCATGGGCAACGACACCAATCTATTCATCACCAAAGACCTCAAAAGGTACAATCCCTCCAAAGATCAATCTATCTTCGGACCTATAAGACGACTACCGGTTCATATTTTGACATCACTTGGACTTGAAACCCCTGATGTCACAGACCATATGGAGGCTACGGAAGGTATTAGCCCATACCTTTCTACCCCGCCTCTACAAGCCACATCCACTCTCACCATCCCTGGTAGTACCGCAATCCCATCTTCCACTACTCTCTCCAATATTTCTCAAAGATGAAAGAAATTAGTCTCAGCCCATCAAGGCCCCCACAACGTCTCCAAGAAAGAAAGAACCCTAAAGAAAGATGCTCCCAAACCAAATGAACCCTCAAAGAAACGCAAAATCACCCAAACCGTACCCTCAAATGATAGTGATTCTGATGAGGATGCACAACCCATAGCTATCCTTAAGAAAAGGAAAACCGATCCCACTGGCCAAATGCGTGACCGGACTGATACCTCAGCCTCTCAAAAGGCTCCGGTAGTCCTTGGGGTGGCCGCAGACCCATTCAACACCACAATCGAATACCACTCAGACTCAGAAAGTGAGTCTGTTTCACCTCATCGTGGAAACTCCCCCTCCCCCTATTTCACTCCCAAGAGGATGAAACTGGTTCTCGCCCTAAGGTCTCCAGGGCTTCCCGACTTCATTTCTTTTCTCCTGAGGAGTTGAACTCCATCCTCTTGTTAGTAACCCAAACACTGCAAACACCTTCCCAACCGTAGGGCACTTCTTCCGCCCTTGCCAGAACTGAGCCGAGGCCAGACTTGACCACGGGTCAAGGAGACCGAGGAAGCTCAGGAAATCCTACTCTGCTTACATCTGTTCCAGGTGGTTTAGGCACGGTGAGCACTAATGTGCAAGGATCCGTGAACCCGAAGGACACTTCGATGCGATTCCAAGGATTTGACGGAGATGAATCGAATGATTCATGGTTACATTACACTCCTGTGTCTGAGGCCGATATCCAGAAATATGCTGCTTTCCGTAGGGCATTCCAAGAAAGGAAGGATCAGCAAACCAAGCAACTGTAGCAAAAGCAACAGGAAATCCAATCCGTAGCCAAGTATTGGGCGGACGCAATCAACAATGCCAATACCGTAACCACCATCCTGAAAGTACAAGATTGGATGACCGAAATGGCTGAGACGATCCGCAAGGCTCAGTCCACTTATGGTGGTGAAGGTACATCCAAGGTCCCTCCAGTTCAAACTCCAACTCCCACTGTCAGAGATTCACAAGAAGACAGAACCGCAATCGAAGTTAGCTCTGCTCCTACCTTCGGATTCGACGATTTCGATCTCAATGAGGTAAATCAACCTAATCCTTCTGATGATGACTTAATGATGTTTGATGAAGAACAAGAATCTAGTGGCTCTCACCATTCAACCTCCAAGCCCAAAGAAGAGAAGAAGAAGAAGAAGAAGAAGAAGAATGTGGTGACTAGAAAAGAATTTATGAGTCTGCAAGCCAAATTCGACCAGATCCTGGCTGCGGTCAAGCCCACTCAACCGCAACCTGAAGACTTGCGAGGACCGCAGTCACTGATTGAGCGAATCGAACGATTGGAAACTCGTGAACGACTGGCTGCTGAGCGTATTTCCCTGAAAGTTGAAATGGGGATTCGATCTATCGACACAAGTAGACAAGCTGATCATAAGCAGTTCATGGATGCTACGGAGCGCCTCATTTCTGAGGTATCCGCAATCAAGGCAGACTTACAAACTACCATTGCGGATCAATCTACTCACTCCCAAAAGCTGATAGCAGAGACCCACATTGCTTATGAGTCCACCATCTCAGTCCTCTAATCTACCATCAACAGACTCCAACGCTCTCTATCTTAAAATTTCATGGCCCGAAGATTCTTCAACTAACAAAGGAGATTCATCGACTACTCTTCAACACTGCCATCCCAGACAATCAGCAACTGGCTGATGTTCTTAAAGTCCAATTCCAGGAGGTATGTGCCAAAGTTGATGGTCTCAAACAATGGCTTCAGGAAGCCCCGGTGTTGCGTTCCTCAAGAGGGGGAAGTGATGAAGACCATCACTCAAACAACGTCTCTCACCAAAAGAGCCCCCCCATCATAACTGAAAAAATTCCCTCACCGCAACCATCACCTCATCAAACACCACCACATCAGTCTCCACCGCAACACAAAATCACTCAAGAAAGTTCCTCTGAGCAACCGGAGACTCCTCCCCATTTCAAAAATCTTGCATCCAATATGTCATCTGAACACTCCAACGACTCTCCCACAACAAAACAGAAGAAAGCAGATTGGAAAGCAGCCAAGTTTGTTGAACTCATCTGGAGAGAGAACGGACTCGATATCACCATGGATGAATCTTTAATCAACTCTTGGATCAATCCCCACCGCAGACTCCTAGATGATGACTACAAACCATACCTTACCTATGCTGAACCCCCCTCTGATGGTTATTGGGATGTTTCAATCTCTCCCAATGCTAAATACTTCACAGTATTTGAGCCATTTGACCGCAACCTACCTGACCACAAGAGACTGCCTATGGAATTCGAAAGACTTAACCGTTTCTATGCCAAACAAGCTTCTTCCATAGAGAAAATCTGGTCTAATGATAGACCATCTGCAGTCAAGAACTTTAAGCCCCGGAAATTCATGAAAGCTGACTTCATTTAGTACACGCTTACCAGAAGGAATCAGGACTATGTCCGCACCCAAGCTGACTTCCCATGTATGAATCCAGAAGAAGTCTTCCTGATAGCAAATGTGTTCAAAAACAAAAGCGAGAAGTATCCAAAGATGAAGATAGCACTTGAAAGGGCAAGCACGTTTCTGAGGGAAACTGTCTGTGACTTTGCAAAAATCGATGCAGACATCTACCCCACAATTGCTAAAAAGTTCGATCTACCACCACTTGATCCTGCACCGATGCCTACCGAAGGTTATCAAGAGAGATCCTTAGGTGCAACAAACTTCCCTGAACTCGGAGTCATTTTCAAGAGGAAGGCCGATAAAATCAAATACTTCATTCATATGACTGCCATGATTCGCCTCACAAGGAAGCAACTTGAAATTTGTCGAACCGCAGTTGAAAGATCAAAGCACACAACTACCGAAGTCAAGTTCGAGATTTTGAGAACGATCACATGGTTGGAAAATATCAGAAAATTTTGGTGGATACTGATCAAGTTTCTAAAACTTGACAACTGAAGGAAAGTTAAAGAGGTCACTTAGGGGAAAATTGTTGAATCACGAAAAGTGACCCCCTTGAACTTCAGCTATCGCAGTCCACAAGGATCCGCAATCAAGGTTTCTTCAGCAGCCTTACCCGAAGTCATCATCTACCGCAGTCACTCTTAGTTACTAAATTACTTTACTTTGTCTACTTTTTATGTAATTCTCTCTATTGTCCAGTATGCCTTGCATGGCTACTCTTAGAGACGTAATCTAGTGTAACTCTTGAGACTCTATAAATAGAGCTCATTCTCACTTATTCAAACAACTCTTGGCGCTATCATTTCTATCTTTCTATCTGATTACGCATCTCTCCTTACTCTCCAAATTCACTAGAACATAACTGAATACAATCTCTCTTCGGAGCAAGTCACTTGTGACTTAATCACTAAGTTTGATCTCACTTACTAACTTGGTCTGAATGCATTCCTCGTTATGAATCATCTTATGTGTATACTTGATATAACAATTGTTGTCATTTACATTTCTTTACTTTTCCGCAACTGACTTTCTAACCTTCTAACTCCTAACTTATTAATATTATTGTTGAGCTTTTAGATCCTTCGAGATAAACTATTCTGCAATTATACTTGTTCTAACGTTTGATCAAGTGTATCTCAAAGTTTTTCTCTCAACAACTATAATAGGGTTTAAATATGATCCAAACCCTAAAAATTAGGGTTTTCATGCCTGGCACGTACGCCCTGTGTACAAATGTACGCCCAACGTACTATGGCGCGCCCTAGTACGCTAAGCGTACACATATACGCATGGTGTACTCCTTCAAATCCCTAAATTATGAAAATGCCACTAGGGCTTTCATTGCACTCGTTCTTTTACTTAGGGTCCAAATTGAATATAATAAAATTATAGCGTCAAGATTAGAAGTACCTTATCATCGTGATGTTACATATCTACCTTGTATAAATTTTGTATTTGTACGCCTTCAGTGTATAAGAAGAATGTATGTGTATAGTATGTATCCAAAAGTATTTATAAAATAGAAGTTCCTATAACTTCTAAACTTCTAAAAAGTGTGGTTTGGCATGTGATTTTATTATCCAAAATAAAGTGTATAAGTAAATAATCATACTTATAAATGTGTAGTACTAGAATTTCACTATTCGATGTTATAGTGAGCCCTTATAAACAAGTAATCGACTGTATTGTTGCCCGCCACGACGCTTCTTCGGACGTCGTGAAAATGTTAAGACAATTGTCACCCTTGACCCGTCGATCATGGTTGTAGCTAGAAAACATAGGTAGGGGTTGTAAATCCCACATAGATCTATAAGCAACTATCCTGCTCATTTAAGATTTAACGATTATAAGGCTGAGACTTAATGTAATGCTTGAATAAATGTCTGTGACAACCCGTTATTTTCTATCTTGTAAAAGTCAACAAAAGTCAAAATATCAAATTAAAGTCAAACTTATTGACTAATTAATTTAATAAAGTTAAATTAATATTTTTGAGACATATAAACACTTAGTAAAAGTGTTGTAGCATTTAGAAGTAGAAAAACCCAAGAAAACGAGGATTCTCGCATGACCGAAAACCCTCGCAGCCTTCTTCTTCTTCTTTCTTCGGACAGCAAACCGAAGGCAGCAAACAGTTTGCAGCCGAAAACTCCTCGAACTGCAAACTGTTTCAGCCGAAAACCTCGGACCGCAAACATAGTAGAAAACCACCCCGGAGGGTTTCCTCCTCGCATGCTTATCTCCTCGGTTTCAGCAACCTTATCTCCTCGGGTACGGAAAACCTTTCATCGGTTTGTGTTTACAGCCGAAAACCCACCAATATATATACATGATGTCCGAAAATTTCATTCATTCTTACACACTTCAACCGAAAATCACACTTTTCTCTCAAGGATCTTCAACCAAAAACCTCCCCTCTCCTCTCAAGAATATGCGAAACCTCTCTTTTTCTTGAATCATCATACGAAAATCACTTGATTCTTCTTAGAATCTTACAAGTATCAACCTATTGATCTTGTATTCACCCAAAAACACCTTTCAATCTTCATATATTGGATCGAAAACACCAAATCACACTAGTTTTCACGAAGAACACGAAAAACACCCATACAGTATTCTAAGGATTATTGTAAGTCTTTTTACAATAATCAAGTGTTGTTTAACACTTTAAACATTTCTAGACTATCTACTTTTTACTTAATTTTATATTAATATAAATTAGGATTCGGTTTTTATCGCGGGATCTAACTTGTGGAATTAACCCTACTACACCGTATCTACAACCGGAATCTCACAAAAAGTGAGTTCATACCCTGCATTTTTACTATTTTTCACTATTTTAGGGGGGGGGGGGGGGGATACAAGTCTAACACAAGAATATTGTGTTTACAAATAAATGATTTTTAAATATTGTCAAATTCTTTTAAATGTTTTAAAAACTCTTTTAAACTTATATTTTCCCAAAAATCATATATATATATATATATATATATATATATATATATATATATATATATATATATATATATATATATATATATTTATATAAATAAGATTTAAAGGGCTTAGGACTAATAATTCACTTTATTTCCTTTTCCTTGTTTGGATGTGGGCTGAGGGTAGAGTTATTTGTCCGAATGTCATTTAAATTTTAATTATTATATATATATATATATATATATATATATATATATATATATATATATATATATATAAGTTATTTCAATTAGATTCATATTCCCTTTGTAACATGTCGAGCAAAGGGAGTGCTTTCATGAATATTAACATATCAAACAGAACACATATATAAATTATAATACGTATAATTTATGGAACTCTCAAACTATTTTCACTAATCCGTTATAGAAAGTTTAACAGATTACTCTCGTACAAATACTTTACATTCAAGTATACTAGAGAAAGATCATACTATCAGTTCATTTATTTCAAAATGACTTTTCTTCATTATTATATACGTAATCGTTAATATGCTTTTTATGAGACAATGTTCAGTTGTTTATTCATTTACGCAATAGTATTAAAGTCCTGATATTATAAGCAGAATCTCCAGACAGAGAGCGAGAAAAATGTGTATAGATATATACGGGACTGACAATCCCGCACTCAAACTGTTCGCTACAGTTAGGCTGGTATGCCTATGAGTGATAAATGTTGTTAACAGTTCCGACGGCTACAAAGCGTCATATCAGGCCATCTAGTCATAGTATGGTTATAATAACTTAAAAAAAGATATGAACAAATACGATTAGTGTATAATTAATTAAACCAAAGAGTACGAATACAAATTACTGGTTTTACAACAACACGCGTTACAGTATTACATTACGTTTTACAATTACAGTTAGTGGAGCCAGGCATACTAACTTTTATAGGGTTTTCAAAGAGTACAAATACAGAATTTGGAAAACATAAACAATACATATAACATTCTTTTTACTGTTTTATGGTATTAAAACTACTTTTCAGATATATTAGAAAATATTGGATTTTCTGGAATAAGAAACATGATTACTATTTCAAGAAACAAACATCAAACTTCTAAACATAAATACTTGTGCACTCACCAACTTAAATGTTGATACTCTCTTTACAAAACACTTGTATTCTCAGGGAACCAGTAGACAGGTACATCCGCGGGATTTTTGAGAAGACGGAGCAGTATAGAGTTGCGTATTTGTCTTCTGCTATACATTACTTTTGATGTCATATATATATAATGACTTGAACACTTATGTAAAACTTATACATTATTAATGAAATGGTTGTTGTACTTTGATTATTATGATGCATGTGTTGTGATACTTAACATGAAGTCATCCACCCCCGGACGTTTCCACCGCTCCGGTTTGGGGGTGTGACAGATTGGTATCAGAGCATTGTTTATAGTGAACTCAGTATATCAGTCCATAAAAGATATAAAACTATAAATACATTAGGGCTAAAGAGCTCTGACTACAAGTATACTTTTAAAATATAAGTATTTTATAAGAATTATAATAATACTCATACATACAAGAGCAATATCACAGTTATAACAACATAAAAGTATTTGGATGTTGGACACTACAGTTAAACCTAGACAGTTATGTAATCATATATGGGATAAATATAGCCTGATCAACTATATTTATTTTAGATACGACCAACATGTGTTTGGGAGTGATGGTAGTGTTGCGACAAGTCTAAAACTTACCAACTCTACATATACAGAGGAAATCTAGAACAGAACATAAAAATTTAAAATACTATAGGAGTATTTTAGGCACTATAATACTAAGAACCAACTATGTGAAAACAAAGGACTCTTGCTGGTAGACCTATAAGTATTAAGTGTATATATTACGGTTATATATAATTAAGGTTTTATAGACTTAGAATGTGTGGTTTATCTTTACTTCATTTTCCTTGTTTGGATGTGGATGTAGAGTAGGATCATTTATTCGAAGGTCTATTTTACCCAAGTTATATATTGGTATACACTTTGTGGTTATAGAGGGACCCAATATGAGTCATACCATACAGAACACATTAACTGTTAACTGTAAGTTTCTTATATAGAAACTTGAAATTGTTTACTTGTCTTTCCTAAATCTATTAAATATATCTTATATCCCTATTCTCGCATAGATAACATGGATGTATTTCATCTACCGGGAGACCCGTACTTTCCTAATCAAGGAAACAATGGTTGGATTGAAGAAGACTTCGAGAAGATTTTCCATAAGATTCTGATTCAAAATCAGAAGTCTATAATCCACCTCAAATTGCCCAAAATCTCAATCCCCGACAGAACTTCCAAGGTCCAACACCGCAGTGGGCAGTGAACTTAGATAGGTGGAGTCATGAACAGGGTCAGGACCGTCCTTATAATGGAGACCGAATCTTCTACAACCTTGATGAAGGAAGCTCAGCAGATAGAGCCCTTCCTGTGTTAGTTTGTCGAGTTGCGCGTAATGACGAACAAGGAAGAGTTTCCATTGACCGAGTCATGCAGGCTGATGCTACCACTAGAGTCAACACAATCCGTCTTCACCATCTGATTGAAAACCATGGAACAACCAGGAATCACATCGAATCATTGCGAAGGGAACTGGTTGCAAACCGAACTGAAATTGGAGAACTTCGAGAACGTCAAGCGACACTAGAAAGGCGTATGTTTGCAACAGAATGCCAGTTGGCTAAATCCAAGGCTGAATCTAGTAGGAAATCAAGCAACACTCCTCGCGAGTAGAGCATACTCTACTCACTCTTTTGTATATAGTTTAAGTCTATGTATATACACTAGTGATGTTTTCATGAACATAGTACGACCTTGAAATGTCACTTTTCGATAGGTCGATATGCTGTCAAAGTTTTCTGTTAAGTTGGTATGTTGTAGACCTATTTCAAGGTCATAATTTCCGAACTCTATGTATCTAATATACCAATGAAATTGACAGGCATCTTATTTCCTTTGAAAAATAACTATCCAATTTCATGTTATCACTTTGCAAGTTATTCCTTGTGGTAGACTTCTATATAAACTCCTTTCAAAATACATGTTGAACTAGTGTAATTAGTTCAAAGACATCTGATTTATAATCACTATTGATGTCGTACTACCTTTTATCTTTTGAATTAAATCAAAAGGTTCCTCCAAGAAGAAATCCAAGACGTATCAATGTCAATGCAACACCAATACCACCTCCACCTCCTCCACCGCCAACTCTACAGTTTGACGCTGCTATGTTTCAGGCAGCGGCCACTGCAGCTGTGGCAGCCGCCATGTCACACATAAATACAACCGGTACCAGTGGATCTGGGAGTGGTGCTCATCCCTTAAATCATGGTGAAAGTCATGGACACCCATGGGAGTGTTCTTATAAGTAATTCACAAATGCCAAACCTAGGACCTTTAATGGGATTGGGGGAGTCATGGCTCTAACTCAATGGATAGAGAAAACTGAAGCAGTCTTTGAAATCTGCTCGTGCCCTGAAGGTAGCAAGGTGAAATTTGTTGCCTGCAGTTTTTCTGACCGAGCTCTTACATGGTGGAACGACCATGTAAAGTCACTAACCCTTGTAGTGGCTAATTCCATGAGTTGGGAAAATCTGAAATCGTTAATGATGCAAGAGTACTGCCCTAGGGGTGAAGTACAAAAGCTCGAGCAAGAGCTTTGGGGTCTTACCATGACAGATACAGACATAGTAACTTACACCAATAGATTCAGTGATCTAGCAATCCTACGTCCTGGAATGGTTCCTCTGGAGAGCAAGAAAATCGAAAGGTATATCTGGGGACTATCACCTCAGATCCAAGGGAGTGTGTTAGCTTCAAAGCCTGTGACATTTGATAGTGCTAAACAACTGGCACATTCTCTAGTAGATCATGGAGTTCGACAGGGCTTCATGACTGCTGCTCCAGAACAACCCAAAATAAACAACAACAACAACAACAGCAAGAAAACGTCCTGGAACAAAAGGAAGGGTTAATCTTCCCAAGATCCTTCCAAGAAACAACAAATAGTGGCAGTTCATGCTGCTACTGTTCCTGCTACTCCTACATTAGCAAAGCAGTATGCTGGTAAATTACCAAAGTGCAACAAGTGTAATTTCCATCACAATGGAAATTACCGTGAGATGCAATGTAGGAACTGCAACAGAAAAGGGCACACTGCCCAATTCTGTAGGTCATCTCCGCAACCAATCACGCAAGTTCCTGGCGTTGGAGTAGGCCGAGCATGTTATGAGTGCGGTGAGATTGGACACTTCAAAAAGGATTGTCCAAAGGCGAGGAATGCCGGTGGAGTAGGAAGAATACTAGCTATTGGTCATGAAGAAGCCGTGGCAGATCCTACTGTGGTCACGGGTATGTTTCTTCTCAACAATTCATACGCATACATTCTATTTGATAGTGGTGCTGAGAAGAGCTTCGTGAGCCATAAATTTGAACACTTATTTAAACAAAATTCCTAACCACTAAAAGATACCTTCACTATATAAATAACCAACGGGAAAATCGAGAGCACTAACAATATATACATAGGATGTACTCTTACTCTAAATAACTTTTCCTTCCCAATCGACCTGATGCCGACCTCCATAAAAAGTTTCGATGTCATCATTGGTATGGATTGGTTAAGTCCTAATTGTGTCGACATCCTATGTTACGAGAAAGCCATTCGCCTTAACCCGCCAAGTAACAAAATCCTTATCATTTACGACGACAAACCCGACATGAACCTACAAATCATCTCCTGTATCAAGGCACAAAAGTATCTTCGCGAGGAGTACTGTGCTTTTCTAGCTCACGTGGTAGAAAAGAATCAAGAAGTGAAAGACTTCGAGAGCATTCCCGAAGTCTGTAATTTCCCCAATATTTTCCCCGATGATCTTCCAGGAGTCCCTCTTAAAAGACAAGTCGAATTCAGAATCGACTTAATTCCTGGAGCTACCCCCATAGCCAAATCACCTTATCGTCTTGCACCAGCAGAAATGCAGGAACTATCCAGCCAGCTGAACGAACTCCATAGAAAATGATTCATTAGACCAAGCTTCTCACCTTGAGGAGCACCAGTCTTACTCGTGAAGAAGAAGGATGGATCTTTCCGCATGTGCATAGACTATCGCGAGCTAAACAAACTTACCATCAAAAACCGATATCCTCTACCGCGGATAGACGACTTGTTCGACCAACTTCAAGGAGCAAGCTACTTTTCAAAGATTGACTTAAGATCCGGGTATCACCAGTTACGAGTTTTAGAGGAAGATGTTCCCAAAACAGCCTTTCGAACTCGTTATGGTCACTACGAGTTTGTAGTGATGCCTTTCGAATTAACGAATTCACCTGCAGTGTTCATGGACTTGATGAACAGAGTGTGCCGTCCTTACCTAGAAAAATTCGTAATAGTCTTCATAGACGATATCCTTATCTACTCAGGGAGTAAGGAGTAGCATTGCCAACATCTCCGACAAGTCTTACAAACATTGAGAGCAGAGAAGTTATATGCGAAGTTCTCAAAGTGCGAATTTTGGATTAGGAAAGTAGGTTTCCTAGGTCACGTGATCAGTGAAGAGGGAATACACGTGGACCCATCCAAAATAAAGGCAATCGAGAACTGGTCAGCACCCAAAATGCCTATAGAAATCCGCCAATTCTTAGGCCTTGCTGGCTACTATCGCAGATTCATTCAGAATTTCTCCCGAATTGCTAAGCCACTTACCACCCTGACACAAAAGGGTTTAATTTTTAGTTGGGGAGAGAAACAAGAAACAACGTTCCAAACACTGAAACGAGCCTTGTGCAGTGCACTTATCTTGTCCCTTCCGGAAGGAACAGAAGACTTTGCAGTATACTGCGATGCGTCTAAGCAACGACTCGGCTGTGTTCTTATGTAGCGAGGAAAGGTCATATCCTATGCCTCGAGACAGCTTAAGACACATGAGGTCAACTATACGACTCACGACCTTGAACTGGGAGCAGTGATATTTGCTATGAAGATCTGGAGACACTACCTATATGGCACGAAATGCACAATATTCACGGACCATAAAAGTCTTCAGCATATCTTTGACCAGAAAGATCTGAACATGAGACAACGATGTTGGGTGGAGCTACTAAATGCTTACAAATGTGAAATTCGTTATCATCCCGGTAAAGCCAATGTAGTAGCTGATGCCCTCAGCAAAAAAGAATACTTAGGTCGTCGAGTAAAGTCGTTGACCATGACAATCCATTCACACATATCCACACAAATTAAAGAGGCTCAAATTGAGGCCTTGAAACCCGAAAATGTGGCAGGTGAAACTTTAAGAGGAATGGACAAAAACTTAAACATCAAAGGTGATGGAGCCCGATACTTCATGAACCGGATCTGGACACCAAAGTTCGGTGGTTACAGAGAGGTTGTCATGAATGAAGCACATAAGACACGATATTCCATTCACCCAGGTTCAGACATAATGTATCTGGACCTTAAGAAATTTTATTGGTGGCCAAACATGAAGGCTGAGATTGCTACCTTTGTGGGCAAATGTCTTACTTGTGCCAAAGTCAAGGTAGAGTACCAAAAGCCTTCAGGTCTACTACAACAACCGAAAATCCTTGAATGGAAGTGGGAGCGGATTACGATGGATTTCATAACTAAGTTACCCAAGACAACGGGTGGTCATGATACCATTTCGGTAATCATCGATAGATTAACCAAATCCTCACACTTCTTCCCAATAAAGGAAACTGACAAGATGGAGAAGCTAACTAGAATATACATCAGAGAGATAGTTAGATTGCACAGTGTACCAATATCTATTATCTCTGACCGAGATAGTAGATTCACTTCACGGTTTTGGCAGTCACTACAGAAATCTCTGGGAACCAGGCTGGACATGAGTACAGCCTACCATCAACAAACTAACGGACAAAGTGAGAGAACGATTCAAACGTTAGAAGACATGATGAGAGCATGTGTAATTGACTTTGGTAAATCATGGGATACCCATTTACCACTAGTCGAGTTCTCATACAACAACAGTTACCATACTATCATTAAGGTTGCTCCATTCAAAGCTCACTACGGTCGCAAGTGCAGATTACCTCTGTGTTGGGCTGAAGTGGGTGACACGCTACTGGCTAGAGCTCAAATTCATGACAGTACTCTAACTGGTCCGGAGATCATTCGAGAAACTACTGAGAAGATAGTACAAATCAGAGAACGACTTAAAGCCTCCAGAGACAGACAGAAAAGCTACGCAGACAAAATGAGAAAACCCTTAGAATTCCAGGTTGGAGACCGCGTCATGTTGAAGGTTTCACCCTGGAAGGGCATGATACGCTTTGGAAAGCGTGGCAAACTGAATCCGAGGTACATCGGACCGTTCGATATTCTTGCTATAATTGGTCCAGTAGCTTACAAACTCAAGTTACCTCAAAAACTCAGAAACATACATCCTATCTTTCACGTGTCTAACCTAAAGAAATGCTTATTCGACGAGACTCTTGTTATTGCACTCGATGAAATCGAGATAAACGAGAGCCTCAACTTCGTGGAAGAACCAATAGAAATTATAGACAAGGAAGTAAAGAGAACTAAAAAAAGTCGTATCCCGATAGTGAAGGTTCGCTGGAACGCAAAGCGGGGACCTGAATTCACTTGGGAGCCGGAGGATCAAATGAAACAAAAGTATCCGCATCTTTTTCCCTAGTCTTACTGTATCTCAATAGTCTTAATTTCGGGACGAAATTCCCTTTAACGGGGGGGGGGGGGGGTGTGGGGATAATGTGACAATCCGTTATTTTCTATCTTGTAAAAGTCAACAAAAGTCAACAAAAATCTATCTTATTTTCTATCTTGTAGTAGAAAACCACCCAGAGGGTTTCCTCCTCGCATGTTTATCTCCTCGGTTTCAAGCAGCCTTATCTGCTCAGGTAGTGTTCACAACTGAAAACCGTTCCTCGATTTGTGTTTACAGCCGAAAACCCACCAATATATATACATGATGTCCGAAAATTTCATTCATTCTTACACACTTCAACCGAAAATCACACTTTTCTTTCAAGGATCTTCAACCAAAAACCTCCCCTCTCTTCTCAAAAACATGCGAAACCTCTCTTTTTCTTGAATCATCATACGAAAATCACTTGATTCTTCTTATAATCTTACAAGTATCAAACTATTGATCTTGTATTCACCCAAAAACACCTTTCAATCTTCATATATTGGTCAGAAAACACCAACTCACACTAGTTTTCACGAAGAACACGAAAAACACCCATACACTATTCTAAGGATTATTGTAAGTCTTTTTACAATAATTAAGTGTTGTTTAACACTTTAAACATTTCTACACTATCTAATTTATACTTAATTTTATATTAATATAAAAAAGGATTCGGTTTTTATCGCGGGTTCTAACTTGTGGAATTAACCCTACTACACCGTATCTACAACCGGAATCTCACAAAAGGTGAGTTCATACCCCTGCATTTTTACTATTTTTCACTGTTTTAGGGGGGGATACAAGTCTAACACAAGAATATTGTGTTTACAAATAAATGATTTTTAAATATTGTCAAATTCTTTTAAATGTTTTAAAAACTCTTTTAAACTTATATTTTCCCAAAAATCATATATATATATATATATATATATATATATATATATATATATATATATATATATATATATATATATAAGATTTAAAGGGCTTAGGACTAATAATTCACTTTATTTCATTTTCCTTGTTTGGATGTGAGCTGAGGGTAGAGTTATTTGTCCGAATGTCGTTTAAATTTTAATTTTATATATATATATATATATATATATATATATATATATATATATATATATATATATATATATATATATATATATATATATATATATGTATATATATATATATATAAGTTATTTCAATTAGATTCATATTCCCTTTGTAACATGTCGAGCAAAGGGAGTACTTTCATGAATATTAACATATCAAACAGAACACACATATATATTATAATACGTATAATTTATGGAACTCTCAAACTATTTTCACTAATCCGTTATAGAAAGTTTAACAAATTACTCTCGTACAAATACTTTACATTCAAGTATACTAGAGAAAGATCATACTATCAGTTCATTTATTTCAAAATGACTTTTCTTCATTATTATACATGTAATCGTCAATATGCTTTTTTTTGAGACAATGTTCAGTTGCTTATTCATTTAGGCAATACTATTAAAGTCCTGATAACATAACCAGAATCTCTAGACAGAGAGCGAGACAAATATGTACAGATCTATACGGGACTGACAATCCCGCACTCAGACTGTTCGGTACAGTTAGGTTGGTATGCCTATGAGTGACAAATGTCGTTAACAGTTCTGACACCTACAAAGCGTCAAATCAGGCCATCTAGTCATAGTATGGTTATAATAACCTACAAAAAAAGATATGAACAAATACGATTAGTGTATAATTAATTAAACCAAAGAGTACGAATACAAATTACTGGTTTTACAACAACACGCATTATAGTATTACATTACATTTTACAATTACAGTTGGTGGAGCCAGGCATACTCACTTTTACAGGGTTTTCAAAGAGTACAAATACAGAATTTGGAAAAATAAACAATACATATAACATTCTTTTTATGGTTTTATGGTATTAAAACTACTTTTCAGATATATTAGAAAATATTGGATTTTCTGGAACAATAAACATGATTACTATTTCAAGAAACAAACAACAAACTTCTAAACATAAATACTTATGCACTCACCAACTTAAATGTTGATACTCTCTTTTCAAAATACTTGTATTCTCAGGAAACCAGGATACAGGTACATCCCCGAGATTTTTAAGAAGACGGAGCAGTATAGAGTTGCGTCTTTGTCTTTTGTTATACAAAACTTTTGATGTCATACATACAATGACTTGAACACTTATGTAAAACTTATACATTATTAATGCAATGGTTGTTGTACTTTGATTACTATGATGCATGTGTTGTGATACCTAACATGAAGTCATCCACCCCCGGACGTTTCTGTCGCTCCGGTTTGGGGGTGTGACAATGTCTCACATAACCCGTCGAATGTATGTTATTCTAATTGTAAATTAAATCAAAACTTTCTATGTCCAGGATAATGATCAAAGTGTTGTGTTGGTTACCCAATATGTAATAGTATTATCCAACGGATAATGGTATTATCTAATGTATAGTGATTTTATCCAATGTGTAATCACAAAATTTTAATCTTTCAAATCTAGATTTTTGGTAAAAATGTCAGTTTGCGGTTATCCAATGTGTAATAGTATTATCCATAATACAATAGATCTAGACTTAGAAACTTATCTAGCATGCATATAAAAAGAATAAAACTTGTGTACTTCATTTCAAATATATATATATATATATATATATATATATATATATATATATGTACTTTCATAACTAAGGAATAATCATGTATGTGTTGGGTTATGAGCATTCTAACACTCCTAAGTGTACATGCAACCCTAAATACCTTGGATCTATGTTTTCTCTATTATACATACAATTATGAACATCCAAGGTATTATCCTAATCTAGCATACAAAATAATAAATATAACAAGATAGAATACATACCTCTTTGATGTAGAATGTCTTCATGAAGCTTGAGTGCCTAGTGCCCCAAGTGTGACACCTCAAATGGTTCACACAACACCAAATACACTTGGAATAACTTGAGAGAAACTTGAACACTCCTTAAAATCGTCTAGCCCTCACACTCACACATTAGTGCACGATTTCTTGAGCCATGGGATTCTTTTATATGGTGGCTATTAGGGTTACACCATGTAACTCATAACTTTACCCATTCCTTATGCTCCATGGATTTTAACCTCCATGGAGTATCCATGGGTCACCCCATGGACTTAGTCCAACATAAGGAATCTTGGATCACAAGCCCACATATATAAGAATGAATGATTTACACAATCAACCCATATATTTAATTAGTCTCCTTTTGATCACTTAATTAATTACAAATTAATTCTTGATCAATACTAATTAAATAACCTTATTAATATATTAGAACTTATAATATATTAACCAACCTTAAGTGTTATTTCTCTCATTATAGTCTATCCAAATGCATGATGCCATGCAACCCAAATGGACCATGCCGGGTCGGGTCAAGTCTTACCAATTATAGTTATGGACTTAGACATTAATCCAACAGTCTCCCACTTGGATAAGTCTAAAACTATTATTGTGTATGACTTCAGGAACCGATCAACAATCGTAGCTCTCAAAAGCTTCTGTCGAACTCTGACCTTTGTCAATGACTTGTCCATTAGATAAGGGATCATATATTCCTCCATTCTAGATATCATATGGACTGAGACATGGATTATCAATCATTCTCTCTGTCCATTTGTTGTTTCCCGCTTTCCGATTTATGATGACTGACTGATTGAACAAATCAAATCAGTCCTGGCTTGGCCAAGCACTCACATGTATCATCTTTAAATCATCGAGGGGCCCACAGATATCGCCTTTATCCCGAAGGTAAAAGGAATGGATAAACTTCGACTCATATGGCTTGTTCTACTACTTGTTGAATCATACACAAAGGCACGTTTTATAACATCGAGTTACCAATGCGTTTTCGTGCAATCAATGTATAACCAACTCATAGTAACAACTCATATCTCTAGGTTTGAAGAATATAAGATATTATCGTCTCATGATCACTCGTGATAAAATCCATGAAGTGATTCAAATGAGCGCGGGTTGAATCCAATACTCAGAACTTATGAGCACTCATGAGTGTTGTAGCACCACTTTGTCCACCAACTTCGACCTCTACAAACCAACCCATGACAGTCTTGATTCATATCTACTTCCAACATATAACCGACTGTGGATGGTTTGAATAACTTAATCATTCAAGAAGAGCGACTTAGTTATTCTGGAAGTCAAAACATGCAAAGTGAAACACAAGAATAAATGAATCAAATATGGTATCAAACCCTATGAATATAAATAAACACTTTTATTTATCACCATACTGATTACTCATTATTCATTGTTTCGGTTTTATCAACTTTATACTTGAATTTAAAACAATAGTTGTCCCATGCTCAAAGCATGTACACTATATTTTTCTAAACAATAGCTTTGCCATACACCAAGTATGCACTCTATGTTTGTCTATGATCCTTACTTTGTGAAATAAACCAATTGAACATAATTTCAATGATTCTAATTTCACACTCCCAAATCCTTATAGAAAAATGTGAGAATTTCAAATTCCTATCATTTATCGAAATCTGTTTAGATTTTAAACTTATATGTACTGACCCTCCTGTAATGAATATGTACAAAGTCACAAAGACTTGTCAACAGTCATTATAAGGTATTCCAATGGAGATCAACTCCATGGAAACTAAGTCTCATATTCAAAGTACATTGCTTTGGACATGCTTCTTGCATTAAGTTTTCTAATCTTACACAGATAACTTCCACCTATGGAGAAAACTCCATATTCTCATTTTGACTATCACTTCTAAATAAGAGATGCCTCTTTTCAGAATATGTCAATATGGTCCTTCCAAAATTAGCACTATACTTCCAACTGTCCCTGAGCAACCAATCTTTGGTAAACCTCAGATTGTCCTCGACAATTGCTTAATCATTTTAGTCATATCCAATTCTAGACCTTTCCCTTCTTAATGCCTCTGGGCATTTGGAAAAATTTAGAAATGACAAATATTATAGCACATGCAATCGATCCTGTACCCAAAGCAAATGGTACACGATTCATGATGTCTCACATAAAGACATGATTCTAGACCAGTCTTTTGCTACAATATTTTTATTTGCCATTTTTCAAAATTTGACTATGAAGAGGGATGCCGTAATCATAATCGAATTTTGAGAACGCAATATATAGAATTTCCTTAAGTTGAACCAATCCAACATGAAATTCATATATATATTCTTGACTAAAGATGATTAAGGTCTCAATCTAAGCCTTTAGAACTGAAATGAAGTATATCCTCTCCCTTAATTATAGCAAAACAACTTTTTCAATCCCTGCAGCCTCACGAATTGAAACTTTTGTTTTCTATAATTAACATTGCTAACTTGCAACACTAACAATAATTATCATGCTCCCACTAAGATGATGATTATTAGCATAACACTTATGCTCCCACTAGCTTTGACATGTACTCAGAAATCAGCTGGACTTCTAGAAATCAATACTTTATTGACTTTCTTACCAGAGTTCAGATTTCTGATACGAGATGCTTTGATAAAACTTTATCAAAATCATACACCTTTCCTTAGGTAGCATGCATGTGTGTCTAAACAATTTCAGAACTATCAAAAGGGATGCCATAATCATAGTCTCAATTGTTTAGACCTTTTGCCATCTGCTTCAAATCTACTTGGTGGAAGTGTTTCCTCACCATCATTTCCATGAATCGGAGAGAAACCTTATGACCCTTAGATTTTATGGTGTATGTGTTCTTATCCATGTGAATCGTCAAAACCATAGTCACAAGACAAGGATAATGATAAATCCAAACTCATATGGACTGAACTTATGCAATCTTAACTTCTTGCCACCTGGCAGTACAGGGCCTGCCATTGCTTCCAAGTTGTTATGCAGCCAATTGAGAACTTTCAGAACTCCTATGCAAAGCCAACTTTAACTGGAATGGGCACAGAATATGTCAACACGATAGGTTATAAACCTCAAGTCGTGTGCTAGTGAAGAACCTCAGGTTTTATTCTTGATTAGTTCTTGAAATTCTTTTTAGGATCTTTAAGACTCCCACTATCCTCTTGACATATAAGACTATCTTGCCAAATATTCAAGAGATAGTGCGGATTCTTTATCAAGACAAACACTTCAGACAATTGGCCTTAGTTGGGTTTTGTTTTATCCAAAACATCACAACTTACCAATTTCAAATGTACAAGAGTAGGACACTTTTACTCTTACATTTGACAAGTGTTTTAAACCTTTCTTTAAGATATGTCACTCAAGTTACAATCTTAGAGTATGACTCCAAGAATTGTTTTGGAACGAAGTATGACTCATCTTCCTGATCTAACCATTTCAACAATTCATGACTCCTCTTCTTAGTCATAAGAATGCACTAAGATGACCTTTAGAGGACTAATTGTGATATGATTTCTAAATCATTAAGATGATCACAAACATGATACTAAAGTACTCTCCCATCTTTTCAGATTTGAGAAACTTTTATCTTTCTGCCTAATTTGATTCTTCCCATTCGTTCTGCCATACATTGAGACTTTTCCAATGTTTCAGAATTATACTTAAACTTGTAAGTATAACCATATTTACTAAACTTTAGTAAATCAAATAGTCTTAACGAGCTTTGTGGTGGACATGACCAGTGCATAAGAATATGTACTCGATCCCTTTAGTCCTTCACTTGACTCACACATCCATGTGAACAAGTAATTAGTCTTGATTTTCCAATGCTTGAAAGTTCTCATTCATCATACTATTCAACTTGCATGATTCCAAGTTTCGGTCCAATTGAAACTTGGGCGATGAGGAACTTTCCTGATTTGGTAAATTTAGACACTACCACAAATGAAAGAATCAAATCCATTTTCCAATATTGCTGTCAGTGGAATCATATAAGCAACAATTTTCCACAAATGTCATTGTAAGGATACTTCAATAAATAAAATTAAACAATTTTCTTTTATTTTAAAACTTTGCGGAAAAACTTATCCTTACAATCCACATGGAAAATTGTTGTTATCTATTCCTTAACAATATATCATAACTTCTTAAGCAACTGCTCAAAATTCTGATGCGATCGAAATCCACCTTCGCGATCAGAATCAGCATATACTTCCTTTAAGATTTCTCTCTATTCTTTGATTCTTAAAACATCAACATGTGACCCAGTCACATCATGTAATGAGGATCTCAGAATAGAACTTAACAGAGTTAGATAATAGGCTCTACCTGATGTAGAGTCAAACTTATTGACTTTAACATCCTTAGGTAAATTTGGCAGCTTTGCAATCAACGCTCCTTCCTTTGGCAAAATAAACATATGGACCCTTTGGTAATAGGACTATCTCAGACTTAGCCTTTCTCTTTACCATTTGGTCAACCGGGTTGACTATGGCCAATCCCTTTCCATTGGGAAGAGAATGCTTTTTCTGGATTTCCAGTGTCACCATTGTCACTGTCCATAAAGTTTTTTTTGGAAAGTTGATCTTCTAATCAAATTTGCTTTACTATCGTTCCAAATCATTGCTGATTCAGCAGCACCAAGCAAATAGATATGATCATTAAGGTTCATGTCATAGTCTGTTTCATAGTAGTCCCAAAGGAACTCACTATGTGACTTAGAAAGTGATTGAACATCCAACTTTCTCAAGACTTTGACACCCAACTCTCCCGGCTTGTCAATATGTGACTTCATCTCTAAGATGTGATCACACATAGACCTTGCTTGCCATTAGGGCTTGAGTGACCTTGAACTTGTGGGTTAGGGAGAATAATTGGAGGAGGTGGAGGAAGAGAAGTATGACTTCCATGAGCCAAACTCGGGAAGTCATATTCATTAGGAAAGCTTGGTTTGGGAATATCATTGTTGTCTAAACCAGACATCAACAATGGGAGAAATTCACGTAAAGTTGATTTAAGTCCTTAATATAAAACCCAATATGATGTATTAAGGCTAGGACCCAACAAACTATTTTATAACTTAGAAGAGGGATGCCGTAATCCAAGCTATAAAATATTTGAAGGTAGGTGAATGACGATTCACCAATTTCCACCATGAAAAACGAAATAATTTATTAGGTTTTAATTGGATTTGAAAGTCCTAGATCTTTGAGATTCATTGAACTGTTCAAAGGCATGTTTCAATCTCGAGTGTGCCCTTCAGGTTTTGTGACTGGGATGCCGAGGATCACAAAACAAGGTGTGAATAACCATGCAAATATACTTGGTACCCTTAATATTTACCCCTTAATTAGTGTGCCAGTTAACCACACACGCTCCACCGATACTATGATAAATATTAAGTTACCCTTTGCCTACCTTGTTAAGTCCAGGTTAGTGTGCCGGTTAACCACACACGCTCCACTAACGACTTAAGCAAAGTGCAAAGTGTAATTCCATGCGTTAGCACCAAATTCACATTTTCCTAAGTAACTAAGATTGGGTATTAATAAGAGTTTAGTTACTTAGTATTTATCATTAATACTTTTAATGAAAGGAGAATTATAGTCCTTGTCCTACCCGTTCGGCTAACGACCATCCACCAGTCAAGGAAGCGGTGGGTGAGAGTGGACACCCATTAAACTGCCATTTTATAGGCAGTAACCTTATACCCCCCTTATAGACCAGCTTCGTGAATGAGGCCTACTAACGGTAAGACTGACTTTACTCTTATACATATATATAAATATTATTAACTTATAATATTATAAAGTATAAGGGTTGAATTTTAACTTTTAAAATTCTAAGGGCTAACTTGGAATTAAAGTATTCATAAGTGAAAACTTTTCAAATTCCAAAACTTGAGGGCAAATTTTGAAACTATTCAAAACTAATTAATTCCATAACTTATGAGTTTAAAGTAGTTTTAATTAAAAAAAAAAAAAAACTCTTCAAGTTCCATATCTTGAGGACAAGTTATGGAAGACTTTAAACTAATTAATAAAAAAAATAACTTTTTTTTATTGTAACTTATGGAACTAATTAAGGTTACACTTTTTTTTTTAATTTAATGAAGAGACTCTTGAACCTCCATAACTTGAGGACAAGTTATGGAGTCATAAAACCATTTAATTAGAACTAGACTCTTCATTTTGTAACCTTTGCCAACTTTTATGAGTTTTATGATTCTTAAATGTGACTTTTCTTATAACTTGAGGACAAGTTACAAAAACACACTTTGGAATCAACTCTTAGATTAAAATGGATTGAAAACAACTATTTCACACAACTTTTCTGTTAATCTAAGAGCCTCATAAGAACAAGATAATTCAAATCATCAATCTTCAAGAAATTAGCATGAACATACAAACTAATACAAATCTTGAAATTATGACAATTATCTTAGAAATTGGATTAGCATGAACATTACCACATCAAAAACAAGTTTATAAGTCCAAAAACATCTTAGGGTAATGTTCCTAGTCCAATTCCAGCCAAAACAATCGAATATATGCATCCAACTCGATTTTTCAGCTACTTTTGCAAGTATAACAAGAAAACAAGCCTAGGCTCTGATACCACTGTTGGGTTATGAGCATTCTAACACTCCTAAGTGTACATGCAACCCTAAATACCTTGGATCTATGTTTTCTCTATTATACATACAATTATGAACATCCAAGGTATTATCCTAATCTAGCATACAAAATAATAAATATAACAAGATAGAATACATACCTCTTTGATGTAGAATGTCTTCATGAAGCTTGAGTGCCTAGTGCCCCAAGTGTGACACCTCAAATGGTTCACACAACACCAAATACACTTGGAATAACTTGAGAGAAACTTGAACACTCCTTAAAATCGTCTAGCCCTCACACTCACACATTAGTGCACGATTTCTTGAGCCATGGGATTCTTTTATATGGTGGCTATTAGGGTTACACCATGTAACTCATAACTTTACCCATTCCTTATGCTCCATGGATTTTAACCTCCATGGAGTATCCATGGGTCACCCCATGGACTTAGTCCAACATAAGGAATCTTGGATCACAAGCCCACATATATAAGAATGAATGATTTACACAATCAACCCATATATTTAATTAGTCTCCTTTTGATCACTTAATTAATTCCAAATTAATTCTTGATCAATACTAATTAAATAACCTTATTAATATATTAGAACTTATAATATATTAACCAACCTTAAGTGTTATTTCTCTCATTATAGTCTATCCAAATGCATGATGCAATGCAACCCAAATGGACCATGCCGGGTCGGGTCAAGTCTTACCAATTATAGTTATGGACTTAGACATTAATCCAACAGTATGAAGTAGTATTGCCCAAAGGTTAAAGGTTTTATCCAACATGTATTAGATCTAGGACTTTTGTGTAAAGTTTTTGACCAAAGTATAATTTGTTAGCATGGCATGTAATCTCCCCCCAAAAGAGTTAAATGAGTAAAACGAGTAGAAAAAAGGGGGTATGAACTCACTTGTTATGTTATTGTCCAAAGGTTAAACGAACTTGAAGATGGTGGTCCTTGGTTTGGATCTTGGTGTTCTTGAGCTTTCCTTCCAAGATCTTGAGTTATAAGGGTTGTGTGGCCAAGAGATTAAGCTTGGAATGAAGAATTTGAGAGTGATGGTCGTGGTGGCAAAACTTCGGCCAGGAGAAGAAGAAGAAGATGAGAGTGTTTACTTGGTTCATGCTAAGTTGTGTAGAGGATGAGTGTATTTATAGTGTAACAAAGTGTCCTAGGGTGCATGGAGAAAGGGGCGGACGATTTTTAGGGGTATGGGAGGAAGCATTTTTTTTATTATAAAGGTGTACGAGGACATAATCACGTGGTCTTGTATTGCTTTTGTATTATTTTAATGGGTTTGACTTTTTTTATATTAAAATTAGGATGGTTAGTTATGTGTGTGTGTATATATATATATATATATATATATATATATATATATATATATATATATATAGGTGTATACATGTATTTATAAATATAATAAATTTTATAAAAAATACACCAATTCTTATTCTTAGAGAAAGTGTCTTGGTTACGATAATAGTTTTTCATATAATTATTAGTGGTTGGTGATATGGAAGTTAGTATAGTTCATTTATACTTATTACGACCTTAAACACTAAAGTTCATTTGTATGGTGTATTTCCATATATCTTGTATGATGTTGTATTGTTTTAACCCGATAAATCATTCAACAATCATCTAATTTGTCATATATGTATTATAGTGTTAAGTGTACCGAACTACATACAATTTAAAATTTTAAAAGGCAATGTACTTTCATTGAATAATTTTCTAATATATCATAATAGTTGTGAGGGAAATGTTATGTTTACCTTAATTATGGTTGACTTTTGTTGATCAAAATTCATGGGTGTCACACTTATATTCCTCCAGTCGCACCAACGGGGGCTGTTTTAGGTCCTGAACTGGTGGTTTCCACAACTTCTCCAAGTATTATTTTTGAACCTTCGGAAAATACAGCTCCCATCCACCCATCGTCCCTTCTACCACTTCAACTTCCGCTCCTAGAGATTCTTCTACGCATCAAATGCGTACACAGGGAAAAGTCGGTATAGTTAAACCTTGCGATATACTTGATCTACTTCCCTTTACTCAATCAGGTTTGCACAAAGTTTTGTTTGCAGAAACTAATCCCAAGGGTTTCAAGACTACACTCAAACACCAGCACTGGAAGGATGCTATGAATGATGAAATCCTGGCGCATCATCAGAATCACACATGGAATCTTGTTCATCATCCAAAATCTTCAAATGTGGTTGGTTCTAAATGGGTTTTTTTGTACCAAATACAAGTGTGATGGTACAATCGATATATATATATATATCTATATATATATATATACAGGAATTTAGGTAAAGACTTGTGTGACCAGACATGCTCTCTCTCTCTATATATATATATATATATATATATATATATATATATATATATATATATATATATATATATATATATATATATATATATATATATATAGAGAGAGAGAGAGAGAGAGCATGTCTGGTCACACAAGTCTTTACCTAAATTCCTGGTTTTGATTTCTTTCATACGTTTAGTCCTGTCATCAAGGCATCAATAGTAGGACTAGTCTTATCTATTGTCATTTCAAATCGTTGGGTTCTTCACCAACTAGATGTCAAGAACGCATTCTTATATGTAAATTTATCGAAGACTGTCTTCATGGAATAACCTCCAAGATTCATCGACTCAAAGCATCCCAATTGTGTTTGTTGCCTTAACAATGCTTTATACGGTCTTAAGCAAGCTTCGCGAGCATGGTTTTAACGGTTGAGTAGTTTTTTGACAGAACAAGGTTTTTGGTGCAGTCAAGCTGATACATCCTTGTTTTTTTCCACCATACTTACCGGGAGCCATGAGCCATCTATACGGCGCTTCATCGACTGCTTACACGATGATTTTGCAATCAAAGATCCAGGTAAGTTGAGTTATTTTTTGGGACTTAAGGTAAATGTAAGGTCATACCTTATGATTTGATGAGTCAAACACTCTACACATCTGTTAGCGTCAGCGTCTATTCGACAACCAACGTCAGCGTATCAAGCATACATCATCAACGCTTAGCATAGCATAG
The DNA here is from genome assembly GCF_052849685.1 of Lactuca virosa. Classification (NCBI taxonomy): domain Eukaryota; kingdom Viridiplantae; phylum Streptophyta; class Magnoliopsida; order Asterales; family Asteraceae; genus Lactuca; species Lactuca virosa. The sequence goes on along the minus strand of NC_136427.1, from coordinate 289,272,868 downwards.
TTATTCTATTGTAATCTTTGAATTTTAGGTAATGATATAGATAAGTATAGAATAGATCAGAGATCCAGTATCTTTGTGATAAGATCGGTTCTTTGTATATATTAGACATAATCCATTTAATCAAGGGATATACATGTATAGATTAGTATATAATCTAAATTAAGGTAAACCCTAATGTAGAGAGTTCGTCTTGGTGACCGTATTTGTGACAACCCATCTTCTTAGTGAAGACTAAACCCTTTCTTGGTGAAAGAACAATTTGAAGAAATCTCTGTGTTATTTACTTTCTGTTCTTTATTTTTCTTAGAGTAGTTTACATTTGTTCTTAATACTTGAAGTGTATTCGATTGATACAATCCTTCAATTGGTATCAGAGTGGGTTATTGATACACTCAAGCAATCATGTCAAGCTCTCTAACTCCAAAATCAACTGTCTACAACAAGATCCACTCGTTTGATAAGCACAAATTCTCTGCATGGAAATCAAAGGCATGGAAGCTGTCGAGTTCATGATTGATACGATCGATGCTATCAATAAAGTTCCTATCGCCGCTATGCATAAATAATCCAATGTTGGTACATCTGGTAGTAAGTTGAAAGGGAAATTAGTTCCCGGATACAAAAAGGAAGAGAAAAGGATGTCGAATCTCGATGTAAAGGCGAGAACTGCTATTAGAAACTCACTCCCTTTTTTTGTCTATCGTTTGGTTCAAAACTACTCAACTTCTCAAGAGATGATGATCACTTTATCATCTGCTTTTGAAAAAGAAAACTCCTCAGACGACGAAGGTAAGTGTCTCGTGGGTAAGATTGTTGAATCTCATGCTGATGTTTCACATGACATCGTTGGGACCCTTGACACTGATCTTCCTCATGCTGATAAGAACTTCAAGCCATAATGGAACGACACCTCAGCGTATCAAGTAAAGAATTTTGTTAATTTCTCCTCTGTTGAAAATATTAAAAAAAAATGACACACTCGATCACCTATGTTTTGATTTATTGATCTCAAATAAAGAAATATGCTCTCATTAATGATTTAAAGAAACTCAAAGAAAAATTCTCTTTTCTTGAAAAATCTCTTTCTGTGAAGGGAAAACACATGTATGTCTCTGACCAATAATTTTCTTCACACTGAAAAATAAAAAGTTGTTGATTATGCTAAAAGTATTCAACTTATTTTGAAAAATTGGGCCTCTTTTCGCTTCAATGTCACAAGAATTATAGATGTTCTGATCCCAGATCGGTGTGAGAAAATTCTTGGAGGTGATATAGAAGGTATTGTTTCCTTAATCAAAGTTGTTAAGACTAAACAAACCTTCTATAAAGTTGACTGTTTAAAAGAATATTTTAAGAGTAGATTTGTGAGTTCTTATTTTATAAATCAAACTTTAATTTATATTCCTTGCTCTACTGATTCTAATGATATTACTAAGCGTGTTTCTCAAGAATTATCTGCTCTTGATCCTTCTCACCAACCTTCTCATCGTGAGTATGTTCTTCCCTCCACTAAGATTTTTCTAACGTTTCCTATATGTACTGGTGAATTTCATTCTGTGAACGAGATTCTTAGCTTGTTTCCTCGGTGCTTAGTGTTAGGGTGCAAAGTTCTTCTTGGATGTGGCTTACCCTCTTGTATGAGTAATGGGTAGAGTCTTTCCTATAAATAGGAAGTGAGTGACTCCCATTTATGTAAGAAATTGTAAGACCTATTTTGGAGAGTTTATTTTAGTGAGAGAAACAACAATACCCTCTTGTACTCTTACTATTCTAATGGAGCTTAAATGTCTTTATTTACTCCTTGTGTTCTTGATGTTTGTATGGTTCACTAGATCTTTACAATTTCGCACATTTCATCATAATCAGGGTCACTACAATTGGTATCAAAGCAGGTGTTCTTGAAATTCTCAAGAATTGATCCATGATGACAACATGATTTGGTGAATCTCAATTGTTGTGAGTTCTTCATCTTTGAGAGAGTTTTTGTTCTAGAAATCGAATTTATTCCTTGATTTGATACAAAATTCGATTTTCTGTCTCTAGAATACTTGTTAATTTCACTTTCTCTCTCTAAAACTTGGTTCATATTCATTTTCTCTCTCTAGATATTTCATTTGAAAATCACTTTCTCTTTCTAGAAATATCCAAGTTCTTATGATCATGGTGTATTTGGCTTATGATTCTTGGATCGTGATGATTAAAGATGTCAAATACAAAGTCAATGAGAAATAATTTTATGGGTTATTGTTGAAAGGCGGGTTGATTTCATGGGAAACTTTGATTTCTAATGGAGGCTTGAAAGATGATCGTGGAAGATTGATATTTCAACCTCTTTCGAAGATTAGTAGTTTGATTGATATTACCATAGATATGTTGTGTTTGTATGGTAATAAAAAGGAAGGAAAAGAAAAAGAATTATTCAAAAATGAATATGTTTCTCTTATTGAAGACCCAAATGATCTTCATGTTCTTGAGTTTGTTGAAGATATTCTTAAAGAAGTTCATCATGCTCATGATGTTCTTGATGTTCAAGACAAGGGAATTCAATGTTATTATCATGAGGAAGTGAATGTTTTTCGTTCAATTAGAGTTCAAACCGATGAATGCTTGAATTCATGTAATTCGTTTGAACGAATGGTGCCATATCGAAAGTCTTCAATCTAAGAAGTTCAAATGTATCAAACTCCAAATGATTTGATTCAGATTTGCAAAGTTGAAGTTGTCAAGAATGAAGTTGTTCTTGAATTCAAAACTTCAATATCCAAAAAGATGAAAAGGAAGAAAAAGAAGAAGAAGATCAAAAGCAAGAAAAAGTGGGTTTCTAAAAAAAATCTTCAAAAGTTGTATTGAAGTCGAAATCTATGAAGCAAATTTGGGTTCCAAAGCATCAGTCACCAAGTGTTGAAATGAATTTGAACCTCAAACCCAAAATTGTTGAAGATTCTTATGAAGATGATGCTAGATCATTGAAAAATGAGAAGAACGGATTGTACAACATTCATCGTGGGTGGTACAATGTGAAATTTGGTGATTTTCTTGTTCCAACAAAAGAACCGAGATCTTCAATGATCGGTTCGAGTATTTCAAATGGAAAAAGAATCATCAAGAAGGTTTCTCAAATTCTTAAATGGATTTCGAAAAGTTCATGTTGAAATCGAAGATGAACGATCAAGGTTTTTCTCAAAATTCGAATTCAATCATTGTTTAATTCGTGCTTTTCGTTTTTGATAATTTTATCGTTTTGACTCGTTGGATCTATTTTGTTTCAACCGTATTAATGATCCAACAAATTTTTTGTTAAGATCAAACACCAACATCAAAATCAAATTCTCAATTTTTTTTCTATTCACTGTTCATATTTAGAGGCCCAATTATCTTGGAGCCCAATTATTTTATCATTGCTATTCATAATCAAATGTTATGCCCAAATCTCGAGTCTTATTTTTGTTCATGGTCCTTATTTCGAGCCTAATCTACAATCATGTTACTGTTCATTCGTTTGAGCCCATACATCGATTCTAAGTCAACTAGAGAGTCAAAATTGAAACTATTTTTGATAGTAATGCTTTGAGTCAAACGTATTTTGATATGTCGAACAATGATTTTGAATCGAAACGTGTTCAATGTTTAATCAATGGTTTGATTTCGATGATTACTTGAGAACTGATGTTGCGATGTCGACTGGAATCTATGCTTATTTGGAATCGATTTTAACGTGATTTTGAAGTTAAAATCGAAATTGGTATTTCGATTGTGGTTCAGTGAATGAAAATTTTGAGGTCAATAATCGATTGTATTTTGCTTGGGGTCAGAATCGATTTCGAGTGATGATGCTTGTTCGCATCTGGATCGATTTGGAATCAATCTTGGAGTTGTTCACCTGAAATCAATTGTTAATATTCAAAGCTTGGTTCGTCTGTGAAGAAGAAATCGAATTTGACTGTTGTTTGGAATTGAACGACTTGGAATCGAAAGTAGGTGTTTCGATGGCTAAATGAAAAAGTCAAGCATCCTATTTTCGATTGGTGCTTGTTAATTGAGTCCAAGTCGAAAGCAGATGTAGTCTTGGGATCGAATGCTTTGAAGACGAATGTGTTTTTGGGTTTGAAAGACAATACTCATGTTGCTTAGAGTCAAAATCGCATTTGCGTGATTTTGTGTTGGAGTAATTCGATTTTCGCCTTGCGGGTTCGACCGATGTATGTTGAGTTCGAATCGAAATTGGATTTGAGTTGTTGAAGTCAAAATCGTAATCGATTTGGGTTAATGGTCGATTTAGGTTAATTGTCGATTTTGACAGTGACTGATGGAATCTTGGGGACGAACGGGTTGCTTGAGATCGTTCACATCGAACGCATTGGATTCGAATTTGGTTTGGAGCAGTTCGAATCGTGTTTGGGTATTGACAAGTCGAGTTCGATGTGTATGTTTGGAGTCGTTCGATGTGTGCCTGGCCATTTCGACATGTGAAAGTTGAGTCTAAATTGAATTCGATCTGAGAACACATTTTGAGGTTTGATGGGCGAACTAGTATCGCTTAGGGTCGAATGATTGGAAGTTAAACACAATTTCGACATGTGGTCAAATAAGTTGTTCGACCTGTGGATTGCGATTTTGACTTGTGCTTTGAGAATTCGACGTGTGACGTTCCTTTGGTCACGCATTGGAAAGTGAATTGGGGAAAAATGGATTATTTTGATTTGAGTCCCTTATCTTTCAATAATATGACAATTTCTACCCACTTTCAAAATGGGATCATTTTCTGTGAAGAATGCAAACTTTTCATTTTAAATCACTACAGTTTAAACAAGTTGGCAGAAATTACCCATTTCGACATTGGGGTAACATTCTGTGACATAGGAAAATATTTTGAATCTGGTCCCTAAAGCTTATGTGAATTGTCACTTTATACCCAATTTCGCATTTGGGGTAATGATTCGCATTGGAAGTTGAATTGGCACAACGGGTCCCAGCAAAATTGCAAAGTTGATAGTTTATACCCAGTGTTTGAATTTTTGGCAACCCTCACCGAAAAGTGAAAATTTCACAAAATTTGGAAATTTATCTCGGTTTTTCGTGATTGTTTTTCGTGCAAGATTTTCGCGGTTGCATTTTTGTCACACATGGAGGGGGAGTTTCGTCAAGTTTATTCCTCGAGCGGTTCTCATCCTTTGTGGGTTTTATAATCATTTGTTGATTATAAAAAGGGGGAGAATGTAGAAAAAGGTATTCGAAGCTTCTCGGGTATTCATTTTGCGGATTTGAAGACCAGTGTTACTTCGAGGGGGAGTTGGTCTTGATCGCGCGAGATCGTTTGGAAATTGAGGCCGAGATATCCAATCTTAACATTGAGGGGGAGAATGTTAGGGTGGAAAGTTCTCCGTGGATGTGGCTTACCCTCTTGTCTGTGTAATGGGTTGAGTCTTTCCTATAAATATGAAGTGACTGACTCCCATTTATATAAGAACTTGTAAGACCCATTTTGGAGAGTTTAGTTTAGTTAGAGAAACAACAACACCCTCTTATACTCTTACTATTCTAATGGAGCTTAAACGTGTTTATTTACTCCTTGTGTTCTTGATGTTTGTATGATTCACCAGATCTTTACAATTCTGCACATGTCATCATAATCAGGGTCATTACACTCAATTAGCAATTTTGAACCTGAAGATCAATCAAAGTCTTCTACTTTTTATAACTCTTCAATACATCATGAGCCTCATAATAAAGTAATATCTAAGCATACCATCGATGAAATTCCTTGTTCTAGAACTAAATCAATAACTCTTAAATAAAAAAATCAAAGTTATTCAGATTCAGCATGTGACAACCCGGAACTTTTATCACGCACACTTAGTAAATTCAATCAAAGTTAACCATGTTTTGTTGACTTTTCGCACTGTTTGAGGATTGGTTTAAGTGATTCTAAGCTTGAGTATGACCAAGGTTGAGTTTAGGAATGTGTCAGCAAGTCGTATACTGTCAAAACAGGGCCATACACACCCTTAGAGGGAGTGTACGGCCGTACACATGGGTCTGCGGCCGCTCACCCACTCCCTTGGCAGCACACTCGCTCTTGGCAGCACTCTCACCCCTATATAAAGGGTAGACCCCTTTCCTTTCATTCCTTTAACTCCTTGGCAGCACACAACACCATTTCTCTCGAGCTTCTTCAACCACAAACCCTCCCAAGGCTTCAAAAACGTGAGTAATCCATCCCTTAACTTGTTGTGCATGAAGAACCTCTTGATCTAGGCCTTGAATCATGAAAGTCCCGTCATGGTCTTCATCTCTTTGAAGGAGTGCGGCCATACACTCATGTGTGCGGCAGCACACTCCTGTATGAGGTAGCACACTCCCTTGTGCAGTAGCACACACATTTGTGCGACCATACACACACACCATAGGACCACAAACCCATTTCTAAGACCCTAAACTTGTACTACAACCAAGTATGGGCCTAGGACACTTCATGGATGCAAGTATCCACCTTGAAAACACCTCAAAGGCACCTTCCATCATGAGTGTACGGCCGCACACCCATTGGGCCGCACACCCATGGCCGTACACACCTTTAAGGTGGCCATACACCTCCCTCATGCAATCCTTTGAGGTCCTAACACTTAGTGCAAGTAGTCCCAAGTTCTTAGAGTGGTTCTTCATCACATCTAGTGGTGAAATACCATCATTTGACTCCTTTATGTTTCATTACTTGTTGATTAGGATCAAATCGTGTTCAAGGCTTCACTTGAACATCCCACATTCCGTATAGATCCTTCATTCAAATCACCCGAGGTGAGTTCATACCCATACATTTTCCGTGTTTTCAATGTTTTCAGGGGGGGAAATACAAGCCAAACGCTAAGTATTTTGTTAAGTTTTAAACTTACTAATACAGTTAATGATTTCCATGTTTAATAACATATTCGGATATTTTATCTCTTTTTGTAATATGTTGAAGGGAAACTCTTAATTTGGAAATCTAACTTCATCGCTTTCAGAAAGGTTCTTACAAAGCATTTTCTATATCAACTCTAATAAACTATAATGGGTATAGTTTGGGATAACCCTCTAGGCAGTCTCTACTTAATCAGATTTCATAAATGAACATATATAAACTATGGCAGATGTAGTTTATGTTATTTATTTTCTCGAGAGTATAAAGTACTATTATTCAAGGATAATTATTGTTTTATACTGTTTCTCGCTAGTAAACTAGATTATACAGAATTGTGAGGCTCTACTTCAATACTGTGCACTTAGGTGTATAGTGATAAATCCTTTTAGTATAACCAGAGTCTCCTGGAGAGAGAGCGTGAGAGTTGTGAATAGATCTATTCGGGATTGACAATCCCACACCTGAACTGCTAGCTACAGTTAGGCGGGCACGCCTAGGGTGAACAAATGTCATTTAGCTTAACGCCTGAAGAACGTTATAAAGGTCTCTCGGTCATATCAAGTATGGTTATACGACTCGCAAATAAGTATAAACTAATTTTGTTTACGGACTCTATTCTTCGCTTGTTTTATTTTAAGTAATAAAACTACTTTTATATATACTGATAGAAATCAGGGATCTCTAAACTTGCACCTCTACCTCTAGGATGGATATCTTGTTTTAGAGAAAATATAGGATTTTCCCGGATTAACACCGGCTTTTCTAAAACTGATGGTTCACTACTCTACCAACGGACATTCATTCCATGACTCCTTGAATTATACATGTCATGTATGAATCTGGAAGACATGGAAGGAATGGGCTTTCAAACATGCTTTTCATAAGAAAATATAGGATTTTCTTGAGGAACACTTTTCAAAAGAATCAAAGAACATTTTTCCATCAAAACTAAATGCTTATGAACTCACCAGCTTTATGCTGATATTCTTTCAAAACTGCTTGTATTCTCAGGGAATTAGTAGACAGGTACTTCCCGGAGCTCGGAGAAGTCGAAGTGTTAGAGTCGCGTCTTTCTATTTTGCTTTTGATGTGAACAAAACTATATATTAAAACAATGTAAACCTTTTTCATATATGTATTCAATGTCTGGTTGTGTTTACTACGCTTGCTATGATACAATTGTTATGATACTACGCATGACGTCCTCCACCCCGGAACGATTTCGCCATTACGGTTTCGGGGTGTGACAGATTGGTATCAGAGCCCTTGTTTATAGCGAACTAAGTATACCGAACCTTACATGGTATACAACTATAAATACTAAGGGGCCTAAGTGCTCTAAACTAAAAGTATACTTTCAAAATACAAGTATTTTTATAAAAGTATATAAGTATACCCAAGTATCAGGATCCTTGTCGTAAGTAGAACAAAACAAAAGTATTTGGATATTGGACATCGCGGTTAAACCTGGGCAGTTATGTAATCATGTCTAGGGTGAATATAGCCTGATCAACTATATTCAGTCGAGACATGACCAACATGTGCTTGGGAGTGATTATAGTGTTGCAGCAAGTCTAAAACTTACCTAGATACTAGAGGAGTTCTAGAGCCAAACATAAGGATTAAAATACTATAGGAGTATTTTAGGATGCTATAACGATTAAGCCGAAAACTTACCCAAGGATCCATCCTTCAAGAATCAAGCATGTAGCCATGATACATTGGAAGTATTATTAGATTCAATACCTATTAACTATTCCTTTACCCTCGCCTCGCGTAGATAGCATAGCTGGATTCCATCTTCCTGGCGACCCGTACTTTCCTAACCAAGGAGATGATGGATGGATTGAACCAGAGCCAGAAGGAAACCATGAAATCCCTTTTGACGATGGCATTGCCGAACCATTTCCCGAAGAGACTGACTCGGAACCAGAAGTCGAGAACTTACCCCCAGTGGCCCCAATACCAATTCCCAACCCTCAGCTTGTACTCGAAGGCCCAACGCCTATGTAGGTCAGAAGCCATTGACCGAACTGTGGAACTCGAGGCAGACTTGGATGCCAACACAAACCGTATTCGCAGTCTCGAGGTTGCTCATGGGAGGATTTTGAGAGACCACGAAGCCCAGCAGCGAGAGCTAACTGCAACTCGAGCTGAGGTTGTAGAACTCCGAGCACGCCAATCAGCATACGAGACTCGCCTGCTTGACATGGAGCGCCAGTTGACTAACCTAAGGTTCCGCCCGAGAAGTGCCCGTCGCCAGTAGGAAATATTCTACTTGTCCTTCCTTTTAGTTTAAAGAATAGCTTTCCTATTTATGTTCTAAGTAGCTCCTTTCTCTATAGACATTCTTGTCTTGCAAGTGCCGATTCACTAGTTCTTTATGTTGTCAAATTGTTCCTCTGTTGGTATGTGGTAGACTTACTCCTAGGTCAAATTTTCCAAACTCTGTGTAATCTTGATATCGACAATGGTGGCAACTATCATATTTCAGTTGAAGATTTTCATTGTCAAATTATACCTTAGATCGATAGCATGAAAAGTAAGCAACTTTATCAAGGTCCCATCACTGTTTTGACCTCAAAACGTAAATCATAAGATATATTCAGATGATTATTCCTTATCCCCATCATTTTCGTATCAGCTTCGATATCCTAATCGGCACAGAATTGTTAAGCCTGAAATCATGCTGATATTCTTTGCTTCGAGAAATCGATTCGTCTCAATCTTCCCTTCGACGAAATCCTCACTGATCTCAGTGACAAGATTTTTCGAACCATCGTATCATTTCCTGCGCAAGAAGTTAAGGACCTTGAGAGCGCCTCCGAAGTCTGCAACTTTCCCGATGCCTTCCCCAAAGACATTCCAGGGATTTCTTCCGAGTGCCAAGTCGAATCCCGTATTGACTTGATCCTCGTAACTACTCTTATAGCCAAATCCCCATATCGTTTAGAGCTGACAGAGATGTGAGAGCTACTCAGCCAGCCCGATGAGCTGAGCAACCAGGAGTTCGTAAACTTATTGTATGTGAACTTTGTGTGCTCAATTCTTTTCTATCATAGCTAAGGCCACATCATGGGGATGTGGGTCGAATCACTGAGAGTCAGATAGCAAAACTGGAAATCTCAAAGCATAGATAAACATCTAGGATACATCCAGAGACAACCATTGTTGCTCACAAGCTTCTTTCTTGACATATACCAGATCATGCCTCAGAAGAAGCGTAACCAGCCCACAGTTAAGATGCAAATTCTTCAGATGGACTCAGCCACGTTCCAAGCTACTGTCACAGCAGCCGTAGCAGCCGCCCTAGCTGTTCTTAACGCCAACAACACAAATGTGGGTGGAAGTGTGAATGGCAATCCAAACCTTGGTGTTAACCAACCTCAACAACCAGTGCCTACTAGGAGGGGCACACCTGATCCCCAAACTAACATCCTGAAACGAAAGTTCAAACGAAGTTGTTCGACCCAAAGACCTCCTGAAAGGCGGCAGATTGGGTTAGTCAATTCCCCAGTCAGCCCTACTGTTCCAACCCCAACCACACCATACTTGGGAAACCTCCCGCACTGCAGCAAATGCAACTACCATCATCATGGAGTCTGCTGAGTGCCGCATTGCACTAGATGCAACAGGGACGGGCACACCTCCCGCAGCTGTAGGGCCCTAGTTAAGTTCGTCACTCTGACTATCAATGTTGGGGAAAGTCCAACATGTCACCTCCGTGGTAGTATGGGACATTTCAAAATAGACTGCCCAACAGAGGAGAACAATGAGGAGATAGGAGGAGTCTGACCTCAGAAAACGGGAAGCATCAAAGAACCCTACAGTGTTTTGGTACGTTTTCGAAAACCACAATAATCATTCATGATCGTGATTACTTTCTTGTCTAAATTATATCACGACATACCCTAATGAGTAAAGTATGACAGCTTAGTGAATACGTTGAAGTCGGTTGTAATTATACATGACTTATATACGCCAAGCAATCATAGGAAAATCTAATGGGAACCATTCCATCGAGAACCCATAGTTTCAAAACATCTGGACCCTCGCATTAGTAGTACCCACCAAGTCCAAAACAAACGCAGAAAATACCAGAGACATTCATTTAGGGATGCCAATGTGCTAGCAAAACGATCCTCTCGGACTAACTTGACGCGCGATTCTACGAAACCATTCTGTCTAGCTCGACTAAGTCTATGTTATACCAAACCCTTTTGTCTTAAATCGTTCGATCGCGAAACTCCCGTCGCTCATGACGACAACCAGATGCGAACTTCAAAGAATTCATCTCTCTTCGAAATTTGAAAGTATTCATACGAAGAGTATCATCCGCAAAGAGATGGACAAAGTAAGAGAACCATCCGGGCAATTAAAGATGTGTCATGGGACACACATCTATCCTTAATTGGACTTTCTTGCAACAACGGGGACCTTTCCAGTAGCAAGGCTGCGCCGTTCGAAGCCCTCTGCAGCCACAAGTACAGACCCCATCTGTGATGGGCTGAGGCGGGCGACACGCAAATAAGACAAGAGTCAAGTCCCCGACAGCACTCCCACGAGTCCTGAAATCATCCGAGAGACGACAGAAAAGATCGCATGAGATAATAGACAAAAACCATTAGAGTCCCAGATTAGTGAACGTGTCTTTCTTACAGGTTTCACCCTGGAAAAGCCTGATACGCTTTGGAAAGCGTAGAAAACTAAATCCAAGATACGTTAGACCGTCCGAGATCCTTGTTAGGATCGGTCCCATAGCGCACGAACTCCAGTTACCTCGAGTGCTTAGCAACGCTCATCTCGTCTTCCTCGTTCCAAACAAAAATGAGTGTCCGTTCAATGAGACACCTACGATTTTCCCTCGACAACCTCGAGTTAGACGAGAGTCTACACTTTGTGAGAGAATCATCCGAGCTCACAGATCGAGAAGTCGAGTGAACGAAATAACGTCACATCCCGATAGTGAAGGTCCGCTAGAAGGTCAACCAGGAACTTGGATTCACTTGGGAGCACGAGAGTCCCATGAACCTTAAGTACCTCCATCTTTTTCAAGACCATGAGTTATATTCTTATTCTTCAATTTCGGGACGAAATTCCCTCTAATGGGGGGATGATGTTAGGGTGGAAAGTTCTCCGTGGATGTGGCTTACCCTCTTGTATGTGTAATGGGTTGAGTCTTTCCTATAAATATGAAGTGACTGACTCCCATTTATATAAGAACTTGTAAGACCCATTTTGGAGAGTTTAGTTTAGTTAGAGAAACAACAACACCCTCTTATACTCTTACTATTCTAATGGAGATTAAACGTGTTTATTTACTCCTTGTGTTCTTGATGTTTGTGTGATTCACTAGATCTTTACAATTCTGCACATGTCATCATAATCAGGGTCATTACACTCAATTAGCAATTTTGAACCTGAAGATCAATCAAAGTCTTCTACTTTTGATGACTCTTAAATTCATCATGAGCCTCATAATAAAGTAATATCTAAGCATACCATCGATGAAATTCCTTGTTCTAGAACTAAATCAATAACTCTTAAATAAAAAAATCAAAGTTATTCAGATTCAGCATGTGACAACCCGGAACTTTTATCACATACACTTAGTAAATTCAATCAAAGTTAACCATGTTTTGTTGACTTTTCGCACTGTTTGAGGATTGGTTTAAGTGATTCTAAGCTTGAGTATGACCAAGGTTGAGTTTAGGAATATGTCAGCAAGTCGTATACTGTCAAAACAGGGCCATACACACCCTTAGAGGGAGTGTACGGCCGTACACATGGGTGTGCGGCCGCACACCCACTCCCTTGGCAGCACACTCGCTCTTGGCAGCACTCTCACCCCTATATAAAGGGTAGACCCCTTTCCTTTCATTGCTTTAACACCTTGGCAACACGCAACACCATTTCTCTCGAGCTTCTTCAACCACAAACCCTCCCAAGGCTTCAAAAACGTGAGTAATCCATCCCTTAACTTGTTGTGCATGAAGAACCTCTTGATCTAGGCCTTGAATCATGAAAGTCTCGTCATGTTCTTCATCTCTTTGAAGGAGTGCGGCCACACACTCATGTGTGCGGCAGCACACTCATGTGTGCCGTAGCACACTCCTGTGTATAGCCACACACTCCTGTGTGCGGCAGCACACTCCTGTGTGAGGTAGCACACTCCCTTGTACGGAAGCACACACATTTGTGCGACCATACACACACACCATAGGACCACAAACCCATTTATAAGACCCTAAACTTGTACTACAACCAAGTATGGGCCTAGGACACTTCATGGATGCAAGTATGGACCTTGAAAACACCTCAAAGGCACCTTCCATCATGAGTGTACGGCCGCACATCCATTGGGCCGCACACCCATGGCCGTACACACCTTTAAGGTGGCCATACACCTCCCTCATGCAATCCTTTGAGGTCCTAACACTTAGTGCAAGTAGTCCCAAGTTCTTAGAGTGGTTCTTCATCACATCTAGTGGTGAAATACCATCATTTGACTCCTTTATGTGTCATTACTTGTTAATTAGGATCAAATCGTGTTCAAGGCTTCACTTGAACATCCCGCATTCCGTATTGATCCTTCATTCAAATCACCCGAGGTGAGTTTATACCCCTACATTTTCCGTGTTTTCAATGTTTTCAGGGGGGGAAATACAAGCCAAACGCTAAGTATTTTGTTAAGTTTTAAACTTACTAATACAGTTAATGATTTCCATGTTTAATAACATATTCAGATATTTTATCTCTTTTTGTAATATGTTGAATGGAAACTCTTAATTTGGAAATCTAACTTCATTGCTTTCAGAAAGGTTCTTACAAAGCGTTTTCTATATCAACTCTAATAAACTATAATGAGTATAGTTTGGGATAACCCTCTAGGCAGTCTCTACTTAATCAGATTTCATAAATGAACATATATAAACTATGACAGATGTAGTTTATGTTATTCATTTTCTCGAGAGTATAAAGTACTATTATTCAAGGATAATTATTGTTTTATACTGTTTCTCGCTAGTAAACTAGATTATACAGAATTGTGAGGCTCTACTTCAATACTGTGCACTTAGGTGTATAGTGGTAAATCCTTTTAGTATAACCAGAGTCTCCTGGAGGGAGAGCGTGAGATTTGTGAATAGATCTATTCGGGACTGACAATCCCACACCTGAACTGCCAGCTACAGTTAGGCGGGCACGCCTGGGGTGAACAAATGTCATTTAGCTTAACGCCTGAAGAACGTTATAAAGGTCTCTCGGTCATATCAAGTATGGTTAAACGACTCGCAAATAAGTATAAACTAATTTTGTTTACGGACTCTATTCTTCGCTTGTTTTATTTTAAGTAATAAAACTACTTTTATATATACTGATAGAAATCAGGGATCTCTAAACTTGCACCTCTACCTCTAGGATGGATATCTTGTTTTAGAGAAAATATAGGATTTTCCCGGATTAACACCGGCTTTTCTAAAACTGATGGTTCACTACTCTACCAACGGACATTCATTCCATGACTCCTTGAATTATACATGTCATGTATGAATCTGGAAGACATGGAAGGAATGGGCTTTCAAACTTGCTTTTCATAAGAAAATATAGGATTTTCTTGAGGAACACTTTTCAAAAGAATCAAAGAACATTTTTCCATCAAAACTAAATGCTTATGAACTCACCAGCTTTATGCTGATATTCTTTCAAAACTACTTGTATTCTCAGGGAATTAGTAGACAGGTACTTACGGGAGCTCGGAGAAGTCGAAGTGTTAGAGTCGCATCTTTCTATTTTGCTTTTGATGTGAACAAAACTATGTATTAAAACAATGTAAACCTTTTTCATATATGTATTCAATGTCTGGTTGTGTTTACTACGCTTCCTATGATACAATTGTTGTGATACTACGCATGACGTCCTCCACCACGGAACGATTCCGCCATTACGGTTTCGGGGTGTGACACAGCAGTTGAAAAGAAATCAAAATCTAATGTTAAAGGAAAGAATTTTGGAATCAAAGTTTGTTATCGATGTGGTGATGTCTCTCAGAAAGTCAGCGAATGCACTTTTGAAAAGAACTCCATTCGCGCTGACAACATCATGACTTACAATGATAAGTGGATCAAAAAGGAAACTCGTTGAATTGTCTCCCTGATGACTGTTACAATATCTTTTCTTGAGTGACACTTTGCAAATTGGTCAGTGTATATTGTGTACATTTTTGTTTTTAGGGCTTACTATACATCTTAGTTTAAGGGTAAAGAGCATATTTGGTATTTAGACAGCGGCTGCTCAAAACATATGACAGGATTCAAGTCTCGCTTGGAAGATTTCATAGAGAAGGTGTAACATTCGACATTTGGTATGTTTCCCTTTTAACCCCTTAAAGTAGATTTCTATATTTTTGGTCCCTAGCTAGTACGCGGGGTGTACTCTATGAGTATGTTTAGCGTACTAGCTCATGTTTGGATGCGGGATTCACCCATGTACGCTAAGCAGGGGCAAACCCTAATTTTTTGAGCTTGTTCCCTATTTATGCAACTTATGTTGCCTTGGTTGCATCTTTTGGCCAGCCTCTACTCCCCTATACCCTAAGTTCGAAACCATAAGTGCCTTTTGTGAGTTTTGAGCTTGAATGTGATATTTGGTGGTGTTTTAGTGAAGAAGAAGAAGAAGAAGAACACTCAGAGGTTTCTTGGGAGTAGATTGAGCTTGTAGATCCAGAGTCATCTTCATTTTAGCAAGTTATTTGAGGCAAAAAGCTCCCTTCTTGATGATTCTTTATTCTAGATCCAACTTAGGATGTTATTTATGCATTTTTGGGTCTTTTGAGCTAAAGTTGAGTTTATGATCTACTCCAGAGGCCATGGATGTTAGATCTTAGCTCCATTGAGGTCCCTTCTCCATAAAAATGTAATCTTTATGAGAGATAGTGGTCCATGCATGAGAAAAATAACACTTGTGGTTTACTAATATATTATAAGTTCTAATATATTAATAATATTATTTAATTAGTATTGATCAAAGATTAATTTGGAATTAATTAAGTGATCAAAAGAAGACTAATTAAATATATGGGTTGATTATGTAAATCATCCATAACTTGTATAGTGGGCTAAAGGCTCCATGGGTTATCAAGTTGGGCTAAGGTCCATAGGATGCTCCATGGATGCTCCATGGGAGTTACAAACCCATGGGTCATGGAAATGAAGATCCATGTTACATTGGGGTTTACATGGTGTAACCCTAAATGTAACACACTATATAAAGAACATGTTATCTACCAAAATCGGCTACACTAGTGAGACAAGAGGGCATGGCCGATTTCAAGTGTTAGACATTCTCTCAAAGTTTATTCCAAGAGCATTTGGTGTTGTGTGAAACATTTGAGGCATCATACTTGGGGTGCTAGGCTCTCAAGGTTTACAAGGAATCAAATCAACTACAAGGTATGTAATTCTAGATATCTTTTATGTTTAATGTTCCCCATGTATGCTAGATAGGATTATGAACCTTGGAAAAAGTATTTTGCATGTATTTTAGACAAACATAGATCCAAGGTTTCCTAGGGTTGCATGTACACTTAGGAGTGTTAGAATGCTCAAAACCCTTCAGTGGTATCAGAGCCTAGGCTCGTTTGTTTGATACTTGATGCAAAATTGTGAAAAAACTCGTTTTTATGCATTCTGAAGCATGAACTCGCCGAGTCCATGAGTAAACTCATCCTACTTGTCGAGTAGGTTCTTGCAATTGACGAGTAGGAGCCCCTGAGTGCAGTTTTTCGATTTTTGCAGCTGGAAATGGACTAGAAACATTACCCTAAACTGTTTTGGTGTTTTAAAACTTGTTTTAGATGGTGTAATGGTTGTTCTAATCCTCTTTCAATGGCTAATATCAAAATTACATGATTATATGTGTTCATATGCTCTTGAAATTTTGATATGTTGATTCATGTTCTTATGAGTTCTTGATAGATCATAGGAATTACTTGTTTAATGCTTAATTCATGATCTTTATGTGTTTTAATGGAGTCCATAACTTGTCCTCAAGTTATGGATAACCAAAAGTCACTTTGTATTAATTCCATTAAAAGAACACATAAGTTACAAAAATGAAGAGCCTTCATTTTAATAACTCATAAGTTATGAATTGAAAGGTTTTGTAAAGTTACAAAACTGGCACTCAAGTTTTGGAACATGTAAAGTCATATAGTAAACTTTAGTTCCAATCCCTAGAATTTTAAAAGTTAAAATTCAACCCTTATACTTTATAATATTACAAGTTAATAATATATATATATATATGTATAAGATCAAGTCATTTTACCGTTAGTAGGCCTCATTCACGAAGTCGGTCTATAAGGGGAGTATAAGGTTGTTGCCTATAAAATGGCAGCTTAATGGGTGTCTACTCTCACCCACCGCTTCCTTGACTGGTGGAGGGTCGTTAGCCGAACGGGTAGGACAATGACTTAAAAATTCTCATTAAAAGTATAATGATTATTATAAATTAACTAAATGTTTTTTTATTAATTCCCAATCTTAGTTACTTTAGGAAAATGTGAATGAGGTGCTAATCCATGAAATTACACTTTGCATTTTGATTAAGTCGTTGGTGGAGCGTGTGTGGTTAACCGGCACACTAACTTGGACTTAACAAGGTAGGCAAAGGGTGACTTAAGGTTTTTCATAGGTTGGTGGAGCGCATGTGGTTAACCGGCATATCGATTAAGTGAAAAACATTAAGGGTACCAAGTAATTTGCATGGTTACTTCACACCTTGTTTTGTGATCCTCGGTATCCCAGTCACAAAACATGAAGGGCACACTCGAGATCGAAACATGCCATTGAAAAGTTCAATGAATCTCAAAAGAATCTAGGAGTTTCTAAAAACCAAATAAAACCTAATACTTATATATTTTGTTTTTCATGGTGGAAATTGGTGAATCGTCATTCACCTACCTTTCAAATATGTTTTAGCTTAGATTACGACATCCCTCTTCTAAGTTATAATATATTGTGATTGGGTCCTAGCCTTAATATTACATTTGGGTGTTTTATTAAGGACTATCTTTATATCTAAAATAAACTTGTCTTTTCTTCCTTTTCAGATGTCTTCCAACAATGCTGCTTCTGGGTCAAACCCTACTGACTCCTTCTCTCTCATGAACCTTTGTGGGATAGTCATCTTTGATGGATCCAACTTTACAGATTGGATCAGGAACATCAGGATGGTCATTCGGTATGAGAACAAAGAATATGTTCTCGACAAGGAGCTTAAGGTACCCGAGCAAACTGCTACTCCTGAGGAGCTTGCTGAATATGAGGCACATGAAAGAGATGCTACAAAAGTGGCTTGCATCATGATGGCCACTATGACAGCCGAGCTTCAAAAGTCCTATGAGGACTACTATCCTTTTGTGATGCACCAGGATTTGATGGACCGCTACCATCAGAGTGCTCGTCAAGAGCGATATGAAATCATCTCCTCCATGATAACAACCCGAATGAAGGATGGTGAACCCATCACGGGCCACATGCAGAAAATGCAAAGGTATGTGGACCGTTTCATGAAGCTGAATGTAAACTTCCCCGAGGAGTTGGCAATAGATATCATTTTGCACTCCTTACCATCGTGTTATGATCAATTCCGCATGACATACCACATGAACAAGGAAGAAGTCACCCTCAGCAAACTTCAAGGACTCCTAAAGGCCGCATAATCAGGTCTTAAAGGTAAGTCGGTTGTTACCTCTCCTACTCCTACTCCAAACTCCGCAACTGTCCTGGCAATCGGGAAAGGTAGAGGGAAAAAGAGAAAGAACCCTTCGAAGGGTACCAAGGGTAAGACCCTTGATGGCTCCTCTTCAAGTGGAACCAAGAAAGGTTTTGTCACTCCTTCTTCTGACCCAAAAGAGGCTGAATGCTTCTATTGCCATGAAAAGGCGCACTGGAAGCGGAACTGCCCAAAGTACCAGCAAGATTTGAAGGATGGGAAAGTAAAACCCAACCATGCAGGTATTTACACTATATTATCTAATAACTCACCCTATTCTAACTCTTGGGTCCTTGATACCGGTTGTGGTATTCATATTAGTTCTGATTTGCAGGGACAAAGAAGAAGTGAGAATGTGGAGCATGGAAAGATAAACATGATCATGGGGAATAGGAAAGTTTCACCTGTCACCAAGATTGGAGTTTATACTTTGTTGCTAAGTAGTGGGTTTACTTTAGATTTGAATAAATGTTGGTACTCGCCTGAAATGGTAAGAAATGTTATTTCCTTTCATGCTTTGTACAAACAAGGGTTTACCTTTTCTTTTGATAATGAAGTTGGTGGAATAAATGCTTTCTTTAATAATGTGTTTTATTTTAAATCATTACCTTGTGATGGTGTGTATGAAGCTGCGTCTGTTGTAGATAACTTAGGAAATAATGTGTTGTGTATTGATTCTACTAATGGTAATAACTTTGATAAAGCATCATTATGGCATTGTCGTCTTGGACATGTAAGCAAGAAACGCATAGGCCAACTCCAAAAGGATGGAGTCTTGGAGTCATTTGACCTAAAGTCAGATGATAGTTGTGAATCATGCTTGCTTGGAAAAATAACAAAGTCACCCTTTACTGGTTCTTGTGAAAGGGGTGAAGGTTTGTTGGATCTAGTGCACACAGATGTGTGTGGACCCTTCAAAACTACCACAAGGGATGCTAATCGTTATTATTTGACTTTTACTGATGATTATAGTAGATATGGATATGTCTACTTAATCAAGCATAAGCCAGAGACTTTTGAAAGGTTTAAAGAGTTAAAATAAGAAGTCGAGAATCAATTGGGCAGGAACATTAAGATGATTCGATCCGATCGTGGTGGTGAGTATCTTAGTACAGAGTTCCTCGACTATCTTAAGGAATGTGGGGTTGTCTCACAATTGACACCTCCCAGGACACCACAGTTGAATGGTGTAGCTGAGAGGCGTAATCGAACCTTGTTGGACATGGTTCGTTCTATGATGAGTCGAGCTTCACTACCAATCTCATTCTGGGGGTATGCCTTTGAGACTGCCGCCCATATCCTGAATCTGGTCCCTACAAAGAAGGTTGCCAAAACACCTCACGAGATGTGGACTGGAAAAGTTCCTAATCTAGCCCACATCAACATTTGGGGTTGCAAAGCTTTCGTGAGACGCGAGACTCACGATAAGCTCGGACCTCGAAGTGAGAGATGTATTTTCATCGGCTACCCACAGAAATCCTTTGGTTAGCTCTTCTACAGACCTAGTGAGAATGTGGTCTTTATAGCAAGGAGGGGTGTCTTTCGAGAGAGAGAGAGAGAGAGAGAGAGAGAGAGAGTTCATAAGCCAAGGAAACAGTGGGAGGAAAATTGACCTTGAAGAAATTCAAGAGTCAAGTGGTGAAGGAACCTCAAACCCTAGCAGTCAACTTGAGGAGGAAACTCCTGTTGATCCAATTGACGAGTCTGTACCTCTGAGGCGTTCCACAAGAGTTAGGAATGCACCTGAGCACTACTATGGTTTCCATAGTACTGCGGAAGGTGAGACACTTATCAGTGATGAGACACTGGTAAGTCTGGATGAACCTAATAGCTATGCGGAAGCCATGGCAGGCCCCGAGTCTGCTAAATGGAAATAGGCAATGGACAGCGAGATACAGTCCATGTATGACAATCAAGTTTGGAACCTGGTTGAAAATGTACCAGGTTGTAAGACAGTTGGGTGCAAATGGATCTTCAAGAAGAAGACCGACATGGATGGTAATGTACACACTTATAAGGCGCGACTGGTTGCAAAGGGCTTTTCTCAAACTCCAGGAGTTCATTATGATGAGACCTTTTCACCAGTAGCCAAGATTAAGTCTATTAGGGTATTGTTAGCCATTGCTGCATTTCATGACTATGAAATATGGAAAATGGATGTCAAAACCGCTTTCCTTAATGGAAAGTTGGCTGAGGATGTTTACATGAGTCAGCCAGAGGGTTTTGTCAGTACAGAGTACCCTAATAAAGTGTGTAAGCTTGAGAAATCCATCTATGGGTTGAAACAAGCACCTCGCATATGGAATCTTTGCTTCGATGAGAAAGTCAAAGAGTTTGGTTTTTTGAGGAATGAAGATGAATCTTGTGTGTATGTCAAGGCTAGTGGGAGTATAGTCAGCTTTTTGGTACTGTATGTGGATGACATACTACTCATAGGAAATGACATCCCAACCCTGCAGGAGGTGAAGTCCTGGCTTGGGAAGTGTTTCGCTATGAAGGACCTTGGAGAAGCTGCCAATATCCTAGGGATAAGGATTCTGAGAGACCGGAGTAAAAGACTAATTGGACTTAGTCAGAGTACATACTTGGATAAGGTGCTGAAGAGGTTCAGCATGCAAGATTCCAAGAAAGGAGAGTTACCCATCCAGAGTAACACTAGATTGAGTAAGACTCAGAGCCCGAGTACTGAGGTTGAGATAGCAGAAATGAGTCGAGTACCTTATGCGTCTGTTGTAGGCTCGATCATTTATGCTATGACGTGTACTCGTCCTGATGTGGCCTTTGCATTGAGCATGGTCAGCAAATATCAGGGGAACCCTGGTAAGGCTCACTGGACTGCGGTAAAGAGTATCCTCAAGTACCTGCGGAGGACTAAGGACTGGGTCCTTACCCTCGGTGGGAGTAATGACTTGAGAGTTGTAGGGTATAGTGATGCTAGCTTCCAGACTGATACAGATAATTTCCGCTCTCAGTCAGGCTGGGTCTTTACCTTACACAGAGGAGCAATTTCTTGGAAAAGTTTCAAGCAGGAGACAGTGGCTGATTCAACTTGCGAATCAGAGTATATAGCGGCAAGCGAGGCAGCAAAGGAGGCGATATGGCTGAAGAACTTCATTGGAGACCTTGGAGTTATACCAGCTATAAAGGAGCCCATAGAGATTTTATGTGATAGTGAAAGTGCAGTTGCCTTAGCGAAGGAACCAAGGGATCACCGGAGATCCAGACACATCGACAGAAAATACCATTTCATCAGACATCGAATAGAAGAAGGACTCCTCGTGGCAAAGAGGGTATCATCAGATAAGAACCCGGCAGATCCCCTCACGAAGGGACTGGGCATGGTTAAGCATCTCCAGCATGCAAGGAACATAGGGCTGAAGGATGATATTAGTTTTAATAGTTAGATAATTTTTGAAATTTGTAAAGTGTAATTGACATTTGATGATGAATAAAAGGTGTGTTTTATTTATGAGTAAAGTGTTGCTATCTTGTGTCGATCGTTTACTATTATTTCTTTTGCATGTTTTAACTTCCAGAATATTTATGTTGTGTTTTACATATTATTCAAATTATCCACAGTCGGTCATATGTTGGAAGTAGATATGAATTAAGACTGTCATGAGTTGGTTGTAGAGGTCTAAGATGTTAGACATGGCCTCAACACTCATGAGTGCTCATAAGTTCTGAGTATTGGATTTAAACCACGCTCGCTGGTATCACTTCATGGAATTTATCTCGAGTCATCGCGAGACGGTAATATCATATAAGTCTTCAAACCTTGAGATATGACTTGTTGTCTATGAGTTGGCTATGCATTGATCGTGCGAAAACGCATTGGTAACTCAATGTTATAAAACGTGCCTTTGTGTGTGATTTAACAAGTAGTAGAACAAGCATGTGAGTCGAAGTTTATTTGTTCCTTCTTGGATTAGAAGCGATATCTGGGGCCCTCGATGATTTTGTTTTGACCTATGTACCGGGCCCGGTCAGAACTAAGTTGATGTGTTCAATTAAGTTCTATGTCAAACAAATCGGAAATCGAGAAACAAACAGCTGGACAATAAGTAAGACATTGTTCCATGTATTTGTCCGGCTGATATCTAGAACAGAGGATTATATGATCACTTATCTTAAATGGCGTACCATCATCTTCTCAGTTCCGAGAGACCTTGAAAAGAGCTACGATTGTTGATCGGTTCCTGAAGTCATACTTGTAGTTATAGTTATTAGACTTATCCAAGTGGGAGACTGTTGGATAAGGTGTCTAAGTCCATAACTATTTCTGGTATGTACTTGACTCGACCCGGCATGGTCCATTTGGGTTGCATGGAATTATGCATTTGGATAGACTAAATGAGAGAAATAACACTTGTGGTTTACTAATATATTATAAGTTCTAATATATTAATAATATTATTTAATTAGTATTGATCAAAGATTAATTTGGAATTAATTAAGTGATCAAAAGAAGACTAATTAAATATATGGGTTGATTATGTAAATCATCCATAACTTGTATAGTGGGCTAAAGGCTCCATGGGTTATCAAGTTGGGCTAAGGTCCATAGGATGCTCCATGGGAGTTACAAACCCATGGGTCATGGAAATAAAGAGTCGTGTTACATTAGGGTTTACATGGTGTAACCCTATATGTAACACACTATATAAAGAACATGTTATCTACCAAAATCGGCTACACTAGTGAGACAAGAGGGCACGACCGATTTCAAGTGTTAGCCATTCTCTCAAAGTTTATTCCAAGAGCATTTGGTGTTGTGTGAAACATTTGAGGCATCACACTTGGGGTGCTAGGCTCTCAAGGTTTACAGGGAATCAAATCAACTACAAGGTATGTAATTCTAGCCATCTTTTATGTTTAATGTTCCCCATGTATGCTAGATAGGATTATGAACCTTGGAAAAAGTATTTTGCATGTATTTTAGACAAACATAGATCCAAGGTTTCCTAGGGTTGCATGTACACTTAGGAGTGTTAGAATGCTCAAAACCCTTCATGTGGTATTTTGGGGAACTCACTACGCTTTGTGCTTGCGGTTTTCAGTTTATGTTTCAGGTACTTCTAGTTCGAATGGGAAGAGCCCAGGATGATTGTAGTGCACACACCACATTGTTTCGCTTTTCATATTATTCTGATGTACTTGGATGTTATTGATACACTCTGATTCACTATGGTGTTGTTTTGGATAATGGTTTTATTAATTTAAAAATCGAAATTTTTAGTCTTAAGTTTTTGGATGTTACAAGTTGGTATCAGAGCCTTAGTTTGGGGGATTCGAGCATACTCTCGGGTGTGTCTGAACTTAACCTAAGGGTTTGGTAGAATTTTATAAAAAATAAATGTTTTATAAAATGGGTTTTCTAATAAAATAAAAGAGTGTGGTGCATGCTATCGACCGAGCTCAAGTAAGTTTTCCCAAAATACCCATACATGTTTTATGTTATGTGTTGATTTGTGAATTTGTGAATCGCATGCTAGTTAGGGCTAAGGATCTGCTCAGGATTTGCATTATAGAATGCTAGGAGAGATGCCTTTGTATGCCTACTGTATGAGCTTGTAGACTTGCATGCTAGTACTGATCAGTCAGTGATAGGATGACCTGTGTAGGTTATGCTTGTTCCGATTACTCGATGCTCAAATGTTGGGTGCTTTATGCTTTTAGGAGTTCCCACTAACTTCAGATAACTAGTAAGTGAATATACTAAGTTACATATGGTTGAGACTAGATAATTTTAGAAGGTTAGGTTTTAACTCTATTGCACAACTCTTGTTTGAATCCAACCATTGTAGTGTGAGACCTTTCATTTGAAGAATTATCTGGTGTTGGTGATATGTAATTATATTCATGAGCTAGTTAGATGATGTTAGGGGGAGTTCCTTCTGCAACTGATGGAGGGGAGTAGTGTGGTGGTTCCTTAGGAAAACGTAGGAAGAGATTTTAGTGCTGGGAGCCTTGTCTTATTTAGGATTGTATGTATGGAGAAGGAGTGACTTGGAGAATTCAAAGCGATCCTTGAGAAAAGTACGGATAGATGTGGAAGGTAGTATGGGCTCGTACTACTGGAAGCAGAGGATTCGTACTCTAGTTAAGGAGAGATGCGATGAAACAGGGAAGCCTGTAGAGTGTGAGACTCCTCGATATATATATTTATGCGTGTTTTTATGGTTTGTATGGTCTATTTTCAGTATGGTGACTCTTTGAGGCAAACCAGTTAGTGGTTCTGGTGTTGGTGAGGGTTCAGGATCGGGTTCTGGAGCTAGACAGTTGGATGATCAGACACGGGATTTCTTTTCATCTGAGATTACCCGCATCATACTTGAGCAGACTCATGTGATATTTGGTACAGTCAAGGAGGACATTCTGGAGATTTTGGATGAGCACTTGATCGCTTTTCAGTCTGAGATGGTAGCATTGATGGGAGGTCGCACATTGACCTTCCATTAGCTCCGAGCATGTGGTGCTCCGGAGTACATCGGGGAGAAGGACCCGATCATGAGCAGACGATGGTTAGTAGATGTGGTTAACGCCTTCCACACTAGCATTTGTCCCGATGGGGAAAAGGTCATACTAGCTTTTTGTCTTCTGAAAGGCAGAGCTCAGGATTGGTGGGAGGAGATTGGGCACTCCGTGGGTGATGAGGCGGTTGATTCGATGACATGGTATGAATTTGTGACTAGATTTCAAGCTGAGTTTGCACCGGTGATTGAGGTACAACAGTTGATGGGGGAGTTCCAGGACCTTCACCAGACTATTGAGACGGTGGCTGAGATCACCACTATGTTCCGCGAGAGGGCGTTGTTGGTTCTGCAGTACGTGACGGATGAGGAGATGAAGAAGGCAGGATACCATGAGATGTTGAGGAGTGATATTCAGCAGTTCGTGAGCCGGTCCAGTTGCAAGACACTAGAGGATATGATTGCGAAAGCCAGAGAGAGGAATATTGATCTAGAGATGGAGAGGAAGAGCAAGCCTGATCAGGCTCAAGTTTCAGGGAGTTCAGGCAAGAGGCCCAAGGTATTTGATTCAAGATCGAGAGGCCAGCAGGGCCGGAGCTACTGTGGCAAGTGCGGCAAGACGCACGATGGGGCGTGTAGGGCGGGTGGTTATGGATGTTTCAAGTGCGGTCGAACGGTTATGGAAAAGGTCAGACTAGCTTCCTGTCTTATGAAAGACAGAGCTCAAGATTGGTGGGAGGAGGTTGGGCACTCCGTGGGTGATGAGGCGGTTGATTCGATGACATGGGATGAATTTGTGACTAGATTTCGAGTTGAGTTTGCACCGGTGATTGAGGTACAACAGTTGGCGGGGGAGTTCCAGGACCTTCACCAGACTATGAGATGATGGCTGAGATCACCGCTATGTTCCGCGAGAGGGCGTTGTTGGTTCCGCAGTACGTGACGGATGAGGAGATGAAGAAGGCGAGATACCATGATATGTTGAGGAGTGATATTCAGCAGTTCGTGAGCCGGTCCAGTTGCAAGACACTAGAGGATACAATTGTGAAATCCAGAGAGAGGAATATTGATCTAGATATGGAGAGGAAGAGCAAGCCTGCTCAGGCTTAGGTTTCAGGGAGTTCAGGCAAGAGGCCCAAGGTATTTGATTCAAGATCGAGAGGCCAGAAGGGCTGGAGCTGTTATGGCAAGTGTGGCAAGACGCACAATGGGGTGTGTAGGGCGGGTGGTTATGGATGTTTCAAGTGCGGTCGGACGGGTCATATTAGCAGGGGTTGTACTGCTACTACTACCAAACCCACCCCAGTATCTGATATAATTTGCTTCCATTGCAATCAAAGGGGCCACAAGAATGCCAATTGTTTGAGTTTGGCAGCTGCAGGACCAGTGGTAGCACCCGTTCCAACGACTCTTCGGATTACTGATGGCTGCCAGGGCAAGGCGGATGCGCCTGTGGTGAGGAGCAGGTATTTTCAGCTGACGGCCGTGGAGGCTCATGCAACACCTGATGTGGTGAAGGGTATGTGTCTTCTCCTTATCTCTTTTATTTATAATGATTTGTCGGTTTATATTCGTGTGGTTTATTTTAGGATCGTTGTGAACGGTATCTCCTCGTCGGTATTGTTTGATTCAGGGGCTACCTGATCTTTTGTATCGCTTTCTCTCAGCAAGAAGTTTGTTGGGGATCCGAGGGAGCTGGATTGTCCTTTAGAGGTTGAGATTACAGAAAATCGATTTGTCTGGGTATCGAGGGTTCATCGGGTTTGCGTTCTTGATATATTCAACAATCAGTATCCGATTGATTTGGTTCCCATTCCTTTGCGCAGGAACAAGGTTATTGTAGGGATGGACTGATTGAGCCCCAATGGTGATTGATTGTGAGCATCAGTTGGTACGTATTCGAACCCCAAGTGGGGGAGAGTTAGTGGTTCAGGGAGAGAGAGCTCAGCGTGGGCCGATTCTATGTTCAACAGCTAGGGACATATGCTATCTTCATCATGGTTGTTCCGGATATGTTGCCTATGTTATGGATACATGGGAGAAGGGTAAGGCAACTGTGGATGATGTACCTGATGGGTTTTATGTACTCTAACATCCCGACGGTGCACATACAACCCTAATGCTTTGGATCTAAGTTTTCTCTAGTTATACATGCAACAAAATTATCCAAAGCATGAAACCTATAACTAGCATACAACTTGATACTTGAAACATAAAAAACTAGTTAGAAGAATACCTCTTAGTTGTAGCATGTAGAATTTTGGCCTTTTAAGAGCTTAGCACCTCAAGTGTAATGCCTCAAATGGTTCACAAAACACCAAGAGCAAGAGGAGGACAAATGAGAGAAAGGCTATTAACCAACAAAAACGGCTAGCATCTTCTTAGAATGCACAAGTGCCAATTTTAGGATTTTAGGGGTTACACTTATAGTATAGAATTCCATGAGTTTCAACTTGTAAACCCTAATCCACTTCCTTGGGCCTTTAATCCAATAATCCATTTGATAAGCCCTTTGGACTAAATCTTCAGGGACTCCACAAAGATTTAGTCCATATAATCAACATGGATCATTATCCCAAACTATAAGTATCACTGATTTACTTAATCAGTCCCCGTTAATTTAATTAGTCCCTTTTGATCACTAAATTAATTCCAAATTAATTCTTGATCAATACTAATTAAATAATATGATTTCTTAACTATAATATTATACTTATAATATATTTATAAAGCACAAATAACCTCTTTCTCAAATATACATCCTATCAGATTGTTCTGGTGAATGAAACCTAAAATGGACCATGCTACTCTCGGGTCAAGTACATACCAATTATAGTTATGGGATTAGACACCTAATCCAACAATACCGATTTTTCGGGAATACCCGGATGTGTTCCCGGAGGATTTTCCTGGGGTGCTTCTGGAGAGGCAGGTGGAGTTTAGGATTGACCTGGTTTCGGGTGCGGCTCCGATAACCAAAGCACCATATCGGTTAGCTCCTCCATAGATGCATAAGTTGTCTACATAGCTGCAAGAGTTGTTAGACATGGGGTTTATTCGACCGAGCAGTTCGCCATGGGTAGCACCAATCCAGTTTGTGAAGAAGAAGGATCGGTCTCATCAGATGTCTATTGACTACCCGGAGCTGAATAAGCTAACGGTGAAGAACCGTTATCCACTCCCAAGGATTGATTATTTGTTTGACCAGCTTCAGGGTGGATCTTGGTTTTCCAAGATTGATCTGCATTTGGGTTATCATCAGATGAGGGTCAAAGAGAAGGATGTGCAAAAGACAACCTTTTGGATTCGTTATGGTCATTACGAGTTCGTGGTGATGTCGTTTGGGCTCACCAATGCTCCAGCCGCATTCATGGACCTCATGAACCACGTATGCAGGTTGTTTTTGGATCGGCCTATGATTGTGTTTATTGATGACATCCTGGTCTATTCCAAGACCTAGGAGATGCATGAGGAGCAATTAAGGGAGATGTTGGAGACCTTGAGGAGCGAGAGACTTTATGCGAAGTTCTCCAAGTGTGAGTTCTGGTTGCGCGAGGCATAGTTTCTTGGTCATCTTGTTAACTAGAACGGTATTCTGGATGATCTGACCAAGGTCGAGGCCGTAATGGGATGGGAGGTTCTGAAGTCTCCATCTGAGATTCGTAGTTTCATTGGTTTCGCATGCTACTATCGGAGGTGCATCTAGGATTTCTCCACGATAACGTTTCCTCTTACTCAGTTGACGAAGAAGGCTGTCACTTTTCGTTGGGGGCCTGAGCAGCATGTAGCTTTTGAGACTCTGAGACATAGACTATGTGAGGTGCTGGTTTTGACCCTGCCAGAGGGTGTCGAGGATTTCGTGGTTTATTGTGATGCATCGATCACGGGTTTTGGTGCGGTTCTGATGAGAGGGGTCGCATGATTGCTTACGCTTCGAGGCAGCTGAAGCCTCATGAGGTGAATTACCCAACGCATGATTTAGAGCTGGGCAGTGGTTTTCGCCCTTAATATTTGGCGACATTACCTTTTTGGGGTCTGATGTACTATTTACATGGATCACAAGAGCCTGAGGTATTTTATGGATCAGCTGAATCTGAACATGAGGTAGTGTCGACGGTTGGACGTGGTGAAGGATTATGATTGCAAGATCCTTTACCATTAGAGGAAGGCCAATGTAGTGGCCGATGCTCTTAGCCGCAAAGCGGTCACGACTCCAATCAGGGATATTTGTATGAGGATGACTGTGATTACTCCACTCTTGGAGCAGATTCGAGAGGCTAAGGTTGATGATATGAAGGAAGAGCACCGGAAGAGTGATCGCATAGTGGGTCAGGTGGCTTCCTATGATAGCTGAGGGTTATTGACTCTCCATCGGAGAGTATGGGTTCCTTTTCAGGGTGGTGCGCGTTAGGTTCTGATGGAGGAGGCGCACAAATAGAGATTTTCCATTCATCCCGGGGCGACGGAGGTGTGTAGAGATCTTCGTCCTGATTATTGGTGGCCCTGTATGAAGCGGAATGTATCTTGGTACGTGGAGAGGTGCTTGACTTGCAAGAAAGTCAAGGCCGAGCACTAGCGGCCTCACAGAAAGATGCAGTCGTTAGACATTCCCGTTTGGAAATGGGAAGAGATCACGATGGATTTCATTACAAAGTTGTCTCGGACTGCGTGCAAAGTGGATTCAATTTGGTTCATCGAGGATCGATTGACCCAAGAGTGCGCATTTCATTCCGATTCAGGAGAGTATCTCTGTGGAGATGTTAGCCGGCATATACATCAGGGAGGTTGTGGCACGACATGGGGTGACGGTTTATGTGGTTTCAGAAAGGGACGTCTGATTTACTTCTAGATTTAGGAAGAGGTTCCACGATGAGTTGGGTACTCGTCTGCATTTCAGCACGACCTTCCACCCATAGACTGATGGACAGAGCGAGCAGACTATTCAAACCTTGGAGGATCTGCTTCGGGCTTGTGTGTTGGATTTCAGTGGGAGTTGGATACGTATTTTCCGTTAGCAGAATTTTCATATAACAACCGTTATCATGCCATCAATGATCTACCTCTTTTTAGATGCTCTACGGGAGGAAATGCATGAACCCGATATGTTAGGGTGAGGTCGGTTAGCAATTTATGGGGAGAACCGAGGTGGTACTCAAGATTACTGAGTTGATTCAGTAGGTTCAGAGTAGACTCTAGACAGCTCAAAGTCGGCAGAAGAGCTACGCCGACAAGCGCCGATCAGATCTAGAGTTCCAGGTTGGGGATATGGTTCTCCTGAAGGTGTCACCTTGGAAAGGTGTCATCCAATTCAGAAAGAAGGGCAAGTTGGGCCCCAGGTACATCATTCCTTTCAGGATATTGGCTCGGGTGGGTCAGGTTTCTTATCGCTTGGATATTCTCGAGGAGCTTAGTCAGATCCATAGCACGTTCCACGTCTCTCAGTTGCGGAAATGTTTAGTGGATGATTTTGTGGTGGTTCCATTGGAGGATATTCAAGTGGATGATCTCCTAAATTATATCGAGAGACCGGTGGTGATTCTTGACCGGAAAACGAAAACCGTGAGGAACAAGGTTGTTGATTTGGTGAAAGTTCAGTGGCAGCACCGCAAGGGGTCAGAATGGACGTGGGAGGCAGAGGACGAGATGAGGGAGCACTACCCATAGTTATTTGGGGCAGCGGACTTCGAGGACGAAGTCTGATTCAAGTAGGAGAGAATTGTAACATTCGAGATTTAGTATGTTTCTCTTTTAACCCCTTAATGCAAATTTCTATCTTTTTGGTCCATAGCTAGTACGTGGGGCATAATCTATAAGTACGCTTAGCGTACTAACTCATGTCCGGACGCGGGATTCACCTACGTACGCTGGGCGTATGCTAAGCATGGGCACACCCTAATTTTTAGGGGTTGTGCCCTATTTAAGCAACTTATGTCCCCTTGGTTGCATCTTTTGGCCAACCTCCACTCCCTTATACCCTAAGTTCGAAACCCTAAGTGCCTTTTGTGAGTTTTGAGCTTGAATGTAAGATTTGGTGGTGTTTTTAGTGAAGTAGCAGAAGAAGAACACTTGGAGGTTGCTTGGGAGTATCTTGAGCTTGTAGATCCAGAGTCATCTTCATGATTCTTTATGCTAGATCCAACTTAGGGTGTTATTTATGCATTTTTGGGTCTTTTGAGCTAAATTTGACTTTATGATTTACTCCAGAGGCCATGGATGTTAGATCTTAGCTCCATTGAGGTCCCTTGTCCATAAAAATGTAATCTTTATGAGAGATAGTGGTCCATACATGAGTTAAAGCCCTTATTATGGGTCTTAATGGACAAAATCGGGTTTTAGGGTCCCATTAAGACATGCAAGATGATAGATTTGCCAACTTTATGCATTAAGGCCTTAAAATGAAGTAGATCTGAGGTTTTGACGTTAAGAGCTTAAGTGGTTAAGACAAAGTTGGCCAAAAAGGGACTCTGGACAATACGTGAGGCGTAATCCCTGGTACGTTGCGCGTACTGGCTCAGCTGGCCATCTCTGAGTTAATGCTCGTACGTCGTGCGTACGAGGAGTACGCCGAGCATACTCGGTGCAGTGGGATTTCTTTGTTTAGGCTTTTGGACTCGGGGTTATTTTGGGCTTTTAGGGTTTAAATTTTTTTGGGTTTAGGTCCATGATGGGTTTGGGCCCAATTAGGAAGTTGGACCATAATGGGCCTTGGGATGCCATTAAGGAATTTGGGCCTTTTGAGTAAATGGGGTGGGCCTTGGTTTTGGGCCAAGTAAGAAAAAGGGTAAAATGGTCTTTTACCCTTGATATTGGACAAGTAACTTAGATTCTTGATTATTGGTCGAGATCCAATTATTAACTGGATATTATTTGATGATGTTAGTACATGGATTTTCCGGACCAGCAGACTGAGATCTTATTTGAGAGATTCTACAGCTTGAGGTGAGTTTCATCCCTGTTTTTAGCGGGTCAAAGGCATCAATGACGGCCCATGGTCTATTATGATTAGGATGCTAGTTATCTGCGTGACTCTTGCATGTGTTATGTGTTTATATGTATACCGGGCGGGGCCTGATGATTATATTGTATGCTATTTATTTTTGTGATTTTTATGCATGTGGTTATATGTTTGTATGTATACCGGGCGGGGCCCGATGCCAGACAGGGACTGATGATTGACAGACCTGTTCCAAGCGGGGCTCAATGTCGGGCAGGGCCCATTATATGTTTGATATGTATGGTATGTGGTATTTTAGGGAACTCGCTAAGCTTTGTGCTCACGGTTTTCAGTTTACGTTTCAGGTACTTCTGGTTCGAAGGGGAAGAGCCTGGGATGATTACAGTGCACACAACACATTTTTCCGCATTTCATATTACTCTGATGTACTTGGATGTTATTGATACACTCTGATTTACTATGGTGTTGTTTTAGATAATGGTTTTATTAATTTAAAAATCAAAATTTTTTGTCTTAAATTTTTGGGACATTACAGAAGGATGGTCCGACTGTTACATATGGAGATAATGGCAAGGGAGATACAAAGGGATATGGATCCATCAAGTGCAAATCTGTTGTTTTCAAGAATATCTCTTATGTGAAAGGTCTTCAGCATAACATCATTTCTATCAGCAAACTCTGTGACGTTGGCTATGAAGTTCTCTTTAATAAAAAAGAAGGAAAGGTTGTTGATCAAAAGAGTGCCATTATTCTTAATACAAATCGACAAAACTACATCTATGCTCTAGATATGTTTTCTACTGACAACAATCTTCGTCATTGCTTCTTCTCTCGTACTCAGTCTTATATAAATTGGTTATGGCACAAGAGGTTATCGCATCTAAACTTCAAGAACAATTCAAATATTGCAGGGAATCAGCTTATGAGAGGACTTCCTAAAATGCAGTTTGTTTGGGATAAGTTGTGCTGAATGTGTGAATACAGAAAGAAAACGAAGTCTTCCTTTAAGCCAAAGTCTTGATTTTCTATTGTCAAACCTCTTCATCTTCTTCACATGGATTTGTTTGGACCAGTTCCGGTTAAGTCAGGGGATGGGAAGAAATACACTCTCGTCATTGTGGATGAATTTTCAAAGTTTACATGGGTAGTGTTTTTATGAAAGAAGAGTCATTTAGTTGATGAAATCATTTCCCTCATTAACCAGTGGGAAGTCCTCTATGATCACAAAGTAAAGCAATTACGTAGTGATCATGGGACTGAATTCAGAAACTCCTTTCTGGAAGACTTTTGCTCAATCTCAAGAATTTGTCAGAACTTTTCGGTAGTTAGAACTCCCGAACAAAATGGTATTGTAGAGAGAAGAAATAGAACTATCATTGAAGCTGGAAGAACTATGGTCGTTAAAGCTGGACTTTCCTTGTCATTTTAGGCTAAAGCTGTCAATACAGCAAAAAACCGGTCTATCATTGTTAAGCGCCCTGGGAAAACTGCTTATGAGCTACTGAAAGGAAGGAAACCGAACATCTCTTATTTTCATGTGTTTGGATGTGTTTGTTACATCTTGAGTCAAAGAGATCAGTATTTCAGTGTTCGAAGTTTGAAGCTAAAGCTGATGAAGGAGTGTTTCTAGGTTACTCCAGCGTATCCAAGTCTTTCAGGGTATTTAATATTTCAAGGAAAATTGTTGAAGAAACAATTCATGTCAACTTCGATAAAGACTCATTCATTCATAACCGAGTTGATCATCCTTCATCAATTCTGAATGAGCTTACTCACAGTCCCTCAGACCCTATTCCCGAATTCTGATCAAATGACGTTGATCCTGTTGTTCCTAATGTTGATCAAATAATTAATTCACAACCTATCTCTGAGTATCATCCTGTCATCCTTGAAGAAGTTGATCCACAAAATCAGGAACACTCTGCCCAAAGTAATACAAATGAAAGTTCAAATCCAAGAATCCTTCGAGATCATCCTGAATCTCAAATCATTGGAGATGTAAATTCTAGGATTCTCACTCGCAACAAAGTCAACAACAACTTCTGCATGTTTGTAAACTCTATCTCAATGATTGAACCAAAGAATATCATTGATGCCTTGAAAGAGGCTGACTGGATCAAGGCTATGCAGGATGAGCTGAATGAATTTGAACATCATTGTGTGTGGACTCTTGTTCCCAAACCACAAGGAAAGACTATCATTGGCACTCGTTGGGTTTTTAGGAACAAAATGGATGAAGATGGGATTGTCATAAGAAACAAAGTTAGGCTTGTGGCTCAAGGCTTCTGTCAGCTTGAAGGGTTAGACTATGATGAAGCATTTGCTCCTGTGGCTAGAATTGAAGTAATACGTATGTTTCTTTGCTTTGCCTCTTTTATAACCTTCAAAGTGTTGGGTTATGAGCATTCTAACACTTCCTAAGTGTACATGCAACCCTATTAAACCTTGGATCTATGTTTGTCTAAGATACATGCAAAATATTATTTTCCAAGGTTTATAACCTATCTAGCATGGTATGGGGTACTTTTAACCATAAACGAACTAGATGAATTACATACCTTTTGTTGATTGTTGATTCCTTGGAGTTTGAGAGCCAAGCACCAATAATGTGAATGCCTCAAATGGAAATCACAAATCACCACAAACTTGGAAAATGTATGAGAGAGTATACTAACTCTTGACTTTGGCCACCACACTTACACACACATAAGAAAAGGGTGTTTTTCATGCAACATAAGCTTGTTTATATAGTGTACATGGTTAGGGTGAAACCCTAATAACCCATGTCTTTTCCTCTTCCAAGGATCCATGGGTAAAAGCTCCATGGATCATCCATGGACTTCCATATAAGCTTAGCCCATTCCCAAATGAGTGTTAGCCCACACCATATAAATATAATAGCCCATGATTTAATTAGTCTTCCTTTTAATCACTAAATTAATTCATAATTAATTCAAGATTAAAACTAATTAAGTAACATGACTTTATATTAATATATTATAACTTATAATATATTAATAAATCGTAAGTATACAACTCTCATAAAATTATCCATAACTAGTTTGGGTGAAGTGCAACCCAAATGGACCATGCCGGGTCGGGTCAAGTATATAACAAATAAGTTATGGACTTAGACATCTTATCCAACAGACTCCCACTTGGATAAGTCTAATAACTGTATTTGCCTATATTACTTCAGGAACCAACCGGCAATCGTAGCTCTCGAAAACTCTTGTGAACTATGAAGCGCCATTTTAGATAAGTGATCATATAATCCTCTGCTCTCATGATTTCAGCCGGACAAATAAATGGAACAATGTCTTACTTATTGTCTAGCAGTTGTTTCTCGATTTCCGATTTGTTTGACAAAGAACTTAATTGAACACATCAATTTAGTTCTGACCGGGCCCGGTACATGGGTCAACACAAAATCATCGAGGGGCCCAGATATCGCTTCTATTTCTAGAAGGAACAGATAAACTTCGACTCATATGCTTGTTCTACTACTTATTGAATTGCACACAAAGGCACGTTTTATAACATCAAGTTACTGATGCGTTTATGTGCAATCAATGCACAACCAACTCATAGGTAACAACTCATATCTCTAGGTTTGAAGACTTATATGATATTACCGTCTCACGATCACTCGAGATAAATTCCATGAAGTGATACAAGTGAGCGTGGGTTTATTCCAATACTCATAACTTATGAGTACTCATGAATGTTGTAGCAACCATTGCTATGGCTAAACACCTTTAGTCATCTACAATCCCAATTCATGACAGTCTTGATTCATACCTACTTCTGACATATGACCGACTGTGGAGAGTTTGTATAAATTAATTATTCTGGAAGTCAAAACATGCAAAACTGAAACAATAGTAAATAATTGACAATGATAGCAACACTTTACTCATAAATAAATCACAAATTTTATTCATCATCAAACGTCGATTACATTTTACAAGTTTCAGAAAAGGCTATCTAATCTGTAAAACTAATATCGTCCCTCAGCCCGATGCGCCTCGCATTCTGCAAATGCTTCACCCTCGTCAGTCCCTTCGTAAGGGGATCCGCAGGGTTCTCATCTGACGATACCCTCTTTGCCACGAGGAGTCCCTCTTCTATCTTGTGTCTTATGAAGTGATATTTTCTGTCAATGTTTCGGGATCTGCCATGATCTCTTGGTTCCTTGGCTAAGGCAACCGCACTATTGCTGTCACAGAAAATCTCCATAGGCTCCTTAATAGCTGGTACAACTCCAAGGTCTCCGATGAAGTTCCTCAGCCATATCGCCTCCTTTTCCGCTTCACTCGCTGCTATGTACTCTGATTCACAAGTCGAATCAGCTACAGTCTCCTGTTTGGAACTCTTCCAAGTGATTGCCCCTCCATTTAAGGTAAAGACCCAGCCCGACTGAGAGCGGAAGTTATCCCTATCAGTCTGAAAGCTAGCATCACTATACCCTACTACTCTCAAGTCATCACTCCCACCAAGGGTAAGGATCCAATCCTTAGTCCTCCGCAGGTACTTGAGAATATTCTTTACCGCAGTCCAACGAGCCTTGCCAGGGTTCCCCTGATATCTGCTGACCATGCTCAAAGCGAAGGCCACATCAGGACGGGTACAAGTCATAGCATACATGATCGAACCAACAGCGGAAGCATAAGGTAATCGACTCATCTCAGCTATCTCATCTTCTGTACTCGGGCTCTAAGCCTTGCTCAGTTTGGCATTGCTTTGGATCGGTAATTCTCCTTTCTTGGAATTCTGCATGTTGAACCTTTTCAACACCTTATCCAAGTAGATACTCTGACTAAGTCCAATTAGTCTTTTACTCCTTTCTCTTAATATCCTTATCCCAAGGATATAGGTAGCTTCTCCAAGGTCCTTCATAGCAAAGCACTTCCCAAGCCAGGACTTAACCTCCTGCAAGGTTGGGATGTCATTTCCTATGAGTAGTATGTCATCCACATACAGTACCAAAAAGCTAACTATACTCCCACTAGCTCTGACATACACGCAGGACTCATCTTCACTTCTTGAGAAACCAAACTCTTTGACCTTCTCATCGAAACAAAGATTCCAACTTCGAGATGCTTGTTTCAATCCATAAATGGATTTCTCAAGCTTGCACACTCTATTGGGGTACTCTGCACTGACAAAACCTTCTGGCTGATTCATGTAAACATCCTCAGCCAACTTTCCGTTAAGGAAAGCAGTTTTGACATCCATTTGCCATATTTCATAATCATGAAATGCAGCAATGGCTAGCATAACCCTAATAGACTTAATCTTTGCTACTGGTGAAAAGGTTTCATCATAATCAATACCCTGAGTCTGAGTAAACCCCTTCGCAACCAGTCGAGCCTTATAAGTGTGCACCTTCCCATCCATGTCGGTCTTCTTCTTGAAGATCCATTTGCACCCGACTGTCTTACGGCCTGGTACATTGTCAACCAAGTTCCAAACTTGATTGTCATACATGGACTGTATCTCACTGTCCATAGCCTCCTTCCATTTAGCAGACTCTGGGCCTGCCATGGCTTCCTTAACACTGTTAGGTTCATCCAGATTTACCAGTGTACTGTCACTGATAAATGTATCACCTTCCGTAGTAATATGAAATCCATAATAAAACTCAGGTGTGTTCCTAACCCTTGTGGAACGCCTCGGAAGTATAGACTCGTTAGCTGGATCAACAGGAATTTCCTCCTCAAGTTGATTGCTAGTGTCTGAGGTTCCTTTACCAATTGAGTCTTGAATTTCTTCAAGGTCAATTTGCCTCCCACTGTCTCCTTGGTTTATAAATTCTCTCTCTCGAAAGACCCCTCTCCTAGCCACAAAGACCACATTCTCACTGGGTCTGTAGAAGAGGTAACCAAAGGATTTTTGTGGGTAGCCGATGAAAATACACCTTTTACTTCGAGGTTCGAGCTTGTCATGAGTTTCGCGCCTCACGAAAGCCTCGCAACCCCAAATCTTGATATGGTCTAGATTGGGAACTTTCCCAGTCCACATTTCATGAGGTGTTTTGGCAACCTTCTTTGTAGGGACTAGATTAAGGATGTGGGCGGCAGTCTCTAAGGCATACCCCCAAAAAGAGATTGGTAGTGAAGCTCGACTCATCATAGAGCGAACCATGTCCAACAAAGTTCGATTGCGCCTCTCAGCTACACCATTCAGCTGTGGTGTCCTGGGAGGTATCAATTGTGAGACAATCCCACACTCCTTAAGATAGTCGAGGAACTCAGTACTAAGATACTCACCACCTCGATCGGATCGAAGCATCTTAATGTTCCTGCCCAATTGATTTTCTACTTCCTGTTTAAACTCTTTAAACCTTTCAAAAGTTTCTGACTTATGTTTGATTAAGTAGACATAACCATATCTACTAAAATCATCAATAAAAGTCAAATAATAGCGATTAGCATCCCTTGTGGCGGTTTTGAATGGGCCACATACATCAGTATGTATAAGGTCCAACAAACCCTCACCCCTTGCACAAGTACCAGTGAAGGGTGATTTTGTCATTTTTCCAAGTAGACAAGACTCACAACTATCATCCGACTTGAGGTCGAACGACTCCAAGACTCCATCCTTTTGGAGCTGGCCTATGCGTTTCTTGCTTACATGTCCAAGACGACAATGCCACAAAGATGCTTTATCCAAGCTAGTAGAAGAATCAATACATAATACATTATTTCCTAAATTATCTACAACCGATACAGCTTCATACACACCATCACAACGTAATGCTTTAAAATAAAGAACATTATTAAAGAAAGCATTAATACTACCAACTTCATTATCAAAAGAAAATGTAAAACCTTGTTTGTACAAAGCATGAAAGGAAATAATATTCCTCGCCATTTCAGACGAGTACACACATTTATTCAAATCTAACTTTAACCCACTATCTAGCAACAAAGTATAAACTCCAATCTTGGTAACAGGTGCAACCTTCTTGTTCCCCATGATTAAGTTTATCTTTCCGTGCTCCACATCCTCACTTCTTCTTAGGCCCTGCAAGTCACAACAGATGTGAATACCACAACCTGTATCAAGAACCCAAGAATTAGAATATGGTGAGTTATTAGACAATATAGTGTAAATACCTGCATGGGATGGTTTCACTTTCCCATCCTTGACATCCTGCAAGTACTTTGGGCAGTTTCGCTTCCAGTGCCCCTTATTTTGACAGTAGAAGCATTCAGCATCCTTAGGGATGGCAGAAGGAGTGATAGAACCACCTTTGGTTCCAGATGAGGAGTCTTCAAGGGACTTTCCCTTGGTACCCTTCGAAGGGTGCTTCCTCTTCTTCCCTTTGCCTTGCCCGATAGCCAAAACAAGGGTAGTAGTAGGAGTAGGAGTAGCAACCGACTTACTCTTAAGACCACTTTCGGCAGTCTTCAGAAGTCCTTGAAGCTTACTGAGTGTGACTTCCTCCTTGTTCATGTGGTATGTCATACGAAATTGATCATAACACGATGGCAAGGAGTGCAAAATGATATCAATTGCCAACTCCTCAGGGAAGTTCACATTCAGTTTCATTAGACGGTCCACATACCTTTGCATTTTCTGCATGTGGCTCGTGATTGGTTCGCTATCCTTCATACGGGCAGTGATCATGGAGGAGATTATTTCATACCGTTCTTGACGAGCACTCTGATGGTACCTTTCCATCAGATCCTGATGCATCTCAAAAGGGTAATAGTCCTCATAGGACTTTTGGAGTTCAGCTGTCATGGTGGCCATCATGATGCATGCCACCTTGGTGGCATCTCTTTCATGTTCCTGATACTCAGCGACCTCCTCAGGAGTAGCAGTGGACTCATCAAGCTCCTTTAGCTCCTTATCGAGGACATATTCCTTGTCCTCGTAACGAGTAACCATCCTGATGTTCCGGATCCAATCCATGAAGTTGGAACCATCAAAGATGACCCTCCCACAAAGGTTCATGAGGGAAAAGGAGCCAGTAGGGTTAGAGCCCGAAGCTTTGTTGTTGGAAGACATCTGAAAAGAAGAAAACAAGTTCAGATTAGATATATCGAATCCTTAATAATACACCCAAATGTAATATTAAGGCTAGGATCCAACACAATATATTATAACTTAGAAGAGGGATGCCGTAATCTAAGCTATAATATATTTGAAGGTAGGTGAATGACAATTCACCAATTTCCACCATGAAAACGAAATGAATTATTAGGTTTAATTGGTTTTTTGAAATTCCTAGATTCTTTTGAGATTCATTGAACTTTTCAATGGCATGTTTCAATCTCGATTGTGCCCTTCAAGTTTTGTGACTGGGATGCCGAGGATCACAAAACAAGGTGTGAATAACCATGTAAATTCACTTGGTACCCTTAATATTATCACCTAATCAATGTGCCGGTTAACCACACACGCTCCACCGATCTATGATAAACATTAAGTCACCCTTCGTGATCCTTACTAGTCCAAGTTAGTGTGCCGGTTAACCACACACGCTCCACCAACGACTTGGTAAGGTACAAAGTGTGAATTTCATGGCTTAGCACCATATTCACATTTTCCTAAAGTAACTAAGATTGGGAATTTATATAAGGTTTAGTTACTTTATAATATTCATCATACTTTTAATGAGAATTTATAAGTCCTTGTCCTACCCGTTCGGCTAACGACCCTCCACCAGTCAAGCAAGCGGTGGGTGAGAGTGGACACCCATTAAGTTTCCATTTTATAGGCAACAACCTTATACCCACCTTATAGACTGGCTTCGTGAATGAGGCGTACTAGCGGTAAGACGACTTTGATCTTATACATATATATATATATATATATATATATATATATATATATATATATATATATATATATATATATATATATATATATATATATATATAATAATTAACCATTAATGTTATAAATAGTATAAGGGTTGAATTTTAACTTTTTAAAACTCTAAGGGTTTGGAATTAAAGTATATTAAAGTGTGTGTAACTTTACAAATTCCAAAACTTGAGGACAAGTTTTGAAACTATTCAAAACCTTTCATTTCATAACTTATGAATTAAAGGTTCATAAAAATGAAGACTCTTCATTTCCATGTAACTTATGTGTTTTAAGTGTGTGTTTAAAAGAAGTGTCCTTTGGATATCCATAACTTGAGGACAAATTATGGACTCCATTAAAACACATAAATGATCAAGAATTAATCCTAAACAATTCAGCAAATAATTCCTATCATCTTCTAAATTCATAAGAACATGAACATGATTATCAAAGTTTCAAAAATTATATGAACACATACAAAGCATGAAATTTTGATATATGCAATTGTAAATGGATTAGAACAACCATTACACCAACCAAAAACAAGTTTTAAAACACCAAAACAGTTTAGGGTAATGTTTCTAGTCCATTTCCAGCAACAAAAGTCGAAAATCTGCATTCTGAGGCTCCTACTCGCCGAGTGCACGAACCTACTCGCCGAGTAGGATGAGTTTACTCATGAACTCGGCGAGTCCCCCCATGGACTCGGCGAGTTCATCAGGCAGACAGCAAAAAATTCGACTTTTTTTCACTATTTTGCATCAAGTATCAAACAAACAAGCCTAGGCTCTGATACCACTGTTGGGTTATGAGCATTCTAACACTTCCTAAGTGTACATGCAACCCTATTAAACCTTGGATCTATATTTGTCTAAGATACATGCAAAATATTATTTTCCAAGGTTTATAACCTATCTAGCATGGCATGGGGTACTTTTAACCATAAAAGAACTAGATGAATTACATACCTTTTGTTGATTGTTGATTCCTTGGAGTTTGAGAGCCAAGCACCAATAATGTGAATGCCTCAAATGGAAATCACAAATCACCACAAACTTGGAAAATATATGAGAGAGTATACTAACTCTTGACTTTGGCCACCACACTTACACACACATAAGAAAAGGGTGTTTTTCATGCAACATAAGCTTGTTTATATAGTGTACATGGTTAGGGTGAAACCCTAATAACCCATGTCTTTTCCTCTTCCAAGGATCCATAGGTAAAAGCTCCATGGATCATCCATGGACTTCCATATAAGCTTAGCCCATTCCCAAATGAGTGTTAGCCCACACCATATAAATATAATAGCCCATGATTTAATTAGTCTTCCTTTTAATCACTAAATTAATTCATAATTAATTCAAGATTAAAACTAATTAAGTAACATGACTTTATATTAATATATTATAACTTATAATATATTAATAAATCGTAAGTATACAACTCTCATAAAATTATCCATAACTAGTTTGGGTGAAGTGCAACCCAAATGGACCATGCCGGGTCGGGTCAAGTATATACCAAATAAGTTATGGACTTAGACATCTTATCCAACACAAAGTCTATTAAACGGACGTCAAGACTGCCTTCTTACACAAAGATCTTCAAGAGGAATTTTTTCTAAAACAACCTCCAGGATTTGAAAGTGAAGAGTTCCCAAATCATGTGTATCATCTTGATAAAGATGTCTATGGCTTAAAGCAGGCACCTAGGGCATGGTATGACACATTAGCAAGCTATCTTCTTTCAAGTGGATACAAACAAGGGAAGATCGTCAACACTTTGTTCATAAAGCATTCAGTATCCCATATCATTCTTGCTCAAGTATATGTGGATGATATCATCTTCGGATCCACTGATGAAAACCTTAGTTCAAAATTCACAGAGATCATGGACAAGAAGTTCTAGATAAGCATGATGGGTGAACTAACCTTATTTTATGGTTTGCAGGTCAAACAACGAACTGATGGTATTTTTGTTTGTCGAGCTAAATATATTGCAGATATGCTAAATAAGTACGGGTTCTTTAATTGCAAGCCAGCAAATACTTCGATGTCCTCATCAGCGTCTATTGGCGCTGATCCAAATGGCGTTGATGTAAATGTAACTCTGTTTCGAGGAATGATAGGCTCTCTACTATATCTTACAGCTAGTCTCCCTGACATTATGTTTGCTACTATATTGTCTCGCTGTGAAAAGAATCTTTCGTTACTTAAAGCATACACCCAATCTTGGGTTATGGTACCCTCGTGATTCTGATTTCAATCTGGTGGGATACACTGAATTCCATCATGGTGTATGCAGCATTGATCGCAAAAGCACTTCATGAGGAGCTCAAATGCTTGGAAATAGATTGGTAAGCTGGTCCAGCAAAAAGCAGACATCAATGGCTTGTTCTACCGCTGAAGTTGAATATGTTGCCGCTGGAAGGTGTTGTGCTCAGATTCTATGGATTTAGAATCAGCTCTTGGATTATGGTCTAAACTTCTCGAAGATACCCATATATTGTGACCACACAAGCGCCATTCAGATGATACAAAATCCAGTGCAACATTCCAAGACCAA
Source organism: Lactuca virosa (assembly GCF_052849685.1). Lineage (NCBI taxonomy): Eukaryota > Viridiplantae > Streptophyta > Magnoliopsida > Asterales > Asteraceae > Lactuca > Lactuca virosa. Next base: position 289,229,376 of record NC_136427.1, on the reverse strand, counting down.
GTACATCGATATACGTCATCATTTCATCATGGACATAGTTCAAAAGGGAAAAGTGGAGTTGTTTTACATTCCATCCACTGATCAGCTGGCTGACATTTTCACTAAGGCGTTGGACGAGAAGACTTTCAACAAATTAATTGCAAATTTTGGCATGGTTTCAATGATTTAACTGCTTTCTAACTCTTTTAATTGCTTCTAATTGCTTTTTAAAAAACAAAAAAAACAAATGTTGCTTTTATTATGTTTACGAATTTTTACATAATTTGTTTAAGCTTCAATTCTAGTATTTACAAGTAGTATCTTTTCTCTCCTATTCATCTTACGGGCCTATCTAAGATTTATTTACATCTTTTTCTTCAAAGTTTGCAAGAGCTGAAAGATCTCAATGCTCTTGGTGTTGAAAAAATAGTGGCATCATGTCCTCTTCTTCTTGAGGATACCCTCTTTCTCCGTTACTCACTGTTATGGGTGCAAAGAGAAACCATTAATGCAGTAAGTCTTGTTTTCATCTACTGACTCATAATCTGATAAAACCTTGTACTCCCTTGTTTTGATCTTGAGGACACAATGGCTTCATGGATTTGAGTCGGTTAACTCGTTGGCTTCATGGATATGAAGCTTGGAGTCTAGCTGAAACGTTTCAGTGATTAGTGGCTTCATCATTCTTGATTTATAGCGAGATCTATTGTATATTTTGTTGGGTTTTAGTATACTACAACATCCTATGGTGCACATACAACCCTAAATACCTTGGATCTATGTTTTCTCTATTATACATGCAAATGGTTTCCAAGGCATTAAACCTATAACTAGCATGCATTTGACATAAACCATATAATATACTAGTTAGGGAAACATACATTTTATGTGGCTTGAAGTCTTGTGATGTGTATTTTTAATGCACTGGTTTTTTATTTATAATTCCTAATTTATCGCATCTAAACCACACCTTACAGGCAGTGAACCCGATCGAGTATAGTATAGCTTTGATAAGCAAGGGTGTCGAACACAAGGGGAACGGTAGTGAATTAATTTAAAATATTTGATTATAGGTTACACAAAACACACAAAAGCAATAAAGAAAAGGTTTATCAAATCTCAAACGAACAACTAATTAACAAATCTCGATAAACTGACAGGAAGACAAATCTTTTTAGGTACTTTGGTTTAGACAGATTATATCTTAAAATCATAGATAATTGCACACACAGATTCAATTATTCATGTTCACCGATTCCTAAAATGATTAGATTCACGTTCGTTATTACTAATCCTTTAGCAAACAAGTTAATTCAAGCAGTGATCAGTTGATTAAACTAACATGTTTCCTAGTGTTCAGTTCGTATCAAGTAAGACTTGTAATAATAGCTAATCAAATTTGTCCAATTCAATTAACCTCTTGTTGATGGTTTGTCACACAAGGCTCACACATTAACTTACTTAATTCCTAGTTAATCCCAGTTTCACGTTCGCTAAACCTAGGCACATAATCTTGATGGTCATCAAAATCATATGAAATTAGCAATTAAGAGATGTTCATTCAACTTAATATGCTAGTTAATTAACAGAAATTAATTATCATTAATACATGAGGATTTTTAACAAGCTTATCAAGATAAATTAATCACAAATAAAACAATCTAATATAGCAATTAATCCAATAATCAAGGTTTCATCTAGTCATAAACACAAAGCAAATGGTTTTGACACCAAAATCAGAAAGTAAAAACATATTAGTATCACAGTGGAATGCTAAACATGGTCACGATAACAAACCACATGATTACCAACACGAATCTGCTCTCTAATCCTTCAGATCTTCGCTCCCGTCAGCTTAACGGCCTTCCGGCCGCCTTCTAGACCCTCAAAACGGCAGCTATGAAGTTTTCTTGTTGCACAAATCGAAGTGGAATATCATAGATTATTAAAAATGGTGGAATGATATGGGGTATTTATAGTTGATGGATATGGAATTAATATGGAATATTAGAGTTGTATTGGAATAAGGAAACTAATGGTGGCTTAGGGATTAAGCAAATAAAAATAAGATAAGTGGTGCTTGGGGAATAAGTAACTTGGAGGGAATTTCCGTCCAGCTTTTATGCTTCATCTTCAAGGCCGATTTTGGATAAGATAAATGCCGAATTAGCAAAAATTCCCTCTCACATAAGTCGTAGGAAATTTCGTCTAGTTTCCAAAACATTTTGAATCTCCTCAATCGGAGTTATGAGTCATCAGATATACCCGCAGCACTAAAGAGGGGTCAATCTGCCAGCAATATCCTTTTTGCATCTTTTCAGCTCCATTTTCCTCCTTTTGCATTCCAGCTCCCATTTTAACTGTAATTGAATGTTTCAAAGCATATTAAGTATATTTTAGTTCTAAATAAGAATAATAAAGGCTAAAATATTAAGATATGATATATAAAAATATGCATAAAAATACATATATCAAAATACCCCACACTTAGCCTTTGCTTGCCCCCAAGCAAACTTACTTTTAATTTACCAATATCGCATAAACAATCCATTTTAAACTCAGCCATTATGCCAAAACCGCAACGCATGCATTTGTGTCTAAAAATTTTCCTAAGGATCCCCCTCAATTCTAAATACTCACAATCCTCATAAACACTCGCCCACTTCTTTTGAGCAATGCTCATTTTATGCAACCCTCCGAATCCATCCTCAGAAAACTTCCTAACCTCAAGGTATTTTTGTAAAGCTACCCAAGCATACATAAACTAGAGAATTACAACTTTTTAGATACCACAATATGGAGCTCTTGAATTCTTCACTTTCTTGATAACTTGATCTTTGATTTCTTTGAATTCACCAACTTTTTATGTGATTTTTCGTATCTTCTACTTTTGATACTTCAGAATTTTTGATCTTCAAACTTTGATACTTCTATAGCTCCAAAAATTCTTCATTTTTTTCACTTTTTGGTAATTTCTCTCTTTTTTTTTATTACATGTACTCACTTTTTTTTCACTCAAAAAACTTAATGCTTAAGCAAGGGCGCTTTACTTCAACCCTTATTGGTTAAGGTATTAGTCTATGTGCAATGACTACATAAGCTTTCCTGGATACATTTCTGGTACAGGCTGCTAAACATATTGCATCCCTCAAACTAAGCGAGGTTGTGTTTTTTGTCCCATGATTTCACTAGAATAAAGGAGACCACAAATGCACTATAACGTATATTGGCTCAACTAAACATTTGAGTTCTCATTGGATCATCACATACAATATTAGCAAAATTTTAAATTATCACTAGATTTTCCTAAATTAAACTATTATTTCAAGTTTATAAATTTTTAAATTTTCTTAATCTAGAAATTTTTAATTTTTTTTTTCGAACCCCTACCCCACACTTATTTCATACAATGTCTCATTGTATGCATAAAACAATAAAAAAAAATAAAAATGGAGAAAAAGGAACAGACTCCCCTGGGGTAGTAGTGGCGAGATCGAATGGGGTTGCTAAAAGTTGCTCCATAAACTTGCTGGAAGACTGGAAACTGGAACTGCTGCTTCTGAATTTGCCGGAAAAATAAATCAAGAACGTCGACTTCTAAAATGTGGTGCAAAGAAAAATTGCAAACTAATGCAATATGTAGTAACCATGACGTGGGAAAGTGTCAACCACGTCGTCTCGTGTATTGATGTGAAATCTAAACATGACCACAATGTGAAAATTGGTGGTCACGTCGTCATATCAAGAATGGCATCCTCCTACCGATGAAAAACTCCCCCACGACATAGGAAAGTGTCAACCATGTCGTGGCAGCCGGGATGATACTTCTACCTCGCGTTGAAATAAACCTCTATGGTATGGGAACAACTCATCCATATCATAGGAGTCAAAATATGGTAGAAACCCCATCCTTTGAAAATAATAATCTCTCACGAAATCGACGAGCACCCCACACTTATTGAAAGTCATGGCTCTCGATTGTCAACTTCAAACTCTCTCACGGCTTTTTTCGCGTGACAAATCAGCATTAGACCATAGTTGTTGAAATTTCTGAAAGCATCCGAAGGGCAAAAATTCTGCAAAGATCTGAAACATCAAGAGCATCAACATGGAAAACAAAAAAAAATTAAACAAACTAAAAATTAAAATTAAAACTCACTAAAATAACTAAAAAAATAGCAAACCAAAATAACTAAAAAGGATATCACGATCACTCGTCTTCGTCGAAATCAAGCTACAATTGTTGATTAAATCCCTTGCATGCAAGAGGTGGTTTGTGAAAACAAAAACTTTCGGGACCTGTCAGACTATTTCTTTTGGTTTCTTTGCACCATTAACTAAAAGTAGAACAAGAGTTGACCCAACTAGTCAAGAGCAGCAAGAGTTTGGTCTTCCACTTAACCACCACGACACGCCTCGCTATACTACGCCTCGTGGATTGAGTTGGACAAATCACCAAATTAGTAGGCTAACCAAGTCAAGAATTCCCTAATCGCTTGCAATCTCGAAACCCATGCAAAAAGTAAAACCAAACAATGCGTGTGATCCAGAATTCCTGCAAATAACAACAAAAACCTTCCCGACAAGTGACATGATATCAAAGAAAATAAGATAAAAATAAAATAAAACTAAAAATAAAATAAAAATAAATAACGAATAATCAAATAAACTAAATTAATTGAAAACCGTTACCCGGCAACGGCGCCAAAAACTTGATGTGTATTTTTAATGCACTGGTTTTTTATTTATAATTCCTAATTTATCGCATCTAAACCACACCTTACAGGCAGTGAACCCGATCGAGTATAGTATAGCTTTGATAAGCAAGGGTGTCGAACACAAGAGGAACGGTAGTGAATTAATTTAAAATATTTGATTATAGGTTACACAAAACACACAAAAGCAATAAAGAAAAGGTTGATCAAATCTCAAACGAACAGCTAATTAACAAATCTCGATAAACTGACAGGAAGACAAATCTTTTTAGGTACTTTGGTTTAGACAGATTATATCTTAAAATCATAGATAATTGCACACACAGATTCAATTATTCATGTTCACCGATTCCTAAAATGATTAGATTCACGTTCGTTATTACTAATCCTTTAGCAAACAAGTTAATTCAAGCAGTGATCAGTTGATTAAACTAACATGTTTCCTAGTGTTCAGTTCGTATCAAGTAAGACTTGTAATAATAGCTAATCAAATTTGTCCAATTCAATTAACCTCTTGTTGATGGTTTGTCACACAAGGCTCACACATTAACTTACTTAATTCCTAGTTAATCCCAGTTTCACGTTCGCTAAACCTAGGCACATAATCTTGATGGTCATCAAAATCATATGAAATTAGCAATTAAGAGATGTTCATTCAACTTAATATGCTAGTTAATTAACAGAAATTAATTATCATTAATACATGAGGATCTTTTAACAAGCTTATCAAGATAAATTAATCACAAATAAAACAATCTAATATAGCAATTAATCCAATAATCAAGGTTTCATCTAGTCATAAACACAAAGCAAATGGTTTTGACACCAAAATCAGAAAGTAAAAACATATTAGTATCACAGTGGAATGCTAAACATGGTCACGATAACAAACCACATGATTACCAACACGAATCTGCTCTCTAATCCTTCAGATCTTCGCTCCCGTCAGCTTAACGGCCTTCCGGCCGCCTTCTAGACCCTCAAAACGGCAGCTATGAAGTTTTCTTGTTGCACAAATCGAAGTGGAATATCATAGATTATTAAAAATGGTGGAATGATATGGGGTATTTATAGTTGATGGATATGGAATTAATATGGAATATTAGAGTTTGATTGGAATAAGGAAACTAATGGTGGCTTAGGGATTAAGCAAATAAAAATAAGATAAGTGGTGCTTGGGGAATAAGTAACTTGGAGGGAATTTCCGTCCAGCTTTTATTTTTCATCTTCAAGGCCGATTTTGGATAAGATAAATGCCGAATTAGCAAAAAGTCCCTCTCACACAAGTCGTAGGAAATTTCGTCTAGTTTCCAGAACATTTTGAATCTCCTCAATCGGAGTTATGAGTCATCAGATATACCCGAAGCACTGAAGAGGGGTCAATCTGCCAGCAATATCCTTTTTGCATCTTTTCAGCTCCATTTTCCTCCTTTTGCATTCCAGCTCCCATTTTAACTGTAATTGAATGTTTCAAAGCATATTAAGTATATTTTAGTTCTAAATAAGAATAATAAAGGCTAAAATATTAAGATATGATATATAAAAATATGCATAAAAATACATATATCAAAATACCCCACACTTAGCCTTTGCTTGCCCCCAAGCAAACTTACTTTTAATTTACCAATATCGCATAAACAATCCATTTTAAACTCAGCCATTATGCCAAAACCGCAACGCATGCATTTGTGTCTAAAAATTTTCCTAAGGATCCCCCTCAATTCTAAATACTCACAATCCTCATAAACACCCGCCCACTTCTTTTGAACAATGCTCATTTTATGCAACCCTCCGAATCCATCCTCAGAAAACTTCCTAACCTCAAGGTATTTTTGTAAAGCTACCCAAGCATACATAAACTAGAGAATTACAACTTTTTAGATACCACAATATGGAGCTCTTGAATTCTTCACTTTCTTGATAACTTGAACTTTGATTTCTTTGAATTCACCAACTTTTCATGTGATTTTTCGTATCTTCTACTTTTGATACTTCAGAATTTTTGATCTTCAAACTTTGATACTTCTATAGCTCCAAAAATTCTTCATTTTTTTCACTTTTTGGTAATTTCTCTCTCTTTTTTTTTATTACATGTACTCACTTTTTTTTCACTCAAAAAACTTAATGCTTAAGCAAGGGCGCTTTACTTCAACCCTTATTGGTTAAGGTATTAGTCTATGTGCAATGACTACATAAGCTTTCCTGGATACATTTCTGGTACAGGCTGCTAAACATATTGCATCCCTCAAACTAAGCGAGGTTGTGTTTTTTGTCCCATGATTTCACTAGAATAAAGGAGACCACAAATGCACTATAACGTATATTGGCTCAACTAAACATTTGAGTTCTCATTGGATCATCACATACAATATTAGCAAAATTTTAAATTATCACTAGATTTTCCTAAATTAAACTATTATTTCAAGTTTATAAATTTTTAAATTTTCTTAATCTAGAAATTTTTAGTTTTCTTTTATCGAACCCCTACCCCACACTTATTTCATACAATGCCTCATTGTATGCATAAAACAATATAAAAAATAAAAAGGGAGAAAAAGGAACAGACTCCCCTGGGGTAGTAGTGGCGAGATCGAATGGGGTTGCTAAAAGTTGCTCCATAAACTTGCTGGAAGACTGGAAACTGGAACTGCTGCTTCTGAATTTGCCGGAAAAATAAATCAAGAACGCCGACTTCTAAAATGTGGTACAAAGAAAAATTGCAAACTAATGCAATATGTAGTAACCATGACGTGGGAAAGTGTCAACCACGTCGTCTCGTGTATTGATGTGAAATCTAAACATGGCCACAATGTGAAAATTGGTGGTCACGTCGTCATATCAAGAATGGCATCCTCCTACCGATGAAAAACTCCCCCACGACATAGGAAAGTGTCAACCATGTCGTGGCAGCCGGGATGATACTTCTACCTCGCGTTGAAATAAACCTCTATGGTATGGGAACAACTCATCCATATCATAGGAGTCAAAATATGGTAGAAACCCCATCCTTTGAAAATAATAATCTCTCACGAAATCGACGAGCACCCCACACTTATTGAAAGTCATGGCTCTCGATTGTCAACTTCAAACTCTCTCACGGCTTTTTTCGCGTGACAAATCAGCATTAGACCATAGTTGTTGAAATTTCTGAAAGCATCCGAAGGGCAAAAATTCTGCAAAGATCTGAAACATCAAGAGCATCAACATGGAAAACAAAAAAAAATTAAACAAACTAAAAATTAAAATTAAAACTCACTAAAATAACTAAAAAAATAGCAAACCAAAATAACTAAAAAGGATATCACGATCACTCGTCTTCGTCGAAATCAAGCTACAATTGTTGATTAAATCCCTTGCATGCAAGAGGTGGTTTGTGAAAACAAAAACTTTCGGGACCTGTCAGACTATTTCTTTTGGTTTCTTTGCACCATTAACTAAAAGTAGAACAAGAGTTGACCCAACTAGTCAAGAGCAGCAAGAGTTTGGTCTTCCACTTAACCACCACGACACGCCTCGCTATACTACGCCTCGTGGATTGAGTTGGACAAATCACCAAATTAGTAGGCTAACCAAGTCAAGAATTCCCTAATCGCTTGCAATCTCGAAACCCATGCAAAAAGTAAAACCAAACAATGCGTGTGATCCAGAATTCCTGCAAATAACAACAAAAACCTTCCCGACAAGTGACATGATATCAAAGAAAATAAGATAAAAATAAAATAAAACTAAAAATAAAATAAAAATAAATAACGAATAATCAAATAAACTAAATTAATTGAAAACCGTTACCCGGCAACGGCGCCAAAAACTTGATGTGTATTTTTAATGCACTGGTTTTTTATTTATAATTCCTAATTTATCGCATCTAAACCACACCTTACAGGCAGTGAACCCGATCGAGTATAGTATAGCTTTGATAAGCAAGGGTGTCGAACACAAGAGGAACGGTAGTGAATTAATTTAAAATATTTGATTATAGGTTACACAAAACACACAAAAGCAATAAAGAAAAGGTTTATCAAATCTCAAACGAACAGCTAATTAACAAATCTCGATAAACTGACAGGAAGACAAATCTTTTTAGGTACTTTGGTTTAGACAGATTATATCTTAAAATCATAGATAATTGCACACACAGATTCAATTATTCATGTTCACCGATTCCTAAAATGATTAGATTCACGTTCGTTATTACTAATCCTTTAGCAAACAAGTTAATTCAAGCAGTGATCAGTTGATTAAACTAACATGTTTCCTAGTGTTCAGTTCGTATCAAGTAAGACTTGTAATAATAGCTAATCAAATTTGTCCAATTCAATTAACCTCTTGTTGATGGTTTGTCACACAAGGCTCACACATTAACTTACTTAATTCCTAGTTAATCCCAGTTTCACGTTCGCTAAACCTAGGCACATAATCTTGATGGTCATCAAAATCATATGAAATTAGCAATTAAGAGATGTTCATTCAACTTAATATGCTAGTTAATTAACAGAAATTAATTATCATTAATACATGAGGATTTTTAACAAGCTTATCAAGATAAATTAATCACAAATAAAACAATCTAATATAGCAATTAATCCAATAATCAAGGTTTCATCTAGTCATAAACACAAAGCAAATGGTTTTGACACCAAAATCAGAAAGTAAAAACATATTAGTATCACAGTGGAATGCTAAACATGGTCACGATAACAAACCACATGATTACCAACACGAATCTGCTCTCTAATCCTTCAGATCTTCGCTCCCGTCAGCTTAACGGCCTTCCGGCCGCCTTCTAGACCCTCAAAACGGCAGCTATGAAGTTTTCTTGTTGCACAAATCGAAGTGGAATATCATAGATTATTAAAAATGGTGGAATGATATGGGGTATTTATAGTTGATGGATATGGAATTAATATGGAATATTAGAGTTTGATTGGAATAAGGAAACTAATGGTGGCTTAGGGATTAAGCAAATAAAAATAAGATAAGTGGTGCTTGGGGAATAAGTAACTTGGAGGGAATTTTCGTCCAGCTTTTATTTTTCATCTTCAAGGCCGATTTTGGATAAGATAAATGCCGAATTAGCAAAAAGTCCCTCTCACATAAGTCGTAGGAAATTTCGTCTAGTTTCCAGAACATTTTGAATCTCCTCAATCGGAGTTATGAGTCATCAGATATACCCGAAGCACTGAAGAGGGGTCAATCTGCCAGCAATATCATTTTTGCATCTTTTCAGCTCCATTTTCCTCCTTTTGCATTCCAGCTCCCATTTTAACTGTAATTGAATGTTTCAAAGCATATTAAGTATATTTTAGTTCTAAATAAGAATAATAAAGGCTAAAATATTAAGATATGATATATAAAAATATGCATAAAAATACATATATCAAAAATGCTCATTTTATGCAACCCTCCGAATCCATCCTCAGAAAACTTCCTAACCTCAAGGTATTTTTGTAAAGCTACCCAAGCATACATAAACTAGAGAATTACAACTTTTTAGATACCACAATATGGAGCTCTTGAATTCTTCACTTTCTTGATAACTTGATCTTTGATTTCTTTGAATTCACCAACTTTTTATGTGATTTTTCGTATCTTCTACTTTTGATACTTCAGAATTTTTGATCTTCAAACTTTGATACTTCTATAGCTCCAAAAATTCTTCATTTTTTTCACTTTTTGGTAATTTCTCTCTCTTTTTTTTTATTACATGTACTCACTTTTTTTTCACTCAAAAAACTTAATGCTTAAGCAAGGGTGCTTTACTTCAACCCTTATTGGTTAAGGTATTAGTCTATGTGCAATGACTACATAAGCTTTCCTGGATACATTTCTGGTACAGGCTGCTAAACATATTGCATCCCTCAAACTAAGCGAGGTTGTGTTTTTTGTCTAAAACTATTATTTCAAGTACATACCAATAATAGTTATGGGCTTAGACATCTAATCCAACAGTCTCCCACTTGGATAAGTCTAAAACTATTATTTCAAGTACGAATTCATAACCCGACTAGCAATCGTAGCTCTTAAAGCCGCTGTCGAACTCTGAACAAATCAATGACGCGTCCATTAGATAAGGGATCATATATTCCTCCATTCTAGATATCATATGGACTGAGACATGGATTATAATCATTCTCTCTGTCTATTTGTTGTTTCCCGTTCGATTTAGGATGACTGACTGATTGAACAAATCAAATCAGTCCTGGCTTGGCCAAGCACTCACATGTGTCATCGCTAATCCATCGAGGGGCCCACAGATATCGCTTTTATCCCGAATGTAAAAGGAATGGATAAACTTCGACTCATATGGATTGTTCTACTACTTGTTGAATCATACACAAAGGCACGTTTTATAACATCGAGTTACCAAATGCGTTTTCGTGCAATCAATGTATAACCAACTCATAGTAAAAACTCATATCTCTAGGTTTGAAGAATATAAGATATTATCGTCTCATGATCACTCGTGATAAAATCCATGAAGTGATTCAAATGAGCGCGGGTTGAATCCAATACTCAGAACTTATGAGCACTCATGAGTGTTGTAGCACCACTTTGTCTACCAACTTGGACCTCTACAAACCAACCCATGACAGTCTTGATTCATATCTACTTCCAACATATGACCGACTGTGGATGGTTTGAATAACTTAATCATTCAGGAAGAGCGACTTAGTTATTCTGGAAGTCAAAACATGCAAAGTGAAACACAAGAATAAATGAATCAAATATGGTATCAAACCCTATGAATATAAATAAACACTTTTATTTATCACCATACTGATTACTCATTATTCATTGTTTCGGTTTTATCAACTTTATACTTGAATTAAAAACACTAGTTGCCCCATGCTCCAAGCATGTACACTATGTTTTTCTTAAACAATAGCTTTGCCATACACCAAGTATGCACTCTATGTTTGTCTATGATCCTTACTTTGTGAAATAAACCAATTGAACATAATTTCAATGATTCTAATTTCACACTCCCAAATCCTTATCGAAAAATGTGAGAATTTCAAATTCCTATCATTTATCGAAATCTGTTTAGATTTTAAACTTATATGCACTGACCCTCCTGTAATGAATATGTACAAAGTCACAAAGACTTGTCAACAGTCATTATAAGGTATTCCAATGGAGATCAACTCCATGGAAACTAAGTCTCATATTCAAAGTACATTGCTTTGGACATGCTTCTTGCATTTAGTTTTCTAATCTTACACAGATAACTTCCACCTATGGAGACAACTCCATATTCTCATTTTGACTATCACTTCTGAGTAAGAGATGCCTCTTTTCAGAATATGTCAATATGGTCCTTCCAAAATTAGCACTAGACTTCCAACTGTCCCTGAGCAACCAATCTTTGGTAAACCTCAGATTGTCCTCGACAATTGCTTAATCATTTTAGTCATATCCAATTCTAGACCTTTTCCCTTCTTAATGCCTCTGGGCATTTGGAAAAATTTAGAAATGACAAATATTATAGCACATGCAATCAATCCTGTACCCAAAGCAAATGGTACACGATTCATGATGTCTCACATAAAGACATGATTCTAGACCAGTCTTTTGCTACAATATTTTTATTTGCCATGTTTTCAAAATTTGACTATGAAGAGGGATGCCGTAATCATAATCGAATTTTGAGAACGCAATATATAGAATTTCCTTAAGTTGAACCAATCCAACATGAAATTCATATATATATTCTTGACTAAAGATGATTAAGGTCTCAATCTAAGCCTTTAGAACTGAAATGAAGTATATCCTCTCCCTTAATTATAGCAGAACAACTTTTTCAATCCCTGCAGTCTCACGAATTGAAACTTTTGTTTTCTATAATTAACATTGCTAACTTGCAACACTAACAATAATTATCATGCTCCCACTAACATGATGATTATTAGCATAACACTTATGCTCCCACTAGCTTTGACATGTACTCAGAAATCAGCTCGACTTCTAGAAATCAATACTTTATTGACTTTCTTACCAAAGTTCAGATTTCTGATACGAGATGTTTTGATAAAACTTTATCAAAATCATACACCTTTCCTTAGATAGCATGCATGTGTGTCTAAACAATTTCAGAACTATGAAAAGGGATGTCGTAATCATAGTCTCAATTGTTTAGACCTTTTGCCATCTGCTTCAAATATACTTGGTGGAAGTGTTTCCTCACCATCATTTTCATGAATCGGAGAGAAACCTTATGACCCTTAGATTTTATGGTATATGTGTTCTTATCCATGTGAATCGTCAAAACCATAGTCACAAGACAAGGATAATGACAAATCCAAACTCATATGGACTGAACTTATGCAATCTTAACTTCTTGCCACCTGGCAGTACAGGGCCTGCCATTGCTTCCAAGTTGTTATGCAACCAATTGAGAACTTTCAGAACTCCTATGCAAAGCCAACTTTAACTGGAATGGGCACAGAATATGTCAACACGATAGGTTATAAACCTCAAGTCGTGTGCTAGTGAAGAACCTCAGGTTTTATTCTTGATTAGTTCTTGAAATTCTTTTTAGGATCTTTAAGACTCCCACTATCCTCTTGACATATAAGACTATCTTGCCAAATATTCAAGAGATAGTGCGGATTCTTTATCAAGACAAACACTTCACACAATTGGCCTTAGTTGGTCTTTGTTTTATCCAAAACATCACAACTTACCAATTTCAAATGTACAAGAGTAGGACACTTTTACTCTTACATTTGACAAGTGTTTTAAACCTTTCTTTAAGATATGTCACTCAAGTTACAATCTTGGAGTATGACTCTAAGAATTGTTTTGGAACGAAGTATGACTCATCTTCCTCATCTAACCATTTCAACAATTCATGATTCCTCTTCTTAGTCATAAGAATGCACTAAGATGACCTTTAGAGGACTAATTGTGATATGATTTCTAAATCATTAAGATGATCACAAACATGATACTAAAGTACTCTCCCATCTTTTCAGATTTGAGAAACTTTTATCTTTCTGCCTAATTTGATTCTTCCCATTCGTTCTGCCATACATTGAGACTTTTCCAATGTTTCAGAATTATACTTAAACTTGTAAGTATAACCATATTTACTAAACTTTAGTAAATCAAATAGTCTTAACGAGCTTTGTGGTGGACATGACCAGTGCACAAGAATGTGTACTCGATCCCTTTAGTCCTTCACTTGACTCACACATCCATGTGAACAAGTAATTAGTCTTGATTTTCCAATGCTTGAAAGTTCTAATTCATCATACTATTCAACTTGCATGATTCCAAGTTTCGGTCCAATTGAAACTTGGGTGATGAGGAACTTTCCTGATTTGGTAAACTTAGACACTACCACAAATGAAAGAATCAAATCCATTTTCCAATATTGCTGTCAGTGGAATCATATAAGCAACAATTTTCCACAAATGCCATTGTAAGGATACTTCAAATAAATAAAATTAAACAATTTTCTTTTATTTTAAAACTTTGCGGAAAAACTTATCCTTACAATCCACATGGAAAATTGTTGTTATCTATTCCTTAGCAATATATCATAACTTCTTAAGCAACTGCTCAAAATTCTGATGCGATCGAAATCCACCTTCGTGATCAGAATCAGCATATACTTCCTTTAAGATTTCTCTCTATTATTTGATTCTTAAAACATCAACATGTGACCCAGTCACATCATGTAATGAGGATCTCAGAATAGAACTTAACAGAGTTAGATAATGGGCTCTACCTGATGTAGAGTCAAACTTATTGACTTTAACATCCTTAGGTAAATTTGGCAGCTTTGCAATCAACGCCCCTTCCTTTGGCAAAATAAACATATGGACCCTTTGGTAATGGGACTATCTCAGACTTAGCCTTTCTCTTTACCATTTGGTCAACCAGGTTGACTATGGCCAATCCCTTTCCATTGGGAAGAGAATGCTTTTTCTGGATTTCCAGTGTCACCATTGTCACTGTCCATAAATTTTTTTGGAAGTTGATCTTCTAATCAAATTTGCTTTACTATCGTTCCAAATCATTGTTGATTCAGCAGCACCAAGCAAATAGATATGATCATTAAGGTTCATGTCATAGTCTGTTTCATAGTAGTCCCAAAGGAACTCACTATGTGACTTAGAAAGTGATTGAACATCCAACTTTCTCAAGACTTTGACACCCAACTCTCCCGGCTTGTCAATATGTGACTTCATCTCTAAGATGTGATCACACATAGACCTTGCTTGCCATTAGGGCTTGAGTGACCTTGAACTTGTGGGTTAGGGAGAATAATTGGAGGAGGTGGAGGAAGAGAAGTATGACTTCCACGAGCCAAACTCGGGAAGTCATATTCATTAGGAAAGCTTGGTTTGGGAAGATCATTGTTGTCTAAACCAGACATCAACAATGGGAGAAATTCACGTAAAGTTGATTTAAGTCCTTAATATAACACCCAATATGATATATTAAGGCTAGGACCCAACAAACTATTTTATAACTTAGAAGTGGGATGCCGTAATCCAAGCTATAAAATATTTGAAGGTAGGTGAATGACGATTCACCAATTTCCACCAAGATAAACGAAATGTATTATTAGGTTTTAATTGGTTTTGAAACTCCTAGATTCTTTTGAGATTCATTGAACTTTTCAATGGCATGTTTCAATCTCGAGTGTGCCCTTCAGGTTTTGTGACTGGGATGCCGAGGATCACAAAACAAGGTGTGAAGTAACCATGCAAATATACTTGGTACCCTTAATATTTAGCCCTCAATCGATGTGTCGGTTAACCACACACGCTCCAACGATACTATGATAAACATTAAGTTACCCTTTGCCTACCTTGTTAAGTCCAGGTTAGTGTGCCGGTTAACCACACACGCTCCACTAACAGCTTAAACAAAGTGCAAAGTGTAATTTCATGGATTAGCACCTTATTCACATTTTCCTAAGTAACTAAGATTGGGAATTTATAAGTGTTTAGTTACTTAGTATTTATCATTATACTTATAATGAAGGGAGAATTATAGTCCTTGTCCTACCTGTTCGGCTAACGACCCTCCACCGGTCAAGGAAGCGGTGAGTGAGAGTGGACACCCATTAAACTGCCATTTTATAGGCAGTAACCTTATACCCCCCTTATAGACCGGCTTCGTGAATGAGGCCTACTAATGGTAAGACGACTTTATCTTATACATATCTATATAATTAAAATTATAATAATAGTATAAGGGTTGAATTTTAAACTTTTAAAATTCGAAGGTCTAGTTTGGAATTAAAGTATACATGGGGGGTAACTTTACAAATTCCAAAACTTGAGGACAAGTTTTGAAACCTTTCAAAACTCTTGGATTTTTCATAACTTATGAGTTTAATTAAGGTTTAATGAAAAAAAATTCAAGTTCCATAACTTGAGGACAAGTTATGGAAGACATTAAATCATTTAATGATGACATTAAAAATAATGACTCTTCTATTTTCATAACCTATGAGACTTAATGACACTTTAAAAAGAAAAACTCTTCACTTTCCATAACTTGAGGACAAGTTATGGAGTTCATAAAAACCATTAAGATCAAATATTCCAATTAACACAATAATCAAATAATTTTTCTATGATCTAGATTAAACTCATAAGTAAAGATAATCCACATCAACAATTTTCAAGAAATTAGATAATCATATAAACTAATACAAATCTTGAAACTTTGACAATTATCCTTTGAAGACTCTTGGAATTCATAACCTAAAGAGTTAATAAATGAGACATTTCACATCCATAACTTATGGAAGTTTCAAAACTCTTAAGATCATAACTTTAAAAAAAAATTTGAGTTCCAAAATTTTATGACAAAAATTGTAACTCCTTAAAACCATTTAGATCAAACTTTTAAAACAAATAAAATAATCATATCATTCTATCTTTTAATAAATTGACCTAATTCAACTCTTGTAGTAAAGTAACTTAAATTTTATAAATAATTAATTTTTCATAAAATCAAGTAATTATCATAAAATTTGACAAACTTCATGTTTTTTTTTCTTTTTTTTCCTTCAACTTGAAAAAAAAATACATTTGCATCAAATATAATAGAAAACAACCCATGGCTCTGATACCACTGTTGGGTTTTAGTATACTACAACATCCTATGGTGCACATACAACCCTAAATACCTTGGATCTATGTTTTCTCTATTATACATGCAAATGGTTTCCAAGGCATTAAACCTATAACTAGCATGCATTTGACATAAACCATATAATATACTAGTTAGGGAAACATACCTTTTATGTGGCTTGAAGTCTTGATGTATTTGGCCTTAAGAGCTTAGCACCAATAGTATGAAATGCCTCAAATGGAATCACAACACACCTAGGACAAAGGTGGCTCTTGAGAGAGAATTTCATGCACCAAAACACCTCCATATTTCTCTAAGAAAAGAAGTGGTGATTTTGGCTATGGAGTAACCTATTTATATGTAGGATTCCAAGGGTCATGGGTATAACCCATAATCCATACCCATGGGTTTTATGATCCATGGTTCATGTGGCCCAACTCTTTATGTATCCATACATAAACTTGGTCCAACATGGATCATAAGCCCAACACATATAAATATAACTAATTATCATAATTAGTCCCCATAGATTTAATTAGTCTCTTTTGATCACTAAATTAATTCCAAATTAATTCTTGATCAATACTAATTAAAACATATGATTTCATATTAATATATTATAACTTATAATATATTAATAAACCATAAATAACCTTCTCTCAAAAGTCCATCCTAACAAATTGTCCTGATGATATGCAACCCAAATGGACCATGCTACTCTCGGGTCAAGTACATACCAATAATAGTTATGGGCTTAGACATCTAATCCAACATATTTATATTCACTTTTGTTCTCTTTTATAGCCGGTATCGAAGGATAGATATCTCGAACAAAGAAATTAAATAAATGAGTAATTACTTCAAAAGATTTCTTTTTAAAGATATTGCACAAAAGATCTTCTGAAAAAGGCTATATAGAGAGCCTCTAAAAAAGGCTGTATATTCCTTTCCTTGTTTGACTAACTTTTTTGTTGTATTTTTATATTATTTATTATTATTTTTCTACCATTATAAAGAATTGATGGTGAACTTTATAGTTCTAGACTTCAACTTAACTCTATGATACAGAAGTTTAAACCACTTCTTGTTGATGAGTTAACACTGTTTATGATTCACGCTGATTTCACCTCAGTGTGATTGAAAAAATCCATTCTTTCCTTAAATTATTCTTAATAAAACTTCACGATTCATTGTAATATACCACACATTGATAAAAGTTTGAAACGTTGTGCCGATGGTTAGTCTATGTACTATAGGCTGTCACACGCACCAACCCATTCTTGCTCTTATATTCTTCTTTAAAGTTTTATGATTCAGCGTAATGTACCATATTCTGATGAGAGCTTGACAAATCAATGACGATGGTTAAGCTAAAACACCACAGCTTATCACACGCATCAAACCATTCTTTCCATAAATTTTTCTTTAGAAGTTTATGATTCATCGTATGTTACCAGACGCTGATGAGAATTAGAAAAAATCTATGCCAATGGGTATATTATTGTATGTGATATATTACATGCACCTACCCACTCTTTTCAACAATTCTTTTATTAAGAAATTAATTATTCATTATATTAGCCATACACTGATAAAACTCCGATATTCTTTGCCGATGGGTACATTTTATACCGGAATGTATTACATGCAACATATCACTCTTGCCCTTTTCTTCTAATAAGAGTAATTAATGAGTCAGCATATGAAACCACACGCTGATGAAATCTCGCAATACTATGTCAGTGAATGATAGTTTAAGCCAATACTATCAAGAGACATCACAATCTTACTATACTACAAGCTACAACAACTTTATTCATGTGTTTACTTCTGATGTCAAAAGGGGGAGATGATCTATACAGAAAAGCACAATCTAAGGGGGGAGTCGAGTCAAGCTAATTTCAACATTCTCAGCTAGTTGAGTCAAGCTGATCCACATTTTCAGTCACATTTTCAGCCCAACTTGTCACCTTCACATATTCATCCGCTCTTCACCTTCACATATTCATCCGCCGTCCGATACGATTCATAAATGTTACCTCAACTGCTTGATAAATCATGTATCTTCTCAGGGGGGAGCATTAGTTAAAGATGAAGAGTTAAAACTGTTGGGTTTTAGTATACTACAACATCCTATGGTGCACATACAACCCTAAATGCTTTTGATCTATGTTTTTCTCTAATTATACATGCAATAAATATCCAAAGCATAAGCCTACAACTAGCATATGATTTGATGCTTGAATCATAAAATATAGTAAGAATAATTACCTCTTTGTTGTAGCTTGATGTATTTGGCCTTTAAAAACTTAGCACCTCAAATGTGATGCCTCAAACGGTTCACAACACACCCTTGAACCATTGGATGATTTGAGAGAGATTACTAGGCACACAAATTGGTTATGAACTCCAAGAACACCTGTTGTAAACGATTTTGGCCATGGGGTTATGTATATATATATATATATATATATATATATATATATATATATATATATATATATAGGAATCCAAGAGTCATTGGTAAACCCTAATCCATACACTTTGGGTTATGATCCATATTTCATGTGGGCTAACTCTTCATGAAAACTTACATAAACTTAGTCCATTATGGATCATTAGCCCAAATAATATATATATCATTGATTTACATAATCAGTCCCCGTTAATTTAATTAGTCTCTTTTGATCACTAAATTAATTCCAAATTAATTCTTGATCAATACTAATTAAATAATATGATTTAATATTAATATATTAGAACTTATAATATATTAATAAATCATAAATAACCTCTTGCTCAAATATCCATCCACAAATTGTCCTGGTGATATGCAACCTGAATGGACCATTCAAGTACATATCAATTATAATTATGGGCTTAGACACCTAATCTAACAGTCTCTTACTTGGATAAGTCTAATAACTGTTATTGCAAGTACGACTCCAAAATCAAGACTAGCAATCGTAGCTCTTAAAAGTTGATGTCGAACTCTGACCTAGTCAATGACGCGTCCATTAGATAAGGGATCATATATTCCTCCATTCTACAAGATATCATATGGACTGAGACATGGATTATAATCATTCTCTCTGTCCATCTGTTGTTTCCCGATTTCCGATTTATGACAACTGACTAACTGAACAAATCAAATCAGTCCAGGCTTGGCCAAGCGCTTAGGGTGTCATCACTAAATCATCGAGGGGCCCACATATATCGCTTTTATCCCTCTAAGGGTAAAAGGAATGGATAAACTTCGACTCATATGCTTGCTATATTTACTCATCAAATCACACACAACAATGCGTTTTATAACACCAAGTTACTGGTGCGTTTACGCATCATCAAAGTGCAACCGATTTGTAAGCTACAACTCACTCGTATCTGTTTTAAGAATATAAGATATTATCGTCTCACAATCACTTGTGATAAAATCCATGAAGTGATTCAGATGAGCGTGGGTTTAATCCAATACTCGAATCTTATTCCAGGAGTACTCATGAACACTGCAGCAAACTTGTGCTATGTCTAAAACACTTAGACAATCTACAGTCAGATTCATGACAGTCTAGCTTCAATACCAACTTCCAAAGTATGATCGAATGTGGATAGTTTGAATAACCTAGTTATTCGGGAAGTCAAAACATGCAAAGTGAAACACAAGAATAATTGAATCCAATATGGTCTCATAACTTATGAATATAAATAAAACACCTTTTATTTAATCACCATATTGATTACACATTATTCATTGTATAATGTTTCGATTAATCAACTTATTACTTGAATTAAAACAACAGTTATGTCATGCTCCAAGTATGCACACTACGTTTGCCTATGGTCCTTTCTTTGTGAAATAGATCAATAAACAACATTTCAATGATGCTCATTTCACAATTCCAAATCCTTATCGAAAATGTAAGAATACCAAATTCTTGCCATTTGCTAAAATCTATTAGATTCTAAACTTATATGCAATGATCCTCTTGTAATGACTATGCACAAAAGTCACAGAGACTTGGCAACAGACATTACAAAGAATTCCAATGGAGAGCAATTCCATGGAAACGAAGTCTCACATTCAAAGTACATTCCTTTGAACATCCTTCTTGCATTAAGTTTTCTAATCTTACCCAAATTTAAAGAATAACTTCCACTTATGGAAACATTTTCATATTCCCATTTTGACTATCACTTCTGAACAAGAGTTGCCTCTTTTCAGAATATGTCAATATGGTCCTTTCCAAAATTAAGAATATACTTCCAACTGTCCATTAGCAACCAATCTTTGGTAAACCTCAGATTGTCCTCGACAATTGCTTAACCATTTTAGTCATATCTCGTTCTAGTCCCTTTTCCCTCTTAATGCCCTAGGCATTTGGAAAATTAGAACTATATGTAATCGATCCTATATCTGAATCATATGGAATACGATTCATAATGTCTCGCATAAAGACATGATACTTTACCAGTCTTTCACTATAATATTTCCACATATGGAATTTCCTTATGTTGAATCATTTCAACATAACACTCACATATGTCTATGACTAAATTCGATGAAAATCTCAATCTAAGCTTTTAGATTCGAAATGAAGTATGAATTCCTCTCCTTTAATTATAGCAAAACAACTTTTTCAAACCCTGCAACTTTGCGCATTGAAACTTTTGTTTTCTATAATTAACATTGCTAATTCGCAACACTTACCATAATAATTATGCTCCCACTAGCATAATAATTATTATCTCACTAGCATAACACTTATGCTCCCACTAGCTTTGACATATACCCAGAAATCAGTTGTACTTCTAGAAATCAATACTTGTTGACTTTCTTACCAAAGTTCAGATTTCTGATACAAGATGCTTCGATAAGACTTTATCTAGGCTCCTCAAACTTATACACCTTTCCTTAGATAGCTCACATATGTTTCTAAACAATTTTAGTACTTATAGCAATAAGTCTCAAATGTTTAGACCTTTTGCCATTTCTCACAATTCAAACTATGAAGAGGGATTCCGTAATCATAATTGAATTTGAGAATGCAAATATCACAATTGCTAACTCATTAAAATCTACTTAGTGAAAGCGTTTCCTCACAATCATTTTCATGAATTGGAGAGAAACCTTATAACACTTAGATTTTATGGTATATGTGTTCCTATCCATGTGAATTTGTCATAACCATAATCACAAGACAAGGTTGGTGACAAATCCAAACTCATATGGACTGAACTTGTTCAATCTTAATTTCTTGCCACTTGGTAGCACAGGGCCTGCCATTGCTTCCAGGTTGTTATGCAAACAATTGAGAACTCATAGAACTCACATGCATAGTCAAATTTAACTGGAATGGGCACAGAAACAAGAATATGTCAACACGATAGGTTACAAACCTCAAGTCGTGTGCTAGTGATTAACAATAGATTCACTCTTGAGTAGTTCTTGAAACTTTCAAGATCCTTAAGACTCCCACTGACCTCTTGACATATAAGACTCTCTTTTTCAAGAAACATTACTTGACAAACAAATATTCAAGAGTTAGTGCGGTTTCTTATCAAGACAAACACTTCACACAATTGGTCTTAATTGGTCTCTGTCTTATCCAAAACATCACAACTTACCAATTTCAAATGTACAAGAGTAAGAAACATTTTACTCTACATTTGATAAGTGTTATAAACATTTCTTAAGATTTTGTCACTCAAGTTACAATCTTGGAGTATGACTCTAAGACTTGATTTTGGAACGAAGTATGATTTATCATCCTGATTAACAATTTCAACAATTCACGATTCCTCTTCTCAGCCATACAAATGCACTAAGATGTCCTTAGAGAATCAATTGTGATATGGTTTCATAATCACTAAGATAATCATAAAAAACGATACTCAAGTACTCTCCCTTCTTTTCAGATTGGAGAAACTTTTATCTTTCTGCCTAATTTGATTCTTCTTATTTGTTCTGCTATACATTGAAACTTTTCCAATGGTTCAGAATTACACTTAATCTTGTAAGCATAACCATATTTACTAAACTTTAGTAAATCATAACGAATAGTCTTATGGATCTTTATGGTGGACCTGATCAGTGCAAAACCAAGTGTACCCGATCCCTTAGTCCTTCACTTGACTCACATATGTGAACAAGGAATTAGTCTTAATTTCCCAAAGATGAAGTTCTCATTCATCACACAATACAAGTTGCATGATTCCAAGTTTCTATCCAACTGAAACTTGGGTGATGAGAATCTTTCCTTATTTGGTAAATTATGACACTACCACAAACAAAACAATCAAATGCATTTTCCAATGTTGCTATCAATTGAAACATATAAACAACAATTTTCACAAATGTCATTGCAAGGAGACTTAAAATAAAAAAAACAAAATTTTTCTTTATTTACAAAATGCGGAAAACTTTTCCTTATAATGCAATTACAAGTGAGAACTATGTTGTTATCTATTCCTAAGCAATCTATCACAACTCTTAAGCAACAACTCAAAATTCTGATCATCGAACCATGCGATCGAAATCCATCTCTTCGCGATCAAAATCAACTTGCTTTTCCTTTAAGCTTCCTTTCTTTTCTTCGATTCTACAAAACATCAAAATGTAATTACATTACATCATGTATTAAGAATCTCCAAATAGGAACTTAATAGAGTTAGACAGTGGACTTTACCTGAAGTAGAGTCAAACATTTTGACTTTACCATCCTTGTGATCTTTCAGGTAAATATGACAGCTTCGCAACCAGTGCCCCTTCTCTTGGCAATAGAACCATATGGTCTCTTTGGGAATGGTACACGGGACTATCTCAGACTTAGCCTTTCTCTTTACCATTTGGTCAAATGACTTGACCATGGCCGATCCTTTTCCATTGGGAAGAGAAAGCTTTTCAGGACTTCCAATGTTACCATTGTCAATGTCCATGGAAGTTTGGGAAGTAGATCTTCCAACCAAATTTGCATTACCAGTACGCCAAATCATTGCTGATTCAGCAGCAATTAGCAAATAGGTAAGATCAATAAGGGTCACATCGTGGTCTGTCATATAGTAGTCTTTAACAAACTGACTATACGACTCGGGAAGTGACTGAAGAACCCAGTCAACAGCCAACTTCCTCGACACAACGAATCCTAACATTCCCATCCTGTCAATGTGTGACTTCATCTCCAAGACATGTTCACACACAGACCTTCCATCTTGGTGTTTGCTAGCCAATAGGGCTTGAGTGACCTTGAACTTTTCAAGTCTTTGAACTTGTGGGTTAGGGAGAACTATTGGAGGATGAAGTGAAGTTCCACTACATCACGAAGAAGGGATTAATCTTTCACCTTGATCGTCTTGTGGAATATCATCTTTATGAAGAAATCTTTTTCCAAAAGGATAAGGTAGACCATAGTTGTCAAAACTAGACATCTATAAGGGAGAAATTCAAGTTAAGTTGATTTAGGTCCTTAATATAACACCCAAATGAAATATTAAGGCTAGGACCCAACACAATATTTTACAATTCGGAAGAGGGATGCTGTAATCCAATTGAAAAGTATTTGAAGGTAGGTAAATGACGATTTACCAACTTCCACCATGAAAAACGAAATTAATTATTAATTTTTAAATGAATTGAAATTCCTAGATCCTTTGAGATTCATTGAACTTTTCAATGGCATGTTTAAATCTCGATTATGCCCTTCAAGTTTGTGACTGGGATGCCGAGGATCACAAACAAGGTGTGAATAACCATGCAAATTAGATAGGTACTCTCGATGTCATTTATCACCTAATCAATGTGTCGGTTAACCACACACGCTCCATTGATCTATGACAAACATCGAGCTACCCTTTGACACTCTTGTTAGTCCAAGTTAGTGTGCCGGTTAACCACACACGCTCAATTAACGACTTGGCAAGGTTCAAAGTGCAATTTCATGGGTTAGCACCAAATTCACATTTTTCCTAGGTAACTAAGATTAGGAATTTATAAGTGTTTAGTTACTTGGTATCTTCATTATAATTTTAATGATAATTAATGCCCTATCCTACCTGTTCGGCTAACGACCCTCCACCAGTCAAGGAAGCGGCGGGTCAGAGTGGACACCCATTAAACCACCATTTTATAGGCAGTAACCTTATACCCCCTTATAGACCGACTTCGTGAATGAGGCTTACTAACGGTAAGACTGACTTTTTACTTATACATATATAATATATTAAACTTTTAATTTTATATAGTATAAGGGTGTATTTTAAACTTTTAAAATACTAGATGGTTTAATCTATTAATAAATTATACTCTTAATTTAATTAAACTTAAACCATGTCATTATGAAATTATTAATTCTCTTTTAATTAAATACTTTAATTAATTTAATAAAGTCCATAAGGTGCAATTTGAACTACTCAAATACTTCAAGGTTCTAAATATAAAAATTCAAAATTAAAAACTATTTAATTAATTTTTTTAATTTATGAACCCAAGAGTTACACCTTTTTAATTACAAGAGTTTCTTAATTTGAGACATTTCAAATACCAAAACTTGAGAGCAAATTTTGTAACTCTTGAAAAACCTTTAATTTCCATAACTTATGAGTTTAATGTGGTTTCTATGGAAAAACTTTTCATGTTCCATATCTTGAGGACAAGTTATGGAGGACTTTAAAGAACATTTAGATCAATATTTTAACAAATAAAAAAAATTTATCTATGATCTAGTTAAACTCATAAGTCAAGACAATTCATATCAACAATTTACAAGAAATTAGCCTAATATAAATCTTGAAATTTTGACAATTATCTTTTGATTGGATGGGTATAATCATTACCATACCAACAAAATCAAATTTTATGAACTAAAATATTTTGTGGTAATGATCCTAATCCAAAACAGGCCAAAAATCCCAAAAAACTGCTGTCTGATCATCCAACTCGTCGAGCCTAACTATGGACTCGTCGAGCCCAACTATGGACTCGTCGAGTTCAAGGAAAAAAACAACCTACTCGTCGAGTCCAATCATGTACTCGTCGAGTAGGTGCTGTCAGAACAGTTTTTCAGCTTTGAAAATAAGCCATGCATTAAATATAATAGAACACAACCCATGTCTCTGACACCACTGTTGGGTTTTAGTATACTACAACATCCTATGGTGCACATACAACCCTAAATGCTTTGGATCTATGTTTTTCTCTAATTATATATGCAATAAATATCCAAAGCATAAGCCTACAACTAGCATATGATTTGATGCTTGAATCATAAAATATAGTAAGAATAATTACCTCTTTGTTGTAGCTTGATGTATTTGGCCTTTAAGAACTTAGCACCTCAAACGTGATGCCTCAAACGGTTCACAACACACCCTTGAACAATTGGATGACTTGAGAGAGATTACTAGGCACACAAATCGGTTATGAACTCCAAAAACACTTGTTGTAAACGATTTTGGCCATGTGGTTATGTATATATATGTAGGAATCCAAGAGTCATGGGTAAACCCTAATCCGTACACTTTGGGTTATGATCCATATTTCACGTGGGCTAACTCTTCATGGAAACTTACATAAACTTAGCCCATTATGGATCATTAGCCCAAACAATATATATATCATTGATTTACATAATCAGTCTCCATTAATTTAATTAGTCTCTTTTGATCACTAAATTAATTCCAAATTAATTCTTGATCAATTCTAATTAAATAATATGATTTCATATTAATATATTAGAACTTATAACATATTAATAAATCATAAATAACCTCTTACTCAAATATCCATCCACAAATTGTCCTGGTGATATGCAACCCAAATGGACCATGCTACTCTCGGGTCAAGTGCATACCAATTATAGTTATGGGCTTAGACACCTAATCCAACAAAAACTTCGTTCTTATTCTCAGGCGGAGCACAAGATAAATAATTCATTGAAGATTAGTTTTGACATCATCAGATAGGGGAGATTGTAAGGTCACACTTTATGATCTGATGAGCCAAACACTCTACCATGTACTCGACAACCAGCGTCAGCGTATCAAGCATATCAACATCAGCGCTTAGTATAGCGTAATTATTCTATTGTAACCTTTGTATATTAGGTAATGATAAAGATAAGCATAGAATAGATCATAGATCCGATATCTTTGTTATAAGATCGGTTCTTAGTATAAATTAGACGCAATCCCTTCAATCAAGGGATATACATGTATATATTAGTATACAATCTTGCAACATCCATAAAATTCACAAAAATTTTAAACTTTTTTTCAAACATCCAAAAACCACCATTTATTACAAATTGTTTACAAAATAGTTTGTCATCAGAGTAATCCCAGAAATCATAACATAAAATATGAGGAGGTGCACGATCAAGCCTTCGCCTTCCCGCGATCATCCGAAGTATCTGAAACAAAATCCACAACTGTAAGCACGAAGCTTAGTGAGTTCCCCCAAAGCACCAACACACACAAAATAACACATATCACAAACAGCATACTACGGGTCTAATCAACCATCGAGTTGGAATACCCCAGGCCCCTCAACCATCGGGTTGGAATTCTCACATACTATGGGTCGAATCAACCATCGGGTTGGAATACCCCAAGCCCCTCAACCATCGGGTTGAAATGCCAACATAATATGGATCCAATCAACCATCGGTTTGGAATACCCTAGGCCCCTCAACCATCGGGTTGGAATGCCAACATACTATGAGTCCAATCATCCTCGGGATGGAATACTTGTTGGATTAATGTCTAAGTCCATAACTATATTTGGTATGTACTTGACCCGACCCGGCATGGTCCATTTGGGTTGCACTTCACCGGCACAATTTATATGGATAGTCTTTTGAGAATAGTATATTTATGATTTATATTAATATATTATAAGTTCTAATATATTGATATATAATCATATTATTTAATTAGTATTGATCAAGAATTAATTTATAATTAATTAAGTGATCAAAAGGAACTAATTAAATATGGACTCTTAGATATATATGTGTAGTGGGCCAAGTTCATTTAGGTTGGGCTAAGTCTTCATGGATAGTCCATGGAGCTTTAACCCATGGATCCTAGGAAATGAAAGGTCATCGGTATTAGGGTTTAACCCTAATCATCCACACTATATAAAGGGTCTTATGGTTCATGAAATTAGACTAGTGGCTAGTGTGGATACACTAAAGAGGGCAATAACCGATTTCATAAGTGTGAGCCAAGTATCCATATTCTCTAAAGGTTTTCCAAGGTGTTTTGGTGATTTGTGATTCCACTTGAGGCTTCCACACTATTGGGGCTAAGCTCTTAAAGTTCAAGACTTCAAGCTTCATTAAAAGGTATGTATTCTAACTTGTTATATTACCCAAGTATCAAGGATTGTATGCTAGATAGGGTAATACCTTGGAATATTCATATTTGCATGTATACTAGAGAAAACATAGATCCAAGGTATTTAGGGTTGCATGTACACTTAGGAGTGTTAGAATGCTCAAAACCCAACAGTGGTATCAGAGCCATGGGTTGTTTTCTGTTATATTCATGCAAATGTTTGATTTTCAAAGTTGAAAAAAAAAAAACATGAAGTTTGTCAAATTTTAAGATAATTACTTGTTTTGTGAAAAACTAATTATTTGTAAAATTTGAATCATTTGCTATATGAGTTGAATTAGGTCAAATTTAGTAAAAGATAAAATGATATGATTATTTTATTAGTTTTAAAAGTTTGATCTAAATGTTTTAAGGAGTTACAAATTTTGTCATAAAATTTTGGAGCTCAAAAGTTTTTTTTAAAGTTGTGATCTTAAGTGTTTTGAAACCTCCATAAGTTATGGATATGAAAGTTTTTTAAAAAAAAATTGATTTAAAGTTTTTATGGAGTTACAAAATTTGGAGTTAATGTTTTAAAGAATTCCATAACTTGTTCTTAAGTTATGGAACATGAAAAGTTTCATCATAAAACAAGTATTTAACTCCATAAGTTATGGAATCCAAAGGTTTTCAAGAGTTACAAAACTTGCCCTCAAGTTTTGGAATTTGGAAAAAGCTTTTTATGAAAAAAAGAATTGAATTCTAAAACTCTTGGGTTCATAACTTAAACAATTAATTAAATGGTTTTAATTTTGAATTTAATAATTGGAATTATGATGTTTTATTGAATAATTCAAATTAACTCTTATGGACTTTATTAATAGTTAATCAAAGCGTTTAATTAAAAGAGTATTATTAAATCCATAAATAAAGATATGGTTTGAGTTTAATTAAATTAAAAGTTTAGTTTAATTAATAGATTAAACCACCAAGTATTTTAAATGTCTAAAATACACCCTTATACTATTATAATATTAAAAGTTTAATATATTATATGTATAAGAGCAAGTCGTCTTACCAATAGTAGGCCTCATTCACGAAGTCGGTCTATAAGGGGGGTATAAGGTTACTGCCTATAAAATGGCAGTTTAATGGGTGTCCACTCTCACCCACCGCTTCCTTGACCGGTAGAGGGTCGTTAGCCGAACGGGTAGGACAAGGACTATAATTCTCCCTTCATTAAAAGTATTAATGATAAATACTAAGTAACTAAACTCTTAATAATACCCAATCTTAGTTACTTAGGAAAATGTGAATTTGGTGCTAACCCATGAAATTACACTTTGCACTTTGCTTAAGTCAGTTAGTGGAGCGTGTGTGGTTAACCGGCACACTAGCTTAATTTAACAAGGTAGGCGAAGGGTAACTTAATGTTTATCATAGTATCGATGGAGCGTGTGTGGTTAACCGGCACATCGATTGAGGGGTAAATATTAAGGGTACCAAGTATATTTGCATGGTTATTCACACCTTGTTTTGTGATCCTCGGCATCCCAGTCACAAAACCTGAAGGGCACACTCGAGATTGAAACATGCCTTTGAAAAGTTCAATGAATCTCAAAAGAATCTAGGAGTTTCAAAACCAATTAAAACCTAATAATACATTTCGTTTATCTTGGTGGAAATTGGTGAATCGTCATTCACCTACCTTCAAATATTTTATAGCTCGGATTACGGCATCCCTCTTCCAAGTTATAAAATAGTTTGTTGGGTCCTAGCCTTAATATTTCATATTGGGTGTTATATTAAGGACTTTAGATCAACTATCTTGAATATCTCCCAAAAAGATGTCTGGTTCAGACATCTATGATCCTCCCAAATCTCTTGGAACTTCACTTCCTCCACCTCCTCCAATTATTCTTCCTAACCCACAAGTTCAAGGTCACTCAAGCCCTATTGGCAAGCAAGGTCTATGTGTGATCGCATCTTGGAGATGAAGTCACATATTGACAAGTCGGGAGATTTGGGTGTCAAACTCTTGAGAAAGTTGGTGGTTCAATCACTTTCTAAGTCATATAGTGAATTCCTTTGGGACTACTATGAAAGAGACTATGACATGACCCTTAATGATCTTATCTATTTGCTTGGTGCTGCTGAATCAGCAATAATTTGGAGCACTGGGAGAGCAAATTTGATTAGTAGATCAACTTCCCAAACTACCATGGACATTGACAATGGTAGATTGGATATCTAGAAAAGCCTTCTCTTCCCAAGGAAAGGGATTGACCATAGTCAACTAGGTTGACCAAATGGTAAAGAGAAAGGCTAAGTCTGCGATAGTCCCATGTACCATTCCCAAAGAGTCCCTATGTTTCTAATGCCAAAGGAAGGGGCATTGATTGCGAAGCAGCCTATTTACCTGAAAGATCATAAGGTTGATCAAGTCAAGAAGATTGACTCTACTTCAGGTAAAGCCCACTATCTAACTCTGTTAAGTTTCTATTCTAAGATTCTTGTTACATGATGTGACTGGGTCACATGTTGATGTTTTAAGAATCAAAGAAAAGTGAAGAAACTTAAAGGAAGTATATGCTGATTCTGATCGCGAAGATGGATCTCGATCGCATGGTTCTGTGATCAGAATTTTGAGTGTTTGCTTAGGAGTTATGATATATTGCTTAGGAATAGATAACAACAAAGTTTTTCATGTGCTTTTGCACTGTAAGGATAGTTTTTCCGCAAAGTTTTTAAAATAAAAGAAAAAAAAATTTATTTTATTTATTTTAAAATATCCTTACAATGGAATTTGTGAAAAGGAAAAAAATTGTTGCTTATATGATTCCATTAATAGCAAGAGTGGAAATATGAATTTGATTCTTTCATTTGTGGTAGTGTCTAAATTTTCCAAATAAGGAAAGATTCTCATCACCCAAGTTTCAGTTGGATAGAAACTTGGAATCATGCAAGTTGTATAGTATGATGAATGAGAACTTTCAAGCATTGGAAAATTAAGACTAATTACTTGTTCACATGGATGTGTGAGTCAAGTAAAGGACTAAGGGATCGAGTACACATTCTTGTGCACTGATCAAGCCCACCACAAATGTAACTTGAGTGACACATCTTAAAGAAGGTTTATTAACACTAGTGAAATGTAAGAGTAAAAGGTTTTCTACTCTTGTACATTTGAATTTGGTAAGTTGTGATGTTTTGGATAAAATAGAGACCACACTATCTCTTGAATATTTGGCAAGAAAGTCTTATAGGTCAAGGAGACAGTGGGAGTCTAAAAGATCCTGAAAGGGTTTCAAGCAGTAATCAAGAATAAAACCTGTATTTCATCACTAGCACACAACTAGAGGTTTATAACCTATCGTGTTGACATTTCTGTGCCCATTCCAGTTAAGTTGGCTATATATATTTGAGTTCTACATGTTCTCAATTGTTTGCATAACTACTTGGAAGCGATGGTAGGCCCTTGTGCTGCCAGGTGGCAAGAGGTTAAGATTGCACAAGTTCAATCCATATGAGTTAGGATTTGTCACTAACCTAGTCTTGTGATTATGGTTTGACAAATTCACATGGATAAGAACACATACACCATAAAATCTAAGTGTCATAAGGTTTCTCTCCGATTCATGAAAATGATGGTGAGGAAATTCTTTCACTAAGTAGATTTTAAGTAGATAGCAATTGTGATATTTGCAGTTCTCAAAGTCGTCAGTGGAGCGTGCGTGGTTAACCGGCACACTAACATTGACTTATGAGAAATGGCAAAAGGTCTAAACAATTGAGACTATGATTATGGCATCCTTTTTCATAGTTCTAAAATTGTTTAGACACACCTGTGATCTATCTAAGATAAGGTGTATGATTTTGATAAAGTCTTATCAAAGCAATCTAGTATCAGAAATCTGAACTTTGGTAAGAATGTCAATAAAGTATTGACTTCTAGAGGTCCAGCTGTTTTCTGGATACATGTCAAAGCTAGTGGGAGCATAAGTGTTATGCTAATAATCATCATGTTAGTGGGAGCATGATAATTATGTTAATTATAGAAAACAAAAGTTTCAATTTGTAAGGTTGCAGGGGTTGAAAAAGTTGTTTTGCTATAATTAAGGGAGAGGAAATTATACTTCATTTCAATTCTAAAAAGCTTAGATTGAGTTTATAATCATTCTAAAGAGCTTATATTGAGATTTTAATCACCTTTAGTCAAGAATATATATATGAATTTCATGTTGGATTGGTTCAACTTAAGAAAATTCTATATATTGCGTTCTCAAAATTCGATTATGATTACGGCATCCCTTTTCATAGTCAAATTTTGAGAATAGGCAAACAAAAAAATTATTATGGCAAAAGACTGGTCTAGAACCATGTCTTTATGTGAAACTTCATGAATCGTGTCAAATTTACTTTGGGTACAAGATCGATTACATGTGCTATAATATTTATCCTTTCTGAATTTTCCAAATGCCTTAGGGCATTAAGGGGAACAATGTCTAGAATTGGATATGACTAAAGTGATTAAGCAATTGTCGAAGACAATCTAAGGTTTACCAAAGATTGGTTGCTCAAGGATAGTTGGAAGTATACTGTTTAATATTGGAAGGACCATATTGACATAGTGTGAAAAGAGGCAACTCTTGTTCAGAAGCGGTAGTCAAAATGGAAATATTGAGTTGTCTTCATAGGTGGAAGCAATTTGTGTAAGGTTAAAGAAACTTAATGCAAGAAGCATGTTCAAAGCAATGCGCTTTGAGTTTGAGACATCGTTTCCATGGAATTGCTCTCCATTGGGATACTCTGTAATGATTGTTGCCAAGCCTTTGTGGCTTTGTGCATAATCATTACAAGAGGAACAGTGCATATAAGTTTAAAATCTAAACAGATTTCGATAAATGATAGGAATTTGGAATTCTTACATTTAGGACAAGGATTTGGGATTGTGAAAAGAGAATCATTGAAATTATGTTCAATTGATCTAGTTCACAAAGAAAAGGACCATAGACAAACATAGAGTTCATACTTGGTGTATGGCAAAGCTATTGTTTAGAAAACATAGTGTACATGCTTGGAGCATGGGACACCTAGTGTTTTAATTCAAGTATAAAGTTGATAAAACCGACACAATGAATAATGAGTAATCAGTATGGTGATAAATAGAAAGTGTTTTATTTATATTCATAGGTTTTGATACCATATTAGATTCATTTATTCTTGTGTTTCACTTTGCATGTTTTGACTTCCATAATAACTAGGTTATTCTTCCGGATTGACTAAGTTATTCAAACCATCCACAGTCGGTCATATGTTGGAAGTAGATATGAATCAAGACTGTCATGGGTTGGCTTGTAGAGGTCCAAGTTGGTGGACAAAGTTGTGCTACAACACTCATGAGTGCTCATAAGTTCTGAGTATTGGATTCAACCCGCGCTCATTTGAATCACTTCATGGATTTTATCACGAGTGATCATGAGATGATAATATCTTATATTCTTCAAACCTAGAGATATGAGTTGTTACTATGAGTTGGTTGTACATTGATTGCACGAAAACGCATTCGGTAACTCGATGTTATAAAACGTGCCTTTGTGTATGATTCAACAAGTAGTAGAACAAGTCATATTAGTCGAAGTTTATCCATTCCTTTTACCTTCGGGATAAAAGCGATATCTGTGGGCCCCTCGATGATTTAGTGATGACACATGTGAGTGTTTGGCCAAGCGAGGACTGATTTGATTTGTTCAATCAGTCATTCATCATAAATCGGAAATCGGGAAACAACAAATGGACAGAGAGAATGATTATAATCCATGTCTCAGTCCATATTATATCTAGAATGAAGGAATATATGATCCCTTATCTAATGGACAAGTCATTGACAAAGGTCAGAGTTCGTTGACAAGATCAGAGTTCGACAGTGGCTTTAAGAGCTACGATTGCCAGTTGGTTTTTGAAGTCATACTCAATAATAGTTTTAGACATATCCAAGTGGGAGACTGTTGGATTAATGTCTAAGTCCATAACTATATTTGGTATGTACTTGACCCGACCCGGCATGGTCCATTTGGGTTGCACTTCACCGGCACAATTTATATGGATAGTCTTTTGAGAATAGTATATTTATGATTTATATTAATATATTATAAGTTCTAATATATTGATATATAATCATATTATTTAATTAGTATTGATCAAGAATTAATTTATAATTAATTAAGTGATCAAAAGGAACTAATTAAATATGGACTCTTAGATATATATGTGTAGTGGGCCAAGTTCATTTAGGTTGGGCTAAGTCTTCATGGATAGTCCATGGAGCTTTAACCCATGGATCCTAGGAAATGAAAGGTCATGGGTATTAGGGTTTAACCCTAATCCTCCACACTATATAAAGGGTCTTATGGTTCATGAAATTAGACTAGTGGCTAGTGTGGATACACTAAAGAGGGCAATAACCGATTTCATAAGTGTGAGCCAAGTATCCATATTCTCTAAAGGTTTTCCAAGGTGTTTTGGTGATTTGTGATTCCACTTGAGGCTTCCACACTATTGGGGCTAAGCTCTTAAAGTTCAAGACTTCAAGCTTCATTAAAAGGTATGTATTCTAACTTGTTATATTACCCAAGTATCAAGGATTGTATGCTAGATAGGGTAATACCTTGGAATATTCATATTTGCATGTATAATAGAGAAAACATAGATCCAAGGTATTTAGGGTTGCATGTACACTTAGGAGTGTTAGAATGCTCAAAACCCAACAATACTCTGGGCCCTCAATCATTGGGTTGGAATACCCCGGCCTGTTGGCTTACGCACAAAGCAGTGAAGCCTCATCCACCATTTAAACATGTGCACATATAACAAATAATCATATAACGG
This sequence comes from Lactuca virosa, assembly GCF_052849685.1. Classification (NCBI taxonomy): domain Eukaryota; kingdom Viridiplantae; phylum Streptophyta; class Magnoliopsida; order Asterales; family Asteraceae; genus Lactuca; species Lactuca virosa. The sequence goes on along the minus strand of NC_136427.1, from coordinate 289,194,385 downwards.
TCTACAACCAGTCAAACAGATCTAACATATCACTAACAATAACAACATCCAATCTACCAGGATACAGATCATGACAGCATAGCAACATCCTATCTACCAGGATACCGATCTAACAGATCATAACAATATTCAATCATACGACGAATCAGGATAACAATCCAAAGGGTCGGACTTGTTGCCTTAGACCCTGTTAGTACATTGAGGAAAACTCACCTCACAAGCACCACTAATTGATAAGGTCAAACTCCCAAAACACAGCTCCGAACTCAACTTCCTACAACCACCATGTAACTAACTTCATTAAAATCCCGAATACAAAAAATACCCTTTAAGTCAAACTTGTTCAACCATGGTCAAAGTCAGAGTCAACAATCACGGTCAATAGTCAAGGTCAACAGTCCATGTTGACCCAACTCGTCGAGTGCATCTACTGACTCGTCGAGTTCCTTCATATCTCAGAAAATCGTGAAAAGCTCGAGACAACTTGCCGAGTTACCAGAGCAACTCGTCGAGTTGTTCAGCATCCAGAAAGCGGGAAGACTCGATTCAACTCGTCGAGTTGGCTAAGCAACTCGTCGAGTTGTCCTAGTCTTAATACATTCAGTCGTTTTCCAAGCAAGTCTAGTGCCTCCAAACTATAGATCTGGTCCCCTAGGGTTGAGATACCACATAAAGCTGCAAGCTCTACGTCCATGCATGGCATCAAGGGGCTAAAACACTAAAATCAAGCTTATTAAGGGACTTAGAGAGTGAAGGAGGGAAAAGACTTGATAAAGTTGGCGACTTTAAGTCCATGGAGGCCATAAGATGTCCAGATATGAAGTCATAGCTTCATAACATGCTCAAAACCCAAAATGGGCTAATAATGGCCATAAACTTTCAATGAAGAGATCTAGCAAAGGGATGGTCAAGTTATCGACTTTATACCTTAGAATGACTGCAACAACAATGAAAATCCCGGATCTAAAGCCTTCCTCTGAATCTATCCACTTCAAGCTTCAAGTTCCTTCCAAAATAGCACCAAAGAACACTCTTTAAGCTCACACACACTCAAAATGGGGAAAGAGGTGCGATTTGGGTTTTCTATGGACTGAGGGGACGGTGAGGGAGGCTAACAATGGGTCATAAGGTCTTTAAATAAGGTGCAAAACCCTGAAAATTAGGGTTTCATGTTCAACCCTCAACTCGTCGAGTTGGGGCCTTCCAACTCATCGAGTAGACCTTAAAAGATACGCGGCCATTTAAAACTCTACACGACGAGTTAGAGCCTTCCAACTCGTCGAGTTGCCCTGAAAATGCATATATAAGGCTTTAAATTCATACCCGTAGGTTGGGATGTTACAACCCTCCCCCACTTGGACTAGGCTTCGTCTTCAAAGTCTGCTGCGGTGAACAAATCCGGATAATGCTCCCGCCTCTCGTCCTCTGGCTCCCAAGTCCACTCGGATCCCTTCCGATGCTGCCACTGTACCTTTACAAAAGGTATCTCCATGTTGCGCATGACCTTTACTTTTTTTTCTAAGACAGCCACCGGCCTCTCAACGTAGTTCAGGCGATCATCAACCCGAATGTCGCCCAATGATACCACGACATCCTCGTCCAACATGCACTTTCGCAACTGTGAAACATGGAGAGTGCTATGAATCTGAATGAGCTCCTCCGGATGATCCAGTTTATACGCCACGTTGCCAACCCTGGCAATAACCCGAAATGGCCCAATATATCGGGGAACCAACTTTCCCCTCTTCCTGAAGCGGATCACACCCTTCCAGGGTGAGACCTTCAGCAACACCATGTCACCGACCTGAACTCCAACTCAAACCGGTGTTGGTCGGCATAACTCTTCTACCGACTCTGAGCAGTATGCAATCGTTGCCTGATCTGCTGAATCATCTTAGTAGCCTGTAGGACCACATCGGTCCGCCCTATGACTCTGTGGCCAACCTCACCCCAACAGATAGGGGCACGGCATCTCCGCCCATACTCACCATCGCTAGTTTCATTCCCTTTATTCCCTAAACTGACTACTCAACCCTGAAAACCTGAAGTTCCCACCATAAACAGAATCATAGATCATACGTTGCTGCCGACAATTCTTTACTGGAAAAAAAAGATTAGATATTCTTTTAAGAGAAGGCTCATTCAAATGACCAAATTTCCAAGGATAAAATGAACAAAGGGAGGCAAACTGGGAGATGAACCCTTTTTGTGATGACAGGATAATGTTTCCTTTAGCTCCCGAACCGTCATACATATAACAACCAACTAACAAGCACAAACACTCATACATGGCCCATTCAGCCTCGGGCTGGAATACCAGGCATGCCTATGACGGGTCCAGTCATCCTTAGGATGGAATACCCTCGTATCATGCACATGTTTGGCCCAATCAACCCTTGGGTTGGAATACCAAACACGTCTTTTCCAATCGATCATAGGGTCCGATCATCCTCGGGATGGGATACCCTAGATTGGAATACCACTAGATACATAACTTGAGTCTAAACTCATAACTTGAGATTTAAGGACCTACCCTTGTATTTCGCCCAAAATCTTATGATTCATCGCAACCCCTCACTATACCTGGATACAAAGATTTTCCTTAACCACCGATGAGACTACCAATCTCACACCTGATCCAGCCACCAGGTTCCAGAACCTGGAAGACAGGGACATGCTAATCCCAACCATATGATGAATCAATCCCTAATACACTCGACCCTTGGCATGATATTACCAACCACTGCCTTAATGACCAACGGTGATCAGACCCAAAAATTTATGCGATACTACCAACTCCTCATCAGCTTAGGTGTACCCCTACCTGGAAACCACTCAAGACTATCACTAAGAGTTGATGACTTATGATGGCATCAGAGAATTCCAACTTGTGAATCACAAATCTAACAACCACTTGTGAACAACTGGAATTATTGCATACCACCTGCCGAGTTTTTCAGATACTTGACTGATACTTTCCCCAATCCTTACAGCCTCCTTTATTCAACCAACTGATTTATGACTCACCCGAACCCCAACGATGCATCCACTCCGAAAGCGCTCCAATTAGGAGAAAGGAACCCTTAAGATCACTAGGACCACAGCCTATGACTAGAATACCCTTATGTGGTCCTCAGCATAGGTCTGGATTGCCTCTGAGGCCACAGCATGAGTCTGGTATGCCCTCCCTGGACCTCAGCTCATGACTGGAATGCTCACGATATCCTATCAACAATGTAGTCGTCACATCAGTCGCCCAACATTCTGGGCCTGAAGGTACTCACCTTCCTCTATTTCCCAAAAAGGGCCTAATCAACGTCCCAAACAACACTCAACGAGTACAAAAAGACTAAACCCTACCACACATGATTCACTTTATAGAACAAGCTGTCACCCCAAGCATAAACTTACGAAATCAAATTCGCACACAACCCTCGGATAGGATAAAGGTCGCACTCTTGATCCAAACCGGAAACTAAAATCTAGGAGAACCATGCACATAATTCGAACCAAGAGCTCCAATGCCCTCTTGCTCATCGCACAAGGAGCACTCTCATGCGCATACTTCAAAAACTCATACTCTCATCCGAAGAGAAAGAAACACCAAATATAATAGACACCCCACCATAATCAAAACATAAAACATCTTCATGATCGGTCAAAACAAGACCCTATATTGGACTGAACGAATTCCATCACTACCCCACTAGCTCAAGAAGACCTTCAAGATGATCCTGAAGGTTACCAAAACCTGAGTCTGCTATGAACCAAGATCCTACTCTACCATTGAGGATAAGCACACTTGAAGACCGAAGGAACATAGAATATACTGAACAGGAGAGTAGCTGACGCACTCCTTGACCTTTAACTGGCACCACTTAAATCCTTTGGAAAATTCCTGCTGATTAACGAAATCAACGACCAATGGTCTCGAATACCTTAACACCCTAACCAGAGAAACCACAATCCACCTGGAGCTGAACATACCTGTTTCTGAAAAGGGTCCACCAACCAATATTTACCCAGCAATCTGAAAGCAGCGAACCAATCAACGAACGGACAGAACCCTTAATAAATGAGGTTCAACCTGAGAATTCCCAATTCTCCCCCACTTAGAACACTAACCACCACCCACTGGTGGTGAAACCAAAACATAACCTAAGCAACCCTTCTGGGTACAACCATACTTAACCATGAAATGAGAATCATCTGTAGAATGGTCCTCTAGAGACAGATCAAACGAATCCTATGAGGAACATGAATTACAGCTAAAGACTTCGGATCTTCCCATAATAACCACTTACAAAGCATTGGCAGCTACCGATTTACAATCCAAACATACCCTCCTAGCTTGCAATCACAAACGACAATCTGACACCTGGCCTTCCCAAATCCCAAGAATAGCTCCTTTGCTCGCATTTCAAGGTACTCGTGCCACATCAATCCACCCGCGCACCCCGGCGCTGACATACTGTCGCTAACTACTGTGACCAACTCCTTATGTCCTTTATGTTGGTGACTAAAACCATAACCCTTACCCTGGACTAGCGAATCTTTACCCTAACTTCTCATCCTTAAATGAATCTCTGAATTCTAACAATCTACAATCCCTTGATAATGAAATTCCCTGACACTTTCAATGACCTAACGACCCATGTGGAAAGACATATGAAAATTTACAACACGAAGATTAGGCAAAGCAGAGAACTAACCCAAAGATACTACTTACCCATACCCAACAAGATTCCAAAGCAACAACAAGTACCAATCAAGGACAATTTCACCATAAAATTATTACAGAATGGGGGGTTCCAGTTACATACCAGAGATTTCTTGCGGCTCGACCTTGACCTCCTCAGGAACGATGACCGTTGGAATTTGAATTCCCTCCGCCTCCAAAGTAGGACAGGTGGACCTGAAATGACTTGGTTGGTGACAGTGAAAGCATATTTGATCCTTCTTACAATCCCGTTTCACATGCCCTCTCTCTCCACACTTGTAACACCTGAACTTATGACAAGAAAATCTGTGAGTTCCCCCACACTTTCCACACACCTCCTGATTCCCCTGACTTCCAGTACCCAGGTCAGCAGCCTTAGACTCCCCGTCTTCTGCTGAAAGACCCTCCTCCTCTTTCCTAGTTGTGACCCCACAACCAGCACTCCCGCAGTAGTCATCTCAATAGCAACACCTCTCACCGTCTGCAAGGCTGAAATTTGCTCCTCGAGCTTGACGATTACCCTTCCAGAGACCCGATCCACGACACCGGGAAATTCTTGCAAAATCTGAGAAACCTCCACGGAAATCATCTTCCGCATCTGATCAATGGACAACACCGGCCTAACCTGGCCACTAGCTCCCGATCCTGATCAGGATCCCGCCTCAAGTCGACTCGACATCACCATACTGCACATAAACTAGGGAGATATTAGGTGAAACACATAACATTCCAGGGGAGCCAACTCCCAACAAAGCCCTAGGGGTTGGGACTTCCTTGCTACGCGTATGGGTCCTGTTCTTTCAGTAGTACGGGACCATACTACCTTCCACACCTACCCATATTTGTCTCAAGGATCATCACAACGCCCTAACAATACTCGCAAGCATGACTATACACTCAATCCTCACTCCCTAGAAGAGAGGCTAAACATCCCACAACTGGCCGACTGACCCCACATAATCCATCCTACCACCAGCTACCACACGACCCTCCATTGGTGTCACATAGCTATTACATGAAAATTATCACATACCACATAACTTAAACAACCCCAGGCTAAAAGATTCAGTCCCTTAACCTGAGACCATTCAACCCATGTAGTATGTGACTTAATGCATTCATTCAATAACTAATTCACACACAAAAGAGACGCACAACAATCAATGAGGTTCACTACACAAGATAAGGCATCAAATACCAGGCAATTCTATCATACAATTCCTGAGGATCCCTATTCTGTCACTAGCATGTTGTTCTAACATATCACAACATCAATAACAGTATGGTATTTTGGGGTCTACTTACTGGCTCCGGCTGTTCGTACACACCGCATCCTCCTTTAGTATTTTGAAAACCTTTTGAAATCTTTTTGAAAATATTTTCCTTAGTTTGAGACTGGATTCACACGAGTGTTCCTCCAATTCACTCAAACCAAGGCTCTGATACCAACTTGTAACATCCATAAAATTCACGAAAATTTTAAACTTTTTTCAAACATCCAAAAACCACCATTTATTACAAATTGTTTTCAAAATAGTTTGTCATCAGAGTAATCCCATAAATCATAACATAAAATATAAGGAGGTGCACGATCAAGCCTTCGCCTTCCCCCGACTATCCGAAGTACCTGAAACAAAATCCATGATTATAAGCACGAAGCTTAGTGAGTTCCTCCAAAGTACCAACACACACAAAATAACACATATCACAAACAACATACTACAAGTCCAATCAACTATCGGGTTGGAATACCCCAGGCCCCTCAACCATCGGGTTGGAATTCCAACATATTATGGGTCCAATCAACCATCGGGTTGGAATACCCCAGGCCCCTCAACCATCGGGTTGGAATGCCAACATACTATGGGTCCAATCAACCATCAGGTTGGAATACCCCAGTGCCTTCAACCATCGGGTTGGAATACCAACATACTATGACTCCAATCATCCTCGGGATGGAATACTCTAGGCCTTCAACCATCGGGTTGGAATACCCCGGCCTGTTAGCTTACGCACAAAGCAGTGAAGCCTCATCCACCATTTAAACATGTGCACATATAACAAATAATCATATAACGGTCTACAACCAGTCAAACAGATCTAACAGATCACTAACAATAACAACATCCAATCTACCAGGATACAGATCATGACAGCATAGCAACATCCTATCTACCAGGATACCGATCTAACAGATCATAACAGTACTCAATCATATGAAAAATCAGGATAACAATCCAAAGGGTCGGCCTTGGTGCCTTAGACCCTGTTAGTACATTGAGGAAACTCACCTCACAAGCAGCACTGAATGATAAGGTCAAACTCCCAAAACACAGCTCCGAACTCAACTTCCTACAACCACCATGTAACTAACTTAATTAAAATCCCGAATACCAAAAATACCCTTTAAGTCAAACTTGGTCAAAGTCAGAGTGAACAGTCACGGTCAATAGTCAAGGTCAACAGTCCATGTTGACCCAACTAGTCGAGTGCATCTACTGACTCGTCGAGTTCCTTCATATCTAATAAAATCGTGAAAAGCTCGAGACAACTCGCCGAGTTACCAAAGCAACTTGTCGAGTTCTTCAGCATCCAGAAAGCGGGAAAACCCGATTCAACTCGTCGAGTTGGCTAAGCAACTCGTCGAGTTGTCCTAGTCTTAATACATTCAGTCTCTTTCCAAGCGAGTTTAATGCCTCCAAACTATAGATCTGGTCCCCTAGGGTTGAGATACCACGTAAAGTTGCAAGATTTACGTCCATGCATGGCATCAAGGGGCTAAAACACTAAAATCAAGCTTATTAAGGGACTTAGAGCATGAAGGAGGGCCAAGACTTAATAAAGTTGGCGACTTTAAGTCCATGGAGGCCATGAGATGTCCAGATCTGAAGTCAAAGCTTCATAACATGCTCAAATACCAAAATGGGCTAATAATGGCCATAAACTTTCAAATGAAGAGATCTAGCAAAGGGATGGTCAAGGTATCGACTTTATACCTTAGAATGACTGCAACAACAATGAAAATCCTGGATCTAAAGCCTTCCCCTGAATCTATCCACTTCAAGCTTCAAGTTCCTTCCAAAAGAGCACCAAAGAACACTTTTTAAGCTCACACACACTCAAAATGGGGGAAAGAGGCACGGTTAGGGTTTTCTTTCTAATGAGGGGACGGTGAGGGAGGCTAAGAATGGGTTATAAGGTCTTTAAATAGGGTGCAAAACCCTGAAAATTAGGGTTTCATGTTCAGCCCTCAACTCGTCGAGTTGGGGCCTTCCAACTCGTCAAGTAGACCTTAAAAGATACACGACCATTTAAAACTCCACACGACGAGTTGGAGCCTTCCAACTCGTCGATTTGCCCTGAAAATGCATATATATATATATATATATATATATATATATATATATATATATATATATATATATATATATATATATATATATATAAGGCTTTAAATTCATACCCGAAGGTTGGGATGTTACAAATCTACATTAGGGTAAACCCTAATGTAGAAAGTTCGTCTTGGTGACCGTCTTTATGACAACCCGTCTTCTTAGTGAAGACAAAACCCTTTCTTGGTGAAAAAACAATTTGGAGAACTCTCTGTGTTATTTACTTTCTGTTCTTTATTTTTCTTAGATTAGTTTACGTTTGTTCTTAATACTTGAAGTGTGTCCGATCGATACAATCCTTCATTAACATACACTTCCACTGGTTTGTTTTTAAATCAAACCAAACATGCTCATGATGTTCTCTCGCGAGCAAATCTCTTGGATTCTAAACATGTCGGTACGCCTCTTGCCACTAATGATGTTTTCGTAAGCACCGACATGCATTACTTAGATCTTACTTATTATCTGTCCCTGGTTAGAGCACTTTAATATCTCACCATTACTCGACCCAATTTGTCTTATGTGGTAAATCAAGCAAGTAAGTTCTTACACTCGCCGACTGTTCAACACTCCCAAATGGTTAAACGGATTCTAAGATATGTAAAGGGCACTCTCTCTGATGGTCTTCATTTTTAATATCCTACAAAGTCTTCTTTAAGAGGATATTTTTATGTAGATTGGGTCCGATGTATAGAGACACGTCGATCGACCTATGACTATTCTATCTTTTTTGGCGGTACTCTCGTTTCATGGAGTGCAAAGAAGCAGCCCACTGTGTCACGGTCCAGTTGTGAGTCCGAATATAAAGCCATGGCAAATACAATTGCAGAATTAATCTGGACTACCCATCTTCTGCGGGACCTAAATGCATTACCTACCGGTCGACCGACTATTTTATGTGACAATTTAAGTGCTATTTTTCTTAGTCATAATCCAGTTGCTCATCGGCGGGTAAAACATATTGACATCGATTATCATTTAGTCAGAATCCGGTTGCTATTTTTCATGTAGGTCCGCCACCAATTTCGCTTGAGGAGGGGTAAACGAATATATTGTATAATAAATCTAGTATCTTTTATTTTAGTAGATAATCTCTATAAATAATTGTGGTTATCTTTTTTCCCTTTTCACCATTATATTCGTGTATGTATTTATACCCCTAAATCAATATCATAAAAATTTGTCTGGTGAAATTATTCTATCTTAACAAATTTAAGGCGTTAGATTCAAAAATATATTGTTTATATTATATGTGAATGAAGCGGTTATATGTGTGACGATCCTATTTGATTAAGTTGTAGATGTTTTTAAGTTTTTATAAAGGAGAAAGTTAGAATTGGAAGTTGACTTGTGTTTTATTTAAAGGGCAAACTTTTTAAAATATAAATTATTATATACGATTCAATTCTTTAAAAATCAGTTATTTAAAAAATAATTTAAACTCATAAATAGTTTAAGGCTTTAGATTCAAAAATATATTTTTTATATTATATGTGAATGAAGCGGTTAGGCTATCCGGAGTGGTGCTTATTCCACGCGTGGAATGCTGAGGTGTACACCTTGGAGACACGTGAACACCGCCCCCAAGGTGGGTGGGTTGGGTGTGGCGTGGTTGGCAAGACGGGTGAAGACGACCAATAGGAAATAAAGAGCATCACCAACCTCTCTTTCATTCAATTTTTCCTGTATTGAAGTTACATATATGGTCCCTGAAAATGTTTTTTTATATCTCATTATACCCTTATACTTATCATTAAATTAAATTAAATTCTTATATATATATATATATATATATATATATATATATATATATATATATATATATATATATATTACTGAAATATGATTTTATTATTCTATGTTTTTAAAATATATATTTATGGTATAAATTATGTTTTTTAATTAATTTAATGCTAAAAAAATAAAAAAAAAAAGGAATATTGTGGAGTGGTAGCCATTTCCAATGTCTAGTGGGTTGGTGGTGGGTTGAGTGTGAAGCTGATGTGGCGCACATGTGGCAGCACTTTTTCGGTAGGTTGGATGTGACCACTCCCCAAAGCCTTATATGTGTGATGATCGTATTTGATTAAGTTTTTTTAGAAACGACAAATGATTAAATGGAAGCCTACTCGTATATTTCAACGAGCACCCCGGGTTCGAGCTCCTTTACATGGCAAATCCAGCCCCCATAGGGGTTTCCAGGGAAAATTTTCTCACATGTGGCACAAGTTTAAGAGGCACCCAAATTGGGTTTTGCAGGGATTGAACTCCCGACCTCTGACCCCACGTGGGTATTAAACCCGATACCTCTTCCCAGCTAGGCTGGAAGTCATTGGTTCGTATTTGATTAAGTAGTAGATATTTTTAATTTTTCTATGAAATAGAAAGTTAGAATTGGAAGTTGACTTGTGTTTTATTTAAAGGTTTGATGAAGCGAAGTCTATTTTGCAATGATGCAACCTAGGCACACGTATCTACTGTTTTTAGCTATACATACCATGAATGTGTTTATATTCCCTTTCTATTTATTTTTTATATAAGTTCTATCAATATATTTAATACTTTATTTATTCAATTAATTAGTTAAATTATTAAAAATAGGTTTATCTAACATATACCATCCATCATGACCGCCCAAATTTAACAACTTACAGTTTGCAACGAAATAGGCATGAATGATAAGACATTGACACTATAAATAAATTCTAGTTTATAGATTTTTATATTATCAAGTGACATAAGCATTTGTCTAGATGGATTCATTGAATTTTAAAAATACATTTTTAAAAGAAAAAATGACATTACTAACTTTTTTTTTTTTAAAGGTTGACAACGATCTAATGACACAGACTATTTTTGCAAGCAAAACATAGTTAAAACTTAAAATCATGAACTCAACACCACTTAACGTTTACAATGAAATTGAACACAACTAACAAAGCGTGACCAAAATGTAAAAAATGTGATTAATTAGCAGATGGGACAATACTTCAAAGAGTTATTCATTAAGACGATAACAGTAAGGGAACTCATATTTCAAGATAATCAAAAAATTTCCGTACATTAGTCAAATCACCACAAATACCGCGAAAACAATATCAAAAGCTCACGAGATTGATTTTCTTCTCGGCTTACTCCAAGTTAATGTTGGAAATTTAAGAGGTTAAATTTACAAGTTGTTAAATTACATTTGTCTCACATAGATGGGAGTAAGAAAGAAGAAAGTTTTGTGAGTTTAAAAGGTTTTTAGGTTAGACAGAACCGAAAGTTTGCCGAGGTAGATGGTGAGTTGTACTAACCCGTTACCTTTCCCTCCCTGTAGACTCTTGCACTCCTTTAAGCTATGGTTAGTCATACATCGTTCATCAAAAACTTGTACAAAATATGTTTGTATGTTTTTAATTAGTTTATGAATTAGTTTTATATGTTATTAATATTTTATGAATTAATTTTGCATGTTTTTAATTAATTATTTTAAAATAAAAAAATTGAGTGGGTTGGGATGAAGGAGAAATATGAGTTTCCATTTATTGTGGGATGGAGTGCGGAAGTGAAAAGAAAGAGAAAAATTGATGTGACAAATGGTTTGGAAGAAGTGGGAAAGGTGAATACTTTCCACCATTATAACCTTACGCTTTCAAAAACTTTAGTGATGGTTAAAGGATAGACAAAGCCCACAAACGCGTATAATCGAATCGTCGACGTTGGAACGAAAGATAACCACATTAAACTATGGTTCTATGAAGTGACTTATAGTCATTGGAGTGCATACAAACCTTCAAAGTTATGAATCATTACCAATCGATATCTGCAATCTTCAGGTGATTTCAATTATATTTCTCGTCTTTTAATTTATCCGATAACGAACAATCTTCTTCTACATTTCCTTATAATTCGATCTGATAACAAAAGATTAATCTGATGTATGGATGAAACTTGATAATTAAGTAATAGTAATCAGATTTATTATTTGACACAACTTGACGTTTAATTCTCAATATTAAATCGTCGGTTTGTTTGTATTGTACTTGATGGGTTTTACATGTAATAATGCGGAAAAATCTGTATACTATTAAGGGTACATGCAACCTAATAGAATAGAATAAATAAAGAAAGAATGTAATAATGTTATCGGAAGCTATGGTAGGCCCTAAAGGCTACAACATGGAAGGAGGACATGGAGAGCGAGATTCAGTCCATGTATGTGAAAACTTGGTAGATCAAGCACTTAGCCTTAACCATTAGGGATATGTGGATATTCAAGAAGAGACAAGCATGGATAGGAACGAACACATAATCAAACCAAGATAAGTTGTGAAGGATGTTGTAACATCCCAGGTTTCAGGTATTTTCAAATCATTCATTTGGTTTTAAATTATGTCATTTTGGTCCTTGGATTGTAAGGATGTAGCCCTAAGAAGCCTTGTGGAAATTTGAGCAGGAGGAGTACGTTGAGCATACATGAAGGTACGTTGAACGTACTAGGGCGCGCCCTAGTACGCTGGGCGTATACTTATGTATGCAGGGTGTACTCATGTCAGGAGAAAACCCTAATTTTTAGGGTTTGGGTGGTATATAAGCATCATTATGGATCATTTCACCCCACCTTTTCAGCCTCCATACCCTTTGAGTCGTCTTTGGCAAACCCTAACCCTTAGTGGGTGTATTTTGAGCTAAAGAGTGTGTTGTTGGTGTGTTCAAGGAAGAAGAAGTTGCATCAAGGAGCTTAGAAGCTTGAGGCAAGGCTTAGATCTGGTAGTTTTGCCCTTTTCTCCATCATTTCAAGGTATAAAGTTCATACCTTGATGGCTTGTTTGCTAGATCTTTTTATTGGGTGTTTTTATGCTTCCTTTTGGTCCCAAATGCTCCATATTGTGCATGACATTTTCTGGATGTTTTGAGTTGTCCTTTCAGACCCTTGGAGGGTTCCTTAGTCATAAAAATGAGGTCCCAATGGCTAGATGTGTCTCATGCATCTTGTGGAATGTCTTAATGAGTTAAGACCATATATTAAGGACTTTTTGGACGTATGAAGTCATAAATTTAGAGACTTTATGACTCTAGGGTGCATTTGGACCATGGATCTGAAGTTTGGGCTTAAGTGCTTAAACCATTAAGCACTTAATGAAGTTTTGGACTCTGCGAGGGTATGCCCCGCGTAGGTGGGAGTACGCCCCACTTACTCGGTCAGCCACCTTGCATCCAGTCAATGCGAGGCTTGCGTACGCTGAGCGTACCTTCGGAGTACGCCCCGCGTACTCGCAGGGAACAACCATTTTTTAGTTAACTCGGTTGGGTTGACTCAGTTGGGTTGACTCGGCTGGGTTGACTTAGTGGATTTTTGGAGTTTGACCCATTTTGACCATGTTTGCCATGTTTAACCAAGTTTGACCAAGTTTGATTATTGAGGTGTATTTTAGGTATTTTTGGGATTTTGATGGATTTGGTCACTTGGTGGATGTAGGCATTGAGTAGAGAGCTGAGATTCGGAGTCGGACCTTATCAGTTCAGTTCCACTTGGGAGGTGAGTTTTCCTCACTGTACTTGCGAGTCGAAGGCACCAATGCTGGCCCTTAGATTGATATGTTAGATGAGTATCCTAGTAGATAGGATGATGTTATGCGATAGTGATATGTTAGATCGATATCCTGGTAGATAGGATGATGTTATGCTTAGTGATCTGTAAGATATGTTTATTTGTTTGTAGGCTGGTTAATGGTATGCTTATCTGTATTATGTGCACATGTTTGGTCGATGGTTGAGGCTTCACTGCTTTGTGCGTAAGCCAACATGTCGGGCCATTCCTACCCGATGGTTGAGGGTATAGGGTATTCCATCCCGAGGATGATTGGACCCATAGTATGTTGGCATTCCAACTCGATGGTTGAGGGGCCCGGGGTATTCCAGCCCGCTGGTTGATTGGACACATAGTATGTTGGCATTCCAACCCGATAGTTAAGGGGCCTGGGGTATTCCAACCCGATGGTTGATTGGACCCATAGTATGATGTTATTGTATATGTGTTATTTGTTGTGTTGGTATTTTGGGGGAAGTCACTAAGCTTTAGGCTTACAGTTTTGGGTTATGTTTCAGGTACCTCAGATGATCATGGGAAGGCAAATACTTGATCGTGCACCTCCTCATGTTATGTTTTGTGATTTTGGGAAAAACTCTGATGTTAAACATGTTTTGAAAACTACAATGTAAACAATTATAGTTTTTGGTTTGTTTGAAAAAGTTTAAATTTTTATGTAATTTTATGGATGTTATAGATCTGTAAGCTTGAGAAGTTCCTTATAGACCGAAACAAGCATCTTGCAATTATAATCTACGTTTTAATGAGAAAGTTCAAGGAGATTGAATTTCGAGAAATAAAAATGAGCCATACATATGTAAAAGCTAGTGGGAGTAATTGGAATCTTTGTTTCAATGAGAAAGTTCAAGGAGTTTGAATTTTGAGAAACATAGATGAGCCATATATATATGCCAATGCTAGTGGGAGCATTATAGTCACCCTTGTATTGTACATAGATAATGTACAATTCATAGAAAACTATGTTCTAACTTAGCAAGTGTAAATGCTTGGCTTGGCATTGGACTTGTTTTGCTATGTTATACATGGAAGATACATAACACGTACATAATAAGGATCTATGGAGATAGATCAAAGTGATTTGTTGGATTAAGCAAGAGTACATGGACTATTGAGGAAACTCGACATGCAGAACTCAAAAAGGAGTACGTTCTTAATATGGCATAGCATTAAGCAATGCTAATGTCCTAGTCCTACTATTGAACTAGAGGTTATGAGTCATATCCTACATGCTTCTGCTATGGGATTGATCATATATGTCATGACATGTACCAGATTTTATGACTCGTATGCCTTGAGCATGACAAGTTGGATCAGATCAATATGGAAAGAATCAATGAATCAAGATCAAGAACCTTCTTAAGTGTCTTAGGAGGATAGAGGAAAAGATCTTGTTAGTATGGAAGAGATCATTGTAAATATTACATTGACTCTAAGTTCTATACTGATAGAGACAATTCTATTCGTAGTCAGAATTCGTGTTTTTAATGAATGGTGAAGTATTAGCTTGGAAGAATACCAGGTACTACACCATAGTGAATTTAACAATAAACTTAGAGTATATTGCAATTGGTTAAATTGAAAAGAAGACAATGTGACTAAATGAGATTCACTAGCGACATATTTGTTGAAGTTCAACCATTGATGGTCCTTTTGGAGGCTCTTATGACTATAAGGGTGGACTTACCTCGAGTATGGATCCCAAGTCACACAAGCTCACAAGACACATACTCAGTAAGTACCAACACATTTCATAGTGAGTCAAATGTAAAGACATCATATTCAATGAGTCATATCGAAAGATAATATTGTCGATCCATTCCATAAGCCAATGTTACTGACCAAGTCTGACAGTCAGACAAAGTCAAGAGACATTAGATTTGAAAATGAATTAGCTTAAGCACTCTTAGTTTAGTTTTTTTTTTAAACCTGAGAACTTAAAGCAGTATAAGTGTTAATTCGATTTGGCGATTATTAGGTGAAGATCTTAATATATGATGGAGTTCGGCCATTTCAATTAGCTTATTACTATGTTCTCCTTTTACATGTTTGGAACCCACTTCCTAAGTATTAATTTACTCAAAAGTCCACAATCGGTCATACTCTTGGAAGTAAGTAATGATTCAAGACTGTCATGAGTATTAGTGGATTGTCCATAATGATTGTGTAACATCCCGAAAATCATAGGGTAAAATTTTCATTTTTAATATATATTCACACATTTATTTATCTTTATTCAAGCATTTAAAAGTATTCCAAAGTAAAACAATTATCAGAGTAAAATCCCAAAATCACGAATTGCGGAAAAACACGGGTGTATGCGCTGTGATCAAGCCGGACCCTTCCCTTTCGAACCGGAAGTACCTAAAACCATAAACCACAAATTGTAAGCACAAATTTTAGTGAGTTCCCCAAATACCACATACCATACATATCATACAAGCCATACATATCATACAAGCCATACATATCATGCATATCCAACAATCAATAGAAAGTGCTATGTGCCAACCATAGTCTTGCCATTATGCCACGAGTCGTATCATGGTCTTCCTTGCCAGGCCGGGGGCCAAAACCATGGGTCTTACAGACAAGTGTCAGGAGCCACCTCATGGACTTCCATGCAAGCATCACAAGGACAACTAGCATACAATCTACAACTACTTAACTAATTAACTGCCAGAGTTCAAACTCTGGTCTTGCATACAGATTTCCAGGAGCTGCCTCCTGGTCTTTCATACAAAATGCAAAGGTCCACCCCCTAGTATAACTATAATACATAAACCAAATGGGCCGGCATTGGTGCCTTCTACCCATAGAACAGTGAGGAGACTCACCTCGACAACCGAACCCACGAATAAATCTATGATTGTTGAACTGCTAGAATCCCCGCGCTATCAAAAAAATAACACCCAATTAACAATTGGGTTCCAAACCAAATCCATATATGGGGTAAAAAGACAATTTTACTCCTCACCTAGCTGGGTCCAAGACTAAGGCCCAAACTCACAATCATAAAGGCCCACAAACCAATAATCATCTAAAGCCCACTAATGGCCAAATTTGGAAAATTGGGCCCAAATCCTTACAAGGGCCTTACCCTAAAGCCCATTAACCTTTCCTAATCCAAAACACATATTCTCAGCTGTCTCAACAAAACCCCAAGCAGCCAAACCCAACAGATGGCCCAAACCGAAGCCCACACACACCAAGCCCATTCAGACCGAGTACGCGGGGCGTATTAGCACGTGCGTGCAGCGTACTCGCTTGGAGGCTTGTACGTTGCGCTTACCTAATCGTACGCCCAACGTACTCACCTTATTCAGCCCAAAACTGATTTTCTCTTAATCTATGAAGACAAAGCTTTCCAAACCACATATCTGACCTCCTTGAGCCGGAATACCACGTAAAGTTGCCAACTTTACGTTCATACATGACTAAAAGAAGCTCTTAAGCTTAAAAGGGACTTATTGGTTGACTTAATGCATGCATGACTCCATAATACCCATAAAGCTTGCACTTTTATGCTCAAGGATGCCAAAACAAACTCAGATCTAAAAGGATGAACCCTTAAACAACCTAACTCATCCATAATCTCAAAAAGAAGACCAAAATCATAATAAACTAGCCATGAAGAGATCTAATCATACATAAGCCAAGATGCAGACTTGATACCTCAAAAAGCTTCCCTACAAGGTGATGATTCTGGATCCAAAGCTTTCCCACCAAGCAAAACAACTTCAAACTTCTCTTCTTTCCTTCCCAAGGGAAAAATGAGCATCAAATCCTCCCAATAGCTCAAGAACATCTCCAAGAGGCTCTAAGGTCGAATTAGGGTTTTTAGAGTGTGGAGGATGACTTAGAAATGAGGGAAATGGGATAACATTAAGCTTATATAAGGTACAAATATGAAAATTAGGGTTTCAAACTGACCCTCGTACACCCAACATACTCCTCGGACACCCAACGTATGAGGTCTCGCACCCCGAACCCATCTTCGCACTATGCTACGCGTACTTATTACTACGCCTCGTGCACCCATCCTCGCACCATTACACCCTGCGTACTAGGGTTTTCCCCAAACCCTAATTCATTCCAAAGGTCATAACCTCTTTAATACTATTCCGATTCCGACCGTCCTTATATCCATGAAAAGGTATCGAGAAGCTCCACACTATTATCAACTCACACTTGACTTAAAATTCCCCGAAAACAAAATCCAATTTCCATAAAGGGCCGCTGCCAATTTGATTATTTGATGGGTTATGAGCATAACAACAAACATATGTGTTCATGCAACCCTAACTACTTTGGATCTAAGTTTTTCATTAATTTGAACATGCAAATTGAATTCCAAAGCAATAACCCTAGTAACTAGCATACAATTTCGAAATTCATACAGAAAATTAGGGTTAGAAGATTACCTCACTTGTTATATAGTAATAACAAGTCAATCTTGATGATCCTTGACTCTTGAAAGCTTAGTGCCCCAAATGTTGCACCTCTAGTCACACCCTCAAACCGGAACGACGGAAACGTTCGGGGGCGGAGGACGTCATGTGTAGTATCACAACAGTTGTATCATAGTAAGCGAAGTAAACACAACCATTACATTATAATAAGAATATTTACATTGTTTGAAAACATGGTTTATACATAACAGTATATAGCAAAAGTAAAAGACGTGACACCATGATGCTCCATCTTCTCCAAAAGTTGTCAAGAGTACCTGTCTATTGTTGCCCTGAGAATACAAGCAGTTTTGAAAATATATCAGCATAAAGCCGGTGAGTTCATAAGCGTTTAGTTATGGCGAAAGAAATGTTTCTTTGATCCTTTGAAAGGTGTTTCCCAAGAAAATCCTATATTTTCCTTAAAATTTGATGGTTGGTTATCTATTCTGGTATGAGGTGTACAAGTATCTACCATACTTGCATCGTTAGATGTAGTTTCCTTGAAAAACCCTGTTTGCTCTCTGTGAGATGTATTAGTCTTATTACATAAATAGAACTAATAAATAAGTAGTGAACTAGATCCTAAGGGCATTACAAATGCCCTCTAGTAATCAAATCGGTTATTACTTTGAGGTTAGTTCACTTGTTTCATTATTACAAAAGTAAATCTCGGTTATCTAGGTTGCGAGTTTTATAACCATACATTAAACTAGATATGGCACGTAACGGGGCCAGTATCCTTTTATGACTTTGTCACCCCAGGCATGACTGCCTAACTGTAGCTAGCAGTTTAGGTGTGGGATAGTCGGTCCCATATAGATCTATACACAATAGATCTATACACAAGATTTACAAGTTCCTTGCTTTAGTTTTGAAAAAACTGTTTCTACGAGTTGATTTCTTAATCATTTGGTAAAACTGTTTTCTGTGTTAAAAGCATGCTGAACATATAATGGTTTTACGCAAATGAGATAACTTGAGCACAAGTTTTCTTGTACTTTTTCTTGTATTCCCCCCCTTGAAAACATGAAAAACTCGGAAAAAACGTAGGGGTATGAACTCACAGTTTGACGGATGATTCGAGCGGTTGATCGGTTACGAGTGTTGAGTGTCAATTGATGTTTCGTACTCAAGTGGATCCTAATAACATATAGTAACACATACATGTGTTATAATTAGGGTGTTTCATGACTAAACGTGACGGGAAAACACCCTAAAGACTTGGAAATGCTTGTCGGGACCCTATATGATCAAACAAAGGAGGTGTACGGCCTAAAGAGTGTGTGTGCGGCCAGGGTGTGCGGTCAGCATGTGTGTGCGGTTGCACACAGGAGTGTGCGGCCGTACAGAGGGCGTGTGCGGGCGTACACTCTTCATTCATGCTCAAAATGTCGATTTTTAGGTGTTTCAAGTGATGGGTTTTCAGCATTCTAACACTCCTATGGTGTACATGCAACCCTAGAAACCTTGGATCTATGTTTGACTAAGATACATGCAAATAATTATTTTTCCAAGGTTCTTATCCTAACTAGCATGGCATGGGGTACTTGAATCAAATAAAACTAGTAGAATTACTTACCTTGTAGTAGTAGTTGATTGCTTGGAGTTTGAGAGCCTAGCACCAATAATGTGGATGCCTCAAATGGAAGTCACAAATCACCACAAACTTGGAAACTTGAGAGAATAGTCACAAACTTCTTGAAATCGGCCCTCTTAGTTTACACACATCAACTAGTGCTATTTCAAGAACCAAAGCCTCCTTTATATAGTGTGGTGGATTAGGGTTACATCCATGTAAACCCTAATACCCATGTCTTTTCATTTCCATGAGATCCATGGGTTAAAGCTCCATGGAGTATCCATGGACTTTCCATGCAAGCCTAGCCCATTCCAAATAAGCATTAGCCCACACTATATAAATACAAGAGCCCATATTTAATTAGTCATACTTTTGATCTCTAAATTAATTCTAAATTAATTATAGATCAACACTAATTAAATAATATGATTTTATATTAATATATTAGAACTTATAATATATTAATAAATCATAACTTATACTATTCTCAAAAGATTATCCGTAAATTGTTCGGGTGAAGTGCAACCCAAATGGACCATGCCGGGTCGGGTCAAGTACATACCAAATATAGTTATGGACTTAGACACTATCTCCAACAGTCTCCCACTTGGATAAGTCTAATAACTATAGTTGCAAGTATGACTTCAGGAACCGATCAACAATCGTAGCTCTTAAAACTCTGTTGAACTATGAAGCGCCATTTTAGATAAGTGATCATATAATCCTCTGTTCTAGATATCAGCCGGAAAAATACATGGAACATGGTCTTGCTTATTGTCCAGCATTTGTTTCCCGATTTCTGATTTGTTTGACATAGAACTTAACTGAACACATCAATTTAGTTCTGACCGGGCCCGGTACATAGGTCAAAACAAAATCATCGAGGGGCCCAGATATCGCTTCTAATCCTAGAAGGAACAGATAAACTTCGGCTCATATGTTTGCTCTACTACTTGTTGAACTACACACAAAGGCACGGTTTATAACATCGAGTTACCAATGCGTTTTCGTGCAATCAATGCATAACCAACTCATAGGCAACAAATCATATCTCTAGGTTTGAAGACTTATATGATATTACCATCTCACGATCACTCGAGATAAATTCCATGAAGTGATACAAGTGAGCGTGGGTTGAATCCAATACTCAGAACTTATGAGCACTCATGAGTGTTGTAGCCCCGCTTTGTCTAACATCTTAGACCTTTACAAGCCAACCCATGACAGTCTTGATTCATATCTACTTCCAACATATGACCGACTGTGGAGAGTTTGAATAATATGATATAAACCATAACATAATTAATCTGGAAGTCAAAACATGCAAAAAGAAATAATAGTAAACGATTGACAAGAGATAGCAACACTTTACTCATAAATAACAACTTTTATTTATCATCAAATGTCAATTACATTTTACAAATTTCAAGATTATCTAACTACTAAAACTAATATCATCCTTCAGCCCTATGCTCCGAGCATGCTGGAGATGCTTAGCCCGAGTCAGTCCCTTCGTGAGGGGATCTGCTGGGTTCTCATCCGATGATACCCTCTTTGCTACGAGGATTCCTTCTTCTATTCGATGTCTGATGAAGTGATATTTTCTGTCAATGTGTCTGGATCTCCCATGATCTCTTGGTTCCTTGGCTAAGGCAACCGCACTATTGCTCTCACAGAAAATCTCCATTGGCTCCTTTATAGCTGGTACAACTCCAAGGTCTCCGATGAAGTTCTTTAGCCATATAGCCTCCTTTTCTGCCTCGCTTGCTGCTATATACTCTGATTTACAAGTGGAATCAGCCACTGTCTCCTGCTTGGAACTTTTCCAAGTAATTGCCCCTCTGTTTAGAGTAAAGACCCAGCCCGACTGAGAGCGGAAATTATCCCTGTCAGTCTGAAAGCTAGTATCACTGTACCCTACAACTCTCAAGTCCTCACTGCCACCGAGGGTAAGGACCCAGTCCTTAGTCCTCCGTAGGTACTTGAGGATATTCTTTACCGCAATCCAGTGTGCCTTGCCAGGGTTCCCCTGATACCTGCTAACCATGCTCAAAGCAAAGGTTACATCAGGTCGAGTACACGTCATAGCATACATGATCGATCCTAGAGCTGAAGCATAAGGTATTCGACTCATTTCTGCTATCTCAGCCTCAGTACTAGGGCTTTGTGTCTTACTCAATCTGGCGTTACTCTGGATGGGTAACTCTCCTTTCTTGGAGTTATGCATGTTGAACCTTTTCAACACTTTGTCCACATAGGTGCTTTGACTAAGTCTAATTAGTCTTTTACTCCTGTTTCTCAAAATCCTTATCCCTAGGATATAGGCAGCTTCTCCAAGGTCCTTCATAGCGAAACACTTCCCAAGCCAGGACTTTACTTCCTGCAGGGTTGGGATGTCATTTCCTATGAGTAGTATGTCATACACATACAGTACCAAAAAGCTGACTATACTCCCACTAGCATTGATATAGACACAAGATTCATCTTCACTCCTTGAAAAGCCAAATTCTTTGACTTTCTCATCAAAGCAAAGATTCCATCTGTGAGGTGCCTGTTTTAATCCATAAATGGATTTCTCGAGCTTACACACTCTAATGGGGTACTCTGTACTGACAAAACCCTCTGGCTGAACCATGTAAACATCTTCAGCCAACTTTCCATTAAGGAAAGCGGTTTTGACATCCATTTTCCATATTTCATAATCATGAAATGCAGCAATGGCTAACAGAACCCTAATAGACTCAATCTTGGCCACTGGTGAAAAGGTCTCATCATAATCAACTCGCGGAGTTTGATAATAACCCTTTGCAACCAGTCGTGCCTTATAAGTGTGTACATTACCATCCATGTCGGTCTTCTTCTTGAAGATCCATTTGCACCCAACTATCTTATGATCAGGTACATTGTCAACCAAGTTCCAAACTTGATTGTCATACATGGACTGTATCTCGCTATCCATAGCCTATTTCCATTTAGCAGCCTCAGGGCCTGCCATGGCTTCCGTGTAGCTGTTAGGCTCATCCAGATTTACCAGTGTGTTATCACTGATAAGTGTCTCACCTTCTGCAGTAATATGAAAACCATAATAATGCTCAGGTGCATTCCTAACTCTGGTGGAACGCCTTAGAGGTATAGATTCTTCAGTCGGCTCAACAGGAGTTTCCTCCTCAGGTTGAGGGCTAGGGTTTGAGGTTCCTTCACCACTTGACTCTTG
Organism: Lactuca virosa; assembly: GCF_052849685.1. NCBI lineage: Eukaryota > Viridiplantae > Streptophyta > Magnoliopsida > Asterales > Asteraceae > Lactuca > Lactuca virosa. The sequence continues at coordinate 289,171,433 of NC_136427.1, read as the reverse complement.
AATTTCCTCAAGGTCAATTTGCCTCCCACTGTCTCCTTGGCTCATGAATTCTGTCTCTCGAAAGAATCCTCTTCTTGCTACAAAGACCACATTATCACTGGGTCTATAGAAGATGTAACCAAAGGATTTATGTGGGTAGCCGATGAAAATACACCTTTCGCTTCGGGGTACGAGCTTATCGTGAGTCTCGCGTCTCACGAAAGCCTCGTAACCCCAAATATTGATGTGGTCTAGATTGGGAACTTTTCCAGTCCACACCTCGTGAGGTGTTTTGGCAACCTTCTTTGTAGGGACTAGATTAAGGATATGGGCGGCAGTCTCTAAGGCATACCCCCAAAATGAGATTGGTAGCGAAGCTCGACTCATCATGGAACGAACCATGTCCAACAAGGTCCGATTGCGCCTCTCAGCTACACCATTCAACTGTGGTGTCCTAGGAGGTGTCAATTGTGAGACAATCCCACATTCCTTAAGATAGTCAAGGAACTCAGTAGTAAGATACTCACCACCACGATCGGATCGAAGCATCTTAATGTTCCTGCCCAACTGATTCTCCACTTCTTGTTTAAACTCTTTGAATTTCTCAAAGGTTTCTGACTTATGCTTGATTAGGTAGACATATCCATATCTACTAAAATCATCAGTAAAAGTCACATAGAACCGATTAGCATCTCTTGTGGCGGTTCTGAAGGGTCCACACACATCCGTGTGTATGAGGTCCAACAAACCTTCACCTCTAGCACAAGTGCCAGTAAAAGGTGACTTTGTCATTTTACCAAGCAAACAAGATTCACAACTATCATCTGACTTTAGGTCAAATGAATCCAAGACTCCATCCTTTTGGAGTTGGCCTATGCGTTTCTTGCTTACATGTCCAAGACGACAATGCCATAAGGATGCTTTATCTAAGCTAGTGGAAGAGTTAATACACAATACATTATTTCCTAGATTATCTACAACAGATACAGTTTCAGACACGCCATCACAAGGTAATGCTTTAAAATAAAGAACATTATTAAAGAAAGCATCAATACTACCATTATTATTATCAAAATAAAAGGTAAAACCTTGTTTATACAATGCATGAAAGGAAATAACATTTCTTGCCATTTCTGGCGAATAATAACATTTATTCAAATCTAATGTAAACCCACTATTTAGCACTAACGAATAAACTCCTATCATGGTGACAGGTGAAGCTTTCCTGTTTCCCATGATCAAGTTTATCTTTCCCTGCTCCACATTCTCACTTCTTTTTAGTCCCTGCAAATCACAACATATGTGAATACCACAACCTGTATCAACCCAAGACTTAGAATGAGGTGAGTTATTAGACAATATAGTGTATATACCTGCATGGTTGGGTTTTACTTTCCCATCCTTCAAATCTTGCTGGTACTTTGGGCAGTTTCGCTTCCAGTGTGACTTTTCATGGCAATAGAATCATTCAGCCTCATTAGGGTTAGCAGAAGGAGTGACAAAACCTTTCTTGGTTTTGCTTGAAGAGGAACCTTGAAGGGTCTTACCCTTGGTACCCTTAGAAGGGTTCTTTCTCTTCTTCCCTTTGCCATGCCCGATTGACAAGACATTGGCCGCAGTTGGAGTAGGAGTAGGAGTAGTAACAACCGACTTACCCTTTAGACCACTTTCGGCGGTCTTCAAGAGTCCTTGAAGTTTGCTGAGGGTGACTTTTTCCTTGTTCATGTGATATGTCATGCGGAATTGATCATAACACGATGGCAAGGAGTGCAAAATGATGTCTATTGCTAACTCCTCAGGGAAGTTCACATTCAGCTTCAGTAAACGGTCCACATACCTTTGCATTTTCTGCATGTGGCCCGTGATGGGTTCACCATCCTTCATTCGGGTTGTTATCATGGAGGAGATTATTTCATATCGCTCTTGACGAGCACTTTGATGGTAGCGGTCCATCAAGTCCTGGTGCATCTCAAAAGGATAATAGTCCTCATAGGACTTTTGGAGCTCGGCTGTCATGGTGGCCATCATGATGCATGCCACTTTTGTATCATCTCTTTTCTGTACCTCATATTCAGCAAGATCTTCAGGAGTAGCAGTTGGCTCGGGTACCTTCAGCTCCTTGTCGAGAACATATTCTTTGTTCTCATACCGAGTGACCATCCTGATGTTTCTGATCCAATCTATAAAGTTGGACCCATCAAAGATGACTCTCCCACAAAGATTCATGAGAGAGAATGACCTAGTAGGGTTTGAGCCAGAAGCATTGTTATTGGAAGACATCTGAAAAGAAGAAGGAATAGATTAGATTAGATATAGAGATAGTCCTTAACAAAACACCCAAATGTAATATTAAGGCTAGGACCCAACACAATATTTTATAACTTAGAAGAGGGATGCCGTAATCTAAGCTATAAGATATTTGAAGGTAGGTGAATGACGATTCACCAATTTCCACCATGAAAAACGAAATATTTAATTAGGTTTTAATTGGTTTAGAAACTCCTAGATTCTTTGAGATTCATTGAACTTTCTTCAATGGCATGTTTCAATCTCGAGTGTGCCCTTCAAGTTTTGTGACTGGGATGCCGAGGATCACAAAACAAGGTGTGAAGTAACCATGCAAATTACTTGGTACCCTTAATGTATTACCCCTCAATCGATGTGCCGGTTAACCACACACGCTCCATCGATACTATGATAAACATTAAGTCACCCTTTACCTACCTTGTTAAGTTCAAGTTAGTGTGCCGGTTAACCACACACGCTCTATTAACGACTTAAACAAAGTGTAAAGTGTAATTTCATGGATTAGCACCTTATTCACATTTTCCTAAAATAACTAAGATTGGGAATTCAATAAAGTTTAGTTACTTTAGTATTATCATTATACTTTTAATGAGAATTTATAAGTCCTTGTCCTACCCGTTCAGCTAACGACCCTCCACCGATCAAGGAAGCGGTGGGTGAGAGTGGACACCCATTAAGTTGCCATTTTATAGGCAACAACCTTATACCCCCCTTATAGACCGGCTTCGTGAATGAGGCGTACTAGCGGTAAGACGACTTGATCTTATACATATATAAATATTATTAAACTTATAATATTATAAAGTATAAGGGTTGAATTTTAAATTTTAAAATTCTAGGGGTTGGAACTAAAGTTTTTAATATGACTTTACATGTTCCAAAACTTGAGGGCAAGTTTTGTAAACTTTCAAGACTTTTCATTTCTCATAACTTATGAGTTAATGGTTATTAAAAATGAAGACTCTTCATTTTTTGTAACCTATGTGTTCTTTTAATGGTTATTTATAAATGTGACTTTTGGTTATCCATAACTTAAGAACTAGTTATGGACTCCATTAAATCACATAAAGATCAAGAATTAATCTAATCAATTATTAGCACATAATTTCTATGATCTTCTAAACTCATATGTTTATGAATGTTCATATCAAAAATTTCAAGAATCGTAAGTACATATACAAAACTTGAAATTTTGATACGAGCTTTTGAAAAAAACTTCGATTTTCAAGTTTTTTTTTTTTTTTTTTTTTTTTTTTTTTTGCATCAAGTATCAAATAAACAAACCTGGCTCTGATACCACTGATGGGTTTTCAGCATTCTAACACTCCAATGGTGTACATGCAACCCTAGAAACCTTGGATCTATGTTTGACTAAGATACATGCAAATAATTATTTTTCCAAGGTTCTTATCCTAACTAGCATGGCATGGGGTACTTGAACCAAATAAAACTAGTAGAATTACTTACCTTGTAGTAGTAGTTGATTGCTTGGAGTTTGAGAGCCTAGCACAATAATGTGTATGCCTCAAATGGAAGTAACAAATCACCACAAACTTGGAAACTTGAGAGAATAGTCACAAACTTCTTGAAATCGGCCCTCTTAGTTTACACACATCAACTAGTGCTATTTCAAGAACCAAAGCCTCCTTTATATAGTGTGGTGGATTAGGGTTACATCCATGTAAACCCTAATACCCATGTCTTTTCATTTCCATGAGATCCATGGGTTAAAGCTCCATGGAGTATCCATGGACTTTCCATGCAAGCCTAGCCCATTCCAAATAAGTATTAGCCCACACTATATAAATACAAGAGCCCATATTTAATTAGTCATACTTTTGATCTCTAAATTAATTATAGATCAACACTAATTAAATAATATGATTTTGTATTAATATATTAGAACTTATAATATATTAATAAATCATAACTTATGCTATTCTCAAAAGATTATCCGTAAATTGTTCGGGTGAAGTGCAACCCAAATGGACCATGCCGGGTCGGGTCAAGTACATACCAAATATAGTTATGGACATAGACACTATCTCCAACATCAAGGCCAATACCAAGTCCAACTAGCAGATAAGGGATCAAACTCTCACTTTGGAGGGTTTTTGAGGTGTGTACGGCCACCTTATGAAGGTGTGCGGCCGTACACCTTCAAGTGATGAAGAACACGAAGAACATGAAGAACATGAAGAGTTTTAAGCTTAGATCAAGGTGTCTTACCAGTATAACAAGCTGAATGATGGAGTAATTCACGTTTTTGAGGCCCTTAGAGTGTTCTTGGATGAAGTTTCTAGAGAGAGAAAGTAGAGAGAGCAAGTAGAGTGCAGCCAAAAGGGGAAAAGAGTGAATGAAGGGGTCTTCTCCTATATATAGGGGTGGGTGTACGGTTGAGGATGGGTGTGCGGCTGGAAGACGGGTGTGCGGCCGCACACTCATGTGTAGGGTCGTACACTCCTCCCGAGAGGGTGTATGGCCCGAATGTTGAACTACGACTTGGTATTACTCGACCTAGGACCCAAACTTGGATTGTACGAGGCTTAGAATGCTTTATCAAACCCTTAAACGGCGTTAAAAGGTGATAAAATTGAGTTTAATATTGATATAAAGATCCATTGCACAGGATAAAAGTTTCGGGTTGTCACATCATCCCCCCGTTAGAGGGAATTTCGTCCCGAAATTCGAACATAGAATACAAATCATGAATTAGGAAAGAGATGTGGATATTTCTGGTTCATCTGATGTTCGCGCTCCCAAGTGAATTCGGGTCCCCGCTTGGCATTCCAGCGAACCTTCACTATCGGGATGCGACTTTGTTTCGTTCGTTTGATCTCTCCATCCATGATTTCGATTGGTTCTTCCACGAAATTCAGGTTCTCGTTGATTTCAATCTCGTCGAGAGGAATCGTAAGGGTTTCGTCGGATACGCATTTCTTAAGATTCGAAACGTGGAATACAGGATGAATGTTGCTAAGTTCTTGTGGTAAACGAAGTTTGTGGGCTACAGGACCGATCCTAGCAAGAATCTCGAATGGTCCTATGTACCTTGGGTTTAGCTTTCCACGCTTTTCGAAGCGTATCATGCCTTTCCAAGGTGAGACCTTCAACAGAACACGGTCTCCCACCTGGAACTCCAAGGGTTTTCGTTGTTTATCGGCGTAACTCTTTTGTCTATCTCGCGAAGCTTTCAGTCGTTCTCGGATTTGTACGATCTTTTCTGTGGTTTCGCGGATGATTTCTGGACCAGTGAGAGTGCTGTCAGGGACTTGCCCCTTGGCTAGCTGCGTGTCACCCACCTCAGCCCAGCACAGAGGGGATCTGCACTTGCGGCCATAGAGGGCTTCGAAAGGCGCAGCCTTGATGCTGGTATGGTAACTGTTGTTGTAGGAAAATTCAACCAAAGGAAGATGAGTGTCCCATGACGCGCCGAAATCGATGATGCAGGCTCTCAACATATCTACCAATGTCTGAATTGTTCTCTCACTCTGTCCATCAGTCTGAGGATGGTAAGCTGTGCTCATGTCCAGCTTAGTTCCAAGAGCCTTCTGTAGTAACTGCCAGAACCTCGAAGTGAACCTGCTATCTCGATCGGAGATAATGGACACAGGCACACCATGCAGTCGAACTATCTCTCGGATGTAGATTTGCGTGAGTTTCTCCATTTTGAAGTTTTCCTTGATCGGCAGGAAGTGGGCGGATTTAGTCAATCGGTCGACAATTACCCAGATGGCGTCGTGCCCACTCGGAGACTTAGGTAATTTTGTGATAAAATCCATAGTAATTCTCTCCCACTTCCACTCCGGTATCTCCGGCTGGTGGAGTAGACCTGAGGGTTTCTGATATTCGACCTTCACCTTGGCGCAAGTCAGGCACTTGCCCACGAAGGTAGCGATCTCTGCTTTCATGTTCGGCCACCAATACAGTTTCTTGAGATCGAAGTACATCTTGTCCGAATCTGGGTGAACGAAGTATCTAGTCTTGTGAGCTTCGTTCATTACAACCTCTCTATAACCACCAAACTTTGGGGTCCAGATCCGGTCCATGAAATGATAGACTCCCTTTCCTTTGATCTCTAGGTTCTTTTCCATTCCTCTCAAGGCTTCACCCGGCATGTTCTCTGGTGTTAAGGCTTCCAGCTGAGCCTCCTTGATTTGCGCGGATAAATGGGAATGGATAGTCATGGTCAGTGCCTTCACTCTACGACCTGAGTACTCCTTCCGACTGAGGGCATCTGCCACCACATTGGCCTTGCCGGGATGGTAGCGGATTTCGCATTCGTAATCACTGAGTAGCTCAACCCATCGCCGTTGTCTCATGTTCAGTTCCTTTTGGTCGAAAATATGTTGCAGGCTTTTATGGTCAGTGAAGATAGTGCACTTGGTTCCATAGAGATAATGTCTCCATATCTTCAGTGCGAAGACTACTGCTCCCAATTCCAGATCGTGTGTTGTGTAGTTGACTTCGTGTGCTTTCAGCTGTCTTGAGGCATAAGCAATGACTTTTCCCCGTTGCATGAGCACACAGCCTAGGCCCTGATTGGATGCATCACAGTAGACAACGAAGTCCTCCGTCCCTTCGGGTAGAGACAAGATAGGTGTGTTGCACAGGGCCTGCTTCAATGTTTGGAACGCAGTGTCTTGTTTTTCACTCCAATAAAAGGGTACGCCTTTCTGAGTCAGAGTGGTTAAGGGTTTGGCAATTCTGGAGAAATTCTGGATAAATCTGCGATAGTAGCCAGCTAGGCCCAAGAATTGACGGATTTCTGTGGGCGTCTTCGGTGCTGACCAGTTCTCTATCGCTTTGATTTTGGAGGGGTCCACGTGTATGCCTTCCTCGCTTACCACGTGACCTAGGAAGGTTACTTTTCGAATCCAAAATTCGCACTTGGAGAATTTCGCATACAGCTTCTCCGTCCTTAGAGTTTCCAGCACCGATCTGAAGTGCTGTCGATGATCTTCCTCACTTCTGGAATAGACAAGTATATCGTCGATGAACACGATTACGAACTTGTCCAGAAAAGAATGGCACACCCGATTCATCAGGTCCATGAATACTGTCGGTGCGTTGGTTAGACCAAAGGGCATCACTACAAATTCGTAGTGACCATACCGAGTCCGAAATGCTGTCTTAGGAACATCATTCTCATGGACTCGCAGCTGATGGTACCCTGATCTTAGGTCTATTTTGGAAAAGTAACTGGCTCCTTGAAGTTGATCGAAGAGGTCGTCGATTCGAGGAAGAGGGTAACGGTTTTTGACTGTGAGCTTGTTCAGTTCTCGATAGTCAATGCACATCCGAAAGGATCCATCCTACTTTTTCACAAACAAGATCGGGGCTCCCCAGGGTGAGGAACTCGGTCTGATGAATCCTTTGTCGAGCAGCTCATTGAGCTGACTGGATAACTCTTGCATTTCTGTCGGTGCTAATCGGTATGGGGATTTAGCTACGGGGGTAGCTCCGGGGACTAAGTCGATGTGAAACTCGACTTGGAGTTCGGGAGGGATTCCCGGGAGATGTTCGGGAAAAACATCGGGAAAGTTGCAGACTTCGGAGATGCTCTCGAGGTCTTTAACTTCCTGATTCTCGTTAATGAAGTGGGCTAGGAATGCATGACACTCCTTTCGCAGGAGTTTCTGGGCTTGGATGCACGAAATGATACGGATGTTTGTGCTAAGTTTATCGCCATAAATCATGAGAGCTTCATCAGATGAGAGATTGAGGCGGATAGCTTTTTCGTAACAAAGGATATCAGCATGATTGGGGCTCAACCAATCCATGCCGATGATGACATCGAAGCTTTTTATGGAAACTGGCATAAGGTCGATAGGAAAAGAATGATCGTTCAAGGTAAGGGTACAACCTACGTATATATCATTTGTGCTCTCTTTCTCACCGTTAGCCATTTCGACGGTAAATGTTTCAGTTAGTGGTTGAGGTTTATGCCTAAGAAGATGTTTGAATGCATGGCTAACAAAACTTCTCTCCGCACCAGAATCGAAAAGAATGCATGCATAAGAGTTGTCGAGGAGGAACGTACCCGAAACAACGGTGGGATCTACAACTGCCTCTTCTTGACCCATCGTTAGCACTCTTCCCGTGCCACCTGCTGTTGTTTCCTTGGGGCAGTTTCTCTTATAGTGCCCGATTTCTCCACAACCATAATAGGCTTGACCGACGCCTGCTCCAGATGCCTGATTGGCTGGTTGTACTGGTGTTTTGCAAACTCGAGCTGTGTGCCCCTTTTTTCCACAGCTGGTGCACGACATTTCTCGACATGGGTCGGGATTATGATGATAGTTACACATGTCGCACCGAGGAAGGGTACCAGCATATTTACTGGTAGGTACTTGAGTGGCAGGAGCAGCGACAGGAGTAGTAGCAGCGTGGACTGCCACCTTTTTCTGTTTCTTTGAGGGCTCCTGCGAAGACTGGCCCTTTCGCTGCTTCCAGAATTTCTTTTCTCACCACTCCCTTTCGCTGGCTCAGGAGTGGATGTCACAATATCAAGATCAACTCCGTGATCTATGAGAGTTTGCGCCAAACATTTAGCGTTGTCAAAGGTGTTTGGCCTAGCAGCCAAGACATTTCCTTTGGTGGGTTGTGTCAGTCCCCAAATGTATCTCTCTATCTTCTTGCTTTCCGGGGTGACCATTCCCGGGCAAAGAAGCGCTAGGTCTTCAAACCTCGAAGTGTAGGTAGCAATGTCGGATTCCTTCATCCTTAGGTTCCAGAGTTCATGCTCCAGTTTCTGCATCTCGCCCCGTGGGCAGTACTCAGCTAGCATGAGTTCCTTTAAACTTTCCCAACCCATGGCATTTGCCACTGGTAGGGTTAGGGATTTGACCTGGCCATTCCACCAGGTCAGTGCCCTGTTGGAGAAAGTGCAAGCGGCGAATTTTACTTTGTTGGCTTCAGAACAGGAACAGATTTCGAAAATGGACTCAATTTTCTCGATCCATTGAGTCAGGGCAATAACCCCTCCTTTGTCGTCGAAAGATGTGGGTTTTGCGTTCATGAAGTCCTTATAAGAGCACTCTTTTTGGTGTCCCTGACCACCTTCATGATTTTGGGGATGAGTGCCACCTCCCTGCCCACCAGATCCGCCAGGATTAACTTGTGACATCGCGGCAGCCACAGCAGCAGTAAAAGCTGCTTGGAACATAACGGGATCGAACTGAGGGGGCGGTGGTGGTGGTGGAGCGTCGTCATTCCTTCGGATAGGTCTTTTTCGGGGAGGCATCTTGTCCTAGAAACAACCAGGAAGAAGAGGATGGTAAGTCCTATGGAATCGAATCAAGAGATATAAATATGTATCTCAATATGATGGCTAGAGTGTTCTACTAAGCGATAAACAAAGGAAAACTACCAATGCAAATAAGTTATCGCTAAGAAACAAATAGGTAGCAACACTGGGATTGAATTTCTACAATGTATTTGGCTCTGACTAAAATACTCCTATAGTATTTTAAGTTGTATGGATGTTGGGTAAGTTTTAGGCCTGTTGCAACACCAAAGTTACTCCCAAGCACATGTTGGTCATGTCTCGAATAAATATAGTTGATCAGGCTATATTGACCCTAGACATGATTACATAACTGTCTAGGTTTAACCGCAGTGTTCAACATCCAAAATACTTTTGTTTTGTTCTACTCATGATACTGTTTCTGGTATGTAGGTATACTTGTATATTTTGTAAAAATACTTTATGTTTTAAAAGTATACTTTTAGTTCAGAGCACTTCGGCCCTTAATGTTTATAGTTGTATACCATGTAAGGTTCGGTATACTTAGTTCACTATAAACAATAGCTCTGATACCAATCTGTCACACCCCCAAACCGGAACGACGGAAACGTTCGGGGGCGGAGGACGTCATGTGTAGTATCACAACAGTTGTATCATAGTAAGCGAAGTAAACACAACCATTACATTATAATAAGAATATTTACATTGTTTGAAAACATGGTTTATACATAACAGTATATAGCAAAAGTAAAAGACGTGACACCATGATGCTCCATCTTCTCCAAAAGTTGTCAAGAGTACCTGTCTATTGTTGCCCTGAGAATACAAGCAGTTTTGAAAATATATCAGCATAAAGCCGGTGAGTTCATAAGCGTTTAGTTATGGCGAAAGAAATGTTTCTTTGATCCTTTGAAAGGTGTTTCCCAAGAAAATCCTATATTTTCCTTAAAAGTTGATGGTTGGTTATCTATTCTGGTATGAGGTGTACAAGTATCTACCATACTTGCATCGTTAGATGTAGTTTCCTTGAAAAACCATGTTTGCTCTCTGTGAGATGTATTAGTCTTATTACATAAATAGAACTAATAAATAAGTAGTGAACTAGATCCTAAGGGCATTACAAATGCCCTCTAGTAATCAAATCGGTTATTACTTTGAGGTTAGTTCACTTGTTTCATTATTACAAAAGTAAATCTCTATTATCTAGGTCGCGAGTTTTATAACCATACATTAAACTAGATATGGCACGTAACGGGGCCAGTATCCTTTTATGACTTTGTCACCCCTGGCATGACTGCCTAACTGTAGCTAGCAGTTTAGGTGCGGGATAGTCGGTCCCGTATAGATCTATACACAATAGTCACGCTCTCCCTACAAGAGATTCTGGTTACAAGGATTAGTCCTACACTCTCGAATCCGGTGGAGTGTTACCAAGGACGTGTCTCCAATCCTAAAATAACAAACTTACAAGTAATAATACTAAAAATCCTGCTTATGTTTTGAATGAATCCTTTACAAAATATTACATTTTATGACAATATTTACAAGTTCCTTGCTTTAGTTTTGAAAACTGTTTCTACGAGTTGATTTCTTAATCATTTGGTAAAACTGTTTTCTGTGTTAAAAGCATGATGAACATATAATGGTTTTACGCAAATGAGATAACTTGAGCACAAGTTTTCTTGTACTTTTGCTTGTATTCCCCCCTTGAAAACATGAAAAACTTGGAAAAAGCGTAGGGGTATGAACTCACAGTTTGACGGATGATTCGAGCGGTTGATCGGTTACGAGTGTTGAGTGTCAATTGATGTTTCGTACTCAGGTGGATCCTAATAACATATAGTAACACATACATGTGTTAGAATTAGGGTGTTTCATGACTAAACGTGACGGGAAAACACCCTAAAGACTTGGAAATGCTTGTCGGGACCCTATATGATCAAACAAAGGAGGTGTACGGCCTAAAGAGTGTGTGTGCGCCAGGGTGTGCGGTCAGCATGTGTGTGCGGTTGCACACAGGAGTGTGCGGCCGTACAGAGGACGTGTGCGGCCGTACACGGGGTGTGCGGCCGTACACTCTTCACTCATGCTCAAAATGTCGATTTTTAGGTGTTTCAAGGCCAATACCAAGTCCAACTAGCAGATAGGGGATCAAACTCTCACTTTGGAGGGTTTTTGAGGTGTGTACGGCCACCTTATGAAGGTGTGCGGCCGTACACCTTCAAGTGATGAAGAACACGAAGAACATGAAGAACATGAATAGTTTTAAGCTTAGATCAAGGTGTCTTACTAGTATAACAAGCTGAATGATGGAGTAATTCACATTTTTGAGGCCCTTAGAGTGCTCTTGGATGAAGTTTCTAGAGAGAGAAAGTAGAGAAAGCAAGTAGAGTTCAGCCAAAAGGGGAAAAGAGTGAATGAAGGGGTCTTCTCCTATATATAGGGGTGGGTGTACGGTTGAGGATGGGTGTGCGGCTGGAAGACGGGTGTGCGGCCGCACACTAATGTGTACGGCCGTACACTCCTCCCGAGAGGGTGTATGGCCCGAATGTTGAACTACGACTTGGTATTACTCGACCTAGGACCCAAACGTGGATTGTACGAGGCTTAGAATGCTTTATCAAACCCTTAAACGGCGTTAAAAGGTGATAAAATTAAGTTTAATATTGATATAAAGATCCATTGCACATGATAAAAGTTTCGGGTTGTCACACCTCTAATGGTTCACAAACACCCAATGCAACAAGATGAAAGGAGAGACACTAGAAAAATCGGCTAGGGTTCTTCAAGGAAGCATAGGGCCGAAATTCTAATGCTTGGAGGGGGGGTTATATAGTTGTGGGTTGCTAGGGTTTTTAGGTGGAAACCCTAATTTCCTACTTAAGGCTTAATGCAGCCCATGGACTCCTCATTATGAGGCCTTGGACGAAAATATTATAGGGCTTCCTATAATTTTCGTCCACTCCATCATAAGGAGTCTAGTAGCCCAGTTTCACAACTATCAATGATTTGCAAAACAGTCCCTCAATTATTAATCAATTCCTTTGAATCCCAAAATTAATATCAAATTAATTTCTGATTTAATACTAATTAATAATATGATTCCCAAATAATATATTAACCTTGTAATATATTAATAAATTCATTTTGAGTACCAATTTATTATTTAAAATAATAAATTCTACTCTCTCTCCACTAGTCATCCTGTCAAGTTGCATGAGTGAAGGCAACCCAAAAGGATCATGCTTCTATCAAATCAAGTACATACCAATTATTGTTATAGGCTTAGACATCAAATTCAACAGTCTCACACTTGGATAAGTCTAATAACTATTATTGCAAGTATGAATTTTAAATTTGACCAGCAATCATAGCTTTCAAAAGCCGTTGTCGAACTCTGACCTAGTCAATGACGCGTGCTTAGATAAGGGATCAAAAATTCTTCCGTTCTACAAGATATCGTATGGACATGAGACATAGATTATAATCAATCTCTGTCCAAGACTTGTTTCCCGATTTCCGATTTATTGCGACTGGCTACATGTGAACACATCAATTCAGTCCAGGCTTGGCCAAGCGCTTCAGATATCATCACTAAATGATCGAGGGGCCCACAGATATCGCTTTTATCCCATTTAGGGTAAAATGAACGGATAAACTTCGACTCATATGATTGTATTATTTACTCATCAAATCACACACAACAATAGGTTTTTATAACATCAATTTACTGATGCGTTTTCGTATTATCAATGCACAACTGACTCGTAAACAACAACTCATATGTCCCCGTTTTAAGAATATAATCTATTGTCGTCTCAGAATTACTCGTGATAAAATCCATGAAGTAATTATCTGAGCGTGGGTTTAATCCAATACTCAAATCCTATTTCAGGAGTACTCATGAACGTTGCAGCAAACATTTGCAATGTCTAAACACTTAGACAATCTACAAACCAAGCCATGACAATCTTACTTCATTACTTACTTCCAAAGTATGATCGACTGTGGATACTTAGAATAATCCAATTATCCGGGAAGTAAAACATGCGAAGTGAAACACAAGAATAACCTAATTAACTATGGTCTCAAAACATTTGAATATAAATAAAAGCACTTTTATTTAATCACCATATTAATTAGACTTTATTCATTGTATAATGTTTCGAGTAATCAACTTAATACTTGAATTAAAACATTAGTCATGCCATGCACAAAACATGCACACTATGTTTATCTATGGTCCTTTCTTTGTGAAACAAATCAATTGAACACATTTCCAATGATGCTCCTTTCACAATTACAAATCCTTATCACAAGTGTAAGAATACCAAATTCTTGCCATTACTATAATCTGTTAGAGTCTAAACTTACACGCAATGTTCCTTTTGTAATGTCAAGGCACCAAAGTCACAGAGACTTTGCCAATGATATTACAAAACATTCCATTGGAGATTGGTTACAAATACAATTCCATGGAAACGAAGTCTCACATTCAAAGAGAATTCCTTGAACATCCTTCTTTCATTAAAGTTAATAATCTTACAAACAGATTTCAATAACGAACTCCCACTACGGAAACATTTCCATATTCCCATATGACTATCAATTCTGAACAAGAGTTACCTATACTCAGAATATGTCAATATGGTCATTCCAAAAAAATATACCTCCAACTGTTCATGAGCAACCAATCTTTGGCAAACCTCAGATTGTCCTTGACAGTTGTTTAACAACTTTAGTCATGTCCGGTTCTAGTCCTTTTTCCCTCTTAATGCCCTAGGCATTTATAAAAATTAGAAACAGTGAATATTATAGCACATGCAATCGATCCTATACCCAAAGCATATGGGATTCGATTCATGATACCTTAAAGAACTGATATCAAACCAACTTCTTGCTATAATATTTCCATAAATCGAATTTCCTATATTGAAACATTTCAACATGATAGTCATATATGTTAATGACTAAATTCTATTAAAACTTCAATCTAAACTTTTGGATTTGAAATGAAGTATTAGTACCCTCTCCCTTAACCTTAATATAGCGAAACAATTTCCAAACTCTACAACTTTTCAAATTGAAAACTTCGTTTCATAAAAATAGCATTGCTAACTTGCAATACTTATCATAACAATTATGATCCCACTAGCATAACGATTAAGTTCTTACTAGCATAACAATTATGCTCCCACTAGCTTTGACATGTACCCAGAAATCAGTTGTACTTCTAGAAATCAATATCTGTTGACTTTCTTACTAAAGTTCAGATTTCTGATACAAGATGCTTCGATAAGTCTTTATCTAGACTTCTCAAGCTCACACACCTTTCATTAGACAGCTCATGTGTGTGTCAAAACCCTTTCAGAACTTATAGCAATAAGTCCCGAATGTTCAAACTATTTGCCATTTCTCACAATTCGAGCTATGAAAAGGGATGCCGTAATCATACTCGAATTTGAGAACGTAATTTTCGCAACTGCTAACACTAATGATATTAATCAATCCTTTAAAATCTACTAGCGAAAGCGTTTCCTCACAATCATTTTCATGAAGTAGAGAGAAACCTCTTTCCACTTAGATTTTATAGTGTATGTGCTCCTATCGATGTGAATTTGTCACTTCCAACCACTATCTTGACAAGGTTTATGACAAACTCAAACGCATATGGACTAAACTAGCTTAATCTTAATTTCTTGCCATCCGGTAGCACAAGGGCCTACCAGTGCTTCCATGATATTGACTAGCTCACCCATATAGATCAATGTACTTTCATTGATGAAGGTGATTCACCTTATGCAGTCAAATGAGAACTCACAGAACTCACATGCATAGTCAACTTAAATGGAATGGACACAGAAACAAGAATATGTCAACACGATAGGTTATCAACCTCAGGTCGTGTGCTAGTGATAACTAAAAGGTTTATTCTTGATCAGTTCCTGAAACTATTCAAGACCATTAAGACTCCCACTGACCTCTTGACATATAAGATTCTCTATCAAGGAACATTCATTGACAAACAAACATTCAAGAGTTAGTGTGGGTTCTTATCAAGAAAACACTTTATATAATTGGTCTTAGTTGGTCTTTGTTTTAACCAAAACATCACAACTACCAATTCTAAATGTGCTAAAGCAAGAAAACATTTCCGCTCCACATTTTATGAGGTGTTATAAACCTACTTAGAACATATTACTCAAAGTACAACTTAGAGTAACTAGAGTATGACTCTAAACTTGATTTTGGAACGAAGTATGACTCATCTTCTTGATTTAACCATTTCAACAATACTTGATTCCTCTTTTTAGTCATATAAATACACTAAGGTGTTCTTAGAGGATCAATTGTGACATGGTTCCTTAATCATTAAGATGATCATAAAACACAATACTAAAGTACTCTCCTTTCCTTTCAGATTGGAGAAACTTTTATCTTTCTGCCCAATTGATTCTTCTTATTCGTTCTGCTATACTTTGAGACTTTTCAAGGTATCAGAATTACACTTAATCATATAAGCATAACCACATTTACTGAACTATCAGTAAACCATGACGAATAGACTTATTATCCTTTGTGGTGGATCTGACCAGTTCACATCAATGTGTACTAGATCCTTTAGTCCTTCACTTGAATCACATATACATGTGAACAAGGAACTTAGTCTGAATTTTCCAAAGATCAAGATTCTCATACATCACACAATTCAAATCGTATGATTCCAAGTTTCTGTCCAATTGAACCTTGGGTGATGAGAATCCTTCCTTATTTGGTAAATTAAGACACTACCACAAGGTATATAACTAAGAATCAAATCCATTTTTCAACATTGCTAATAATAGAAATATAAACACCAATTCTCATAAATGCCATTACAAGTAATCATAAAGTAAATAAGATAAACCACAAAAATTTACTTTATTGATAATGTGCGGAAAACTTGTCCTTACAATGCAAATACACATGAAAACTATGTTTCTAAATATTCCTAAGCAATCTATTATAACTCCTAAGTAGCAGCTCCAAATTATGATCATTGAACCATGTAACTGAAATCCATTTCTTCAGATCAGAATTAGCCTTTACTTCCTCTTAAGCTTACTTCATTCTCTTAGATTTTAAAGCAGATTCATACAATTTGACTTTACCATCTTTAAGATCTCTCAGGTAGTCAGGGCAGCTTCGCTTCCAATGCCACTTCAATCGGAAATAGAGACAGATGGACTCTTTAGGAGTGCCATGTGAAACTATCTCAGAATTGGCCTTTCTCTTACGGTCAAACTTTTTGACCTTGGCCAATTTCTGTCCCTTAGGAGAATAAATCATTTCTGGACTATCCTCGTTGTCATTGCCTATATCCATGGAAATTTGGGAGTTAGATCTTCTAAACAAATTTGCTTGACCAGTATGCCAAAGCATTGCTGCTTCAGCAGCAATTAGCAAATATGTTAGATCAATAAGGGTCACGTCGTGGTCTATCATATAGTAGTCCTTAACGAACTGACTATATGACTCAGGAAGCGATTGAAGAACCAATTCAATATCTAGCTTCCTTGGGAAACGACACCCAACATTCCTAGCCTGTCAATGTGCGACTTCATCTTCAGGACGTGTGCACACACATAACTTCCATCTCGATGCTTGTATGCAAATAGGGCTTGAGTGACCTTGAACTTTTCAAGTCGCCGAAAACGTGGGTCAAGGAGAATTACTAGAGGAGGTGGAGGAAGAGAAGTATGATTTCTAGTTCCACCAATGCACAAAGAAGGGAACGTTCTTTCACCTTGATCAACACGTGGAAGATCATCTTCAAAAGGAAAGTCTTTTCCAAAGGAATGAGGAAGACCATAGTTGTCTGAACTTGAAATCTATAAAGGGAGAAAATTCAAGTTAGTTGATTTAAATCCTTAATATAACACCCAAATGAAATATTAAGGCTAGGACCCAACACAATAATTCACAATTCAGAAGAGGGATGCCGTAATCCAATTGTAAATTATTTGAAGGTAGGTAAATGACGATCTACCAATTCCACCATGAAAACGAAATTTAAATTGAATTAGGTTTTAGATGAAATTCCTAGATCTTTTGAGATTCATTGAACTTTTCAATGGCATTTTTAATCTCGATTATGCCCTACCATTTGTGACTGGGATACCAAGGATCACAAATGAGGTGCGAATAACCATGCAAATTAGCTTGGTACTCTCGATGTCATTTATCACCTAATCAATGTGCCAGTTAACCACACACGCTCCATTGATCAACGATAATTTACGAGAAACTCATTTCCAACAATATTAGTCCCATATTAGTGTGTCGGTTAACCACACACGCTCCACTAACGACCAATAAGGTGCAATGTGCAATTTCATGGGTTAGCATCAAATTCATATTTTCCTAAAGTAACTAAGATTGAGAATTTTATAAAATCATTTAGTTACTTTATAATTCATTATACTTTTAATGGTAGTTTAATGTCCTATCAAACCCGTTCGGCTAACGACCCTCCACTAGTCAAGGGTACGGTGGGTGAGAGTGGATACCTAATGGCGGTCATTTTACAGGCCACTTTCTTAAACACCCCTTATAGACCAACTTTGTGAATGAGGCCTACTAACGGTAAGACTGACTTTTCTTATACATATATAATATATTAGACTTTTAATTTTATATAGTATAACGGTGCATTTTAAACTTTTAAAATACTAAGTGGTTTAATCATTTAATAAATTAAACTTTTAATTTAGTTAAATTTAAACCATATATGGATTTATTAATTATCTTTTAATTAATCTTTTGATTAAATTATTAATAAAATCCATAAAGATATCTTCTAGATTTTTCCATTTAAATTTCCAAAAATAAACTTTTAATTTCAAATTTAAATTATAAAACAAAAAGGTTGTATTTTAAAAACCTTTAAAAATACTAGGTTAAATTTTAAATCAAAATAATCTTATCATTATCCAAATTTAACCAAATCCTTTAATTATGATAAGGATATCATATTACCTTTCAGAAAATTCAGTTTTAAGCATTAAAAACGAATTATGGTAATTATCCTAATCAAAACGAGATCTGAAAATCAAAAAATCAGGCAACTGAAGAGTCAACTCGTCGAGTTGGACACTGAACTCGTCGAGTTCATCCAACTCCTCGAGTTCATACATGAACTCGTCGAGTTCCAAGGTCAGACAACAAAAAATAATTTTTTCTTTCTTTGGACAGTTCACCATTGCATCAATTCAATTGAAAAACATCCTAGGCTCTGATACCACTGATGGGTTATGAGCATAACAACAAACATATGTGTTCATGCAACCCTAATTGCTTTCGATCTAAGTTTTTCACTAATTTGAACATGCAAATTGAATTCCAAAGCAATAACCCTAGTAACTAGCATACAATTTCGAAATTCATACATAAAATTAGTGTTAGAAGATTACCTCACTTGTTATATAGTTATAACAAGTCAATATTGATGATCATTGACTCTTGAAATCTTAGTGCCCCAAATGTTGCACCTCTAATGGTTCACAAACACCCAATGCAACAATATGAAAGGAGAGACACTAAAAAAATCGGCTAGGGTTTTTCAAGGAAGCATAGGGCCGGAATTCTAATGCTTGGGGGTGGGGGGTTATATAGATGTGGGCTGGTAGGGTTTTCAGGTGGAAACCCTAATTTCCTGTTTAAGGCGTAAGCAACCCATGGAGTCCTCATTATGAGGCCTTGGACGAAAATCTTATAGGGCTTCCTATAATTTTTTTCCACTCCATCATAAGGAGTCCAGTGGCCCAGTTTCACAACTATCAATGATTTGCAAAACAGTCCCTCCATTATTAATCAGTTCCTTTTAATCCCAAAATTAATATCAAATTAAATTCTAATTAAATACTAATTAATAATATGATTTCCAAATAATATATTAACCTTGTAATATATTAATAAAATCATTTTGAGTACCAATTTATTATTTCAAATAATAAATTCTACTATCACTCCACTAGTCATCATGTCAAGTTACATAAGTGAAGGCAACCCAAAAGGACCATGCTTCTATCAAATCAAGTACATACCAATTATAGTTATGGACTTAGTCACCAAATCCAACACAATTTACCAAAATTCCCCTTGGCACCAAAACCAATTCTGAATGCTCGAACCATCTACATTTCATCACTCCCGCCTAAATGGGTAACGATTCGAAACAGGGCGTTAAAGATTGGGCATAGCATAGCGATTGCGATAACACTCATGAGTACTTAATAGAGATTTAAGTATTGGACCAACCCACGCTTAGATATTACTTTCTTGATTAAGTCATGAGTAATTCTAAGATGATAATATCTTCTATTCTTCAAACCTAGATATTGTTGGATTAGTGTCTAACCCTGTAATTATATTTGGTATGTACTTGACCCGGTTGTGCATGGTCCTTTTGGGCTGCCTTCACCGAAGCAACTGCACAGGATGATTTATGGAGAGAGAGAGAGAGAGGTTATTATGGTTTATTAATATATTATATGAATAATATATTAAAAGAGAAATCATATAGTTTAATTAATATTGGTCAAGAATTAATTAAGAATTAATTTTGTGGCTAATAGAGATTAATTAAATAAAGGGGGACTGGAACTGTCAATTATAAGATAATTGATTTTGGGCTGTGAATCCTTATGGAAATAAGGGGTACGAAATCTAGAGTGGAAGCCCACTCTAATTTCGTCCAAGGGGCCTTATTCCAGAAGGTTCTTGAAGCTGCTTAGGGCCTAAGTTATCCAATTAGGGTTTTGATTGAAACCCTAGCAGCTTAGCTATTTAAGGAACCCCTAGGGCTACAGATTTCGGCCACTTGAGAAACCCTAGAGTTACTATAGCCGAAATTGTGCCTCCTCCTCCCTCTCTTCTAGATCATCTTCTTGCTTTGGTGTTTGTAATCCATTAGAGGTATTACACTTGTGATACTAAGCTCTTGAAGATTGAAGATTCTTGCAACTATTGAAAGGTATCATCTAAACTTGTTTTATTATAGATCTTGATTTTCATAGTATGCTACATTAGGGTTTGCAAGCTTTGGATGAATTGCATGTACAATAGATAAACCTAGATCCAAAGCTTTAGGGTTTTGCATATGCACATAGTATGTTCTTTTGCTCAAAATCCATCAGTGGTATCAGAACCTGCTTGGTTTCTATTGTATTTGATGCTTGGTATGTTTTTTCCATTTCTTAAAATCGTTTTTCATGCAATCTGCTTGACAGACTCGTCGAGCCCAATGAGGTACTCGACGAGTAGGATGAACTCGGCGAGTCCTGTAAGGGGCTCAGCGAGTCGAGCTGTCAGACAGACGGATTTTCGGGATTTTTGCTTATTTGGACTTAGGATAATTACCATAATTGTTTCTAATTAATAAAATACGAATTTTATTGCTTCCTTATGATTATCTTTGTCAAAATAAAAGATTTTGTCATTTAATTAGATAATTATTACCTTATTTGATCAATATTAATTATTTGAATTATTTGATCATTATCTTGCATTAAATTGGATTAGGTCAAAATTAGATAATCACCAAATTAGTTGTTTATTTGTATTATTTGAATTTTGATCTTTATAGTTTTGAAATGTTTCAAAACTTGCCCTCAAGTTTTGAATTTGAATATTTAGATTAAAAGTTTAATTTTGAAATATTTAAATTCTAAACCCTATAATTTTACAAGTTTAAAATTCACCCTATACTATTATAATATTATAAGAATAATTATTATATATGTATAAGATAAATGCTAGTCTTACCGTTAGTAGGCCTCATTCCCGAAGCCGATCTCTAAGGGGGGTATAAGGTTGCTGCCTATAAAATGGCAGTTTAATAGGTGTCCACTCCACCCACCGCTTCCTTGATTGGTGGAGGGTCGTTAGCCGAACGGGTAGGATAGGGCAGCCAATTTCTCATTAAAAGTATAATGATTATACAAAGTAACTAAATGTCTTTTATAAAATTCTCATTCTTAGTTACTTTAGAAAAAATGTGAAAATGATGCTATTCCATGAAATTACACTTTGTACCCTTGCCAAGACGTTAGTGGAGCGTGTGTGGTTAACCGGCACACTAATATGGGTCTAGCAAAGGGGGCAAAGGGTGACTCGATGTTTGTCATAGATCAATGGAGCGTGTGTGGCTAACCGACACATTGATTCGGTGACTGTAACATTGAGGGCACCATGTACATTTGCATGGTTATTCATACTTTGTTTGTGATCCTCGGTATCCCAGTCACAAACTTGAAGGGCATATCGAGATTTAAACATGCCATTGAAAAGTTCAATGAATCTCAAAAGATCTAGGAATTTTTAATACATTTAAAACTTAATTTCTTTTTCGTTTTTCATGGTGGAAATTAGTGAATTGTCATTCACTTACCTTCAAATTATTTGTTGTTTAGATTACAGCACCCCTATTCTAAATTGCAAATAATGTTGTTGGATCCTAGCCCTAATTTCTCATTTGGGTGTTTAATTGGGGATTCTTATCTAATCAAACTTTGTCTCTTTTCTTTTCAGATGTCTAACTCGAACAACAACAACGCTTCAGGCTCAACCTCTTCAAGCTCGTTCTCACTCATGAATTTGTGTGGGAGGGTAATTTTCTATGGGACCAATTTTAATGATTGGATCCGCAAGATTCGAATGGTTACCCGCTACGAGGACAAGGAATATGTCCTCGACAAGGAATTGAAGGAGGTGAATGTCATTGATGCCTTTGAGGCCCACGAGCGAGATGCTACGAAAGTCCATTGCATCATGCTCGCGACTATGACTGTAGAACTCCAAAAGTCCTACAAGGACTTCTATCCCTATGAGATGCATCAGGATTAAATAGACAGGTACCACCAGAGCGCCAGGCAGGAAAGGTACAAGATCATCACTTCGATGATCGCTACCAAAATGAGGGACGGAGAGTCTGTCACTGCTCAGCTACAGAAAATGCGGAGATATGTTGAACGTCTGCTGAAGTTAAATGTTAACTTCGATCAAGAGCTGGTGATTGATATTATTCTTCATTCCCTGTCTCCTTGCTACAACCAGTTCCGCATGACCTACCACATGAGCAAACTTCAAGGCATGTTGAGGACTGCTGAGAGCAACCTCAAGGATAAATTTGTTGCATCAACTCCTACTGTCGCTGCCCCCGTCTTGGCTATTGGGCAGGGGAAGGGTAAGAATAGGAAGGCTCCTTCCAAGAGCCACCATAAGGGAAAGTCTCATGATAGCACCTCTTCTAGTGGAACCAAGGCTGATACCACTACACCCACCTCCAACCCAAAGGATGCAGAGTGCTATCACTGCCACGAAAAAGGGCATTGGAAACGAAGCTTCACGAAGTATCTGTAGGAAATCAAGGATGGAAAGATAAAACCATCCTACGCAGGTACTTATACTATTCAATCTAATAACTCATCGCATGCTATTTCTTGGGTTCTTGATGTAGGATGTGGTTTTGACATTTGTTCTGATTTGCAGGGCCTAAGAAGAAATAGGGATGTGTAGCATGGGAAGATAAACCTGGTCATGGGAAACAGAAGATCGTCGCCTGTCACCAAGATTGGAGTTTACTTTTTAGTGCTTAGTAGTGGGTTAGGACTAGAGTTGAATAATTGTTGCTATTCGCCAGAAATGGCAAGAAACATCATTTCTTTTCATGGTTTATATAAACAAGGATTTAGATTTTTGTTTGATAAGGAAAAAGGTGTTGGATAAGGTGTCTAAGTCCATAACTATTTCTGGTATGTACTTGACCCGACCCGGCATGGTCCATTTGGGTTGCATGGCACCATGCAATTGGATAAACTAAAATGAGAGAAATAACATCTATGGTTTATTAATATATTATAAGTTCTAATATATTAATAATATTATTGGAAGTGTTTCTCTATGAAGGACCTAGGAGAAGCTGCCTATATTCTAGGGATAAGGATCTTGAGAGACCGGAGTAAAAGACTAATTGGACTTAGTCAGAGTACTTACTTGGATAAGGTGTTGAAGAGATTAGGCATGCAGGACTCCAAGAAAGGAGAGTTACCCATCCAGAGTAATGCCAGATTGAGTAAGACACAAAGCCCTAGTACTGAGGCTGAGATAGCAGAAATGAGTCGAATACCTTATGCTTCGGCTGTAGGATCGATCATGTATGCTATGACGTGTACTCGACCTGATGTAGCCTTTTCTTTGAGCATGGTTAGCAGGTATCAGGGGAACCCTGGCAAGGCACACTGGACTGTGGTAAAGAATATCCTCAAGTACCTACGGAGGACTAAGGACTGGGTCCTTACCCTCGGTGGGAGTGAAGACTTGAGAGTTGTAGGGTATAGTGATGCTAGCTTTCAGACTGATAGGGATAATTTCCGCTCTTAGTCAGGCTGGGTCTTTACGTTAAACGGAGGAGCAATTTCTTGGAAGAGTTCCAAGCAAGAGACAGTGGCTGATTCAACTTGCGAATCAGAGTATATAGCAGCTAGCGAGGCAGCAAAGGAGGCGATATGGCTGAAGATCTTCATTGGAGACCTTGGAGTTGTACCAGCTATTAAAGAGCCAATGGAAATTTTCTGTGATAGTGAAAGTGCAGTTGCCTTAGCCAAGGAACCAAGGGATCACGGGAGATCCAGACACATCGACAGAAAATACCATTTCATCAGACATCGAATAGAAGAAGGACTCCTCGTGGCAAAGAGGGTATCATCGGATGAGAATCTAGCAGATCCCCTCACGAAGGGACTGACTCGGGTTAAGCATCTCCAGCATGCTCGGAGCATAGGGCTGAAGATGATGTTAGATTTAGTAGTTAGATAACCTTGAAATTTGTAAAGTGTAATTGACATTAGATGATGAATAAAAGGTGTTTTATTTATGAGTAAAGTGTTGCTATCTCTTGTCGATCGTTTACTATATTTCTTTTGCATGTTTTGACTTCCAGAATAATTATGTTTGGTATATCATATTATTCGAACCTCCATAGTCGGTCATATGTCGGAAGTAGGTATGAATCAAGACTGTCATGATTGGTTGCAGAGGTCTAAGTTGTTGGACATGGCTACAACACTCATGAGTGCTCATAAGTTCTGAGCATTGGACTCAACCCACGCTCACTGGAATCACTTCATGGAATTTATCTCGAGTGATCGTGAGACGGTAATATCATATAAGTCTTCAAACCTAGAGATATGATTTTTTACTTATGAGTTTTTTACTCCAAAAGTCCTATGAGGACTTCTACCCTTTTGAAATGCACCAAGATCTGATGGAAAGATACCATCAAAGTGCACGACAAGAGAGGTATGAAATCATATGCTCTATCATAACAACCATGATGAAGGACGGGGAATCCGTCACGAGCCACATGCAGAAAATGAAAAGGTATGTGGATCGGTTGCTGAAGCTTAATGTGAACTTCCCTGAGGAGCTTGCAATAGATATCATTTTGCACTCCTTACCATCGTGCTATGATTAATTCCGCATGATATATCACATGAATAAGGAAGAGGTCACACTCAGCAAACTTCAGGGACTCCTCAAGACCGCAGAAACAGGTCTTAAGGGTAAGTCGGTTGTTAACACTCCTACTCCAAACTCCGCCCCGGTTTTGGCAATCGGGAAAGGTAGAGGAAAGAAGAGGAAGAGCTCTTCGAAGGGTACCAAGGCTAGGACCCTTGATGGCTCTTCTTCAAGTGGAACCAAGAAAGGTTTTGTCACTCCTTCTTCTGACCCTAAAGAGGCTGAATGCTTCTATTGCCATGAAAAATCACATTGGAAGCGGAACTGCCCAAAGTACCAGCAAGATGTGAAGGATGGGAAAGTTAAACCCAACCATGCAGGTATTTACACTATCTTATCTAATAACTCACCCCATTCTAACTCTTGGGTCCTTGATACCGGTTGTGGTATTCATATCTGTTCTGATTTGCAGGGACTAAGAAGAAGTGAGAATGTGGAGCATGGAAGAATAAACTTAATCATGGGGAATAGGAAAGCTTTACCTGTCACCAAGATTGGAGTTTATACTTTATCGCTAAGTAGTGGGTTTAGTTTAGATTTGAATAAATGTTGTTATTCGCCAGAAATGGCAAGAAATATTATTTCCTTTCATGCATTGTATAAACAAGGTTTCACCTTTTCATTTGATAATGAAGTTGGTTCGATTAATGCTTTCTTTAATAATGTTCTTTATTTTAAAGCATTACCTTGTGATGGTGTGTATGAAACTGTATCTGTGGTTGATAACTTAGGAAATAATGTATTGTGTATTGATTCTGTTAATGATAATAACTTGGATAAAGCATCATTATGGCATTGTCGTCTTGGACATATAAGCAAGAAACGGATAGGCCAACTCCAAAAGGATGGAGTATCGGAGTCATTTGACCTAAAGTCAGATGATAGTTGCGAATCATGCTTACTTGGAAAAATGACAAAGTCACCCTTCACAGGTTCTTGTGAGAGGGGTGAAGGTTTGTTGGATCTTATACACACGGATGTGTGTGGGCCCTTCAAACATGCCACAAGGGATGCTAATCGTTATTATTTGACTTTTACTGATGATTACAGTAGATATGGATATGTCTACTTAATCAAGCATAAGTCAGAGACTTTTGAGAGGTTTAAAGAGTTTAAACAGGAAGTCGAGAATCAATTGGGCAGGAACATTAAGATGCTTCGATCCGATCGAGGTGGTGAGTATCTTAGTTCAGAGTTCCTCGACTATCTTAGGGAATGTGGGATTGTCTCCCAATTGACACCTCCCAGGACACCGCAGTTGAATGGTGTAGCTGAGAGGCGTAATCGAACCTTGTTGGATATGGTTCGTTCCATGATGAGTCGAGCTTCGCTACCAATCTCATTTTGGGGGTATGCCTTAGAGACTGCCGCCCATATCCTTAATCTAGTTCCCACAAAGAAAGTTTCAAAAACTCCTCATGAGATGTGGACTGGCAAAGTACCCAAACTAGACCACATTAAGATTTGGGGTTGCGAGGCTTTCGTGAGACGCGAGACTCATGATAAGCTCGAACCTCGAAGTGAGAGGTGTATTTTCATCGGCTACCCACATAAATCCTTTGGTTACCTCTTCTACAGACCTAGTGAGAATGTGGTCTTTGTAGCTAGGAGGGCTTTCTTTCGAGAGAGAGAGTTCATAAGCCAAGGAGACAGTGGGAGGCAAGTTGACCTTGAAGAAATTCAAGAGTCAAGTGGTGAAGGAACTTCAAACCCTAGCACTCAACTTGAGGAGGAAACTCCTGTTGAGCCAATTGACAAGTCTGTACCTCTGAGGCGTTCCACAAGGGTTAGGAATGCACCTGAGCATTACTATGAATTCCATATTACTGCGGAAGGTGATACACTTATCAGTGATGAGACACTGATAGGTCTGGATGAACCTAACAGTTACGCGGAAGCCATGGCAGGCCCTGAGTCAGCCAAGTGGAAAGAGGCAATGGACAACGAGATACAGTCCATGTATGACAATCAAGTTTGGAACTTGGTTGAGAATGTACCAGGTCGTAAGACTATAGGGTGCAAATGGATCTTCAAGAAGAAGACCGACGTGGATGGTAATGTACACACTTATAAGGCATGACTGGTTGCAAAGGGTTTCTCACAAACTCCGGGAGTTGATTATGATGAGAGCTTTTCTCCAGTGGCCAAGATTAAGTCTATTAGGGTTCTGTTAGCCATAGCCGCATTTCATGACTATGAAATATGGCAAATGGATGTCAAAACCGCTTTCCTTACTGGAAAGTTGGCTGAGGATGTTTACATGAGTCAGCCAGAGGGTTTTGTCAACACAGAGTACACTAATAGAGTGTGTAAGCTTGAGAAATCCATTTATGGGTTAAAGCAAGCACCTCGCAGATGGAATCTTTGCTTTGATGAGAAAGTCAAGGAATTTGGCTTTTCTAGGAGTGAAGATGAATCTTGTGTATAGTTAGCTTTTTGGTATTGTATGTGGATGACATACTACTCATAGGAAATGACATCCCAACTCTGCAGGAAGTTAAGTCCTGGCTTGGGAAGTGTTTCTCTATGAAGGACCTAGGAGAAGCTGCCTATATTCTAGGGATAAGGATCTTGAGAGACCGGAGTAAAAGACTAATTGGACTTAGTCAGAGTACTTACTTGGATAAGGTGTTGAAGAGATTCGGCATGCAGGACTCCAAGAAAGGAGAGTTACCCATCCAGAGTAATGCCAGATTGAGTAAGACACAAAGCCCTAGTACTGAGGCTGAGATAGCAGAAATGAGTCGAATACCTTATGCTTCGGCTGTAGGATCGATCATGTATGCTATGACGTGTACTCGACCTGATGTAGCCTTTTCTTTGAGCATGGTTAGCAGGTATCAGGGGAACCCTGGCAAGGCACACTGGACTGCGGTAAAGAATATCCCCAAGTACCTACGGAGGACTAAGGACTGGGTCCTTACCCTCGGTGGGAGTGAAGACTTGAGAGTTGTAGGGTATAGTGATGCTAGCTTTCAGACTGATAGGGATAATTTCCGCTCTCAGTCAGGCTGGGTCTTTACGTTAAACGGAGGAGCAATTTCTTGGAAGAGTTCCAAGCAAGAGACAGTGGCTGATTCAACTTGCGAATCAGAGTATATAGCAGCTAGCGAGGCAGCAAAGGAGGCGATATGGATGAAGAACTTCATTGGAGACCTTGGAGTTGTACCAGCTATTAAAGAGCCAATGGAAATTTTCTGTGATAGTGAAAGTGCAGTTGCCTTAGCCAAGGAACCAAGGGATCACGGGAGATCCAGACACATCGACAGAAAATACCATTTCATCAGACATCGAATAGAAGAAGGACTCCTCGTGGCAAAGAGGGTATCCTCGGATGAGAATCCAGCAGATCCCCTCACGAAGGGACTGACTCGGGTTAAGCATCTCCAGCATGCTCGGAGCAGAGGGCTGAAGGATGATATTAGATTTAGTAGTTAGATAACCTTGAAATTTGTAAAGTGTAATTGACATTAGATGATGAATAAAAGGTGTTTTATTTATGAGTAAAGTGTTGCTATCTCTTGTCGATCGTTTACTATATTTCTTTTGCATGTTTTGACTTCCAGAATAATTATGTTTGGTATATCATATTATTCGAACCTCCATAGTCGGTCATATGTCGGAAGTAGGTATGAATCAAGACTGTCATGATTGGTTGCAGAGGTCTAAGTTGTTGGACATGGCTACAACACTCATGAGTGCTCATAAGTTCTGAGCATTGGACTCAACCCACGCTCACTGGAATCACTTCATGGAATTTATCTCGAGTGATCGTGAGACGGTAATATCATATAAGTCTTCAAACCTAGAGATATGATTTGTTACTTATGAGTTGGTTATGCATTGATTGTACGAAAACGCATTGGTAACTCGATGTTATAAAACGTGCTCTTGTGTATAATTCAATGAGTAGTAGAACAAACATATGAGTCGAAGTTTATATGTTCCTTCTTGGATTAGAAGCTGATATCTGGGCCCCTCGATGATTTTGGTTTGACCTATGTACCGGGCCCGGTCAGAACTAAGTTGATGCGTTCAATTAAGTTCTTTGTCAAACAAATCGGAAATCGGGAAACAAACTGCTGGACAATAAGTAAGACATTGTTCCATGTATTTGTCCGGCTGATATCTAGAACAGAGGATTATATGATCACTTATCTTAAATGGCGTATCATCATCTTCTCAGTTCCGAGAGACCTTGAAAGAGCAACGATTGCCGATCGGTTCCTGAAGTATTGCAGTTATAGTTATTAGACTTATCCAAGTGGGAGACTGTTGGATAAGGTGTCTAAGTCCATAACTATTTCTGGTATGTACTTGACCCGACCCGGCATGGTCCATTTGGGTTGCATGGCACCATGCAATTGGATAAACTAAAATGAGAGAAATAACACTTATGGTTTATTAATATATTATAAGTTCTAATATATTAATAATATTATTTAATTAGTTTGATCAAGAATTAATTTAGAATTAATTAAGTGATCAAAAGATAACTAATTTAATATATGGGTAGATTATGTAAATCTTCCATATCTTATATAGTGGGCTAAGAGGCTCCATGGATTATTAAGTTGGGTTCCACCCATAGGATGCTCCATGGATGCTCCATGGGAGTTACAAACCCATGGGTCATGGAAATGAAGAGTCATGACACATTAGGGTTTACATGGTGTAACCCTAGATGTGTCAACACTATATAAGAAACCCATTCTCCACCAAAATCGTGTACACATAAGAAACAAGAGGGCTAGGCCGATTTTAGAAGTGTGTATTCTCTCTAAAGTCATTCCAAAAGCATTTGGTGTTGTGTGAAGCATTTGAGGCATCACACTTGGGGTGCTAGGCTCACAAGGTTTCAACGATCATAAGCAACAACAAGGTAAGTTATTCTATCTTTCATGCAAGTTAAAATTTGTTCCCCATGTATGCTAGATAGGAATATAACCTTGGAATTCAACTTTGCATGATAATTAGACAAACATAGATCCAAGGTTATTAGGGTTGCATGTACACTTAGGAAGTGTTAGAATGCTCAAAACCCATCAGTGGTATCAGAGCCAGGTTCGTTTGTTGTTTTTTTTTTGTGTGCAAACAGCTTGAAAAAAAATTGCTTTTCTGTTTTCTGCTCGTATGAAAGTTTGCACATTTGTTGCTGAAAATGGACTAGAAACATTACCCTAAACTGTTTTGATGTTTGAAAGCTTGTTTTAGATGGTGTAATGTTTATGTGAATCCATTTACAATGGCAATTATTAAAATTACAAGTTTTTTTTTTAAGTGTAATTTTTGATTCTTGAAAGTGTTCATATTCATGTTCTTGAACTTATGAAGATTAGATGATCATAGGAATTGTTTGTAACCTTCATGGTAGTTTAATTCATGATCATAATGTGTTTTAATGGAGTCCATAACTTGTCCTCAAGTTATGGAAAACCAAACGTCTCACTTTTATTAAAGCCATTAAAAGAACACAAGAGTTATAAAAATGAAGAGTCTTCATTTTTATTACTCAATTAATTCATAAGTTATAAGAAATGAAAAGTTTTGGAAGTTTACAAAACTTGCCCTCAAGTTTTGGAACATGTAAAGTCTTGATTAAAACTTTAGTTCCAACCCTTAGAATTTTAAAAGTTAAAATTCAACCCTTATACTTTATAATATTATAAGTTACTAATATATATATGTATAACGTCAAGTCGTCTTACCGCTAGTACGTCTCATTCACGAAGCCGGTCTATAAGGGGGGTATAAGGTTGTTGCCTATAAAATGACAACTTAATTGGTGTCTACTCTCACCCACCGCTTCCTTGATCGGTGGAGGGTCGTTAGCCGAACGGGTAAGACAAGGACTTATAAATTCTCATTAAAAGTATGATGAATATTATAAAGTAACTAAATGCTTTTATTAAATTCCCAATCTTAGTTACTTTAGGAAAATGTGAATAAGGTGCTAATCCATGAAATTACACTTTACACTTTGTTTAAGTCGTTGGTGGAGCGTGTGTGGTTAACCGACATACTAACTTGGACTTAACAAGGTAGGTAAAGGGTGACTTAAGGTTTACCATAGCATCGGTGCAGCGTGTGTGGTTTACCGGCACATCGATTGAGTGATAAACCTTGAGGGTACCAAGTGATTTGCATGGTTACTTCACACCTCGTTTTGTGATCCTCGGTATCCCAGTCACAAAATTTGGAGGGCACACTCGAGATTGAAACATGCCTTTGAAAAGTTCATTGAATCTCAAAAGAATCTAGGAATTTCTAAGAACCAATTAAAAACCTAATATCTATATTTCGTTTTTCATGGTGGAAATTGGTGAATCGTCATTCACCTACCTTTCAAATATGTTATAGCTTGGATTACGGCATACCTCTTCTAAGTTATAATATATTGTGATTGGATTCTAGCCTTAATATTATATTTGGGTGTTTTATTAAGGACTCTCTTAATATCTAAACTAATCTTGTTCTCTTCTTTCATATGTCTTCAAACAATGCTGCTTCTGGCTCTAATCCTAAGGGCTCCTTTACCCTTATGAACTTGTGTTGGAAAGTCACTTTTGATGGATCCAACTTCAATGAATGGATCAGAAATATCAGGATGATTACCCGCTACGAGGACAAAGAATATGTCCTTGACAAGGAGCTTAAGGAGATTGATGAGACAACTGCAACTCCCCAGGAGATCGCTGACTTCCAGGCACATGAAAGGGATGCTACAAAAGTGGCATGCATCATGTTGGCCACCATGACAGCGGAACTCCAAAAGTCCTATGAGGACTTCTATCCTTTTGAAATGCACCAAGATCTGATGGAAAGATACCATCAAAGTGCACGACAAGAGAGGTATGAAATCATATGCTCTATCATAACAACCATGATGAAGGACGGGGAATCCGTCACGAGCCACATGCAGAAAATGAAAAGGTATGTGGATCGGTTGCTGAAGCTTAATGTGAACTTCCCTGAGGAGCTTGCAATAGATATCATTTTGCACTCCTTACCATCGTGCTATGATCAATTCCGCATGATATATCACATGAATAAGGAAGAGGTCACACTCAGCAAACTTCAGGGACTCCTCAAGACCGCAGAAACAGGTCTTAAGGGTAAGTCGGTTGTTAACACTCCTACTCCAAACTCCGCCCCGGTTTTGGCAATCGGGAAAGGTAGAGGAAAGAAGAGGAAGAGCTCTTCGAAGGGTACCAAGGCTAGGACCCTTGATGGCTCTTCTTCAAGTGGAACCAAGAAAGGTTTTGTCACTCCTTCTTCTGACCCTAAAGAGGCTGAATGCTTCTATTGCCATGAAAAGTCACATTGGAAGCGGA
This sequence comes from Lactuca virosa, assembly GCF_052849685.1. NCBI lineage: Eukaryota > Viridiplantae > Streptophyta > Magnoliopsida > Asterales > Asteraceae > Lactuca > Lactuca virosa. Next base: position 289,139,006 of record NC_136427.1, on the reverse strand, counting down.
ACTGCCCAAAGTACCAGCAAGATGTGAAGGATGGGAAAGTTAAACCCAACCATGCAGGTATTTACACTATCTTATCTAATAACTCACCCCATTCTAACTCTTGGGTCCTTGATACCGGTTGTGGTATTCATATCTGTTCTGATTTGCAGGGACTAAGAAGAAGTGAGAATGTGGAGCATGGAAGAATAAACTTAATCATGGGGAATAGGAAAGCTTTACCTGTCACCAAGATTGGAGTTTATACTTTATCGCTAAGTAGTGGGTTTAGTTTAGATTTGAATAAATGTTGTTATTCGCCAGAAATGGCAAGAAATATTATTTCCTTTCATGCATTGTATAAACAAGGTTTCACCTTTTCATTTGATAATGAAGTTGGTTCGATTAATGCTTTCTTTAATAATGTTCTTTATTTTAAAGCATTACCTTGTGATGGTGTGTATGAAACTGTATCTGTGGTTGATAACTTAGGAAATAATGTATTGTGTATTGATTCTGTTAATGATAATAACTTGGATAAAGCATCATTATGGCATTGTCGTCTTGGACATATAAGCAAGAAACGGATAGGCCAACTCCAAAAGGATGGAGTATCGGAGTCATTTGACCTAAAGTCAGATGATAGTTGCGAATCATGCTTACTTGGAAAAATGACAAAGTCACCCTTCACAGGTTCTTGTGAGAGGGGTGAAGGTTTGTTGGATCTTATACACACGGATGTGTGTGGGCCCTTCAAACATGCCACAAGGGATGCTAATCGTTATTATTTGACTTTTACTGATGATTACAGTAGATATGGATATGTCTACTTAATCAAGCATAAGTCAGAGACTTTTGAGAGGTTTAAAGAGTTTAAACAGGAAGTCGAGAATCAATTGGGCAGGAACATTAAGATGCTTCGATCCGATCGAGGTGGTGAGTATCTTAGTTCAGAGTTCCTCGACTATCTTAGGGAATATGGGATTGTCTCACAATTGACACCTCCCAGGACACCGCAGTTGAATGGTGTAGCTGAGAGGCGTAATCGAACCTTGTTGGATATGGTTCGTTCCATGATGAGTCGAGCTTCGCTACCAATCTCATTTTGGGGGTATGCCTTAGAGACTGCCGCCCATATCCTTAATCTAGTTCCCACAAAGAAAGTTGCCAAAACTCCTCATGAGATGTGGACTGGCAATGTACCCAAACTAGACCACATTAAGATTTGGGGTTGCGAGGCTTTCGTGAGACGCGAGACTCATGATAAGCTCGAACCTCGAAGTGAGAGGTGTATTTTCATCGGCTACCCACAGAAATCCTTTGGTTACCTCTTCTACAGACCTAGTGAGAATGTGGTCTTTGTAGCTAGGAGGGCTTTCTTTCGAGAGAGAGAGAGTTCATAAGCCAAGGAGACAGTGGGAGGCAAGTTGACCTTGAAGAAATTCAAGAGTCAAGTGGTGAAGGAACTTCAAACCCTAGCACTCAACTTGAGGAGGAAACTCCTGTTGAGCCAATTGACAAGTCTGTACCTCTGAGGCGTTCCACAAGGGTTAGGAATGCACCTGAGCATTACTATGAATTCCATATTACTGCGGAAGGTGATACACTTATCAGTGATGAGACACTGATAGGTCTGGATGAACCTAACAGTTACGCGGAAGCCATGGCAGGCCCTGAGTCAGCCAAGTGGAAAGAGGCAATGGACAACGAGATACAGTCCATGTATGACAATCAAGTTTGGAACTTGGTTGAGAATGTACCAGGTCGTAAGACTAGAGGGTGCAAATGGATCTTCAAGAAGAAGACCGACGTGGATGGTAATGTACACACTTATAAGGCACGACTGGTTGCAAAGGGTTTCTCACAAACTCCGGGAGTTGATTATGATGAGACCTTTTCTCCAGTGGCCAAGATTAAGTCTATTAGGGTTCTGTTAGCCATAGCCGCATTTCATGACTATGAAATATGGCAAATGGATGTCAAAACCGCTTTCCTTAATGGAAAGTTGGATGAGGATGTTTACATGAGTCAGCCAGAGGGTTTTGTCAACACAGAGTACCCTAATAGAGTGTGTAAGCTTGAGAAATCCATTTATGGGTTAAAGCAAGCACCTCGCAGATGGAATCTTTGCTTTGATGAGAAAGTCAAGGAATTTGGCTTTTCTAGGAGTGAAGATGAATCTTGTGTATAGTTAGCTTTTTGGTATTGTATGTGGATGACATACTACTCATAGGAAATGACATCCCAACTCTGCAGGAAGTTAAGTCCTGGCTTGGGAAGTGTTTCTCTATGAAGGACCTAGGAGAAGCTGCCTATATTCTAGGGATAAGGATCTTGAGAGACCGGAGTAAAAGACTAATTGGACTTAGTCAAAGTACTTACTTGGATAAGGTGTTGAAGAGATTCGGCATGCAGGACTCCAAGAATGGAGAGTTACCCATCCAGAGTAATGCCAGATTGAGTAAGACACAAAGCCCTAGTACTGAGGCTGAGATAGCATAAATGAGTCGAATACCTTATGCTTCGGCTGTAGGATCGATCATGTATGCTATGACGTGTACTCGACCTGATGTAGCCTTTTCTTTGAGCATGGTTAGCAGGTATCAGGGGAACCCTGGCAAGGCACACTGGACTACGGTAAAGAATATCCTCAAGTACCTACGGAGGACTAAGGACTGGGTCCTTACCCTCGGTGGGAGTGAAGACTTGAGAGTTGTAGGGTATAGTGATGCTAGCTTTCAGACTGATAGGGATAATTTCCGCTCTCAGTCAGGCTGGGTCTTTACGTTAAACGGAGGAGCAATTTCTTGGAAGAGTTCCAAGCAAGAGACAGTGGCTGATTCAACTTGCGAATCAGAGTATATAGCAGCTAGCGAGGCAGCAAAGGAGGCGATATGGCTGAAGAACTTCATTGGAGACCTTGGAGTTGTACCAGCTATTAAAGAGCCAATGGAAATTTTCTGTGATAGTGAAAGTGCAGTTGCCTTAGCCAAGGAACCAAGGGATCACGGGAGATCCAGACACATCGACAGAAAATACCATTTCATCAGACATCGAATAGAAGAAGGACTCCTCGTGTCAAAGAGGGTATCATCGGATGAGAATCCAACAGATCCCCTCACGAAGGGACTGACTCGGGTTAAGCATCTCCAGCATGCTCGGAGCATAGGGCTGAAGGATGATATTAGATTTAGTAGTTAGATAACCTTGAAATTTGTAAAGTGTAATTGACATTAGATGATGAATAAAAGGTGTTTTATTTATGAGTAAAGTGTTGCTATCTCTTGTCGATCGTTTACTATATTTCTTTTGCATGTTTTGACTTCCAGAATAATTATGTTTGGTATATCATATTATTCGAACCTCCATAGTCGGTCATATGTCGGAAGTAGGTATGAATCAAGACTGTCATGATTGGTTGCAGAGGTCTAAGTTGTTGGACATGCCTACAACACTCATGAGTGCTCATAAGTTCTGAGCATTGGACTCAACCCACGCTCACTGGAATCACTTCATGGAATTTATCTCGAGTGATCGTGAGACGGTAATATCATATAAGTCTTCAAACCTAGAGATATGATTTGTTACTTATGAGTTGGTTATGCATTGATTGTACGAAAACGCATTGGTAACTCGATGTTATAAAACGTGCTCTTGTGTATAATTCAATGAGTAGTAGAACAAACATATGAGTCGAAGTTTATATGTTCCTTCTTGGATTAGAAGCTGATATCTGGGCCCCTCGATGATTTTGTTTTGACCTATGTACCGGGCCCGGTCAGAACTAAGTTGATGCGTTCAATTAAGTTCTTTGTCAAACAAATCGGAAATCGGGAAACAAACTGTTGGACAATAAGTAAGACATTGTTCCATGTATTTGTCCGGCTGATATCTAGAACAGAGGATTATATGATCACTTATCTTAAATGGCGTATCATCATCTTCTCAGTTCCGAGAGACCTTGTAAGAGCTACGATTGCCGATCAGTTCCTGAAGTATTGCAGTTATAGTTATTAGACTTATCCAAGTGGGAGACTGTTGGATAAGGTGTCTAAGTCCATAACTATTTCTGGTATGTACTTGACCCGACCCGGCATGGTCCATTTGGGTTGCATGGCACCATGCAATTGGATAAACTAAAATGAGAGAAATAACACTTATGGTTTATTAATATACTATAAGTTCTAATATATTAATAATATTATTTAATTAGTTTGATCAAGAATTAATTTAGAATTAATTAAGTGATCAAAAGATAACTAATTAAATATATGGGTAGATTATGTAAATCTTCCATATCTTATATAGTGGGCTAAAAGGCTCCATGGATTATCAAGTTGGGTTCCACCCATAGGATGCTCCATGGATGCTCCATGGGAGTTACAAACCCATGGGTCATGGAAATGAAGAGTCATGACACATTAGGGTTTACATGGTGTAACCCTAGATGTGTCAACACTATATAAGAAACCCATTCTCCACCAAAATCGTGTACACATAAGAAACAAGAGGGCTAGGCCGATTTTAGAAGTGTGTATTCTCTCTAAAGCCAATCCAAAAGCATTTGGTGTTGTGTGAAGCATTTGAGGCATCACACTTGGGGTGCTAGGCTCACAAGGTTTCAACGATCATAAGCAACAACAAGGTGAGTTATTCTATCTTTCATGCAAGTTAAAATTTGTTCCCCATGTATGCTAGATAGGAATATAACCTTGGAATTCAACTTTGCATGATAATTAGACAAACATAGATCCAAGGTTATTAGGGTTGCATATACACTTAGGAAGTGTTAGAATGCTTCAAACCCATCAAAAGGTTCTATTAATGCTTTTCTTAATGGTGTTTTCTATTTTGAAGCATTGCCTTGTAATGGAATATATGAAACTGTGATGGTTGTAGACAATTTAGGAAATGATGTTTTGTATATCAATTCTTCCAATGATTTGGATAAAGCATGCTTGTGGCATTGTCGTCTTGGACATGTCAACAAGAAACGCATAGCCCAACTCCAAAAGGATGGAGTGTTGGAGTCATTCAACCTTAGAGATGATGACGTGTGCGAGTCTTGTTTACTTGGAAAGATGACCAAGTCACCCTTCACTGGATCTTATGAAAGGGTGAGGGTTTATTGGATCTCATACATACAGATGTGTGTGGGCCCTTTAGATCCACCATAAGGGATGTGAGCCGCTTCTATGTGACTTTCACTGATGATTATAGCAGATATGGCTATATCTACTTAATCAAGCATAAGTCAAAGACCTTTGAAAAGTTCAAAGAGTTTAAGAAGGAAGTGGAGAATCAGTTGGGCAGGAAAATTAAGATGCTTCAATCTGATCGAGGTGGAGAGTACCTTAGTCTTGAATTCCACAACTACCTCAAGGAATGCGGAATCGTTTCACAATTGACGCCACCTAGGACACCACAGTTGAATGGTGTAGCTGAGAGGCGTAATCGAACCTTGCTAGACATGGTTCATTCCATGATGAGTCGTGCTTCACTACCTATCTCATTCTCGAGGTATGCCTTAGAGACTGCCGCCCATATCCTTAACTTAGTCCCTACAAAGAAGGTTGCCAAAACACCTCAAGATATATGGACAGGGAAAGCCCCCTTGTTGGCACATATCAAGGTTTAGGGTTGCGAGGCTTTCATAAGACGAAAGACTCACGACAAGCTCGAACCTCGTAGTGAGCGATGTATTTTTATCGGTTACCCGCAGAAGTCTTTTGGATATCTCTTCTATAGACCAAGTGACAATGTTGTCTTCGTTGCGAGGAGAGGGGTTTTCCGAGAGCGAGAACTCATAAGCCAATGAGACATTGGGAGGCAAATCTATCTTGAAGAGATTCAAGAATCGAACGATGAAGGAACCTCTAACACTGGCGCTCAACCTGAGGAGGAAACTCCTGATTGACGAGTCCTTACCTCTTAGACGTTCCAGTAGACTTAGTGTTCCACCTGTGTTATATGGTTTTCATATAACAAGTGAAGGTGATACGTTTATTAGTGACAGTACACAAATAAATTTGGATGAACCTAACAACTACAAAGAAGCCATGGCAGGCCCGGAGTCTGCGAAATGGAAAGAGGCTATGGATAGCGAGATTCAGTCCATGTATGACAACCAAGTCTGGGATTTGGTTGACAATGTGCCAGGTCGTAAGACGGTCGGGTGCAAATAGATCTTCAAGAAGAGGACCGACATAGATGGGAAGGTACACACTTATAAAGCGCGATTGGTTGCGAAGGGATTTACTCAAACTCCAGTAGTTTACTATGATGATACCTTCTCACCAGTTGCGAAGATAAAGTCTATTAGGGTGATGCTAGCCATTGCTGCATTTCATGACTATGAAATACGGCAAATGGATGTCAAAACCGCTTTCCTTAATGGGAAGTTGGCTGAGGATGTTTACATGAGTCAGCCAGAGGGTTTTGTCGATGTGAAGCATCCTAGTAGAGTGTGTAAGCTTGAGAAATCCATCTATGGATTGAAGCAAGCATCTCGCAGATGGAATCTTTGTTTCGATGAGAAAGTCAAAGAGTTTGGTTTTCTGCGAAGCGAGGATGAGTCATTTGTATATGTCAAATCCAGTGGGAGTATAGTTAGCTTTCTAGTATTGTATGTCGATGACATACTACTCAGAGGAAACGACATCCCGACCCTGAAGGAAGTTAAGTCCTAGCTTGGGAAGTGTTTCGCTATGAAGGACCTCGGAGAGGTTGCCTATATTCTGGGAATATGGATAGTGAGAAACAGGAGTAAGAGACTAATAGGACTTAGTCAGAATACTTACTTGGATAAAGTACTAAATCATTTTAGTATGGAGAATTCTAAGAAAGGGGAGTTACCAATCCAAAGCAACGCCAAACTGAGTAAGTCTCAGAGCCCGAGTACAGAGACCGAGATAGTAGAGATGAGTCGAATACCTTACGCTTCCGCAGTTGGCTCAATCATGTATGATATGACTTGTACTCGCCATGATGTGGCCTTCTCTTTGAGCATGGACAGTAGATATCAGGGGAACCCTGGCAGAGCACATTGGACCGCAGTCAAGAATATTCTTAAGTACCTTCGGAGGACCAAGGAATGGTTTCTAGTCCTCGGTGGGAGTGATGACTTAAGGGTGCGAGGGTATAGTGATGCCAGTTTTCAGACAGACCGAGATAATTATCGATCTCAGTCAGGCTGGGTCTTTACCCTAAATGGAGGAGCAGTGACTTGGAAAAGTTCCAAGCAGGAGACCGTAGCTGATTCAACGTGTGAATCAGAGTATATAGCGGCGAGCGAAGCGTCAAAGGAGGCGATATGGTTGAAGAACTTCATTGGAGACCGTGGAGTTGTGCCAGCCATAAAGGAGCCTATGGAGATATTATGCGATAATGAAGGAGCGGTTGCCTTGACCAAGGAACCGAGGGATCATGGCAGATCTCGACATATCGACAGGAAATATCACTTTATTAGACATCGGGTAGAAGAGGGACTCCTCGTAGTGAAGAGGGTATCGTCAGAGGATAACCCAGCAGATCCCCTTACGAAGGGACTGAGTGGGGTTAAGCACTTGCAGCACGCTTGGAGCATTGGGCTGAAGGACGATATTAATTTAGATTAGATAGCTTTGAAACGTGTAATAGATAAACTGAAATTAACATTTGATGATTAAATAAAGGTGTATTACTTATAAGTAAAGTCACTGTCTTATGTTAATCATTTACCTATTGTTTCACTTTGCATGTTTTTGACTTCTTGAATAATAAGATTATTCGAACAGTCCACAGTCGCTCATACTTTGGAAGTAGGTATGAAAGAAGACTGTCATGAACTGGTTTGTAGACTGTCTAAAGTGTATTAGACATAGCAAAAGTTTGCTACAACGTTCATGAGTGCTTATGAACTAAGATTTGAGCATTGGATTAAACCCACGTTTGATGGTATCGCTTCATGGAATTAATCGTGAGTGATCACAAGACGATAATATCATATAGTCTTTAAACCTAGATATATGGTTTATTGTTTACAAGTTAGTTGTGCATTGATAATGCGTAAACGTATAAGTAACTTGATGTTATAAAACACATTGTTGTGCATGATTTGATGAGTGAATAGTAAATGCATATAAGTCGAAGTTTATCTGTTCCTTTTATCCTATGAGGCTAAAAGCGATATCTGGGCCCCTCGATGATTTGGTTTGACTTATGTGTCGGGCCCGGTCAGGACTGAATTGATGTGTTCAATTGAGTTCTATGTCAGACGAATCAAAGATCGAGAAACAAACTGATGGACAATAAGTATGACTATGTTCCACGTATTTGTCCGCATGATATCTAGAACGGAGGATTATACGATCCCTTATCTAAAGGACAGGTTACTGATGAGATCAGAGTTCGATAACGTCTTTGAGAGCTATGATTGCTAATCGGATCCTAAAGTCGTACTTGCATTTATAGTTACTAGACTTATCCAAGTGGGAGACCGTTGGATTAGTGTCTAAGCCTGTAACTATATTTGGTATGTACTTGACCCGGTTGTGCATGGTCCTTTTGGGTTGCCTTTACCGAAGCAGCTGGACAGGATGATTTATGGAGAGAGAGAGAGAGGTTATTATGGTTTATTAATATATTATATGAATAATATATTAAAAGAGAAATCATATAGTTTAATTAATATTGGTCAATAATTAATTAAGAATTAATTTTGTGGCTAAAAGAGATTAATTAAATAAAGGGGGACTGGAACTGTCAATTATAAGATAATTGATTTTGGGTTGTGAATCCTTATGGAATTAAGGGGGCGAAATCTAAAGTGGAAGCCCACTCTAATTTCGTCCAAGGGGCCTTATTCCAGAAGGTTATTGAAGCTGCATAGGGCCTAAGTTATCCAATTAGGGTTTTGACTGAAACCCTAGCAGCTCAACTATTTAAGGAACCCCTAGGGCTACAGATTTCGGCCATTTGAGAAACCCTAGAGTTACTATAGCCGAAATTGTGCCTCCTCCTCCCTCTCTTCTAGATCATCTTCTTGCTTTGGTGTTTGTAAGCCATTAGAGGTATTACACTTGTGATACTAAGCTCTTGAAGATTGAAGATTCTTGCAACTATTGAAAGGTATCATCTCAACTTGTTTTATTATAGATCTCGATTTTCATAGTATGCTAGTTTAGGGTTTGCAAGCTTTGAATGAATTGCATGTACAATAGAGAAACCTAGATCCAAAGCTTTAGGGTTTTGCATGTGCACATAGGATGTTCTTTTGCTCAAAACCCATCAAATATATTTTGGGAATTAATTAACAGTTTAATCAGGAATGTTCCAGAACCCTTATGGAATTAGGATTAGATGAAAATCACTCCATCTCACATTGGAAAAGTAGTGAATTTCTTGGTTAGATCCTTATCCCAGATGGGAAGGAGTACAAAACCTAGGAAGGCAACCAAGGCTATAAATAAGGCCTTAGGGATTTCATTCTTCCTTGTACCTTAGCTTGAAGTTTCGCCAACCCTTCTTCCTCCTCCCATAGGTACGATTTCTAACCTCTTAGGGTTTGTGAAATTGACCATTCTCTTAGTTATTTTTTATTCCACTCTTTGGTGTCATTGGGTGTGATACCATTAGAGGGATTCTGTTTTGGGTCCTCTCATCCAAGCAAATACGTGGAGGACGAGATCACAAGCATGGAGATCAAGGGCTAAGAGAGGTATGTTTTTTCTTATTTGTATTTACGTTTCATATGGTAGATGTAATTACTATGAAACCATAGATCCTAGGGTGCATGTATACTTAGGTACATCGTAGTTTTGATTTTTTTCGCTACCTAGTTTAGAGTGTATTTGATGCGTAGAAAACCCAACAGTAACACTATTGAAGCAACATACTATTAAACAACTAATAAACCCTAGTAGACATCAAATTCCTAATTAGAGATACATACCTTTTTGTTGATTCAAATCAAACTAATCAAAGTCTTCTTGTCTCTTTGGAAAGCTTAGCTCCAATAGTGTGCGAGCCTCTAATGGTTCACACCCAAAATACAAGAAACCCTAGGATTGAAGGAGAGAGGGGAGAGAGTAGGAGAATTTTGTTCTCTCATTTTAGGTATGAGAGAGCCACGAAAATTAGGTGCCCAAGGGTCCTATTTATAGTCTATGTAACTTAGGGATAAATCAAGATTTGAATGACTAAATAATAGATTTAATCCCAATCCAAATCCCTTCCTAATATACTATCAGGAGGCTTCTTGAAACCCTAAAAGAGCTCCCAAAATGTCCATATGATGGACTATTCTAGAATTGCCTCTTTTGTTCAACTATTGAACGATTACAATTCACCCCTTGCATCTTTAATTAATTTAAATTAACCCCGGATTAATTCCAGATTAATTTTGATTAATCATTAATCAATTATCACATATTTCTAATTAATTTATTACTCATATAAAAAATTAACAAATCATTAACTAAAATTTTCTAATTAATATATTTATCACATAATATATTAACAAAATCTTTTATCTCTCTCATTTGATCAATACAAACCATTTTCTGGTTATGAGGGCAGCCCAAAAAGGATTTTACTTTTATTCATCAACACTATACCAATTGAATATTTTAGTTAGGAGCTTAGACACTTAATCCAACAGTACTAACAATTGGATATTTAATGATCATTATTAATTATTAAATTATTTTCTTGATACTTTGACAATTCGATAGGTAGTTGACAATATTAAAATTTCAGACAAATGAACACTAAAATCTCTTCCCCTGATTACAGATTAATGAATAAGGAATTTATCAAACTAGACCGCTTTGAAGGTCAAAACTACATTCGCTATGCTGACAAGGTTAAGTTTACGTTTGTTGTGGTTAAGATTATGTCACACCCCCGAACCGATAAAACGGCGGAAACGTTTGAGGGCGGATGACGTCATGTACAGTATCATAACAATTGTATAATAGAGATCAAAGCATTACAACCATTATATTGATAAAAAGTATTTACATTGTGTTTGAATCATTGTTTGACTCCAAAAGCATACAACAAAATATAAGACGTAACAATACTAAGCTCTGTCTTCACAAAACCTGTGTGGGTACCTGTCTACTGATTTACTGAGAATACAAGTGGTTTTGAAAAAGAGTGTCAACATTTAAGTTGGTGAGTTCATAAGCATTTTGTATAAGAAAGTGTGTCTTTGTTTCTTGAAAATGGTAGTGTGTTCTTCCAGAAAATCCAATATTTTCTTTTAGATGTAATGTAGTCTTAAACACCCTAAGACTGAAAATGTATAAGTATTATTGTACTCTGAAGTAATATAACGTAGTTTTATATCTTTATAAAACCATTTGTATGCATGTTTCCAGAAATGTAAATTGTATTGTACTAGAGAATAGTGTACTGTAGTTGTATCTGTGTAAAGCATTTTGAATGTAAACTGTATTGTACTAGAGAATAGTGTACTGTAGTTTTATATAAATAAAACTATTTGAAGATATGTATTTATTCGTAAACCAAACGTATTGATAATACCCCTTGTGAGTTATTATAACCATGCTAATGACCTAGATGGTCTGCTACGCTGTTCTTCAGACGTCGGAATGGTACGACATTTGTCACCCCAGACCTGCCGGTCTAACTGTAGTTAACAGTTTAGGTGCGGGATTGTCAGTCCCGCATAGATTTATACACAAGTGTCACGCTCTCCCTCTAGGAGAGTGTGGTTATAATACAGGGATTATAGTATGTATTGTGGTAAGTACGGTGAAGGAATGTGTCACAAAGCCGCATTAACGTTTTACGTGTAGTATAATGAAAAGTCATTTTGTAATGTAAAAGTATTATCCTTCCTTAGTAGTTACGTAGTGTAAAAATAATTATGCCTTTAAATAATAATTTTTGGTATTGTATCCCGACTTGGTAAAATAGAGTGTATGTCCCATAAACTATACCTATTATAGTTTATAAAAATGTTCGTTGAAATAATGAATCTTTTGTACGCTATTATCAATTTACCATGATAATAATATGAAATGAAATAATTATATGTATGTTTATATAATTATACCCTTTTTGTTCGACATGTTACAAAAGGGATAAAGTTTTATTGTAATCAAATTTGTTCCCATATGTATATTTATATTTTGTAAAAAAAATAAATGTAACGATCTGTATATTAACATAATTTTTCTTGTGTTATACTTGTATTCCCCCCTCCCCTAAAACATAGGAAAAATCCTGAAAACTGTAGGGGTATTAACTCACCTCGGGTGTGTTCTTGGTTAGATAACGAAATGATAGGAATGTTCTTCAAGTTAGAACACGCGAAGATAATTGTATCCTAATAGTCTCTAACGCATAATAACATGTATAAATTAGTTGAACTAATATATAAGTGTTATAAAAACACTAGATTAAATAGGGGGACTTACAATGTTTTCAGAGAATCAAACTATTTAAAATAGTTTTTCTGGGAAAATTTGATGAGTTCCTGGGAATATCTTGATGATGTTCTTGGAAAGCTTGAAGATTTGAAGACGTATGTATGGGTTTTGAGAGAAAATTTGGAAGGTTTTTGAAGTGAAAATGAGACTTATGCTTGAGGATTTCGGTTATACATATACACACACACACACACACACATATATATATATATATATATATATATATATATATATATTAAGGTAAAAGTGATGTGATATATGCATTGGAATGTGTATTTTATCATCTTGAATAGTGTGTCACCGTTTAAAATCAAGGTTTTCGGCCTATCCTAACCGAAATCATAAGTGATTTCGGTCCAAGCTTCAACCAAGATCAAGGTCTTCGGTCCAAAGGAGATTTCGGTCCAAGTGGTTCTCGGTCTAGGTGGGTCCTCGATAAGGGTTCTTGGTGGAGTGGTTCTCGGCCTAAGAGAGTTCTCGGTTATGCCTTTGACTTCGGTCCTAATTGTTCACAAATGAGGTTTTCGGTATTGGTGGTTTTTGATTCCAAAAACCGAAAACCTTAAAAGAAATATTAATTTTCCTTATTTAATTTAAACTATTTATTTGGAAATTTTTAACATTGTCTTTTGTTGGCACAATTGACTTTTTGTTTGACTTTCTTTGACTTTTATTGACCCGAAATAATCGGTTGTTACAGATTAAATTTAATTTGTACCCTAGATTTCTCCTATGCTATCTAACGATGTATTTAAAGCGGAAAATTAAGGAACCAACCCTAAAAGAAAATTCAAATATGGAAAAATATTAGGTCTCTACACATAAAGTTTGAGGGCTTATGCCTCAACTACATCAAGAACTTCTTATCTGACCGCTTCTGTGATCTATATACGCCGATCATGGATCATAGAGAGCTCTGAAGAGATTTGGATCTAAAGTACGAGGCACATGAGGAAGGTACTAACAAGTTCCTTGTGTCCAAGTACTTAGAGTGCCAAATAGTCGATACAAGGCCAATCTTGGAGTAGCTACATAAACTCCATATCTTAGTCAACAAGATGACCATGTTTTCCATCTCTCTCTCAAAGCTCTTCCAACTTGGTGTGATTATGTGTAACGCCCGTGTTTCTAGGGCTAGGCATTAATGTTGTTGTACTAGTCTAGGTTAACCTTTGTAAACTCATTTTGAAATAATAAGAACGTGTTAATTGAGTATTATGTGTTTTGTGCTTAATTGTGTGTCTTAATTTAATTAAGAATAAAAATAAGCGTCAAAATGAAATGTTAGATAAAGCCGATATCTATGGATAATGTAGTAGTAGTTGAAACGAGGTTTCCGAATATATAAAGAATGCTGAAATCCGAGTTATAACGAAGAAGTTATGACCTGTCGAAGTTTCGCGACGGAACCGGCACAACGCTGCATGACGTAAAATGTGAAATTGCGATAGAGTGACTTTTAGCCTTAGTGATCTAAACGAAAGTCGTAGAATACGTTAAACCGAGAGCGTGCATAAAAGAATGCCCAAATCTGACTTCGTATGAGGAAGTTATGATTTTTCTAAGTTTCGACTTAGCAGTATGCAGCCCGAAGTTCGAATATGAGATCGAGTGATTTCTAGCCGAAACAATCTAAACGAGAATCGAAGATCTCGTCAATAGTAGTGCAACGGTAAAAAGACAGACGAAAACGGACGTCGGATGAAGAAGTTATGATTTTATAACGAAGTTTTCCTGTCTCGGCCTACTAAAAATAATATAATAAAAATAAATTCAAAATTAGCCGACAGAGTCTAAATGAAAGTTGTAGAGCGTAGTCTCACCTACGCGTGGATATAAAGAACGTCGAAAACGGAGTTCGTATGAGGAAGATATGAATTTTTGAAGTTTATTAAATAATTAAAGTATTAAATTTAATTATAAAACCCAATATTATCTGAAGGGGAGAGTCACCGGACTTATCCGGGTTACGCCCAGCGTAGAGCTGTATGCCCAGCGTACAGCGAAGTATGACCCGCCTCGCACTCGAGTACTCCGAAATATGTAAGCAGTGACGATCCGAGGCGTACGCCCCGCGTAGCTGAGCATTACGCTGAGGCTTCAGCCTCTATAAAAGGCATGCGAGGGCAGCCGAGATCTTTTGCTCCATTCTTCATTTCTCTCTCATTTTTACCTCGTTTTTCGTGCCAGAATTATCCCGAAGCCCCGGTATCATTCCCGAGCCCCGAAGCAAGTTCCGAAGTCCCGAAGATCCCGAGAAGTAAAGTTTCCGAGCCGAAACTCTGCCCGCGAGAAGCCCGGTTTTCAAGAAAAACATCCCGGTTTTATCGGAAAAGTTTATTTTAAGAGACGAGGTGCTGTCCGATCATTTTCTTATCATGTGAGTGTATATTCGTTTTCTTCTAACACATAGATATGAAGTATTCTTTATAAAATACGTGCTACATGTTTATATATTATTTGTTTATTTGAACTATTTGTTGAATGAATGTTTTGTACAGGCTTTAAGCTGTATATAAATGTATATATTTTATCTACTGATATGTTGGGTAGAACATGGGTAGACAGTTGGTGTGTGAAGAAATAAAATGATGAGAGGCCTCGATGTCGTTGTTGATCTAGTCATCTAGCGGAGTATGGATGACGACCACAGACTCATTCTAGACAGTCCAGTGGAACACTAGCAGGCTCATAACCTGTAGGTGTTGTGAACGATGTGTTCACCGGTGTACTCTATCCCCCTCATGGTTGCCTTTAGGACATCTATTGCTAAGGAAGCCCCTTTGCAGTAATGTCCGTCCCCATGAAAATCCTAGATTAGGTCCCTTGTAATAGTTGTTGTTTTAGGGACATAAAGTGAGGATAACGGGAATGGATAATCGGGTTATTGTTGGTTGGTGAAATTAAATATAATTATTTATTGTGGGTTGAAAACCCTATATGCTCACCAGGCTCCCAAGTCTGACCCACTCAGTTTCTTTATATTACAGGTAGTGGCGCAAGGGCATAAGTTGGATGACATTGCCAAGATATTTTTTTGGATTATAGACATGTTGTTATATGTAATTGTTGAAAGGTCAATTTTGTATTGTTTATGCTTTTGGTCTGTATCGGAACATGAAACCGGTATTTTCTGGCCGTGATTTTGGGGATGTCACAGTTGGTATCAGAGCATTAGTTTAAGCGAACTAGGAAATTGTAGGATTTCTAAACTTAAACTTAGAATGCTAAGCGATGATTTTGAGGTGCGAGCACTAGTTTATTTTAGGAAAATTGCCTAAAATGCTTTTATGTGCTAAATGTTATATGTTTGCCATATATGATATTAGTTGTTCGGATCTATTGTCTGTTGCCGACCGGATCTGGAAACCTTATGTGTTTAGGATTCTAAGCGTGCGTCGACGATATTAGAACTAGCATATAAACGTTTCGGAGTGATTTGGATAATTATCTATCGTGAAGAAGGATCTAAATTCACCTTGTTCGGTGTATAGATCAACGATGGCAAGAACAAGAAGTGGCGCTGGAAACGCAAACGAAAACAGGAATCGACCACCTGTAATCGAGCAAATACCTGTTGTAGCTGCTGCACCTGAGCCGGTGACGATGGATGGTGTGCAATTGATGATTCAGACAATGTTGGATCGTCAGATGGAAGAAACTAGACGTCTGCTACAACGAAATCATGAAGAACTTTCAATCCAAGTTGAGGAGCCCGAAGTGAATGGAGGTCCGTCGGAAGGTGGAAACTTCAGTGGTACCATTGGTCAAGCCAACCCACCAATTGTTACACAAGATAATCGTGATGGAGGAAATGATGGAAGAGGATGTAAATACAAGGATTTTATGGCATCTAAGCCACCGTGTCTATCCGGAAGCCCGACGCCGGTGCAAGTTATAGACTGGATCTTCGAAATGGAGACAATGTTTGAGAGTTGCGAATTCAGCAACAAGCAGAAGACCGCTCTTGCGATCCCTTTGTTGAAATCTGGCGTGTTGAGTTGGTGGAAGTTGTTAGCTAACTCGATGCCCAAGGGAGAAGCGAGCAAGATGTCTTGGGAAGACTTTGTGGAACAACTGAAACTGCAATACTGCTCCGAGCAGGACCTTCTGGAAATCAATAATGAGTTTCAGAATTTGAAAAAGGGAAAAATGAGCGTTACCGAATACGCTGCAAGTTTCACAGAAAAGATGAAGCTTATCCCATACCTAGTTCCAACAGAACTCTCAAAGGTCAATAAGTTTGTCCTCGGACTACCAGCGGACTATGGTCCAATGGTTAAGCAAGCAACCACATTGAAAGCCGCCATCTGGGCTGCTAAGAATGTTGAGACTCAGATCAGGGAGAAGGGTCTGGAGAGATCAGAGGTTGGTGAGAAGAGAAAGTTGGATGGGCCTTCAGGGTCCAACAAGAAAAAGAAATTCTCGAAGTCTAGCTCGAGAGGAGGAGGAGGCGAAGCGAAGTGGTGCGACAAATGCAAAAAGAAGCATCATGGGAAATGTGATGGGGAAGTCACATGCTTTAAATGTGGAAAGCCAGGGCACTATGCCAACGAATGCACCCTCACCAAGAAAGTTTGTTATGGGTGTGGGGAGGAGGGGCACATCTCGAGGGATTGTCCGAAAAAGAAGGAGGCAGCAAAACCCAACATTCCGCCAAAGCCGAAGGCGAGAGCCTTCCAGATGACACTGGAAGCTGCTAAAGAAGAAGTTGATGTCGCTTCAGGTACCTTTCTCGTAAACAATTTGCCTGCCCAAATTTTATTTGATTCTGGAGCCAACTACTCCTTTATTTTGCATGAATTTGGTAGAAAGCTAGCTTTGCCTATTGATAGACTAGATAATGCTTTATTAGTCGAAGTTGCTAGTGGCAAGTTTGTACCTGTTAGCCATCGTATGAAAAACATCTTAATCGACCTGAATGGGAATAAGTTCCACGAGGAATTTTTGCCTATCGAACTAAACGGTTTCGACATCGTGCTGCGAATGGATTGGCTTAGCGCCAATGACGCCGAGATATTGTGCCGAAAGAAGATAGTAAAAGTAAACCCGCCAGGGAAGGAGTCATTTATGGTGTACGGGGACAAACGCAGGGTAAGTTGTGGAATCATTTCGCTAATGAAAGCCAGAAAGTGTTTAGCCAAAGGATGTACATCATATTTGGCATTCGTGATTGACGCAAAGAAGGAGAAAAAAGAGATGAAGAGCATTCCTGTCGTGTGTGAGTATCCGGAAGTATTTCCCGAAGATCTTCCTGGATTACCGCCTGATCGACAAGTAGAATTCCGTATCGACTTGTTACCAGGAACGACGCCAATAGCAAAATCACCTTACCGATTAGCACCAACGGAGATGAAGGAGCTGATGATGCAACTTCAGGAGTTATTGGACAAAGGTTTCATAAGACCTAGTTCATCACCCTGGGGAGCTCCGGTGTTATTCGTGAAAAAGAAAGACGGGAGTATGAGAATGTGCATCGATTACAGAGAGCTGAACAAGGCAACAATAAAGAATAGATATCTGTTGCCAAGGATTGATGACCTGTTCGATCAACTACAAGGCTCAAGTTATTTTTCAAAGATCGACCTAAGGTCAGGATATCATCAGCTGAAGGTAAGAGAGCAGGATATAGAGAAGACTGCATTCAGAACATGATATGGACACTACGAGTTTTTGGTTATGTCGTTCGGACTAACCAATGCTCCAGCAGCATTCATGGATTTAATGAACAGGGTTTGTAATCCGTTCGTCGATAAATCTGTGATAGTGTTCATAGACGACATTCTGATTTACTCGAAAAGCCAAGAGGAGCATGGCAGACACTTGCGAGAAGTGTTAGAAGTCTTGAAGAAAGAGAAGTTGTATGCTAAGTTCTCCAAATGTGATTTTTGGATTCGAGAAGTCCAATTCTTGGGTCACGTGGTCAACCAAGAAGGGATAATGGTTGATCCAGCAAAGATTGAAGTTGTGATGAAGTGGGAACAACCAAAAAGTCCCACGGAGGTCCGAAGCTTTTTAGGATTAGCCGGATACTACCGAAGGTTCATCCAAGGCTTTTCTTCGATCGCTACTCCGTTAACAGCTTTGACTCACAAAGGAGCTACTTACGCTTGGAGTGATAAACACAAAGAAGCATTCGAGTTGCTAAAGAAGAAGCTGTATGAAGCACCGATTCTTTCTCTACCCGATGGAGTTGAAGACTTAGCTGTCTATAGCGATGTGTCTGGTGTTGGGTTAGGTTGTGTTTTAACCCAAAAAGAAAAGGTGATAGCATATGCGTCTCGACAGCTGAAAGAGCATGAAAAGAACTACCCCACTCATGATTTGGAGTTGGCAGCGGTAGAATTTGCTCTGAAAATATGGAGGCATTACCTCTATGGCTCGAAGTGCAAACTTTTCACTGATCATAAGAGTCTCCAATATCTCTTTAATCAGAAAGAATTGAATATGAGGCAAAGACGCTGGCTAGAATTACTTAAGGACTACGACTGCGAGATACTTTACCACCCCGGTAAAGCCAATGTTGTCGCTGATGCTCTCAGTCGGAAGGTCAATCTTGAAAGAAAAAGGCCAAGAGCGTTGCGAATAGAAGTTGTCTCGACAATTGTGGAGAGTATAAAGAAAGCTCAAGCAGAAGCTTCAGAGAAGAATGACCGGAAGGAGGAACGTTTGGGCAAAACGTTGGTGTTCGGTACAAACGGTCATGGACTGAAGGTATTCCAAGATTGTATTTGGGTACCCAAGTTAGGAGGAATAAGAGATCTTCTGATGGAAGAAGCTCACAAAACCATGTACTCAATTCATCCGGGCAGCACTAAAATGTATAGGGACCTAAAACCCTATTACTGGTGGCCGACGATGAAGCTCGACATTGCGAAGTATGTGGCGGAGTGTGTGACCTGTGCGAGAGTCAAAGCACAACATCAGAAACCATACGGGAGTTTAGAACCTTTACCTGTGCCTATGGGTAAATGGGAAGACATTGCTATGGATTTTGTCACTAAACTACCCAGGACAAAGAGTGGTCACGACATGATTTGGGTGTCGTTGATCGATTCACTAAGAGTGCGCGTTTCATAGCAGCCAATGAAAAATGGTCTATGGATAAGCTTGCGAATTCTTACGTGAAGGAAATTGTGAGGCTTCACGGTGTTCCGTTAACGATTGTATCAGATTGTGACAGCCGTTTCACCTCAAGATTTTGGAGAAGTCTACAAGAGGAATTGGGTACCAAGTTATGTTTGAGTACAGCTTACCATCCACAGACTGATGGTCAGAGCGAAAGAACGATACAAACACTTGAAGATATGCTGAGAGCATGTACCTTGGAATTCCAAGGTAACTGGGATGAACATTTACCTTTGGTAGAATTTTCCTACAATAATAGTTTCCACTCGAGCATAAAGATGGCACCTTATCAAGCCTTGTACGGACAAAAGTGTCGTACGCCGTCTTGTTGGCTTGAGGCTGGGGAAAAGTAGTTTATGGGACCGGAGATAGTCCATCAAACTGCTGAAAAGTTGAAAATAATTAAGGAGAGAATGTTAGCAGCTCAGGATCGTCCAAAGAGCTATGCTGACAAGAAAAGAAGACCGATGACTTTTGAAGTTGGAAATTCGGTTTTGCTTAAAGTCTCGCCGTGGAAGGGACTTATAAGATTTGGTAAAAGGGGAAAATTAAGTCCAAGATTCATTGGACCGTTCAAAGTTCTTCAGAGGATTGGGAATCAAGCATACAAGCTCGAACTACCAGAAGAACTGAGTGGAATTTATAACACTTTTCATGTGTGTTATTTGAGGAAGTTCACGGGAGAAATTCCCGACATGATTCCACTTTCTGGGTTGAGAATTGATGAGAACAAAAGGTTAGTTGAAGAACCGGAGGCAATCGTTGACCGAAAGACTAAGAATTTACGACGTATGATGGTCAAATAAGTGCTTGTCCGTTGGAAACATGCGAATGGGCCAAATCTCACCTGGGAAACGGAGAGTGACATGATGAGTCGCTATCCGCATTTGTTTGTTGATGTGTGATTCCAGGGACAGAATCATTCTAAGGTGGGGAGAGTTGTAACACCCGTGTTTTTAGGGCTAGGCATTAATGTTGTTGTAATAGTCTAGGTTAACCTTTGTAAACTCATTTTGAAATAATAAGAACGTGTTAATTGAGTATTATGTGTTTTGTGCTTAATTGTGTGTCTTCATTTAATTAAGAATAAAAATAAGCGTCAAAATGAAATATTAGATAAAGCCGATATCTATGGATAATGTAGTAGTAGTTGAAACGAGGTTTCCGAATATATAAAGAATGCTGAAATCCGAGTTATAACGAAGAAGTTATGACCTGTCGAAGTTTCGCGAAGGAACCGGCACAACGTTGCGTGACGTAAAATGTGAAATTGCGATAGAGTGACTTTTAGCCTTAGTGATCTAAATGAAAGTCGTAGAATACGTTAAACCAAGAGCGTGCATAAAAAGAATGCCCAAATCTGACTTCGTATGAGGAAGTTATAATTTTTCTAAGTTTCGACTTAGCAGTATGCAGCCCGAAGTTCGAATATGAGATCGAGTGATTTCTAGCCGAAACAATCTAAACGAGAATCGAAGATCTCGTCAATAGTAGTGCAACGGTAAAAAGACAGACGAAAACGGACGTCGGATAAAGAAGTTATGATTTTATAACGAAGTTTTCCTGTCCCGGCCTACTAAAAATAATATAATAAAAATAAATTCAAAATTAGCCGACGGAGTCTAAATGAAAGTTGTAGAGCGTAGTCTCACCTACGCGTAGATATAAAGAACGTTGAAAACGGAGTTCGTATGAGGAAGATATGAATTTTTGAAGTTTATTAAATAATTAAAGAATTAAATTTAATTATAAAACCCGATATTATTCGAAGGGGAGAGTCACTGGACTTATCCGGGATACGCCCAGCGTACAGCGAAGCATGACCCGCCTCCCACTCGAGTATTCCGAAATACGTAAGCAGTGATGATCCAAGGCATACGCCCCGCGTAGCTGAGCATTACGCCCAACGTAATGTGAGGCTTCAGCCTCTATAAAAGGCATGCGAGGGCAGCCGAGATCTTTTGCTCCATTATTCATTTCTCTCTCATTTTTACCTCGTTTTTCGTGCCAGAATTATCCCGAAGCCCCAGTATCATTCCCGAGCCCCGAAGCAAGTTCCGAAGTCCCGAAGATCCCGAGAAGTAAAGTTTCCAAGCCGAAACTCTGCCCGCGAGAAGCCCGGTTTTCAAGAAAAACATCCCGGTTTTATCGGAAAAGTTTATTTTAAGAGACGAGGTGCTGTCCGATTATTTTCTTATCATGTGACTGTGTATTCGTTTTCTTCTAACACATAGATATGAAGTATTCTTTATAAAATACGTGCTACATGTTTATATATTATTTGTTTATTTGAACTATTTGTTGAATGAATGTTTTGTACAGGCTTTAAGCTGTATATAAATGTATATATTTTATCTACTGATATGTTGGGTAGAACATGGGTAGACAGTTGGTGTGTGAAGAAATAAAATGATGAGAGGCCTCGATGTCGTTGTTGATCTAGTCATCTAGCGGAGTATGGATGACGACCACGGACTCATTCTAGACAGTCCAGTGGAACACTAGCAGGCTCATAACCTGTAGGTGTTGTGAATGATGTGTTCACCGGTGTACTCTATCCCCCTCATAGTTGCCTTTAGGACATCTATTGCTAAGGAAGCCCCTTTGCAGTAATGTCCGTCCCGATGAAAATCCTAGATTAGGTCCCTTGTAATAGTTGTTTTAGGGACATAAAGTGAGGATAACGGGAATGGATAATCGGGTTATTGTTGGTTGGTGAAATTAAATATAATTATTTATTGTGGGTTGAAAACTCTATATGCTCACCAGGCTCCCAAGCCTGACCCACTCAGTTTCTTTGTATTACAGGTAGTGGCGCAAGGGCATAAGTTGGATGACATTGTCAAGATATTTTTTTGGATTATAGACCTGTTGTTATATGTAATTGTTGCAAGGTCTATTTTGTATTGTTTATGCTTTTGGTCTGTATCGTAACATGACATCCCGAGATTTTGTTATATAATGAAAAATACATTTCTTTATGAAATGCTTTGATAAATGCATATCATATTTTGTTTTGGGAACAAATTCCGCAACTCTTTTAATCAAAGGATTACTCTGATTTTATTTAAAAGCATAAATGAAACCGGTCTTTTCTGGCCGTGATTTTGGGGATGTCACAGTTGGTATCAGAGCATTAGTTTAAGCAAACTAGGAAGTTGTAGGATTTCTAGACTTAAACTTAGAATGCTAAGCGATGATTTTGAGGTGCGAGCACTAGTTTGTTTTAGGAAAATTGCCTAAAATGCTTTTATGTGCTAAATGTTATATGTTTGCCATATATGATATTATTTGTTCGGATCTATGGTCTGTTGCCGACCGGATCTGGAAACCTTATGTGTTTAGGATTCTAAGCGTGCGTCGACGATATTAGAACTAGCATATAAACGTTTCGGAGTGATTTGGATAATTATCTATCGTGAAGAAGGATCTAAATTCACCTTGTTCGGTGTATAGATAACCGATGGCAAGAACAAGAAGTGGCGCTGGAAACGCAAACGAAAACAGGAATCGACCACCTGTAATCGAGCAAATACCTGTTGTAGCTGCTGCACCTGAGCCGGTGAGGATGGCTGGTGTGCAATTAATGATTCAGACGATGTTGGATCGTCAGATGGAAGAAACTAGACGTCTGCTACAACAAAATCGTGAAGAACTTTCAATCCAAGTTGAGGAGCCCGAAGTGAATGGAGGGCCGTCGGAAGGTGGAAACTTCAGTGGTACCATTGGTCAAGCCAACCCACCAATTGTTAGACAAGATAATCGTGATGGAGGAAATGATGGAAGAGGATGTAAATACAAGGATTTTATGGCATCTAAGCCACCGTGTCTATCCGGAAGCCCGACGCCGGTGCAAGTTATGGACTGGATCTCCGAAATGGAGACAATGTTTGAGAGTTTGCAGCAACAAGCAGAAGACCGCTCTTGCGATCCCTTTGTTGAAATCTGGCATGTTGAGTTGGTGGAAGTTGTTAGCTAACTCGATGCCCAAGGGAGAAGCGAGCAAGATGTCTTGGGAAGACTTTGTGGAACAACTGAAACTGCAATACTGCTCCGAGCAGGACCTTCTGGAAATCAATAATGAGTTTCAGAATTTGAAAAAGGGAAAAATGAGCGTTACCGAATACGCTGCAAGTTTCACAGAAAAGATGAAGCTTATCCCATACCTAGTTCCAACAGAACTCTCAAAGGTCAATAAGTTTGCCCTCGGACTACCAGCGGACTATGGTCCAATGGTTAAGCAAGCAACCACATTGAAAGCCGCCATCTGGGCTGCTAAGAATGTTGAGACTCAGATCAGGGAGAAGGGTCTGGAGAGATCAGAGGTTGGTGAGAAGAGAAAGTTGGATGGGCCTTCAGGGTCCAACAAGAAAAAGAAATTCTCGAAGTCTAGCTCGAGAGGAGGAGGAGGCGAAGCGAAGTGGTGCGACAAATGCAAAAAGAAGGATCATGGGAAATGTGATGGGGAAGTCACATGCTTTAAATGTGGAAAGCCAGGGCACTATGCCAACGAATGCACCCTCACCAAGAAAGTTTGTTATGGGTGTGGGGAGGAGGGGCACATCTCGAGGGATTGTCCGAAAAAGAAGGAGGCAGCAAAACCCAACATTCCGCCAAAGCCGAAGGCGAGAGCCTTCCAGATGACACTGGAAGCTGCTAAAGAAGAAGCTCATGTCGCTTCAGGTACCTTTCTCGTAAACAATTTGCCTGCCCAAATTTTATTTGATTATGGAGCCAACTACTCCTTTATTTTGCATGAATTTGGTAAGAAAGCTAGCTTTGCCTGTTGATAGACTAGATAATGCTTTATTAGTCGAAGTTGCTAGTGGCAAGTTTGTACCTGTTAGCCATCGTATGAAAAACATCTTAATCGACCTGAATGGGAATAAGTTCCACGAGGAATTTTTGCCTATCGAACTAAACGGTTTCGACATCGTGCTGGGAATGGATTGGCTTAGCGCCAATGACGCCGAGATATTGTGCCGAAAGAAGATAGTAAAAGTAAACCCGCCAGGGAAGGAGTCATTTATGGTGTACGGGGACAAACGCAGGGTAAGTTGTGGAATCATTTCGCTAATGAAAGCCAGAAAGTGTTTAGCCAAAGGATGTACATCATATTTGGCATTCGTGATTGACGCAAAGAAGGAGAAAAAGAGATGAAGAGCATTCCTGTCGTGTGTGAGTATCCGGAAGTATTTCCCGAAGATCTTCCTGGATTACCGCCTGATCGACAAGTAGAATTCCGTATCGACTTGTTACCAGGAACGACGCCAATAGCAAAAGCACCTTACCGATTAGCACCAACGGAGATGAAGGAGCTGATGATGCAACTTCAGGAGTTATTGGACAAAGGTTTCATAAGACCTAGTTCATCACCCTGGGGAGCTCCGGTGTTATTCGTGAAAAAGAAAGACGGGAGTATGAGAATGTGCATCGATTACAGAGAGCTAAACAAGGCAACAATAAAGAATAGATATCTGTTGCCAAGGATTGATGACCTGTTCGATCAACTACAAGGCTCAAGTTATTTTTCAAAGATCGACCTAAGGTCAGGATATCATCAGCTGAAGGTAAGAGAGCAGGATATAGAGAAGACTGCATTCAGAACACGATATGGACACTACGAGTTTTTGGTTATGTCGTTCGGACTAACCAATGCTCCAGCAGCATTCATGGATTTAATGAACAGGGTTTGTAATCCGTTCCTCGATAAATCTGTGATAGTGTTCATAGACGACATTCTGATTTACTCGAAAAGCCAAGAGGAGCATGGCAGACACTTGCGAGAAGTGTTAGAAGTCTTGAAGAAAGAGAAGTTGTATGCTAAGTTCTCCAAATGTGATTTTTGGATTCGAGAAGTCCAATTCTTGGGTCACGTGGTCAACCAAGAAGGGATAATGGTTGATCCAGCAAAGATTGAAGTTGTGATGAAGTGGGAACAACCAAAAAGTCCCACGGAGGTCCGAAGCTTTTTAGGATTAGCCGGATACTACCGAAGGTTCATCCAAGGCTTTTCTTCGATCGCTACTCCATTAACAGCTTTGACTCACAAAGGAGCTACTTACGCTTGGAGTGATAAACACAAAGAAGCATTCGAGTTGCTAAAGAAGAAGCTGTATGAAGCACCGATTCTTTCTCTACCCGATGGAGTTGAAGACTTAGCTGTCTATAG
This sequence comes from Lactuca virosa, assembly GCF_052849685.1. Classification (NCBI taxonomy): domain Eukaryota; kingdom Viridiplantae; phylum Streptophyta; class Magnoliopsida; order Asterales; family Asteraceae; genus Lactuca; species Lactuca virosa. The sequence continues at coordinate 289,113,290 of NC_136427.1, read as the reverse complement.
CGATGCGTCTGGTGTTGGGTTAGGTTGTGTTTTAACCCAAAAAGAAAAGGTGATAGCATATGCGTCTCGACAGCTGAAAGAGCATGAAAAGAACTACCCCACTCATGATTTGGAGTTGGCAGTGGTAGTATTTGCTCTAAAAATATGGAGGCATTACCTCTATGGCTCGAAGTGCAAACTTTTCACTGATCATAAGAGTCTCCAATATCTCTTTAATCAGAAAGAATTGAATATGAGGCAAAGACGCTGGCTAGAATTACTTAAGGACTACGACTGCGAGATACTTTACCACCCCGGTAAAGCCAATGTTGTCGCTGATGCTCTCAGTCGGAAGGTCAATCTTGAAAGAAAAAGGCCAAGAGCGTTGAGAATAGAAGTTGTCTCGACAATTGTGGAGAGTATAAAGAAAGCTCAAGCAGAAGCTTCAGAGAAGAATGACCGGAAGGAGGAACGTTTGGGCAAAACGTTGGTGTTCGGTACAAACGGTCATGGACTGAAGGTATTCCAAGATCGTATTTGGGTACCCAAGTCAGGAGGAATAAGAGATCTTCTAATGGAAGAAGCTCACAAAACCATGTACTCAATTCATCCGGGCAGCACTAAAATGTATAGGGACCTAAAACCCTATTACTGGTGGCCGACGATGAAGCTCGACATTGCGAAGTATGTGGCGGAGTGTGTGACCTGTGCGAGAGTCAAAGCACAACATCAGAAACCATACGGGAGTTTAGAACCTTTACCTGTGCCTATGGGTAAATGGGAAGACATTGCTATGGATTTTGTCACTAAACTACCCAGGACAAAGAGTGGTCACGACATGATTTGGGTGGTCGTTGATCGATTCACTAAGAGTGCGCGTTTCATAGCAGCCAATAAAAAATGGTCTATGGATAAGCTTGCGAATTCTTACGTGAAGGAAATTGTGAGGCTTCACGGTGTTCCGTTAACGATTATATCAGATCGTGACAGCCGTTTCACCTCAAGATTTTGGAGAAGTCTACAAGAGGAATTGGGTACCAAGTTATGTTTGAGTACAGCTTACCCTCCACAGACTGATGGTCAGAGCGAAAGAACGATACAAACACTTGAAGATATGCTGAGAGCATGTACCTTGGAATTCCAAGGTAACTGGGATGAACATTTACCTTTGGTAGAATTTTCCTACAATAATAGTTTCCACTCGAGCATAAAAATGGCACCTTATCAAGCCTTGTACGGACAAAAGTGTCGTACGCCGTCTTGTTGGCTTGAGGCTGGGGAAAAGCAGTTTATGGGACCGGAGATAGTCCATCAAACTGCTGAAAAGTTGAAAATAATTAAGGAGAGAATGTTAGCAGCTCAGGATCGTCCAAAGAGCTATGCTAACAAGAAAAGAAGACCGATGACTTTTGAAGTTGGAAATTCGGTTTTGCTTAAAGTCTCGCCGTGGAAGGGACTTATAAGATTTGGTAAAAGGGGAAAATTAAGTCCAAGATTCATTGGACCGTTCAAAGTTCTTCAGAGGATTGGGAATCAAGCATACAAGCTCGAACTACCAGAAGAACTGAGTGGAATTCATAACACTTTTCATGTGTGTTATTTGAGGAAGTTCACGGGAGAAGTTCCCGACATGATTCCACTTTCTGGGTTGAGAATTGATGAGAACAAAAGGTTAGTTGAAGAACCGGAGGCAATCGTTGACCGAAAGACTAAGAAGTTACGACGTATGATGGTCAAATTAGTGATTGTCCGGTGGAAACATACGAATGGGCCAAATCTCACCTGGGAAACGGAGAGTGACATGATGAGTCGTTATCCACATTTGTTTGTTGATGTGTGATTCCGGGGACGGAATCATTCTAAGGTGGGGAGAGTTGTAACGCCCGTGTTTCTAGGGCTAGGCATTAATGTTGTTGTAATAGTCTAGGTTAACCTTTGTAAACTCATTTTAAAATAATAAGAACGTGTTAATTGAGTATTATGTGTTTTGTGCTTAATTGTGTGTCTTAATTTAATTAAGAATAAAAATAAGCATCAAAATGAAATGTTATATAAAGCCGATATCTATGGATAATGTAGTAGTAGTTGAAACGAGGTTTCCGAATATATAAAGAATGCTGAAATCCGAGTTATAACAAAGAAGTTATGACCTGTCGAAGTTTCGCGACGGAACCGGCACAACGCTGCATGACGTAAAATGTGAAATTGCGATAGAGTGACTTTTAGCCTTAGTGATCTAAACGAAAGTCGTAGAATACGTTAAACCAAGAGCGTGCATAAAAAGAATGCCCAAATCTGACTTCGTATGAGGAAGTTATGATTTTTCTAAGTTTCGACTTAGCAGTATGCAGCCCGAAGTTCGAATATGAGATCGAGTGATTTCTAGCCGAAACAATCTAAACGAGAATCGAAGATCTCGTCAATAGTAGTGCAACGGTAAAAAGACAGACGAAAACGGACGTCGGATAAAGAAGTTATGATTTTATAATGAAGTTTTCCTGTCCCGGCCTACTAAAAATAATATAATAAAAATAAAGTCAAAATTAGCCGACGGAGTCTAAATGAAAAGTTGTAGAGTGTAGTCTCACCTACGCGTGGATATAAAGAATATCGAAAACGGAGTTCGTATGAGGAAGATATGAATTTTTGAAGTTTATTAAATAATTAAACTATTAAATTTAATTATAAAACCCGATATTATCCGAAGGGGAGAGTCACCGGACTTATCCGGGTTACGCCCAGCGTAGAGCTGTACGCCCAGCGTACAGCGAAGCATGACCCGCCTCGCACTCGAGTACTCCGAAATACGTAAGCAGTGACGATCCAAGGCGTACGCCCCGCGTAGCTGAGCATTACGCCCAGCGTAATGCGAGGCTTCAGCCTCTATAAAAGGCATGCGAGGGCAGCCGAGATCTTTTGCTCCATTCTTCATTTCTCTCTCATTTTTACCTTGTTTTTCGTGCCAGAATTATCCCGAAGCCCCGGTATCATTCCCGAGCCCCGAAGCAAGTTCCGAAGTCCCGAAGATCCCGAGAAGTAAAGTTTCCGAGCCGAAACTCTGCCCGCGAGAAGCCCGGTTTTCAAGAAAAACATCTCGGTTTTATCGGAAAAGTTTATTTTAAGAGACGAGGTGCTGTCCGATCATTTTCTTATCATGTGAGTGTATATTCGTTTTCTTCTAACACATAGATATGAAGTATTCTTTATAAAATACGTGCTACATGTTTATATATTATTTGTTTATTTGAACTATTTGTTGAATGAATGTTTTGTACAGGCTTTAAGCTGTATATAAATGTATATATTTTATCTACTGATATGTTGGGTAGAACATGGGTAGACAGTTGGTGTGTGAAGAAATAAAATGATGAGAGGCCTCGATGTCGTTGTTGATCTAGTCATCTAGCGGAGTATGGATGACGACCACAGACTCATTCTAGACAGTCCAGTGGAACACTAGCAGGCTCATAACCTGTAGGTGTTGTGAACGATGTGTTCACCGGTGTACTCTATCCCCCTCATGGTTGCCTTTAGGACATCTATTGCTAAGGAAGCCCCTTTGCAGTAATGTCCGTCCCCATGAAAATCCTAGATTAGGTCCCTTGTAATGGTTGTTGTTTTAGGGACATAAAGTGAGGATAACGGGAATGGATAATCGGGTTATTGTTGGTTGGTGAAATTAAATATAATTATTTATTGTGGGTTGAAAACCCTATATGCTCACCAGGCTCCCAAGCCTGACCCACTCAGTTTCTTTGTATTACAGGTAGCGGCGCAAGGGCATTAGTTTAAGCGAACTAGGAAATTGTAGGATTTCTAGACTTAAACTTAGAATGCTAAGCGATGATTTTGGGGTGCGAGCACTAGTTTATTTTAGGAAAATTGCCTAAAATGCTTTTATGTGCTAAATGTTATATGTTTGCCATATATGATATTATTTGTTCGGATCTATGGTCTGTTGCCAACCGGATCTAGAAACCTTATGTGTTTAGGATTCTAAGCGTGCGTCGACGATATTAGAACTAGCATATAAACGTTTCAGAGTGATTTGGATAATTATCTATCGTGAAGAAGGATCTAAATTCACCTTGTTCGGTGTATAGATCAACGATGGCAAGAACAAGAAGTGGCGCTGGAAACGCAAACGAAAACAGGAATCGACCACCTGTAATCGAGCAAATACCTGTTGTAGCTGCTGCACCTGAGCCGATGACGATGGCTGGTGTGCAATTGATGATTCAGACGATGTTGGATCGTCAGATGGAAGAAACTAGACGTCTGCTACAACAAAATCGTGAAGAACTTTCAATCCAAGTTGAGGAGCCCGAAGTGAATGGAGGGCCGTCGGAAGGTGGAAACTTCAGTGGTACCATTGGTCAAGCCAACCCACCAATTGTTAGACAAGATAATCGTGATGGAGGAAATGATGGAAGAGGATGTAAATACAAGGATTTTATGGCATCTAAGCCATCGTGTCTATCCGGAAGCCCGACGCCGGTGCAAGTTATGGACTGGATCTCCGAAATGGAGACAATGTTTGAGAGTTTGCAGCAACAAGCAGAAGACTGCTCTTGCGATCCCTTTGTTGAAATCTGGCATGTTGAGTTGGTGGAAGTTGTTAGCTAACTCGATGCCCAAGGGAGAAGCGAGCAAGATGTCTTGGGAAGACTTTGTGGAACAACTGAAACTGCAATACTGCTCCGAGCAGGACCTTCTGGAAATCAATAATGAGTTTCAGAATTTGAAAAAGGGAAAAATGAGCGTTACCGAATACGCTGCAAGTTTCACAGAAAAGATGAAGCTTATCCCATACCTAGTTCCAACAGAACTCTCAAAGGTCAATAAGTTTGCCCTCGGACTACCAGCGGACTATGGTCCAATGGTTAAGCAAGCAACCACATTGAAAGCCGCCATCTGGGCTGCTAAGAATGTTGAGACTCAGATCAGGGAGAAGGGTCTGGAGAGATCAAAGGTTGGTGAGAAGAGAAAGTTGGATGGGCCTTCAGGGTCCAACAAGAAAAAGAAATTCTCGAAGTCTAGCTCGAGAGGAGGAGGAGGCGAAGCGAAGTGGTGCGACAAATGCAAAAAGAAGCATCATGGGAAATGTGATGGGGAAGTCACATGCTTTAAATGTGGAAAGCCAGGGCACTATGCCAACGAATGCACCCTCACCAAGAAAGTTTGTTATGGGTGTGGGGAGGAGGGGCACATCTCGAGGGATTGTCCGAAAAAGAAGGAGGCAGCAAAACCCAACATTCCGCCAAAGCCGAAGGCGAGAGCCTTCCAGATGACACTGGAAGCTGCTAAAGAAGAAGTTGATGTCGCTTCAGGTACCTTTCTCGTAAACAATTTGCCTGCCCAAATTTTATTTGATTCTGGAGCCAACTACTCCTTTATTTTGCATGAATTTGGTAGAAAGCTAGCTTTGCCTATTGATAGACTAGATAATGCTTTATTAGTCGAAGTTGCTAGTGGCAAGTTTGTACCTGTTAGCCATCGTATGAAAAACATCTTAATCGACCTGAATGGGAATAAGTTCCACGAGGAATTTTTTCCTATCGAACTAAACGGTTTCGACATCGTGCTGCGAATGGATTGGCTTAGCGCCAATGACGCCGAGATATTGTGCCGAAAGAAGATAGTAAAAGTAAACCCGCCAGGGAAGGAGTCATTTATGGTGTACGGGGACAAACGCATGGTAAGTTGTGGAATCATTTCGCTAATGAAAGCTAGAAAGTGTTTAGCCAAAGGATGTACATCATATTTGGCATTCGTGATTGACGCAAAGAAGGAGAAAAAAGAGATGAAGAGCATTCCTGTCGTGTGTGAGTATCCGGAAGTATTTCCCGAAGATCTTCCTGGATTACCGCCTGATCGACAAGTAGAATTCCGTATCGACTTGTTACCAGGAACGACGCCAATAGCAAAATCACCTTACCGATTAGCACCAACGGAGATGAAGGAGCTGATGATGCAACTTCAGGAGTTATTGGACAAAGGTTTCATAAGACCTAGTTCATCACCCTGGGGAGCTCCGGTGTTATTCGTGAAAAAGAAAGACGGGAGTATGAGAATGTGCATCGATTACAGAGAGCTGAACAAGGCAACAATAAAGAATAGATATCTGTTGCCAAGGATTGATGACCTGTTCGATCAACTACAAGGCTCAAGTTATTTTTCAAAGATCGACCTAAGGTCAGGATATCATCAGCTGAAGGTAAGAGAGCAGGATATAGAGAAGACTGCATTCAGAACATGATATGGACACTACGAGTTTTTGGTTATGTCGTTCGGACTAACCAATGCTCCAGCAGCATTCATGGATTTAATGAACAGGGTTTGTAATCCGTTCCTCGATAAATCTGTGATAGTGTTCATAGACGACATTCTGATTTACTCGAAAAGCCAAGAGGAGCATGGCAGACACTTGCGAGAAGTGTTAGAAGTCTTGAAGAAAGAGAAGTTGTATGCTAAGTTCTCCAAATGTGATTTTTGGATTCGAGAAGTCCAATTCTTGGGTCACGTGGTCAACCAAGAAGGGATAATGGTTTATCCAGCAAAGATTGAAGTTGTGATGAAGTGGGAACAACCAAAAAGTCCCACGGAGGTCCGAAGCTTTTTAGGATTAGCCGGATACTACCGAAGGTTCATCCAAGGCTTTTCTTCGATCGCTACTCCATTAACAGCTTTGACTCACAAAGGAGCTACTTACGCTTGGAGTGATAAACACAAAGAAGCATTCGAGTTGCTAAAGAAGAAGCTGTATGAAGCACCGATTCTTTCTCTACCCGATGGAGTTGAAGACTTAGCTGTCTATAGCGATGCGTCTGGTGTTGGGTTAGGTTGTGTTTTAACCCAAAAAGAAAAGGTGATAGCATATGCGTCTCGACAGCTGAAAGAGCATGAAAAGAACTACCCCACTCATGATTTGGAGTTGGCAGCGGTAGTATTTGCTCTGAAAATATGGAGGCATTACCTCTATGGCTCGAAGTGCAAACTTTTCACTGATCATAAGAGTCTCCAATATCTCTTTAATCAGAAAGAATTGAATATGAGGCAAAGACGCTGGCTAGAATTACTTAAGGACTACGACTGCGAGATACTTTACCACCCCGGTAAAGCCAATGTTGTCGCTGATGCTCTCAGTCGGAAGGTCAATCTTGAAAGAAAAAGGCCAAGAGCGTTGAGAATAGAAGTTGTCTCGACAATTGTGGAGAGTATAAAGAAAGCTCAAGCAGAAGCTTCAGAGAAGAATGACCGGAAGGAGGAACGTTTGGGCAAAACGTTGGTGTTCGGTACAAACGGTCATGGACTGAAGGTATTCCAAGATTGTATTTGGGTACCCAAGTTAGGAGGAATAAGAGATCTTCTGATGGAAGAAGCTCACAAAACCATGTACTCAATTCATCCGGGCAGCACTAAAATGTATAGGGACCTAAAACCCTATTACTGGTGGCCGACGATGAAGCTCGACATTGCGAAGTATGTGGCGGAGTGTGTGACCTGTGCGAGAGTCAAAGCACAACATCAGAAACCATACGGGAGTTTAGAACCTTTACCTGTGCCTATGGGTAAATGGGAAGACATTGCTATGGATTTTGTCACTAAACTACCCAGGACAAAGAGTGGTCACGACATGATTTGGGTGTCGTTGATCGATTCACTAAGAGTGCGCGTTTCATAGCAGCCAATGAAAAATGGTCTATGGATAAGCTTGCGAATTCTTACGTGAAGGAAATTGTGAGGCTTCACGGTGTTCCGTTAACGATTGTATCAGATCGTGACAGCCGTTTCACCTCAAGATTTTGGAGAAGTCTACAAGAGGAATTGGGTACCAAGTTATGTTTGAGTACAGCTTACCATCCACAGACTGATGGTCAGAGCGAAAGAACGATACAAACACTTGAAGATATGCTGAGAGCATGTACCTTGGAATTCCAAGGTAACTGGGATGAACATTTACCTTTGGTAGAATTTTCCTACAATAATAGTTTCCACTCGAGCATAAAGATGGCACCTTATCAAGCCTTGTACGGACAAAAGTGTCGTACGCCGTCTTGTTGGCTTGAGGCTGGGGAAAAGCAGTTTATGGGACCGGAGATAGTCCATCAAACTGCTGAAAAGTTGAAAATAATTAAGGAGAGAATGTTAGCAGCTCAGGATCGTCCAAAGAGCTATGCTGACAAGAAAAGAAGACCGATGACTTTTGAAGTTGGAAATTCGGTTTTGCTTAAAGTCTCGCCGTGGAAGGGACTTATAAGATTTGGTAAAAGGGGAAAATTAAGTCCAAGATTCATTGGACCGTTCAAAGTTCTTCAGAGGATTGGGAATCAAGCATACAAGCTCGAACTACCAAAAGAACTGAGTGGAATTAATAACACTTTTCATGTGTGTTATTTGAGGAAGTTCACGGGAGAAATTCCCGACATGATTCCACTTTCTGGGTTGAGAATTGATGAGAACAAAAGGTTAGTTGAAGAACCAGAGGCAATCGTTGACCGAAAGACTAAGAATTTACGACGTATGATGGTCAAATAAGTGCTTGTCCGTTGGAAACATGCGAATGGGCCAAATCTCACCTGGGAAACGGAGAGTGACATGATGAGTCGCTATCCGCATTTGTTTGTTGATGTGTGATTCCGGGGACAGAATCATTCTAAGGTGGGGAGAGTTGTAACACCCGTGTTTTTAGGGCTAGGCATTAATGTTGTTGTAATAGTCTAGGTTAACCTTTGTAAACTCATTTTGAAATAATAAGAACGTGTTAATTGAGTATTATGTGTTTTGTGCTTAATTGTGTGTCTTCATTTAATTAAGAATAAAAATAAGCGTCAAAATGAAATATTAGATAAAGCCGATATCTATGGATAATGTAGTAGTAGTTGAAACGAGGTTTCCGAATATATAAAGAATGCTGAAATCCGAGTTATAACGAAGAAGTTATGACCTGTCGAAGTTTCGCGAAGGAACCGGCACAACGTTGCGTGACGTAAAATGTGAAATTGCGATAGAGTGACTTTTAGCCTTAGTGATCTAAATGAAAGTCGTAGAATACGTTAAACCAAGAGCGTGCATAAAAAGAATGCCCAAATCTGACTTCGTATGAGGAAGTTATAATTTTTCTAAGTTTCGACTTAGCAGTATGCAGCCCGAAGTTCGAATATGAGATCGAGTGATTTCTAGCCGAAACAATCTAAACGAGAATCGAAGATCTCGTCAATAGTAGTGCAACGGTAAAAAGACAGACGAAAACGGACGTCGGATAAAGAAGTTATGATTTTATAACGAAGTTTTCCTGTCCCGGCCTACTAAAAATAATATAATAAAAATAAATTCAAAATTAGCCGACGGAGTCTAAATGAAAGTTGTAGAGCGTAGTCTCACCTACGCGTAGATATAAAGAACGTTGAAAACGGAGTTCGTATGAGGAAGATATGAATTTTTGAAGTTTATTAAATAATTAAAGAATTAAATTTAATTATAAAACCCGATATTATTCGAAGGGGAGAGTCATTGGACTTATCCGGGATACGCCCAGCGTACAGCGAAGCATGACCCGCCTCCCACTCGAGTATTCCAAAATACGTAAGCAGTGACGATCCAAGGCATACGCCCCGCGTAGCTGAGCATTACGCCCAACGTAATGCGAGGCTTCAGCCTCTATAAAAGGCATGCGAGGGCAGCCGAGATCTTTTGCTCCATTATTCATTTCTCTCTCATTTTTACCTCGTTTTTCGTGCCAGAATTATCCCGAAGCCCCTGTATCATTCCCGAGCCCCGAAGCAAGTTCCGAAGTCCCGAAGATCCCGAGAAGTAAAGTTTCCAAGCCGAAACTCTGCCCGCGAGAAGCCCGGTTTTCAAGAAAAACATCCCGGTTTTATCGGAAAAGTTTATTTTAAGAGACGAGGTGCTGTCCGATTATTTTCTTATCATGTGACTGTGTATTCGTTTTCTTCTAACACATAGATATGAAGTATTCTTTATAAAATACGTGCTACATGTTTATATATTATTTGTTTATTTGAACTATTTGTTGAATGAATGTTTTGTACAGGCTTTAAGCTGTATATAAATGTATATATTTTATCTACTGATATGTTGGGTAGAACATGGGTAGACAGTTGGTGTGTGAAGAAATAAAATGATGAGAGGCCTCGATGTCGTTGTTGATCTAGTCATCTAGCGGAGTATGGATGACGACCACGGACTCATTCTAGACAGTCCAGTGGAACACTAGCAGGCTCATAACCTGTAGGTGTTGTGAACGATGTGTTCACCGGTGTACTCTATCCCCCTCATAGTTGCCTTTAGGACATCTATTGCTAAGGAAGCCCCTTTGCAGTAATGTCCGTCCCGATGAAAATCCTAGATTAGGTCCCTTGTAATAGTTGTTTTAGGGACATAAAGTGAGGATAACGGGAATGGATAATCGGGTTATTGTTGGTTGGTGAAATTAAATATAATTATTTATTGTGGGTTGAAAACTCTATATGCTCACCAGGCTCCCAAGCCTGACCCACTCAGTTTCTTTGTATTACAGGTAGTGGCGCAAGGGCATAAGTTGGATGACATTGTCAAGATATTTTTTTGGATTATAGACCTGTTGTTATATGTAATTGTTGCAAGGTCTATTTTGTATTGTTTATGCTTTTGGTCTGTATCGTAACATGACATCCCGAGATTTTGTTATATAATGAAAAATACATTTCTTTATGAAATGCTTTGATAAATGCATATCATATTTTGTTTTGGGAACAAATTCCGCAACTCTTTTAATCAAAGGATTACTCTGATTTTATTTAAAAGCATAAATGAAACCGGTCTTTTCTGGCCGTGATTTTGGGGATGTCACAGTTGGTATCAGAGCATTAGTTTAAGCAAACTAGGAAGTTGTAGGATTTCTAGACTTAAACTTAGAATGCTAAGCGATGATTTTGAGGTGCGAGCACTAGTTTGTTTTAGGAAAATTGCCTAAAATGCTTTTATGTGCTAAATGTTATATGTTTGCCATATATGATATTATTTGTTCGGATCTATGGTCTGTTGCCGACCGGATCTGGAAACCTTATGTGTTTAGGATTCTAAGCGTGCGTCGACGATATTAGAACTAGCATATAAACGTTTCGGAGTGATTTGGATAATTATCTATCGTGAAGAAGGATCTAAATTCACCTTGTTCGGTGTATAGATAACCGATGGCAAGAACAAGAAGTGGCGCTGGAAACGCAAACGAAAACAGGAATCGACCACCTGTAATCGAGCAAATACCTGTTGTAGCTGCTGCACCTGAGCCGGTGAGGATGGCTGGTGTGCAATTAATGATTCAGACGATGTTGGATCGTCAGATGGAAGAAACTAGACGTCTGCTACAACAAAATCGTGAAGAACTTTCAATCCAAGTTGAGGAGCCCGAAGTGAATGGAGGGCCGTCGGAAGGTGGAAACTTCAGTGGTACCATTGGTCAAGCCAACCCACCAATTGTTAGACAAGATAATCGTGATGGAGGAAATGATGGAAGAGGATGTAAATACAAGGATTTTATGGCATCTAAGCCACCGTGTGTATCCGGAAGCCCGACGCCGGTGCAAGTTATGGACTGGATCTCCGAAATGGAGACAATGTTTGAGAGTTTGCAGCAACAAGCAGAAGACCGCTCTTGCGATCCCTTTGTTGAAATCTGGCATGTTGAGTTGGTGGAAGTTGTTAGCTAACTCGATGCCCAAGGGAGAAGCGAGCAAGATGTCTTGGGAAGACTTTGTGGAACAACTGAAACTGCAATACTGCTCCGAGCAGGACCTTCTGGAAATCAATAATGAGTTTCAGAATTTGAAAAAGGGAAAAATGAGCGTTACCGAATACGCTGCAAGTTTCACAGAAAAGATGAAGCTTATCCCATACCTAGTTCCAACAGAACTCTCAAAGGTCAATAAGTTTGCCCTCGGACTACCAGCGGACTATGGTCCAATGGTTAAGCAAGCAACCACATTGAAAGCCGCCATCTGGGCTGCTAAGAATGTTGAGACTCAGATCAGGGAGAAGGGTCTGGAGAGATCAGAGGTTGGTGAGAAGAGAAAGTTGGATGGGCCTTCAGGGTCCAACAAGAAAAAGAAATTCTCGAAGTCTAGCTCGAGAGGAGGAGGAGGCGAAGCGAAGTGGTGCGACAAATGCAAAAAGAAGTATCATGGGAAATGTGATGGGGAAGTCACATGCTTTAAATGTGGAAAGCCAGGGCACTATGCCAACGAATGCACCCTCACCAAGAAAGTTTGTTATGGGTGTGGGGAGGAGGGGCACATCTCGAGGGATTGTCCGAAAAAGAAGGAGGCAGCAAAACCCAACATTCCGCCAAAGCCGAAGGCGAGAGCCTTCCAGATGACACTGGAAGCTGCTAAAGAAGAAGCTCATGTCGCTTCAGGTACCTTTCTCGTAAACAATTTGCCTGCCCAAATTTTATTTGATTATGGAGCCAACTACTCCTTTATTTTGCATGAATTTGGTAAGAAAGCTAGCTTTGCCTGTTGATAGACTAGATAATGCTTTATTAGTCGAAGTTGCTAGTGGCAAGTTTGTACCTGTTAGCCATCGTATGAAAAACATCTTAATCGACCTGAATGGGAATAAGTTCCACGAGGAATTTTTGCCTATCGAACTAAACGGTTTCGACATCGTGCTGGGAATGGATTGGCTTAGCGCCAATGACGCCGAGATATTGTGCCGAAAGAAGATAGTAAAAGTAAACCCGCCAGGGAAGGAGTCATTTATGGTGTACGGGGACAAACGCAGGGTAAGTTGTGGAATCATTTCGCTAATGAAAGCCAGAAAGTGTTTAGCCAAAGGATGTACATCATATTTGGCATTCGTGATTGACGCAAAGAAGGAGAAAAAGAGATGAAGAGCATTCCTGTCGTGTGTGAGTATCCGGAAGTATTTCCCAAAGATCTTCCTGGATTACCGCCTGATCGACAAGTAGAATTCCGTATCGACTTGTTACCAGGAACGACGCCAATAGCAAAAGCACCTTACCGATTAGCACCAACGGAGATGAAGGAGCTGATGATGCAACTTCAGGAGTTATTGGACAAAGGTTTCATAAGACCTAGTTCATCACCCTGGGGAGCTCCGGTGTTATTCGTGAAAAAGAAAGACGGGAGTATGAGAATGTGCATCGATTACAGAGAGCTAAACAAGGCAACAATAAAGAATAAATATCTGTTGCCAAGGATTGATGACCTGTTCGATCAACTACAAGGCTCAAGTTATTTTTCAAAGATCGACCTAAGGTCAGGATATCATCAGCTGAAGGTAAGAGAGCAGGATATAGAGAAGACTGCATTCAGAACACGATATGGACACTACGAGTTTTTGGTTATGTCGTTCGGACTAACCAATGCTCCAGCACTATTCATGGATTTAATGAACAGGGTTTGTAATCCGTTCCTCGATAAATCTGTGATAGTGTTCATAGACGACATTCTGATTTACTCAAAAAGCCAAGAGGAGCATGGCAGACACTTGCGAGAAGTGTTAGAAGTCTTGAAGAAAGAGAAGTTGTATGCTAAGTTCTCCAAATGTGATTTTTGGATTCGAGAAGTCCAATTCTTGGGTCACGTGGTCAACCAAGAAGGGATAATGGTTGATCCAGCAAAGATTGAAGTTGTGATGAAGTGGGAACAACCAAAAAGTCCCACGGAGGTCCGAAGCTTTTTAGGATTAGCCGGATACTACCGAAGGTTCATCCAAGGCTTTTCTTCGATCGCTACTCCATTAACAGCTTTGACTCACAAAGGAGCTACTTACGCTTGGAGTGATAAACACAAAGAAGCATTCGAGTTGCTAAAGAAGAAGCTGTATGAAGCACCGATTCTTTCTCTACCCGATGGAGTTGAAGACTTAGCTGTCTATAGCGATGCGTCTGGTGTTGGGTTAGGTTGTGTTTTAACCCAAAAAGAAAAGGTGATAGCATATGCGTCTCGACAGCTGAAAGAGCATGAAAAGAACTACCCCACTCATGATTTGGAGTTGGCAGTGGTAGTATTTGCTCTGAAAATATGGAGGCATTACCTCTATGGCTCGAAGTGCAAACTTTTCACTGATCATAAGAGTCTCCAATATCTCTTTAATCAGAAAGAATTGAATATGAGGCAAAGACGCTGGCTAGAATTACTTAAGGACTACGATTGCGAGATACTTTACCACCCCGGTAAAGCCAATGTTGTCGCTGATGCTCTCAGTCGGAAGGTCAATCTTGAAAGAAAAAGGCCAAGAGCGTTGAGAATAGAAGTTGTCTCGACAATTGTGGAGAGTATAAAGAAAGCTCAAGCAGAAGCTTCAGAGAAGAATGACCGGAAGGAGGAACGTTTGGGCAAAACGTTGGTGTTCGGTACAAACGGTCATGGACTGAAGGTATTCCAAGATCGTATTTGGGTACCCAAGTCAGGAGGAATAAGAGATCTTCTAATGGAAGAAGCTCACAAAACCATGTACTCAATTCATCCGGGCAGCACTAAAATGTATAGGGACCTAAAACCCTATTACTGGTGGCCGACGATGAAGCTCGACATTGCGAAGTATGTGGCGGAGTGTGTGACCTGTGCGAGAGTCAAAGCACAACATCAGAAACCCTACGGGAGTTTAGAACCTTTACCTGTGTCTATGCGTAAATGGGAAGACATTGTTATGGATTTTGTCACTAAACTACCCAGGACAAAGAGTGGTCACGACATGATTTGGGTGGTCGTTGATCGATTCACTAAGAGTGCGCGTTTCATAGCAGCCAATAAAAAATGGTCTATGGATAAGCTTGCGAATTCTTACGTGAAGGAAATTGTGAGGCTTCACGGTGTTCCGTTAACGATTGTATCAGATCGTGACAGCCGTTTCACCTCAAGATTTTGGAGAAGTCTACAAGAGGAATTGGGTACCAAGTTATGTTTGAGTACAGCTTACCATCCACATACTGATGGTCAGAGCGAAAGAACGATACAAACACTTGAAGATATGCTGAGAGCATGTACCTTGGAATTCCAAGGTAACTGGGATGAACATTTACCTTTGGTAGAATTTTCCTACAATAATAGTTTCCACTCGAGCATAAAAATGGCACCTTATCAAGCCTTGTACGGACAAAAGTGTCGTACGCCGTCTTGTTGGCTTGAGGCTGGGGAAAAGCAGTTTATGGGACCGGAGATAGTCCATCAAACTGCTGAAAAGTTGAAAATAATTAAGGAGAGAATGTTAGCAGCTCAGGATCGTCCAAAGAGCTATGCTGACAAGAAAAGAAGACCGATGACTTTTGAAGTTGGAAATTCGGTTTTGCTTAAAGTCTCGCCGTGGAAGGGACTTATAAGATTTGGTAAAAGGGGAAAATTAAGTCCATTCATTGGACCGTTCAAAGTTCTTCAGAGGATTGGGAATCAAGCATACAAGCTCGAACTACCAGAAGAACTGAGTGGAATTCATAACACTTTTCATGTGTGTTATTTGAGGAAGTTCACGGGAGAAGTTCCCGACATGATTCCACTTTCTGGGTTGAGAATTGATGAGAACAAAAGGTTAGTTGAAGAACCGGAGGCAATCGTTGACCGAAAGACTAAGAAGTTACGACGTATGATGGTCAAATTAGTGATTGTCCGGTGGAAACATACGAATGGGCCAAATCTCACCTGGGAAACGGAGAGTGACATGATGAGTCGCTATCCACATTTGTTTGTTGATGTGTGATTCCGGGGACGGAATCATTCTAAGGTGGGGAGAGTTGTAACGCCCGTGTTTCTAGGGCTAGGCATTAATGTTGTTGTAATAGTCTAGGTTAACCTTTGTAAACTCATTTTAAAATAATAAGAACGTGTTAATTGAGTATTATGTGTTTTGTGCTTAATTGTGTGTCTTAATTTAATTAAGAATAAAAATAAGCATCAAAATGAAATGTTATATAAAGCCGATATCTATGGATAATGTAGTAGTAGTTGAAACGAGGTTTCCGAATATATAAAGAATGCTGAAATCCAAGTTATAACAAAGAAGTTATGACCTGTCGAAGTTTCGCGACGGAACCGGCACAACGCTGCATGACGTAAAATGTGAAATTGCGATAGAGTGACTTTTAGCCTTAGTGATCTAAACGAAAGTCGTAGAATACGTTAAACCAAGAGCGTGCATAAAAAGAATGCCCAAATCTGACTTCGTATGAGGAAGTTATGATTTTTCTAAGTTTCGACTTAGCAGTATGCAGCCCGAAGTTCGAATATGAGATCGAGTGATTTCTAGCCGAAACAATCTAAACGAGAATCGAAGATCTCGTCAATAGTAGTGCAACGGTAAAAAGACAGACGAAAACGGACGTCGGATAAAGAAGTTATGATTTTATAATGAAGTTTTCCTGTCCCGGCCTACTAAAAATAATATAATAAAAATAAAGTCAAAATTAGCCGACGGAGTCTAAATGAAAAGTTGTAGAGTGTAGTCTCACCTACGCGTGGATATAAAGAATATCGAAAACGGAGTTCGTATGAGGAAGATATGAATTTTTGAAGTTTATTAAATAATTAAACTATTAAATTTAATTATAAAACCCGATATTATCCGAAGGGGAGAGTCACCGGACTTATCCGGGTTACGCCCAGCGTAGAGCTGTACGCCCAGCGTACAGCGAAGCATGACCCGCCTCGCACTCGAGTACTCCGAAATACGTAAGCAGTGACGATCCAAGGCGTACGCCCCGCGTAGCTGAGCATTACGCCCAGCGTAATGCGAGGCTTCAGCCTCTATAAAAGGCATGCGAGGGCAGCCGAGATCTTTTGCTCCATTCTTCATTTCTCTCTCATTTTTACCTTGTTTTTCGTGCCAGAATTATCCCGAAGCCCCGGTATCATTCCCGAGCCCCGAAGCAAGTTCCGAAGTCCCGAAGATCCCGAGAAGTAAAGTTTCCGAGCCGAAACTCTGCCCGCGAGAAGCCCGGTTTTCAAGAAAAACATCCCGGTTTTATCGGAAAAGTTTATTTTAAGAGACGAGGTGCTGTCCGATCATTTTCTTATCATGTGAGTGTATATTCGTTTTCTTCTAACACATAGATATGAAGTATTCTTTATAAAATACGTGCTACATGTTTATATATTATTTGTTTATTTGAACTATTTGTTGAATGAATGTTTTGTACAGGCTTTAAGCTGTATATAAATGTATATATTTTATCTACTGATATGTTAGGTAGAACATGGGTAGACAGTTGGTGTGTGAAGAAATAAAATGATGAGAGGCCTCGATGTCGTTGTTGATCTAGTCATCTAGCGGAGTATGGATGACGACCACAGACTCATTCTAGACAGTCCAGTGGAACACTAGCAGGCTCATAACCTGTAGGTGTTGTGAACGATGTGTTCACCGGTGTACTCTATCCCCCTCATGGTTGCCTTTAGGACATCTATTGCTAAGGAAGCCCCTTTGCAGTAATGTCCGTCCCCATGAAAATCCTAGATTAGGTCCCTTGTAATAGTTGTTGTTTTAGGGACATAAAGTGAGGATAACGGGAATGGATAATCGGGTTATTGTTGGTTGGTGAAATTAAATATAATTATTTATTGTGGGTTGAAAACCCTATATGCTCACCAGGCTCCCAAGTCTGACCCACTCAGTTTCTTTATATTACAGGTAGTGGCGCAAGGGCATAAGTTGGATGACATTGCCAAGATATTTTTTTGGATTATAGACATGTTGTTATATGTAATTGTTGAAAGGTCAATTTTGTATTGTTTATGCTTTTGGTCTGTATCGGAACATGAAACCGGTATTTTCTGGCCGTGATTTTGGGGATGTCACAGTTGGTATCAGAGCATTAGTTTAAGCGAACTAGGAAATTGTAGGATTTCTAAACTTAAACTTAGAATGCTAAGCGATGATTTTGAGGTGCGAGCACTAGTTTATTTTAGGAAAATTGCCTAAAATGCTTTTATGTGCTAAATGTTATATGTTTGCCATATATGATATTAGTTGTTCGGATCTATGGTCTGTTGCCGACCGGATCTGGAAACCTTATGTGTTTAGGATTCTAAGCGTGCGTCGACGATATTAGAACTAGCATATAAACGTTTCGGAGTGATTTGGATAATTATCTATCGTGAAGAAGGATCTAAATTCACCTTGTTCGGTGTATAGATCAACGATGGCAAGAACAAGAAGTGGCGCTGGAAACGCAAACGAAAACAGGAATCGACCACCTGTAATCGAGCAAATACCTGTTGTAGCTGCTGCACCTGAGCCGGTGACGATGGATGGTGTGCAATTGATGATTCAGACAATGTTGGATCGTCAGATGGAAGAAACTAGACGTCTGCTACAACGAAATCATGAAGAACTTTCAATCCAAGTTGAGGAGCCCGAAGTGAATGGAGGTCCGTCGGAAGGTGGAAACTTCAGTGGTACCATTGGTCAAGCCAACCCACCAATTGTTACACAAGATAATCGTGATGGAGGAAATGATGGAAGAGGATGTAAATACAAGGATTTTATGGCATCTAAGCCACCGTGTCTATCCGGAAGCCCGACGCCGGTGCAAGTTATAGACTGGATCTTCGAAATGGAGACAATGTTTGAGAGTTGCGAATTCAGCAACAAGCAGAAGACCGCTCTTGCGATCCCTTTGTTGAAATCTGGCGTGTTGAGTTGGTGGAAGTTGTTAGCTAACTCGATGCCCAAGGGAGAAGCGAGCAAGATGTCTTGGGAAGACTTTGTGGAACAACTGAAACTGCAATACTGCTCCGAGCAGGACCTTCTGGAAATCAATAATGAGTTTCAGAATTTGAAAAAGGGAAAAATGAGCGTTACCGAATACGCTGCAAGTTTCACAGAAAAGATGAAGCTTATCCCATACCTAGTTCCAACAGAACTCTCAAAGGTCAATAAGTTTGTCCTCGGACTACCAGCGGACTATGGTCCAATGGTTAAGCAAGCAACCACATTGAAAGCCGCCATCTGGGCTGCTAAGAATGTTGAGACTCAGATCAGGGAGAAGGGTCTGGAGAGATCAGAGGTTGGTGAGAAGAGAAAGTTGGATGGGCCTTCAGGGTCCAACAAGAAAAAGAAATTCTCGAAGTCTAGCTCGAGAGGAGGAGGAGGCGAAGCGAAGTGGTGCGACAAATGCAAAAAGAAGCATCATGGGAAATGTGATGGGGAAGTCACATGCTTTAAATGTGGAAAGCCAGGGCACTATGCCAACGAATGCACCCTCACCAAGAAAGTTTGTTATGGGTGTGGGGAGGAGGGGCACATCTCGAGGGATTGTCCGAAAAAGAAGGAGGCAGCAAAACCCAACATTCCGCCAAAGCCGAAGGCGAGAGCCTTCCAGATGACACTGGAAGCTGCTAAAGAAGAAGCTCATGTCGCTTCAGGTACCTTTCTCGTAAACAATTTGCCTGCCCAAATTTTATTTGATTCTGGAGCCAACTACTCCTTTATTTTGCATGAATTTGGTAGAAAGCTAGCTTTGCCTGTTGATAGACTAGATAATGCTTTATTAGTCGAAGTTGCTAGTGGCAAGTTTGTACCTGTTAGCCATCGTATGAAAAACATCTTAATCGACCTGAATGGGAATAAGTTCCACGAGGAATTTTTGCCTATCGAACTAAACGGTTTCGACATCGTGCTGGGAATGGATTGGCTTAGCGCCAATGACGCCGAGATATTGTGCCGAAAGAAGATAGTAAAAGTAAACCCGCCAGGGAAGGAGTCATTTATGGTGTACGGGGACAAACGCAGGGTAAGTTCTGGAATCATTTTGCTAATGAATGCCAGAAAGTGTTTAGCCAAAGGATGTACATCATATTTGGCATTCGTGATTGACGCAAAGAAGGAGAAAAAGGAGATGAAGAGCATTCCTGTCGTGTGTGAGTATCCGGAAGTATTTCCCGAAGATCTTCCTGGATTACCGCCTGATCGACAAGTAGAATTCCGTATCGACTTGTTACCAGGAACGACGCCAATAGCAAAAGCACCTTACCGATTAGCACCAACGGAGATGAAGGAGCTGATGATGCAACTTCAGGAGTTATTGGACAAAGGTTTCATAAGACCTAGTTCATCACCCTGGGGAGCTCCGGTGTTATTCGTGAAAAATAAAGACGGGAGTATGAGAATGTGCATCGATTACAGAGAGCTGAACAAGGCAACAATAAAGAATAGATATCCGTTGTCAAGGATTGATGACCTGTTCGATCAACTACAAGGCTCAAGTTATTTTTCAAAGATCGACCTAAGGTCAGGATATCATCAGCTGAAGGTAAGAGAGCAGGATATAGAGAAGACTGCATTCAGAACACGATATGGACACTACGAGTTTTTGGTTATGTCGTTCGGACTAACCAATGCTCCAGCAGCATTCATGGATTTAATGAACAGGGTTTGTAATCCGTTCCTCGATAAATCTGTGATAGTGTTCATAGACGAGATTCTGATTTACTCGAAAAACCAAGAGGAGCATGGCAGACACTTGCGAGAAGTGTTAGAAGTCTTGAAGAAAGAGAAGTTGTATGCTAAGTTCTCCAAATGTGATTTTTGGATTCGAGAAGTCCAATTCTTGGGTC
Source organism: Lactuca virosa (assembly GCF_052849685.1). Taxonomy (NCBI): domain Eukaryota; kingdom Viridiplantae; phylum Streptophyta; class Magnoliopsida; order Asterales; family Asteraceae; genus Lactuca; species Lactuca virosa. The sequence goes on along the minus strand of NC_136427.1, from coordinate 289,092,738 downwards.
ACGTGGTCAACCAAGAAGGGATAATGGTTGATCCAGCAAAGATTGAAGTTGTGATGAAGTGGGAACAACCAAAAAGTCCCACGGAGGTCCGAAGCTTTTTAGGATTAGTCGGATACTACCGAAGGTTTATCCAAGGCTTTTCTTCGATCGCGACTCCATTAATAGCTTTGACTCACAAAGGAGCTACTTACGCTTGGAGTGATAAACACAAAGAAGCATTCGAGTTGCTAAAGAAGAAGTTGTATGAAGCACCGATTCTTTCTCTACCTGATGGAGTTGAAGACTTCGCTGTCTATAGCGATGCGTCTGGTGTTAGGTTGGGTTGTGTTTTAACCCAAAAAGAAAAGGTGATAGCATATGCGTCTCGACAGCTGAAAGAGCTTGAAAAGAACTACCCCACTCATGATTTGGAGTTGGCAGCGGTAGTATTTGCTCTAAAAATATGGAGGCATTACCTCTATGGCTCGAAGTGCAAACTTTTCACTGATCATAAGAGTCTCCAATATCTCTTTAATCAGAAAGAATTGAATATGAGGCAAAGACGCTGGCTAGAATTACTTAAGGACTACGACTGCGAGATACTTTACAACCCCGGTAAAGCCAATGTTGTCGCTGATGCTCTTAGTCGGAAGGTCAATCTTGAAAGAAAAAGGCCAAGAGCGTTGAGAATAGAAGTTGTCTCGACAATTGTGGAGAGTATAAAGAAAGCTCAAGCAGAAGCTTCAGAGAAGAATGACCGGAAGGAGGAACGTTTGGGCAAAACGTTGGTGTTCGGTACAAACGATCATGGACTGAAGGTATTCCAAGATCGTATTTGGGTACCCAAGTCAGGAGGAATAAGAGATCTTCTGATGGAAGAAGCTCACAAAACCATGTACTCAATTCATCCGGGCAGCACTAAAATGTATAGGGACCTAAAACCCTATTACTGGTGGCCGACGATGAAGCTCGACATTGCGAAGTATGTGGCGGAGTGTGTGACCTGTGCGAGAGTCAAAGCACAACATCAGAAACCATACGAGAGTTTAGAACCTTTACCTGTGCCTATGGGTAAATGGGAAGACATTGCTATGGATTTTGTCACTAAACTACCCAGGACAAAGAGTGGTCACGACATGATTTGGGTGGTCATTGATCGATTCACTAAGAGTGCGCGTTTCATAGCAGCCAATGAAAAATGGTCTATGGATAAGCTTGCGAATTCTTACGTGAAGGAAATTGTGAGGCTTCACGGTGTTCCGTTAACGATTGTATCAGATCGTGACAGCCGTTTCACCTCAAGATTTTGGAGAAGTCTACAAGAGGAATTAGGTACCAAGTTATGTTTAAGTATAGCTTACCATCCACAGACTGATGGTCAGAGCGAAAGAACGATACAAACACTTGAAGATATGCTGAGAGCATGTACCTTGGAATTCCAAGGTAACTGGGATGAACATTTACCTTTGGTAGAATTTTCCTACAATAATAGTTTCCACTCGAGCATAAAGATGGCACCTTATCAAGCCTTGTACGGACAAAAGTGTCGTACGCCGTCTTGTTGGCTTGAGGCTGGGGAAAAGCAGTTTATGGGACCGGAGATAGTCCATCAAACTGCTGAAAAGTTGAAAATAATTAAGGAGGGAATGTTAGCAGCTCAGGATCGTCAAAAGAGCTATGCTGACAAGAAGAGAAGACCGATGACTTTTGAAGTTGGAGATTCGGTTTTGCTTAAAGTCTCGCCGTGGAAGGGACTTATAAGATTTGGTAAAAGGGGAAAATTAAGTCCAAGATTCATTGGACCGTTCAAAGTTCTTCAGAGGATTGGGAATCAAGCATACAAGCTCGAACTACCAGAAGAACTGAGTGGAATTCATAACACTTTTCATGTGTGTTATTTGAGGAAGTTCACGGGAGAAGTTCCCGACATGATTCCACTTTCTGGGTTGAGAATTGATGAGAACAAAAGGTTAGTTGAAGAACCGGAGGCAATCGTTGATCGAAAGACTAAGAAGTTACGACGTATGATGGTCAAATTAGTGATTGTCCGGTGGAAACATGCGAATGGGCGAAATCTCACCTGGGAAACGGAGAGTGACATGATGAGTCGCTATCCGCATTTGTTTGTTGATGTGTGATTCCGGGGACGGAATCATTCTAAGGTGGGGAGAGTTGTAACGCCCGTGTTTCTAGGGCTAGGCATTAATGTTGTTGTAATAGTCTAGGTTAACCTTTGTAAACTCATTTTAAAATAATAAGAACGTGTTAATTGAGTATTATGTGTTTTGTGCTTAATTGTGTGTCTTAATTTAATTAAGAATAAAAATAAGCGTCAAAATGAAATGTTATATAAAGCTGATATCTATGGATAATGTAGTAGTAGTGGAAACGAGGTTTCCGAATATATAAAGAATGCTGAAATCCGAGTTATAACGAAGAAGTTATGACCTGTCGAAGTTTCGCGACGGAACCGGCACAACGCTGTGTGACGTAAAATGTGAAATTGCGATAGAGTGACTTTTAGCCTTAGTGATCTAAACGAAAGTCGTAGAATACGTTAAACCAAGAGCGTGCATAAAAAGAATGCCCAAATCTGACTTCGTATGAGGAAGTTATGATTTTTCTAAGTTTCGACTTAGCAGTATGCAGCCTGAAGTTCGAATATGAGATCGAGTGATTTCTAGCCGAAACAATCTAAACGAGAATCGAAGATCTCGTCAATAGTAGTGCAACGGTAAAAAGAAAGACGAAAACGGACGTCGGATAAAGAAGTTATGATTTTATAACGAAGTTTTCCTGTCCCGGCCTACTAAAAATAATATAATAAAAATAAAAGTCAAGATTAGCCGACGGAGTCTAAATGAAAGTTGTAGAGCGTAGTCTCACCTACGCGTGGATATAAAGAACGTCGAAAACGAAGTTCGTATGAGGAATATATAAATTTTTGAAGTTTATTAAATAATTAATGTATTAAATTTAATTATAAAACCCGATATTATCCGAAGGGGAGAGTCACCGGACTTATCCGGGTTACGCCCAGCGTAGAGCTGTACGCCCAGCGTACAGCGAAGCATGACCCGCCTTGCACTCGAGTACTCCGAAATACGTAAGCAGTGACGATCCAAGGCGTACGCCCCGCGTAGCTGAGCATTACGCCCAGCATAATGCGAGGCTTCAGCCTCTATAAAAGGCATGCGAGGGCAGCCGAGATCTTTTGCTCCATTCTTCATTTCTCTCTCATTTTTACCTTGTTTTTCATGCCAGAATTATCCCGAAGCCCCGGTATCATTCCCGAGCCCCGAAGCAAGTTCCGAAGTCCCGAAGATCCCGAGAAGTAAAGTTTCCGAGCCGAAACTCTGCCCGCGAGAAGCCCGGTTTTCAAGAAAAACATCCCGGTTTTATCGGAAAAGTTTATTTTAAGAGACGAGGTGCTGTCCGATCATTTTCTTATCATGTGAGTGTATATTCGTTTTCTTCTAACACATAGATATGAAGTATTCTTTATAAAATACGTGCTACATGTTTATATATTATTTGTTTATTTGAACTATTTGTTGAATGAATGTTTTGTACAGGCTTTAAGCTGTATATAAATGTATATATTTTATCTACTGATATGTTGGGTAGAACATGGGTAGACAGTTGGTGTGTGAAGAAATAAAATGATGAGAGGCCTCGATGTCGTTGTTGATCTAGTCATCTAGCGGAGTATGGATGACAACCACGGACTCATTCTAGACAGTCCAGTGGAACACTAGCAGGCTCATAACCTGTAGGTGTTGTGAACGATGTGTTCACCGGTGTACTCTATCCCCCTCATGGTTGCCTTTAGGACATCTATTGCTAAGGAAGCCCCTTTGCAGTAATGTCCGTCCCGATGAAAATCCTAGATTAGGTCCCTTGTAATAGTTGTTGTTTTAGGGACATAAAGTGAGGATAACGGGAATGGATAATCGGGTTATTGTTGGTTGGTGAAATTAAATATAATTATTTATTGTGGGTTGAAAACCCTATATGCTCACCAGGCTCCCAAGTCTGACCCACTCAGTTTCTTTGTATTACAGGTAGCGGCGCAAGGGCATAAGTTGGATGACATTGTCAAGATATTTTTTTGGATTATAGACCTGTTGTTATATGTAATTGTTGCAAGTTCTATTTTGTATTGTTTATGCTTTTGGTCTGTATCGGAACATGACATCCCGAGATTTTGTTATATAATGAAAAATATATTTCTTTATGAAATGCTTTGATAAATGCATATCATATTTTGTTTTGGGAACAAATTCCGCAACTCTTTTAATCAAAGGATTACTCTGATTTTATTTAAAAGCATAAATGAAACCGGTCTTTTCTGGCCGTGATTTTGGGGATGTCACATTATGGAAAAGTTTCCACCCTCGAGGAAAAGATTTTTCCAGAAGGATGATGCACAAGTATGATGACTACACATTGGATGATATGTTGAAGCACTTTCCAATTGAAGGGGAAACACCCAAAAATAACAAACAAAGTAAAGTCGAAGTGTGTATGCACCACGGGTTTTCTCGTGGTTTAAATCAAATGAGGAAAAATGACTTCAAAGAACAAAAGAGAATTGGTACCCAAGAAAAGGGAGTTCAAGATAGTGAGGCGTGTATATATGTATGCATGTGTGTGTGTGATGGTCAACATTAATAAAAATTGAATACATTCAAAAAAGTTGAATAATTATAAAATAAATACTAAAGATGAACTTGGACATTACATTACTATATAACAATAACATTACATTAGTTAGATGACCGTTATTTGCTAAATAACGAATCAACAATACACATACTAGATAACAACATATATTTTTTATAATATATAATAAACTATATGTCACACCCCCGAACCAGACGGCGGAAACGTCCGGGGGCTTGCGCGTGACTTCATCTTGTAATATCATCACAATTGTATATAATTGAAACAATACAACATCATCATCATGCATATCAGATACTACCAACATTGTTTACATCAAGTATAGTATAGTATCAAAAGTTACATGCCAAAATATTTAATGTATGATGATAACAAAATATAACAAATTCCACCATTTCCTGCTGACCTTTCTGCTTAACGATTCCCTGAGAATACAAGTTATTTGAAAAACGTCAACATATATAATGTTGGTGAGTTCATAAGCATATTTGAATGAAAAGTTTTGAATTGTTTGTAAACACCAGAAAATCCGATATTTTCTAAAAATGGTTTGAATGTGATGTATCAAAATCAAGTATTAATGCATGTATGTTTTCTGTATTTAGAATGTATATATGGAATGTAATCCAGATAAAAACTCTGTGTTTTCTGTAGCAAGTAAAAGGTATGGTTTAGCTATGTATTACCCCAGAAAATCCTATATTTTCTGCTTATAAAAGTGTTGTGGTCTCAACCCTAAGACCGAATATCAGTGTGTGTATGTTTTTGTATCAACAAGATTTTACAGGTGTTCCATTAAATTATGTTGAAGAGGATCTCTATGTGAGCCGCTTTAACCATACTTGATTATGACAAATTTTTCCTGTCGTGGCGTTTCTTAGGCGCTGGCTTGATTTAGGTAAGGTTTGTCACCCTAGACAGGCCTACTCTAGCTGTAGCGAACAGCTCAGGTGTGGGGGAGTCACCCCCGTATAGATCTATACACAAACTCCCGCTCTCCCTCCAGGAGACTTTGGTTATAACTGCAGGCTACGATCATACACTCTAAGGTGTCAACCGACATGTCTCACTAGATCATTAATTGTTTTCACGCAAGTATTGAATTACGCTATGTATAATGTTTTCGCATATATAGTTAAGATTTGCAAAGCCCAGAAAGAATATGTATATGAATGTATAAGGCCCAACAGACATGTAATGGAGCAGCTATGGGCCGCTAACATGTAATAAACACATTAGGCCCAACAAACATGTAAATTGGCCGCAAAGGCCCAAATGGACATGTAATGAATATATTAGTCCCAATATCACGAAATCAACATTTTTGGCCCAAAATATATATAAAATATTATTTTCGGCTCATTATTGTAAGGATTTACATTTTCAGCCCATTTGTTTTATAAAATGACACTTTTCGACTCAAGTTTTATAAAAATGACATTTTCGGCCCATGATTATAAAAATTTACATTTTTATCGCACTTTTCATAGAAATTACGTTTTTGGCCCAAGTTTTGGAAAATTTCATTTTTAACCCATGAAAACCGTAGGTTTACATTTTAGATTCAAACTTGAGTTAAATGACAATTTACTCCATAAAAATCGAGATTTTTACAATTTAGGCCTAATAAAACCGAAAAGCCCATTTTTATGGCCCAATATACAAAAAAATTGCATTTTTGGCCCTTTTATTTCCAAGAATATCATAAAAACTCATTTTTGTATAAAAGTGACTCTTTTAGTCCTTGTAAAATCGAAAGTGTCATAAAAATCTCATCTTTTTGTTTATTTGTCAAAAATGGCCCTATTTCAAGATTTTGTTTCATTTTTCCAACAATCATCACATATGTACACTTTCATTTCCATGTTATGGTGTGTAAAGTGTTATGGTTTGTAAATTTCACAATTTTTTGTTATAGATTTCGAGATCTATCATATTTCATCACAAAATCACAACATCAACCAAGAAAATCACACATAACATGCACTAATACATAGATCTACACATATGTACTTGTATTCTGCCCCCAAAACAAAGTAAAACCGAAAAAAGGGGGGTATGAACTCACTTTGAGGTTTGGATTCGGTTTTGTGAAGATTTCGGCCCTAGCAAGCTCCTTGAGGGGGTTTTCGAACTCTATGAAGTTTAAGAGTATAAATCATGAAATGTTATGGGTTAAGAAGAGATTTTTGAAGAAATAAAAGAAGCTAAACCATAGATCCAAGTAAGAAATTACCAAAGATGATGATCTTGATGAAAAACCTTCTTAAAAATACCCACAAATCTCGAAAATTTTAGAGGAAGGAGGAGAAGCTCTTGAGAGTGTTTGAAGGTGTTTGAAAGAAACAATGGAGGTGGTGTGGTGGGGGTTTCGGCCGAGGGTAATAAGAAGAGGGGGAGAGAGATTGAAGTGATGTTTGCATGGAAGACCACCATGCAAACATGAGGTGTCTTATGCATATAATTCGTCATTTCTTTTTTTTTTTTGTTTATATGCATAATGGGCCGAGAATTGGGCTAAAGAGAGATGAGGATGAAATGATTTGGGCCCATTATTGGCTTTGTTCGAATTTATGAAGCCCAAAATTATCTTTTGGCCCATTGGGCCCTTATGAGGGGTTGACGGCCCAGTAGAAGTCCAATAGGTAATTTACTGCCCATTAGGACTAATGGAATCTTTTATGGCCTAAGAAGGCCCATTAGGGATAAGAGAGCCCTTTTAGGTCCACATGGCCCAAAATGCTAAAGTTTTACGAGTGTGGGTTTAATTAGAGCCCAAGTAGGGTTTCTGGGCCCAAGATAGTCAAGTTGAAGGTTTATTGGTCCATTAGGCCCAATAAGAGAATCCTAGTTCATATTAAACTTGAACCGGAATTTTTAGGGTTTTCAACACATAATTGACTATAAGAGGTGTATTGTATAAGATTTTGAGCTTTACTGAAGAATGTTGATTAATATTGTTGTCATTGAATGAGCATAGGTTACACTGTAAAATTAGGGTTATAGTATCGCAGTAGAGAATGTTTACATGAGACTAGAATTTCCTAGCCAAAATGCTATTTGTGACATCATCCCCCCGTTAGAGGGAATTTCGTCCCGAAATTCTTTTGAAAGATGGACTCAAGAATGAGAGAATAGATGAGGGTACTTTTGCTTCATCTGGTCTTCGCGTTCCCATGTGAATTCTGGTCCACGCTTTGCGTTCCATCGAACCTTCACAATAGGAATGCAGCTCTGTTTCGTACGCTTCACTTCTCTATCCATAATTTCGACTGGTTCTTTGATGAACAGGAGATTCTCGTTTATTTCGATCTCCTCTAAGGGAATGACAAGAGTTTCATCTGACAAGCACTTTTTCAAGTTCGAGACGTGGAACATGGGGTGTACATTGCTGAGCTCCGAAGGTAGCTGCAACTTATAGGCTACCGGACCAATTCGGGCGAGAATCTCGAACGGTCCGATGTATCGCGGGTTCAGTTTTCCCCGTTTCCCAAAGTGGATCATTCCTTTCCAGGGAGAGACTTTCAGTAGTACCCGGTCTCCGACTTGGAATTCCAGAGGCTTTCGCCGTTTGTCAGCATAGCTTTTCTGTCGATCTCGCGATGCTTGAAGTCGGGCTTTGATTTGGATTATCTTTTCGGTCGTTTCTCGAATGATCTCTAGCCCTGTGAGAGTGTTGTCTGGTAATTGTCCTTTCGCTAGTTGAGTGTCACCCACCTCAACCCAGCCTAGAGGCGATCTGCATTTTCGACCATCAAGAGCCTTGAAAGGAGCAACCTTGATGCTCGTGTCATAACTGTTGTTGTATGAGAATTCAACCAAGGGCAAGTGGGTATCCCATGACTTAACGAAGTCAATCACACAGGCTCGTAGCATGTCCTCGAGTGTTTGTATGGTTCGTTCACTTTTACCATCAGTTTGAGGGTGATAAGTGGTGCTCATGTCCAATTGTGTTCCCATTGCCTTCTGAAGTGACTGCCAAAACCGTGAGGTAAACCTACTATCTCGATCCGAGATAATAGACACTGACACTCCATGAAGTCTTACGATCTCCTTGATGTAAATTCGCGTCAGCTTTTCCATCTTTTAAGATTCTTTTATTGGAAGGAAATGAGCGGATTTTGTTAACCTATCAACGATTACCCATATAGCATCCAACCCGTCTGCTGTCTTTGGTAATTTGGTCACGAAGTCCATAGTAATCCTTTCCCATTTCCACTCGGGTATCACTGACTGTTGCAATAGTCCCGAGGGCTTTTGGTATTCCACTTTCACCTTGGTGCAAGTGAGACACTTGCCTACGTAAGTGGCGATCTTTGCATTCATATTTGGCCACCAATAATGTTGCTTTATGTCCAGGTACATCTTATCTGAACCCGGATGGATGGAATAGCGCGTCTTGTGGGATTCATTCATGATCACTCCTCTGAATCCCCCAAGTTTAGGTACCCAGATTCTGTTCATGAAATAGTAAGCTCCGTCCTCCTTGACTTCAAAGTTCTTGTCCATCCCACGCAGCGTTTCATTTGCGACGTTCTCCGGCTTCAATGCATCTGTTTGGGCTTCCTTGATTTGCGAGGTTAGGTGGGATTGGATTGTTATTGATAAGGTATTCACCTGACGACCCGAGTATTCTTTTCTGCTCAGGGCGTTGGCTACCACGTTAGCTTTTCCCGGGTGGTACTTGATCTCACACTCGTAATCATTTAGCAGCTCAACCCATCTTCGCTGCCTCATGTTTAATTCCTTCTGATTCAGAATGTGCTGGAGGCTTTTGTGGTCGGTAAAAATGGTGCACTTTGTACCGTAGAGGTAGTGCCTCCAAATCTTTAGGGCGAAGACCACCGCTCCCAGCTCGAGATCATGAGTGGTGTAATTTACTTCGTGTGTCTTTAGCTGTCTGGACGCGTAGGCTATCACCATCCCACGCTGCATGAGGACACAGCCCAACCCTTGATTCGAAGCATCGCAGTAGACTACGAAATCTTCGGTTCCCTATGGTAAGGATAGCACTGGCGTGCTACAAAGGGCTCGCTTTAGGGTTTGGAAGTCGGCTTCTTGCTTCTCTGTCCAGTTGGAAGACACACCCTTTTGTGTCAGCGCGGTAAGGGGTTTGGCTATCTTATAGAAATTCTGAATAAACCTCCGGTAGTAGCTTGCGAGACCCAAGAATTGACGGATTTCTGTTGGGGTTCTCGGGATAGCCCAGCCTTCAATGGCCTTTATCTTGGAAGGATCTACGTTAATCCCTTCCTTGCTGACTACATGACCCAAAAAGTTTACACTGCGGATCCAGAATTCGCATTTGGAAAGCTTCGCATAAAGTCTTTCAGCTCTTAGGGTTTCTAAGATTTCGCGGAGATGTTGACCATGCTCTTCTTTGCTTCGAGAGTAAATGAGAATATCGTCGATGAAGACAATCACGAATTTATTAAGAAATGGGCGACAAATTCGATTCATGAGGTCCATAAATGCAGCGGGGGCATTTGTTAGACCGAAGGAAATCACGACAAATTCGTAATGACCGTATCGTGTTCGAAAAGCAGTTTTGGGAATATCCTCTTCCCGAACTCAGAGTTGATGATAACCGGATCTCAGATCTATTTTTGAGAAATAACTAGCTCCTTGAAGCTGGTCAAATAGATCGTCGATTCGTGGAAGTGGGTACCGATTTTTGATGGTGAGCTTGTTTCATTCTCTATAATCGATGCACATTCTAAAGGATCCGTCCTTTTTCTTGACAAACAAGACCGGAGCTCCCCAAGGTGAGAAGCTTGGTCGGATGAACCCTTTGCTCAGCGGCTCGCTTAGTTGGTTGGATAACTCCTGCATTTTGGCGGGAGCTAACCTGTAGGGTGATTTGGCAATTGGTGTGGCTCCTGGTATTAGGTCGATTCGGAATTCGACCTGTCTTTCTGGGGGTATTCCCGGAAGGTCTTTGGGAAACACATCCGGGTAGCCACATGCCACTGGAATGTCTTGAATGTTTACTTCTTCTTTGGTCTTATCCACCACATGAGCGAGGAATGCGTAGTTCTTCTTGTGTAGGCACTTTTGTGCCTTGATGCACGAGATAAGGCGAATATTGGCGTCAGGTTTATCATCATATATTATTAGGGTTTCGTGATTGGGGAGATGAAGGCGAACGGCCTTCTCGCAACACATAATACCAGCATGGTGGGGGCTTAACCAATCCATGCCGATTATCACATCAAAACTCCTAATATTTACTGGCATCAAGTCTATTTGAAAGGAGTGATTGTTTAGTGTTAATGTGCACCCTACATAGATATCTTTGGTTGTTTCAGTTTTCCCATTAGCCATTTCCACTGTGAAGGCTTCGTTGAGCTTCTGGGGTTGTTGATTTAGTAAGTGTTTGAATTTATTACTAACGAAACTTCGCTCCGCCCCACTATCAAATAAGATGCATGCATACGAGTTGTTAAGTAGGAACGTACCAGTAACAACTGTTGGGTCCTGCACTGCTTCGCCTTGACCCATTGTCAGCATTCTTCCTGCTGTTCCTGCCCCTGATTGTTTGCTTTGGGGCAGTTGCGCCGGAAATGGTCGGTTTCTCCACACCCATAGCAGGTGTAACTGGCCCCAACATTGTTGTTGTTGTTGTTGTTGTTGTTGTTTGATTGTGGGTTTTTTTGTGGATAAGTTCTACCGTACCTTGCAGTGTGACCCTTTCGGTTGCAGCTTGTGCAGTGCATCTCTCTACATTCTCCCTGATGGTGAAAATTGAATTTGTTGCACTTAGGAAGGGTCCATGAGTATTGCTTGGGATTATTTGGTGTGGATGAGGCTGGAGCATGTGGTGTTGTGGTAGCTTGAGTAGCAGCATGGACAGTCATAGTTTGTTGTTTCTTTGATGATTCAGAATTTTGTTTTCCCTTCCGCTTGTTGTTTTTCCCCTTCTTGTTCTCACCCTCTTTCTTAACTTCCGCTTCTCCTGCTTTGGCACCCTTTTTGTTGCCATGATCGTACAATTTCTTGGCCAGCCTCTTTGCACTATCATACGTCTCAGGGTTTGCTGCAATTACATTCCCTTGGATTGGCGCAGTTAATCCCCAGATGAATCTCTCGATCTTCTTCCCTTTAGATGTGATCATTCCAGGACACAAGAGAGACAGCTCACTAAACCTTGATATGTATGCATCGATGTCGTAGTTTTGAACCGTGAGGTTCCACGGTTCTTGTTCCATCTTCTGAATTTCGCCCCTTGGACAATATTCAGCCAACAACATTTCCTTAAGCTCCTCCCATGGCATCGCGTTCTCCACCGGGAGCGTCATGGCCTCTACGTGACCATTCCACCAAGAGAGAGCTTGATCAATGAATGTGCAGGCCGCAAACTTGACCTTGCACCCATCCGGACATCCGCAGATTTCAAAAAATGATTCCACCTTCTCTATCCATCGCTTCAGGGCTATTACGCCTCCCGTTCCATTGAAGTCCTTATAGGTGCAGGTTCTTGTGGTTCCATGGTTTGTTCCTTGATTTGTGCTTCCGGTTCCCTATCTGTTGCCTTCTCCGTTGCTTCCGTTGCGAATCTGCGCAAGTGCTGCAGTGACTGCAGCGGACACTGCTGCTTGGAATGGAACTGAGTTTATTTCTGGTGGGGTCGGTGTTGCGTTGTTTCCACGGTTGGGTCTTTGAGGCATCTTTCTGTCAAAGAACGGAACGATGTTGAGTACATATCGCATTCCGAGTTTAGAATTTCACAGATTCGGCGAATCGATTTGTGCATCTAAGTGATTCCATGTATTAACATAAAACAAGGAAATAAAACACATAGCAGATAACAACGTCACGATAAAACATAGAGCGTTTCCATTAATAATAATCGTTTTTAATACATGAAAATTTGCCAAAAGGCATACAGTACATGGGGAAACATATGATCCGACAGCATGACGACCCTATGAATTGTGTAATCACTTAAACATATGGTCGATGGTACATAGAGTAAAACATAAAAAGAAAATCATAGCGATAGTACATGAACAGGTACTAGTCGCGACGGGGTGGGTCTGGTGGTGCTGACGATGAGGTGGATGCGCCATGAAGTCTAGCCAAGTGGTGCTCGGCGTCCCGAAGTCGGGCTTCCAAAGCTGGCTGATGCATCTGGTAGTCCCTGACTACCTTGTGCGTCATCCTCTCTGTGCGCTCCATTGCGGCTCTCATAGCCACCATTTGGCCAGCGGTTGCCTGCGCATGTTCGCCGATGTCGCATGTCCTCCTCATTATCACAGGCAAGGCTCGGTCGGCAGGTCCACTGTGACTCAGGTCGTAGTAGTCCCGGTTCATACCAAATGGGGGTCGCACCCCTTGCTGGCGGCTCTATCTCCAGATGTCGTGTGCCCATGGGGGCGTAGGTTCATTGGGGCTCATCCGGTATGGGGGCACCCTGGCCATGTACGGAGGATTGATGACTTCGGACCCCGTGTCCGAGTCATCTGTGTCGCTGCCCTCTGCCTCCTCCTCGTCCGAGTCGGCTACCAGTTCTGCCGGTCCTTCCACAGGCTCCTCTTCATGCTCTTCTTCTGGTTCTTCCTCGGGTTCTTCCCCGCGTTCTAACCATCCACCATTTCCCTGATTGGGGAAATAGGGATCTCCATGATGATGAAATCCGGCCATAGAGTCTGCACAAGGGGTGTAAGACGTTGTAAGAAAAAAAAATGCATATAGTATTTCCAAAATACTCCTATAGTATTTTAATTATTTGTGTTTGAATTTCCTGAGAAGTTTTGGATACGAGGTAAGTTTTCTAGGTCAATTTCCCGCCATGATTACCCCCAAACACATGTTGGTCATATTTTGAATAAATATAGTTGATCAGGCTATATTTATCCCCAATATGACTACATAACTGCCCGGGTTTAATCACAGTGTTCCATTTCCAGAGACTTTTAGTGTTATAGTTTTAATGTATACCTACGTATGCATTTTATTCAGAGTGTTTTAGTCCCATTGTATTTATAGTTGCATATCAAGTATGATTAGATATGCCAGTTCACTATAAACAATGCTCTGATACCAATCTGTCACACCCCCGAACCAGACGGCGGAAACGTCCGGGGGCTTGCGCGTGACTTCATCTTGTAATATCATCACAATTGTATATAATTGAAAAAAGACAACATCATCATCATGCATATCAGATACAAACAGCATTGTTTACATCAAGTATAGTATAGTATCAAAAGTTACATGCCAAAATATTTAATGTATGATGATAACAAAATATAACAAATTCCACCATTTCCTGCTGACCTTTCTGCTTAACGATTCCCTGAGAATACAAGTTATTTTGAAAAACGTCAACATATATAATGTTGGTGAGTTCATAAGCATATTTGAATGAAAAGTTTTGAATTGTTTGTAAACACCATAAAATCCGATATTTTCTAAATATGGTTTGTACGTGATGTATCAAAATCAAGTATTAATGCATGTGTGTTTTCTGTATTTGGAATGTATATAGAATGTAATCCAGATAAAAAACTTTGTATTTTCAGTAGCAAGTAAACGGTATGGTTTAGCTATTTATTACCCCAGAAAATCCTATATTTTCTGCTTATAAAAGTGTTGTGGTCTCAACCCTAAGACCGAATATCAGTGTGTGTATGTTTTTGTATCAACAAGATTTTACAGGTGTTCCATTAAATTATGTTGAAGATGATCTCTATGTGAGCCGCTTTAACCATACTTGATTATGACAAATTCGCCTATCGTGGCGTTTCTTAGGCGTCGGCTTGATTTAGGTAAGGTTTGTCACCCTAGACTGGCCTAGTCTAGCTGTAGCGAACAGCTCAGGTGTGGGGGAGTCACCCCCATATAGATCTATACACAAACTCCCGCTCTCCCTCCAGGAGACTTTGGTTATAACTACAGGCTACGATCATACACTCTAAGGTGTCAACCGACATGTCTCACTAGATCATTAATTGTTTTCACGCAAGTATTGAATTACGCTATGTATAATGTTTTCGCATATATAGTTAAGATTTGCAAAGCCCAGAAAGAATATGTATATGAATGTATAAGGCCCAACAGACATGTAATGGAGCAGCTATGGGCCGCTAAGCATGTGATGTATGGATTGGGTCCAATAAGCATGTTAATGGGTCACAAAGGCCCAAATTAACATGTAATAAACACATAAGGCCCAACAAACATGTAAATGGGCCACAAAGGCCCAAATGGACATGCAATGAATATATTAGGCCCAATATCACGAAATCAACATTTTTTGCCCAAAATATATATAAAATATTATTTCCGACTCATTATTGTAAGGATTTACATTTTCAGCCCATTTTTTTATAAAATGACACTTTTCGACTCAAGTTTTATAAAAATGACATTTTCGGCCCATGATTATAAAATTTTACATTTTTATCTCACTTTTCATAGAAATTAAGTTTTTGGCCCAAGTTTTGGAAAAATTTCATTTTTAACCCATGAAAACCGTAGGTTTACATTTTAGATTCAAACTTGAGTTAAATGACAATTTACTCCATCAAAATCGAGATTTTTACAATTTAGGCCCAATAAAACCGAAAAGCCCATTTTTATGGCCCAATATACAAAAAAATTGCATTTTTGGCCCTTTTATTTCCAAGAATATCATAAAAACTCATTTTTGTATAAAAGCGACTCTTTTAGTCCTTGTAAAACCGAAAGTGTCATAAAAATCTCATCTTTTTGTTTATTTGTCAAAAATGGCCCTATTTCAAGATTTTGTTTCATTTTTCCAACAATCATCACATATGTACACTTTCATTTCCATGTTATGGCGTGTAAAGTGTTATGGTTTGTAAATTTCACAATCTTTTGTTATAGATTTCAAGATCTATCATATTTCATCACAAAATCACAACATAAACCAAGAAAATCACACATAACATGCACTAATACATAGATCTACACATATGTACTTGTATTCTCCCCCCAAAACAAAGTAAAACCGAAAACAAGGGGGTATGAACTCACTTTGAGGTTTGGATTCAGTTTTGATGAAGAATGAAGTGAAGATATCGGCCCTAGCAAGCTCCTTGAGGGGGTTTTTGAACTCTATGAAGTTTAAGAGTATAAATCATGAAATGTTATGGGTTAAGAAGAGATTTTTTAAGAAATCAAGAAGCTAAACCATAGATCCAAGTAAGAACTTACCAAAGATGATGATCTTGATGAAAAACCTTCTTGAAAATACCCACAAATCTCGAAAATTTTAGAGGAAGGAGGAGAAGTTCTTGAGAGTGTTTGAAGGTGTTTGAAAGAAACAATGGAGGTGGTGTGGTGGGGGTTTCGGACGAGGGTAATAAGAAGAAGGGGGAGAGAGATTGAAGTGATGTTTGCATGGAAGACCACCATGCAAACATGAGGTGTCTTATGCACATAATTCCTCATTTCTTCTTTTTTTTGTTTATATGCATAATGGGCCGAGAATTGGGCTAAAGAGAGATGAGGATGAAATGATTTGGGCCCATTATTGGCTTTGTTCAAATTTATGAAGCCCAAAATTATTTTTCGGCCCATTGGGCCCTTATGAGGGGTTTACGACCCAATAGAAGTCCAATAGGTAATTTACGGCCCATTAGGACTAATGGAATCATTTATGGCCCAACAAGGCCCATTAGGGATAAGAGAGCCCTTTTAGGTCCAAATGGCCCAAAATGCTAAAGTTTTACGAGTGTGGGTTTAATTAGAGCCCAAGTAGGGTTTCTAGGCCCAAGATAGTAAGTTGAAGGTTTATTGGTCCATTAGGCCCAATAAGAGAATCCTAGTTCATATTAAACTTGAACCGGAATTTTTAGGGTTTTCAACATATAATTGACTATAAGAGGTGTATTGTATAAGATTTTGAGCTTTACTGAAGAATGTTGATTAAGATTGTTGTCATTGAATGAGCATAGGTTACACTGTAAAATTAGGGTTGCAGTATCGCAGTAGAGAATGTTTACATGAGACTAGAATTTCCTAGCCAAAATGCTAGTTGTGACACTATAGATATTTTAAATATGATATCATAGAAGGAAGTTTATGCTCGTATTAGAACAAAAAAAATTATTTTCATTTAGGATACTTTGTTGGTCTTCTTGTATGCAAATGATGGATCAACACTTAATGATGTTGGTTGACATTTTTTTGCACCGTTAATATTTTTTTTTTCTTTTTGTCATTCTTCTTTGAAAATCATAATAACTTGTATGGTTACCTTCTTCGACAATATTCTTTATCATGAACACATAGTAATAGCAAAAGGAAAACATTGCACTAATAATCGGTATTGACTTGAGGTCAACACACTCATGTGTAGTTGTATGGAAACATAATCGAATCGGGATCATGATTAATGACCAACAACTCGAAATAGGGCAAGAATCACATTGCAAAAATCAGACAAGTACTTAAAGATATAATCTTAAAATCCTTAAAAATACCGAAATTAGTCGCCTCACAAGGCTTTAATGATAATCAGTTATGTCTAAATTGTTCAATAGTACGTCGGGAACGAGCAAAATATTACTACCTGTGAGGAAAAAAGTCTCACACATCCTTGGTGATTTTTAATTTGTAAAGGCCGTTGAATCCATCTTAAATGTCTCGCAAAGAATTCACATACAACACGGGTCGGACCCGGACCGAAGAGAAACCGGAAATCGTGTATTACCTTACCCGAAAACCGGACCGGTTTAGGGTGTATCGGGTCTAGTTTCGGTCCGGTCCGGTTCTGGGTACCAAACCAGGTTTTGAGTTTTGGACCAAATTAGACTTTGACAGTATCGTTTTGGACTAAAAACAACTGCACTTTTTATTTAAAAAGAAACTGTATTTAACAGCTTTTAATTAAAAAACGACACTTTTAATAAAAAAAACTACATTTAACAACTTTTATTCGTAAAAAAATAGGAACAAACAACTCATTTTATAAAAAAAAACTGCACTATTTATTAAAAAACTGTTTTTTTAACAAAAAACAACACTTTTAATAAATAAAAACTACACTTTTAATAAAAATTGCATTTTTTTTAGAGAATAGAATATTAGTAGCCTACTTTACGATGCAAGAGAACGAACCCAAAAAAAAAATTGATAGTATACATCGACTAGGGGAAGAGCCGCTTGAATCGATAGTTTTTTTTTTTTTTTTGTAAACTCACTGTACGTCGCTCAAAAAAACTAATAATCTTTTGTTTTCCGGTCCGGGTTATAAACCTTCTTCCGGGTCCGGTCTAGTCCAAACTTGGAACTCGGTTATTGTAAAAAAATACTTAAAAACCAGTCCACTTATAAGAATATCCGGTCCGGTCAGGTCCTAGTTTTTTTCCGGTCTGGTCCGGTCCAAGGGGTCGTATGTTCATCCTTACAATTATCGTAGTTCTGATAAGTATTTTGCTAATACGTGAAAAAATGATATTTTGTGGTGAATTTCGACGAATAGCTCTGTTTAATTAAAAGGTGGATAAAATTTGAAGGACACAAGTAACAAATGAATTCGGAATTAATAAGTTTTGAATGATGATCAATGGATACAATTACAACTAAGCAAGTATATAGTTAATCAAATATGTTGTTAGTTAATTAAGTCAAAGATAGCTGTGTATGTGCATGGGCGCCGACAAATCAGAAAAGGCGGTTATTGGTTGATTATATTTTAAGTGTTAATAAACCGACCTTTTTTATGTTAATAAGGTTACAGAGCATACTAAACCGACTTTTTTCGGGATTAATGGAATGACAGCCAACATACACAACACAACTAAATTCCTTCTTTATTATTTTAACTAGTCATTTTTTATTTCAAATATTAATTTAACATAACACGATTTACTCTCAATATTTTATTTGATTTACTCTCAATATTTTATTTAATTAAATTTTTATAGTAAAAATTCAAAATTATTAATTAATTATTTTAAATAAATTATTAATTAAAAAATATTTTTTAATTATATAAAATTATAATCGTTAATTTAAATATATGTCACCTTATAATCTGTATTAATTTTATTTTAATTTTTATTCTAATGTTATTAATTTAATATAATTGGAATGTGAAATTTAAAATTTAAAATTTAAAATATAGAATCAATAGATTGACAAGTGATATTATTTAATTAGGTGGTCTAATAGATAACACATGAAAAAAAAAGAATAAACATATTATTTTATTAGAATAGAGATTTCTGGATATACAACATTAAATATTAAATGAAATACATAATGATGTAAAAATAATGTAGAATAAGTAGTTTAGATAATAGATATAAAAATTAGAAGATTGTTTATGTAATAACATTTTATTTTTTCCATAGTTTTGTAAAAGAGGATGTTTTTTAAACAAAATATAAAATCATGTTTTTATTATATAGGACCAAGTATGCAACATTGTAGCCGAAAAATGTTGTCTCGTTAGGTGAAATTGGTTCGATGTTTATTTATGCAAAACTGTTCACTTTTTACTAATTTTATTCAACAGATTTTCATATTTTTATAAATTTATACAGCTAAAACGAACTATATATACATATCTAAAAAAACACGAACTATGGGACTATATTTCAGCAGTTGAACATATTATATTTTAAATATTGCATATGTTGTCCGTTAATGAATATGTTGTATATTTCGTCTAAATAACACTTTGTTGTGTATATCGGAACAAAAAATTACTGTATAAACAACCATTTAACTCTAACTACAGTAATAAAGTAAATCACAATCAAGTCGGATTAAATATAAGACTTTAGATTAATTCAATGAAACTGTTGCGGTTGCAACATCTTTAACGTGAACATGATCTCATCAAGAAACGAATATAAGAACAACTTGATTTTAATCCTTATCTATAAATCAGACAAAAACTATTTATCTAAAAAAATCACAAAATATCTAACTAATATTGGAATTTGTCGTTTAAAATCATGCATTTTGCTTTCATATCCTTAATGGTGTCACATTAAGTATCGATTCTCTTTATCTTTTAGTATTCTCTAGTAATATAATGGTTATGTATTATAAACCATTGAATGAACATAAATACTTGATTACCTAGAATATCATATCATTTCAAATTTTCAATCAAGTGTCGACACACATATATATAGTAAATGCAACATTGCAACCCGTACAATTTTTTTTTTGCTCAAGGTTCAAATATAACAAAAATACAACGACCTTAACGCTTTTTAAGATGTCAACATTTTCAAACAATATCAATGAATTAAGAACGAAAATATAAAATTTATACATAATAATAAATAACAACAGTTACATATAAATTGGTTAACTATCAAGACATGGATTTAAGATTACATGTTTTAAACATGTAAATGTTTTTTTTTTAAATATTTATGCACTTATTACTAATCTAATCTTTAAACTTGCTTATTTATTACTAATTTAGTAATTTACATATATGTTAGCTATCAAGACTTGGATTTAAGACTTGGATTTAAGACTATATATATATATATATATATATATATATATATATATATATATATATATATATATATATATATATATATATATATATATATATATATATATATTCTGTCGAATCCCGTTGCATGCGCCCCGGGACTAATCTATACAACTCCACTATGCTTTATTATTTAATTTCTACATGCCTAATTCCACTTGTCTACTAACATTAGTTATCTATAATATCACAATTAAATATATGAAAATAAAAAATGTATCATAATAAATCAAAAGGTTAAAGTAAGGAAATGACAGACATGCAGTACCGAACATACACGAACCATTTCAATTGTTACAAAGAAGTGAATTTTATTATATATATATATATATATATATATATATATATATATATATATATATATATATATATATATATATATATAGGGAAGGGTTATTTGGAAAACAAAAAAACCTTAAAAAAACCCCAAAAATCATAAAAATGCATAAAAAAATACCTAGAGATCACAAAACTTTTTTTTGACATTTTTTATGAAAAAATCGCAGGTTTTTAAAGAAATTCGCTGAAAAAAAACTTGAAAAAAAAACTTTTTTTTTATAAAAAAAACCAAAAAAAAATTAAATTTTTTATTTTTTTTCAGCGAATTTTAATAAAAACCTGCGATTTTTTATAAAAAAATTCAAAAAAAAGTTTTGTGATCTCTAAGTATTTTTTTTTATGCATTTTTATGATTTTTAGGGTTTTTTGTTTTCCATAGAACCTAAACCTATATATATATATATATATATATATATATATATATATATATATATATATATATATATATATATATATATGAGAGAGAGAGAGAGAGAGAGAGAGAGAGAGAGAGAGAGAGAGAGAGAGAGAGATCTTCCACTGATGAATAAGCATGTTTATTTTGTTTTGAAGTTCATGGGAAAGAGGGTTGGATATTGAGGTTTCAAAATAGGGTGACAAGGACACGGGCCAATGTGAAGTCCAAGGAAGATCCGAATCCGAACTTTCGACCCAAACCAAATCTTCCACGATTTGTTCCTAATCTCCTTTGTTTAATTAATCCTAGTTCTTTATTAGTAAGATTTTTGCATTAAAAACCACATAAAACTGAATCAAAAGTAACCCGTTACTATATAAAACTGATCTTATGATGCTGTTTTATATTTAAAATATCAACTAAAATACCGTAAATTCATAGGTTTATGTAAAACTGAAATAAAAATTGAGATGATAATAACATGAAAATTTTCCCATTTAAAGTCTTTCACATAGCTATCATTAAATTGATTTTCTAATAATAATAATGACTATGATAATCTGCAATGACGAACACCATGTAAATCCTGTATCATTATTGATTTTGATTTAAAAGTTGTATTTACAAAAAAATATGGTTAATATTTAATATTATATGTTTGTGACCGAATAAAAACATATTATGTCTGAATAAAAACATACTATTAAGCTCATGCCCATTATTTGATACCACAAATTAATATATTTTTATTAAATCTTTATCGTTTTCAAAACTTCAAACTATTATATCCTAGATGGCTTTTAAAAACATTTTTAAGGTCTATATTAAGGAGGATATTGGGACATTTCACTATTTAACTAAATGGTGTCCTTTTAGATATAAGTTAAATAGTTGTTATGTTTGTTAGTTAAGCGTATGTTAGCTTTCTCTCATATTAGTTAGGCGGGTTGTTGTATATTGTAATATACTTTTTGTAATCAATTTGAGAGTTAATGAGAATTTAAGAATTCATTTTAATTCTTCTTTCTTCATGCAATAATAGCATTTATATTGATTATAAAACTTATAATGAATTTACTGGTAATTTTATTATTATTTTCCAAAAAAATAATTTCATTAGAAATATATCTTTACATATAAATTTGTTAAAATAACCTATTTTAAAAGTTAAAAGAACATGACATAATGGAATAATATTTTATTATAAATTATTTCTAAAAATGGAAATGCATAATGGGGTCCACTCCGAGAATCCTATTTGACCGTTTAACAAAAACTCTTGGTTTCGGCGCTCCGGATCATTTGGATGTGTGTGCCTTCGTGTCCCCAACATATCAATTTTCGCCCATAAATTTACCGGTGATTATTTTATTATTAACCTTTTTGTACATGTGTAACATCGGATCACAAAAAGGTTTGAACCCATATTTCGTCAAACCAAATCCAACGTTTGACTAACCTAAACCTATTGTCCAATCTTTTCATTTATTCAAGAAAATATTATTGCATTTCAAAATAGATTTATATTCCAAAAAATATTCATCGATCTAAACATGATTTCATATATAACCTTAATTTATATCCAATAAGGTCCACTTATCATTGAAACTAGCAAGTCAAATAGGTCCCACTAAACCAATCATTGCTACTAAATTTAAGTTTTTAGAATCAATTATTTCATAACTATTTAGAGAATTCAAATTTGTCGTCGAAGGTGTTTGATGCATGATAAAACTTTCCCCTTAGAGTAGTGACATTGTTCCTTTTTAAGATATTTACACAAGGTCCTTGAGTTTGTTAAAATGGAAAAAAATACGGTTTTATCATAATATTATTTTTTATGTGTTAGAATCGAATATTTTTTACTTATTACCTGTAATTACAGGTTATCAGATTATAATTAAATAAAATCCGCAAAATAACTCTTAAGTTTATAAATATTTTATGTTTTTATACCTAATATGTTTTTTATATTATAAGTATTCATATAGAAAAAATTATTTAATAAAATATTATATTTATGATTCTTAGAAATTATATATATATATGTGTGTGTGTGTGTGTGTGTGAGTGTGTGTGTGCGAGTTATAGCATTTAGCTTTTAATTTCATGTCCCTAGCTTAAACATAATAAAGTTAAGTTAACGTGTAACATCTCAAAAATCAAGATAAAAATTTTCATTTTTCATTTAGATAAAACCATTGTTTTCATAAAACCCAAGTCACAAAACATAAGTGTCAATACAAGCATCCCAAAATCAGAGTATCAAAGACAGACAAAAATCACAAACTACAGAGAATGTGTACGATCAAGCCTCCGCCTTTCTGTAACATCCAAATTTTCAAACCATTTTTTTTTCATTTTTAAAATTCACATAAAAACATTGTTCATAAAAATCATCCCAAGAAAATCACAAGTGTCAATTACGAATCATCATCAAAATATCTGAGTGTCCCAAAATATCCGGAAATAGAAATGTCGGTGAATGTGTACAATCAAGCATTCGCCTTCTCGCGATCCTCAGAACTACTTGAAACACATTTAATCAACAACTGTAAGCACGGAGCTTAGTTCGTTCTCTAAAATACCACATACAACACAACACAAAATAAACAGCTATGGGTTATCAGCAACCCTAGAGACTATCTGAAGTCTCAGTGGGCAAAAAACACGCCCTACCCGAAGCCTCAGCACATACAGTAACACATATCACAGTAATAGCACATAGAGTCAGTTGGTCATCACATATATAAATATATTCTACCACATGGGTAAGAATAGTGAGGAGACTCACCTTACACAGATGACTGATAGAGTTCACACCCGAACTGTTAGAACTAGACTCTGCTTATTAATTACACCAATTAACCCTAATTAATAATTAAGGTAATTTTCCATACTCCACTAACCCCAAGCCAAGTCTAACCCATGTTTAGGGAAAAATACCATTTTGCCCATTCCAAACTCCAAAAACTCTCACCAATCCACCTAAGGAACAATTGGTCAAAAAGTCAACGAAAGTCAAAGGTCAGCACTCTGACCGTTATGCGCGACATACTCAACTCTACGTTGGGAGTAGAGCGCAAGGTAGGAAGGGATCGGGTTCACATCTAACTACGTTGGGCGTAGCTAGAATTACGCTCGACGTACGCGGCTTATCTCAAAACTCAACTTTTAAGGTCTTAATCATTAAGAAACTTTACCCCCAACCTCAAATATGACCCAAAAAGATATCCTAATCCATAAACTCTTTAAATTTTTGCCTTTGCATGGCTAAAGAGAGATTAATCCTAAAACCCTAACTTTTCACTTCATCAGAAACGCCATAACTCATGCATGGATGAAAGGAAAGGGTCAAGCTAGCATTTTTATGACTCCATGCACCCTAAAATGTCTGAAAGGACAGCTCATATGCTCTGGAGTATTCCATACTCACAAAGATCAAGGTTTTGGGACAAAATGAACATAAATATAAGCTGAAACAAGATCTAGCAAAATAAGCTCCAAGGTATGAACTTTATACCTTTAATAGATAGACAATGAGATGTAGATTCTGGATCCAAAAGCTTGAATGCAACACCACTTCTTGAGTGATCTTCCTTCACTACCAAAAACACTCAAAAATCACTCAAAAGCTTCAAATATCACTCAAAAGGGCTAGGTGTAACATCCTAAAAATACGGTCCAAAAAAATCATTTTTATTTATGTATAAAACCATAGTAACTCAAATCATCTCAGAAAACGTAAGTGATAATATCTCAAAACATCATACCAAAACATTGTATCAAAATCACATGTCCAAATATCCGAGTAAATCATCCCAGACTAAACGATGTGGTGTGTGCAATGCAGTCATCCCGTGCTCTTCCCCTTGTTACCGGAAATACCTGAAACCAAAACTGAAAACTGTAACCACGAAGCTTGGTGATCTCCCCAAACTACCACATATCATACACATAACATGTGACTAGGAGATACAGGCCCCGCCCACACTCGATGAGATACGGGCCCCGCCCACCCTCATCTAACTAGGAGATACGGGCCTCGCCCACACTCCGTTTATCTCTGAGATACGGGCCTTGCTGAAACATCCCAAAATATAAACCCAAAAATTTTTGTTTTGATATTACTAAAAATCACATCATCGAATGTCATACATACTAAGAACCATAAAATGAGTAACTCAAAAGTCACATAACTGTGTCAAACAAATACTATATCAATCATATCAAAATATCTGAATGAAACTCCCAGGATAAAACTGAAGCTGTGGTGTGTGCCATGCCATCATCCCGAGCTCTTCCCCTTACTTGCGGAAGTACCTGAAACCAAAACTGAAACTGTAAGCACAAAGCTTAGTGAGTTTCCCCCAAACTACCACATACCATACAACGACATATAAGCAAATACTGGGCCCCGCCCGGCATCGGACGGAAGTCCGGAACTAGCTTGGGCCCCGCCCACTACATCGGGCCCCGCCCGACATCGGACCGAAGTCCGGAACTAGCTTGGGCCCCGCCCACTACATCGGGCCCCGCCCGACATCGGACCGAAGTCCGGAACTAGCTTGGGCCCCGCCCACTACATCGGGCCCCGCCCGACATCAGACCGAAGTCCGGAACTAGCTTAGGCCCCGCCCACAACATCGGGCCCCGCCCAGCATCGGACCGAAGCCCGGAACTATAGCACATAACATAACCGAACATAACATGCATGAATCATGAAGACAACAAGCATACATATCTACTTCTCGGGACCCTCCCGGCATCGGACCGAAGTCCGGAACTACTGCTAACTAAACGGGTCGGCATTGTGGCCGTAGACCCGTTCCTACTGGAAAGAAACTCACCTAGTAAACTGAATGCTGAAAAAGCTACTCGGGAACTGTCTGCTGCTGCTCCGGTATCTCCCCGGCTACAATTCCCATAAATATACTCGATCAAATACTGATAACTAAACTGAGGGTGAAATGACTATTTTACCCCCGGTCAAAGTCAACTTCCTGGTCAAAGTCAACTTCCTGATCAAAGTCGACTTCCAGTTGACCGGACTCGCCGAGTTGGGCCGCCAACTCGCCGAGCCCCTTTCATCCGTTCTAGTCCTCTACTTGCTTCTACTCGTCGAGTTTGGCGAAGACTCGACGAGTTCCTCTTCGATATGTACATTGAGTCTATCATCATCCGACTCGCCGAGTTGTATGAACAACTCGTCGAGTTCTCCTTCATCATATGAACACGTCCAGTCTGCGACTCGCCGAGTCGTAAGAACAACTCGTCGAGTCTGAAGAACAACTCGTCGAGTTGAAGAACAACTCGCCGAGTCCCAAGCATGCTATTACTTTACAGTCAATTCTAATCGATTTCAGTGCTTCCAAATCATAGATCTAGGCTCTTAGGGTTGGTTTTACACGTAAAGTTTCCAACTTTACGTGCATGCATGAAGAAATGAGGCTAGAACATCAAAATAAGCTAAGAATGGGGTCTTAGGGTTTGGAACTCGACCTTGGGTGCATAAAGGCACCTACTTTGAGCTCCTACAGCTCAAATATACTCAGATCTATGATCCATTTCCTTATAGGAGTCCCAATCTCGAGTTTGGATCCAAAAATTCCCAAAAAGAAGCACATCTAAGCATACAAGACTGTCAAATGGAAATAACAAGCAAGGTACAAGCTTTAGTACCAGGATGTGAGGCTGATGATCAAGAGACTCTGGATCTTCTTCTTCTCCTTTGGATCTTCCTTCTTTCTTTCTCTTCCAAAACCTCCAAACTAGCACAAACACACTCAAGCTCAACAATGGGGGCTAGGGTTTACATGGGAAATGCTATAAAGGTGCTGGAGGTTGGGGTGGGAGGCTATAATGACGTTTATATAGGGTACAAACCCTTGAAATTAGGGCTTCATCCAGACAGGCAGACTCGCCGAGTCCCTTCATATGGACTCGCCGAGTAGTCAACTTAAAATGCGTGAACATCCCGTCACTACTCGACGAGTTGGGCTACAGACTCGTTGAGTATCCCTTAAGAAAATGAAAATTACTTTATTTAAATCACATACCAGAAATGGGGCGTTACAACTCTCCCCCACTTATCATAGACTTCGTCCTCGAAGTCTGCTTCTGCTGAATCTATAAACAACTCTGGATAATGCTCCCTCACGTCCACTCTGAACCCTTTCGGTGCTGCCACTGCACCTTCACTAGCTGGACTACCTTGTTCCTCAGAGTCTTCGTTTTCCGATCCAAGATCGCAACTGGTCTCTCGATATAATTCAGGCTGTTATCAACCTGAATATCCTCCAAGGGTACAACCGCTAACTCGTCCACCAAACACTTCCTCAACTGAGAAACATGGAAAGTGTTGTGGATCTGGATAAGTTCTGCTGGAAGATCCAACCGATAGGCGACCCGACCTACTCGGGCCAAAACCCTAAAAGGACCAATGAACCTGGGGCCCAGCTTGCCCCTCTTTCGGAACCTGATAACACCCTTCCAGGGTGATACCTTCAGGAGGACCATATCGCCCACCTGAAACTCCAAATCCGCACGCCTCCTGTCGGCGTAACTCTTCTGCCGACTCTGCGCAGTCTGCAGTCTGCTACGGACCTGCTGGATCAACTCTGTGGTCTTGAGTACCACCTCTATACTCCCCATGACTCGCTGACCGACCTCACCCCAACAGATTGGGGTCCTGCACTTCCTCCCGTAGAGCATCTCGAAGGGAGGGAGGTCTATACTGGAGTGGTAGTTGTTGTTATACGAAAACTCCGCTAACGGAAGATACGTATCCCAACTGCCACCGAAATCTAATACACATGCCCGAAGCATGTCCTCGAGAGTCTGAATCGTCCTCTCGCTCTGTCCATCCGTCTGAGGGTGGAAAGCGGTGCTGAAATGGAGACGAGTACCCATCTCGTCATGAAACCGCTTCCAAAATCTGGAAGTAAACCGGACATCTCGGTCTGACACCACTGAGACAGGCCCTCCATGCCGTACCACTACCTCGCGCACATAAATATCAGCTAGCTTCTCGGCCGATATACTCTCCTGAATCGGTATGAAATGCGCGCTCTTGGTTAGCCGATCCACTATGACCCAAATCAAATCAACTCCACGTGCGGTCCTGGGAAGCTTAGTGATGAAATCCATGGTGATATCCTCCCATTTCCACATGAGAATGTCTAACGACTGCATCTTGCCGTGGGGTCTCTGATGCTCCGCCTTGACCTTCCTGCAGGTCAGGCATCTCTCCACGTACCAAGCTACGTCCCGCTTCATGCAGGGCCACCAATAGTCGGGTCGAAGATCTCTGTACATCTTCGTCGCCCCTGGGTGGATGGAAAACCGAGACTTGTGGGCCTCATCCAACAGTACCTGCCGTACTCCTCCCCAGTACGGTACCCAAACTCTCCCATGAAGAGTCAACAATCCTCGACTGTCATAGTCAAAGGAAGCTACTCGGCCCACAATCCTCTCACACTTCTGTCTCTCCTCCTTCAGGCCCTCAACCTGTGCCTCTTTGATCTGCTCCAACAATGGAGTAATCACCGTCATCCTTAGACAAATATCCCTAATCAGGGCGGCTACCGCCTTGCGGCTCAGGGCGTCGGCCACTACGTTGACCTTGACCGGATGATAAAGGATCTCACAATCGTAGTCCTTTACCACATCTAACCATCGGCGCTGCCTTATCATCACCCCTGACCCGCATCTGGTGATATCCTGACCGTAGATCAATCTTGGAGAACCAAGATGCTCCCTGAAGCTGGTCAAACAAGTCCTCTATCCTCGGAAGTGGGTAACGGTTCTTCACCGTTACCTTGTTCAACTCCCGGTAATCTATGCACATACGGTGCGACCCATCCTTCTTCCTCACGAAAAGGATCGGGGCTCCCCATGGTGAACTACTTGGCCTGATGAAACCCTTGTCTAGCAGCTCCTGCAGCTGCGTAGACAACTCCTGCATCTCTGGAGGAGCCAACCGATACGGTGCTTTGACTATCGGAGCCGCACCCGGAACCAGGTCAATCCGAAACTCGACCTGTCTCTCCGGAGGTATTCCAGGCAAATCTTCTGGGAATACGTCCGGGTACTCTCGTACTACTGGCACATCGTCAACTGTCGCCTTATCCTTCTCCCGGGCATCTATGACATAGGCGACGTACCCTGCGTAACCCTGTTGAACGTAGCGCATCGCTCTCGCTGCTGAACACAGTATCGGTCCGCGTTGTGGCCTCTCGCCCTGAATCACTAACTCTCCCCCATTGGGAGTGCGAACCCTCACTAACTGCAGCTCACAATCAATCACTGCCCCCATTAGGGCTAAGCCAATCCATACCCACTATAACCTTATTCCCTCGTAGGGGAATGGGAACCAAGTCCACTGAAAACTGCTCATCGAATAACTGCAGCGAACACGCCCTATGAACTCTCGCGACCCTGACGGTCCTGTCATCAGCTATCTCAACCTCTAGTGGGCAATCCAGCTCCCCCGGAGCTCTGCTAAACCTCTTGCTAAGCGCAAGAGAGACAAATGATCTGGTAGCCCCCGAGTCAAACAATACTGTAGCTGAAATGCCGTTCACTAAGAACGACCCTATACGAAAACATATAATCATGAGAAACAATCAATATCACTAAAGAGTTAAGAGGAATATACATACCCGTCACCACATCAGGAGTCGCTCGCGCCTCCTCTGCTGTCATCTGAAAAGCTCTACTCTTCGCCACTGGCGCCTCACCCCGACCCTGACGGCCGTCTGTAATCCTCAAAGTAGCACTGGGACTTTTTATGTCACCTTCCCTGCTGCTGCTAAACTCGGGCACTGGGACTTTTTATGTCCCCTCTGATTGCAATGAAAGCAAATCAGATCTGATGTTGTGGTGGTGGTAGTAGCTGTACAGTCTCTGCTCATATGCCCAGTCCGGCCGCACTTAAAGCAACCGGGACTCCCTGCCTTGCACACCCCATCGTGCACTCTCCCACACTTGCCACACCGACTGTGGCTCTGCTGTCCTCTAGGTCTGTGATCTGATACCTTAGGCTTTTTGCCCGAACTCCCCGTACCAGAAGCCACCTCTGGCTTCCTCTTTCTCTCCATCTCCAGATCTATCTCCCTCTCCCGAGCTGTCGCAATCATATCATCCAGCGTCTTACAGCTGGACCGGCTCACAAACTGGCGGATATCACTCCGCAGCATCTCATGATAATGGGCCTTCTTCATTTCCTCATCAGCTGCGTACTGAGGAACAAGAAGAGCCCTCTCCCGGAACTTGGCGGTAATCTCTGCCACTGTCTCTGAAGTCTGAGTGAGATCCTGAAACTCCCTGGCTAACTGCTGCACCTCAATAACCGGTGCAAACTCAGCTCTGAACCTGGTAGAAAAATCAGCCCAAGTCATGGCATCAAGCGCTGCGTCATCCCCGATGACATGTCCGACCTCCTCCCACCAATCTCGTGCCCTGTCCTTCGGAAGACAGGATGCTAGTCTGACCTTGTCCCCCTCGGGACATCTGCTGGTGCGAAATGCATTGGCGACATCCGCCAACCACCTGGTACTCGCAATGGGATCCCGTGCCCCATGGTAGTCTGGAGCTCCACAAGCCCGGAACTCCCTGAAGGTGAGTGTGCGCGACCCCATCATAGCCGCCACCTCAGCATGGAAGGTGCTCAACCTCTCGTCCATCAGCTCTAAGATACCCTCCTTGATCGAACCGAAGATCGCAGGAGTCTGCTCAAGTATGGTGCGAGTAACCTCTGAAGAGAGAAACTCCCTAGTCTGCTCGTCCAACTGCCCGGCCTCCGGGCCTGATCCTGATCCCTCTCCGGCACCTGAACTGCCGACTGCTGGTCTAGGGAGTAAAACCACCATTCTGAAAACACATCATGACAAACGTCAGAAACACTGATATATCTCGAGAGATCTCTACTACTACCAGTTTCCTGGTCTCATCTCAGCTTTCCTTGGTTCAAGTACGGATCCTCTGCTTTCAGTAGTACGGGCCCATACTACCTTCCACATCTATCCGTACTTTCCTCAAGTACTGCCTCGACTCCACCAAGTCACTTCTACTGCTACTGATCTCTGCTACTCTCATCCTAGGCTTGCCCTAGGGAAATCTCTGACTCCACCCAATCCAGTCCTCAGCTGCTGAAGGCCTCCTTGTAATGCCAATTTGCCATCACCTGAATACCATCACATGTGGCGAGGCTCAGATAATCCTTCGAGTAAAAGACTCGATCCTACAACGGTTAGACTCAAACAAGAGCTGCGTAATAGGGCCAAATCTAGCACTCTGAGATTATTCAACCCTGATCACATGTGACGTGACGAATTCACCTAATGGCTAACTCCCATCACTCCGAGTCCCACAAAGCACGAAGCAAGCAGCATTCAGACACAGGAGACTACTCAAGCAATTCTATCCTCATAACAAGGAACTGTGCTAGCATACAATGCTAAGCTCATACTATCAGGCATAACCTAAACATGCTATCTCACTGCTGTCTACTCAATACTAGCATGCAATTCTCATAAAGCTGAAACACATATAGCAGGCACATAAGGCATCCTCCTAGATCCTTAGTCCTATTCTAGCATGTTGTTCTACTGAAACTGGAACTGATATACTAAACATAAACTTGTATGGGTAATTTGGGAGTACTTACTTGAGCTCGGCTGATCGCATGCATCACACCCTTTTCCTTTTCTCAAAACTCTTTTTCTTTTAAAGTTTCTTTTTCAAAAATTTCTTTCTAAAACATTTTTCTTTTGAAAATCCTTTACCATTTCCTTAGTTTGAGTCCAGTCATACCCGAAAGTGTGCCTGAATCCCTCAAACCAAGGCTCTGATACCAACTTGAAACATCCCAAAATATGACCCAAAATTTTTTGTTTTGATATTACTAAAAATCACATCATCGAATGTCATACATACTAAGAACCATAAAATGAGTAACTCAAAAGTCACATAACTATGTAAAACAAATACTGTATCAATCATATCAAAATATCTGAATGAAACTCCCAGGATAAAACTGAAGCTGTGGTGTGTGCCATGCCATCATCCCGAGCTCTTCCCCTTACTTGCGGAAGTACCTGAAACCAAAACTGAAACTGTAAGCACAAAGCTTAGTGAGTTTCCCCCAAACTACCACATACCATACAACGACATGTAAGCAAATACTGGGCCCCTCCCGGCATCGGCCGGAAGTCCGGAACTAGCTTGGGCCCCGCCCACTACATCGGGCCCCGCCCGACATCGGAACGAAGTCCGGAACTAGCTTGGGCCCCGCCCGACATCGGACCGAAGTCCGGAACTAGCTTGGGCCCCGCCCAACATCGGACCGAAGTCCGGAACTAGCTTGGGCCTCGCCCACTACATCGGGCCCCGCCCGGCATCGGACCGAAGCCCGGAACTATAGCACATAACATAACCGAACATAACATGCATGAATCACGAAGACAACAAACATACATATCTACTTCTCGGGACCCTCCCGGCATCGGACCGAAGTCCAGAACTACTGCTAACTAAACGGGTCGGCATTGTGGCCGTAGACCCGTTCCTACTGGAAAGAAACTCACCTCGTAAACTGAATGCTGAAAAAGCTACTCGAGAACTGGGGTGGGAGGCTATAATGACGTTTATATAAGGTACAAACCCTTGAAATTAGGGCTTCATCCAGACAGGCAGACTCGCCGAGTCCCTTCATATGGACTCGCCGAGTAGTCAACTTAAAATGCGTGAACATCCCGTCACTACTCGACGAGTTGGGCTACAGACTCGTCGAGTATCCCTTAAGAAAATGAAAATTACTTTATTTAAATCACATACCAGAAATGGGGCGTTACACTTGCCCACACTCAACTGCTATGAGATACGGGCCCCACCCACACTCAGCTACTATGAGATATGGGCCTCGCCCACACTCAGCTAATCATCAAAACACATACATGTATCACACAGACAACAAGTATAACTAAGCATATCTATCCATACCATATCAGGTATCTAGGAGATACGGGCCTCGCCCACACTCGACTACTAATCAGAATGTCAATCCATAATATATCAGCTATCTACGAGATACAGGCCTTGCCCACACTCGACTACTAATCAGATCACATATACGGGTCGACCTTGGTGTTGTAGACCCGTTCCTACTAGAGGAAACTCACCTCAATGTCGTGAATAGCTGAAAGTCCCTGCTCCGCAATCGGCTCTACTCACACCCTATACAGAACAACCTCTTAGATAACATCCCATACTCAAAACCCCTTCACGAGTCAACCTTGGTCAAAGTAAAAGTCAACATCCTGGATTAACTCAACTCGCCGAGTTGGTCCATCAACTCGTCGAGTTCCATGAATCATAAACCCTGAGATCGCGACCCAACTCGTCGAGTTCTTTCACAACTCGTCGAGTTCCTCCTATCTACAGAATCGGTACTTCTCCAGTAAACTCGTCGAGTCATCCTTAAACTCGTCGAGTTTTACCTTTAACAGAATCGGGACACTTCGTCCCAACTCGTCGAGTTCCTCTATGGGCTCGACGAGTTCTTCATTCTGTTAAGCCATCTTAATAGATTAAGCCCCTAATCTTCAGATCTGAGCTTCATACTTCACCTACACACTGAAAATGTCCTTTTAAGGGTAAAGTTTCCAACTTTACTCATTAATACCCTTACTTAATGGGTCTAGCTCAAACCCTAACTCATTAGGACATAGATCTTGGTCCACAAGCCATCCATACTCCAAACTAAAGCATACAAACAGAGATCTAGACCCTAAACACTTCATGAACACGTAAAGCTTCCTCGTTTTACTCCATGCATGGACTTTTGAAGCTTAAAAGGCCAAAATGACATCCTATAGCTTGCATGGGGCTTCAATGGCCATAAAGTTTGCACCTTTATGCCATGAAAGCCCTCCATGATTCCAGATCTGATAGTTTACCCACTTGGGATGTCCATAACCCAAAGATCATGCTTCTTGGACCAAAAACCCCATAAAATGATAGTAAAGAGATCTAAGAAGTTACTAAGCAAGTTTGAGACTTGCTTATCAGAAAATGATAAAAATGAAATGGAGTCTCTGGATCTACTAGCTTCTTCTTGAATCCCCAAGCTTCTCCTTCCTTCACAAGCTTCAAAACACACCAAGTTTCACTCAAAAATGGCTCACAAGCTCACAAATGCATTAGGGTTTGTGAATCTAGGGTTTGGGACTTGGAGGCTGTAAATGAGGCTATCATGAGGGGATTAAGATGCTTAAATAGAGTGCAAAACCCCGAAATTAGGGTTTCACTCTGGCAGTCCTACTCATCGAGTTGAGGCTTCCAACTCATCGAGTAGATTTCAAAACCCGCGACCAAATCCAATCCCCACTCGACGAGTTTGGGGCCTCCAACTCGTCAAGTTCCTACATAAAAATGAATAAATTTATTATTTAAATACATACCAGGAACCTAGTGTTACAATTCTCCCCCACTTGTCTCAGACTTCGTCCTCGAAGTCTGCTGCCTCGAATAACTCTGGGTAGTGCTCCCTCATCTTTTCCTCTGGCTCCCAAGTCCACTCCGAGCCCTTATGGTGCTGCCACTACACCTTCACTAGCTGAACAACCTTGTTCCTCAAGGTTTTCGTCTTGCGATCCAGAACTGTCACTGGCCTCTCAATGTAATTCATGCCGTCATCAACCTGAATATCCTCTAAATGCACTACCGCTAAGTCATCCACTAAGCACTTCTGTAGCTGGGAAACATGAAAAGTGTTGTGGATCTGGCTAAGCTCTGCTAGAAGATCCAACCGATACACCACCTTGCCCACCCGAGCTAAAACCCTGAA
Source organism: Lactuca virosa (assembly GCF_052849685.1). NCBI lineage: Eukaryota > Viridiplantae > Streptophyta > Magnoliopsida > Asterales > Asteraceae > Lactuca > Lactuca virosa. Next base: position 289,057,992 of record NC_136427.1, on the reverse strand, counting down.
AGGACCGATGTACCTGGGGCCCAGCTTGCCCCGCTTCCTGAACCGGATGGCCCCTTTCCAAGGTGACACCTTCAGGAGAACCATGTCGCCCATCTGAAACTCCAAGTCTGAACGACGCTTGTCAGCATAGTTTTTCTGCCGACTCTGAGCAATCTGGAGCCTGCTCCGGACCTGCTGGATCCTCTCAGTAGTCTTGAGTACCACATCAGTACTTCCCATAACTGTCTGACCGACCTCGCCCCAACAGATTGGGGTCCTGCATTTTTTCCTGTAGAACATCTCGAAGGGAGGTCGGTCTATGCTGTCCTGGTAACTGTTGTTATACGAAAATCCGCTAACGGAAGATACGTATCCCAACTGCCACCAAAATCCAAAACACATGCGTGCAGCATGTCCTTGAGAGTCTGAATCGTCCTCTTGCTCTGCCCATCCATCTGAGGGTGGAAAGCGGTGCTGAAGTGGAGACGAGTACCTATCTCGTAGTGAAACCGCTTCCAAAATCTGGAAGTAAAACGAACGTCTCGGTCCGATACAACCGAAACTGGCGCTCCATGACGTGCCACCACCTCTCGAACGTAGATCTCGTCTAGCTTCTCAGTCAATATACTCTCCTGGATCGGGATGAAATGAGCACTCTTGGTCAACCAATCTATGATGACCCATATCGAATCCACTCCATGTGCGGTCCTGGGAAGCTTCGTGATGAAATCCATAGTGATATCTTCCCATTTCCACACGGGAATCTCCAACCTGCTACATCTTGTCGTGAGGTCGCTGGTGTTCGACCTTGACTTTCCTGCAAGTCAAGCACCGATCTACGTACCTTGCTACGTACAAGGTTCCCCAGAAACTGCAACTCGCGCAACCAGAACTCACACTTGGAGAACTTTGCGAAAAATGTCTCCCTCCTCAGTGTGTCCAGCACCTCCCTCAGGTGTTCCTCATGCTGCTCCTGAGTCTTAGAGTAAACCAAGATATCATCTATGAAGACTATCACAGACTGATCCGGCATCGGTCTGCACACACGGTTCATGAGATCCATGAATACGGCAGGAGCATTGGTGAGCCCATACGACATCACCACGAACTCATAGCGACCAAAGCGAGTATGAAAGGCTGTCTTCGGCACGTCGTCTTCCCTGACTCGCATCTGGTGATAACCTGATCGTAGATCAATCTTGGAGAACCAAGATGCACCCTGTAGCTGGTCAAAAAAAATCATCAATTCTCGGGAGGGGATAAAGCTTGTTCACCGTGTAACACCCCGACTCCCAGGTATAAATTTTAAAGTTTTATATTCATTATTAGAGACCTACTCGACGAGTTGGTTGCCCCAACTCGTCGTGTAGAATCGATTATGGCCGCGTGGTTTATGGAACCTATTCGACGAGTTGGTGGACCCCAACTCGACGAGTAGAGGCTGTGCATGAAAACCCTAATTTTTATGGTTTGCACCTTATTTAAAGGACCTTAAGTCCTTTCCCCCAGCCACCCTTGCCACTTTTGACGTCTAGAAGCAAACCCTAATAGATCTAACCCCATTTTTGAGTGTGTGTGAGGCTAAAGTGGGTGTTTGGTGCATTTCCTTGAAGAGGCTTGAAGATTTGGAGGCTTGGATCGAGGAGAAGCTTGTAGATCCAGTATCTACATCGTGTTGGCATCCAATTGAAGGTAAAAAGTTCTTACCTTGGCTTTCCTTTCCTTAGATCCCTTCTTATGTTAGAAAATGGTCATTTCTAGTGCAAATTGGAGTCACTTTCAGATTTGAGCTTGTCACAAGGGCATGGTTTCAGATATGGACTCCTCTAGGCCATTATGGACATAAATCCTAAAGCTTTATGAAGCTTTGGCCCTCCTTCATGTCCAAAACCTCCTTCTAAGGCTAATTTTAGTGTTTTACTTCCTTGAGTCCTTGCATGCACTTAAAGTTAGCAACTTTATGTGATAACTACACCTTAGGAGCCTAGATCTACAGTTTGGAGCTTTGGTTTCTCTTAAAAGCATCTGAAAGAGAAAAGGACTGAAGGAACTCGACGAGTTGCATAGTCAACTCGACGAGTTGGATGAGGGTTTTCCCGTTTTCTAGTTTTTGCATGAACTCGACGAGTTGTTTGGAAACTCGGCGAGTTTACTCGAGTTTTCGATCTCTGAGTTACGAAGCAACTCGACGAGTTGCTAGATACACTCGACGAGTTAGGTCAACATGGACTGTTGACCTTGACCGTTGACTTTGGCCTTGACCAAGGGTTGACCGATTGGAGTTCTGAGGGTATTTTGGTAACTTGGGATTTGATGGACTCGGTCCTATGGTGGTTATAGGTGGTGGAGTTCGTGGTTGTGATTCGGGAGTTTTATCTTATCACTACAGTTCGACATTGTGAGGTGATTTCTTCTCACTATATCAACAAGGTCTATGGCACCAAGGCCGGCCCTTTATGGTTTGTATTGTGGGTATAGGATTATGCTATGTTAGAGATCGGTTAGATCTGTATCCTGGTTATAGGATTATGATATGTTAGAGATCGGTTAGATCGATATCCTAGTTATAGGATTACGCTATGTTAGAGATCGGTTAGATCTGTATCCTGGTTATAGGATGATGCTATATTAGTGATCTGTAAGATCGGTATCCTGGTATATAGGATGATGGTATGATTAGTGATCTGTTAGATCTGTATGACTATCTGTACATGCTAGCTAGCGTATGATATTTATGTGCACATGATTGTTTGATTGGGGGTTTGGGTTGAGGCAGTCCTGCTTTGTGCTTTGTCCCAACATACCCAGGGCGGCCCGGATAGACTGTAGACCCGGTAAGGGCGTACTAGTCAGGCCGAAGGCCCGGCGAGCGGTCTGGATAGGCTGTAGGCCCTGCGAGGCGGTCTAGACGTGCTGATGGCTCGGAGAGCGGTCCAGATAGGCTACAGGCCCTGAGAGGCTGTTCAGTCAGGCTGATGGCTCATTATGCATGTTGTTTGTATGATATTGTTATGGTTTGTATGGCGTTGGTATTTTGGGGGAACTCACTAAGCTTCGGGCTTACAATTGTTGATTTTGTTTCAGGTACTTCAGATGATCGCGGGAAGGCGAAGGCGTGATCGTACACCTAGTTGTTGATAACCAATAGTTGTTTATTTATGTTGTGGTGTATGTGGTATCTTGGGGAACTCACTAAGCTTCGTGGTTACAATTGTTTATTATATGTGTTTCAAGTACTTCTGACGATCACGGGAAGGTGAAGGTCTGATTGTACACACTCATTGGGAGATTTGTTACTGGGCATTTTGTGGCACTTTGATATTTTATGATGATGATCTATATTTGACACTTGTGTTTTTCCGATGATTTGGTTTATGAACAATATTTTGGGTAACTTAAAAATGAAAATTTTGGTTTGAAATTTGAGGCATTTAAATGTGGTATCAGAGCCTTGCTTTGAGGGGTTTGGATGAACTCTAGGGTAATTCCAAACTCAAACTAAGGATCAGAAGATTTTCATAATAACTTTTCAAAAAAATGAAGATTTTTACAGGAAAAAAAAACCCAGTGAAGCAGTGTATACAATCAACCAGAGCTCGAGCGGTAGTTTCCCAAAATACCTAAATTTATATTATGAGTAATGTAGAGCTGATATTTTATGAGCTGATAGGACTGCATGCTAGTTAGTGGTAGGCTAAGGATCCTAAAGGAATGGTGTAATAGTGTTGCCTGATTTGTGATGCCTTTAGCCTAGGAGTTTGTTCTTATGAGATTGAATCTGTCATTGGTATGTGCTTGGTGTATGATGTATAATTGTACATAGTTAGGATTTTATAGCCTTAGAATGTCTGATTTAGCCTTTATTCATGTTCCTCGTTTGGTTTTGGATTTGACAAGGACAATGGAGATCTTGTGAGGCGGAGAAATGATGGGGAGCAGTCTAGAATGAGTGTCTAGATGCTTAGTCTTGGTTCTGAGGAACCAACAGGGTGAGTGTATAGCTGATCTAGAGAAATAGAGTCCTTGTTACTTAGAGTCTTGAGAGAACAACTTGAGACAAATACGGGTTGGTGTGGAAGGTAGTACTGGGCCCGTACTACTGAAAGAAGCAGATCCGTATGCGGCTCAAGAAGGAATGTTAAGGAAGTAAGGAAGTAAGGAACTTGTAGGAGTGTGTGGATGTTTGTGTATGCACTTTAGCTTGATTCTGATGGTTTTCTTATGTGCTTTAGTATGGTGGTTACCCAAGGTTCAAGCTCCAGCGACCTCGAGAGGTCGAGTGCAAATGATGGTGAGTAGGATTGTTGCCGTCGAGGTGGCCGCAACGATCGGAGGGGCTATACCAGAGATGTTTGGGTGTATCAAGACCACGATGATTGAGACGTTTGACGAGCATTATGTCGTCGTCACTGAGGTTGCTGCTGCCGCAACCACCGCAGTTGTTGATGTTGCGAGACCGCATGGGGTGATTCGTTGTGGTACCGGGAGTTCAACAATACGAAGCCACCCGAGTTTGATAGGACCCAATATCGATTGCTATGATGATATGGATTTCGGATGTTGAGGGTTGTTTTTACACTTGCTCATGTCCGGAGAATCTGAGGGTTCATTTCATGTTGAACCTGCTTCGCTTGGGAGCGAAGGATTGGTGGAAGTTTGTGACAACTGATTATTCTCTTACAGAGCATTCTACGGTGACCTGGGAGAGATTTACTGAGATATTTAGATATTAGTTTGTACAAGTGGATGAGAGAGAGAGAGAGAGGTTGGACTAGAAGTTCCTGTCTCTCAAGCAGGAGACAGAGACGGTGACTGAGATCACCATGATATTTCATGAGAGGGCCTTGTTTTTTCCTGAGCATGTGTCTATTGAGCATGCACGTGTGAGTCAGTATCTGAGTATTTTGAAGAGGGATATCCACGAGTTCATCGCGAACACTTTGTATCGTACATTGGCTGAGCTGCAGACCAATGCCAGGAGGAGAGAGATTGAGTTGGAGGCCAAGGCTAGAGAGGAGAGGGAGATTCATGTGAGATAGAGGAGACCAGTGCATTCGCAGCCGGCGACTAAGCGGTCTAAGCCCGCTGACTCGAGAGTTGGAGTCCAGAATTGACGTACTTGCGGTAAGTGCGAAAAGAGGCATGAAGGACCCTGTTGGTCAGGGACGGCATGCTACATGTGTGGCAAGGAGGGGCATTTGGCTAGGGATTGCCCTAAGGGATTTCGGGTTTGTTCCAATTGCAACCAGACAGGTCATGTGAGGGTCGAGTGTCCACAACTTGCATCTGAGTGGTTTAGACTCCATCCCCCACGACCCTGTGTATTACTGATGGCCGGCAGGGGAAGGCTGAGACACCGAGGGCTCGAGGGAGAGCATTTCAGATGACAACAGAGGAGGCACGGGCAGCTCCAGACATTGCGGCCGGTATGTGTTCTTTATTATTCTACTGATTTATTTATGTTGCTTATGTTATTGTTCATGTAGGTACTTTTCTTGTGAAATATGTACCTGCGCTTGTGCTGTTTGACTCGAGTGTGAGTTGGTCTTTTGTGTTATCATCCTTTTTTGTAGTTTTAGTATTGCGCGGGAGGCCTTGAGTATCTACCAGGGTTGTGTGTTAGAGATTTTTGGTGTTGGATATCCGATAGATCTTATCCCTATTGCGATGGGAGATGTATGTGTGATCACAGGTATGGACTGGTTGAGCCGGTTTTGGGCTCCGATTGACTGTGAGTGACACATGGTGATGATTCGAGATACTAGTAGGAGAGTACTGACCATCTACAGTGAGGGTATTAGGTCAGGATCAACTTTCTGTTCCACCGCCAGGGCGAGGCAGAGTTTGCAGCATGGGTGTATGATTTATCTAGCATATTTAGTGGATACTCGGGATGAAGAGAAGGAATCGGTTTCTATTTCTGATGTTCCTGTTGTAAGCGATTTCCTCGATGTCCTTCCCGAGGAGTTACCGGGTGTGCCTCCTATGAGGCAAGTGGAGTTCCAGATCGATCTGATCCCTAGTGCGGCGCCAATTGCCAAGGCACCGTACCGTCTTGCACCTTCTGAGATGCAGGAGTTATCCTCTCAACTTCAAGAGCTATTAGGAAAAGGGTTTATTCGGCCGAGCAGTTCTCCTTGGGGAGCATCGATTCTTTTTGTCAGAAAGAAGGGTGGTTCAGACTGGATGTGTATTGATTACTGGGAGTTGAACAATCTGACGGTGAAGAACCGTTATCCATTCCAAGGATAGATGATCTATTCGATCAATTGCAGGGGGCATTTTGGTTTTCCAAGATCGATTTTAGGTCTGGCTATCATCAGATGAGAGTGCGAGAGGATGATATTCAGAAGAAGGCCTTCTGAACTCGTTACGGGAATTACGAGTTTGCGGTGATGCCTTTTTGACTCACCAACGCACCGGCGACGTTCATGGATCTCATGAACCGGGTGTGCGGGCCCATGTTGGATCGATAGGTGATCATCTCCATCGATGAAATTCTTGTATATTCGAAGACCAGAGAGCAGCATGAGGAGCATTTGCGAGAGATTCTTGGGGTTTTGAGGATGGATAGGCTTTATGCCAAGTTCTCCAAGTGTGACTTCTAGTTGCGCGAGGTTCAGTTTCTGGGACACCTCGTCAACCAGAACAATATCTTGGTCGACCCAGCCAAGATAGAGGCGGTGATGCGGTGGGAAGTGTCGAAGTATCCATCTGAGATTCAGAACTTCCTCGGTTTAGCGGGATATTATCGAAGATTCATTCGAGACTTCTCTAAGATTGCTTTTTCCTCTCACTAAGCTGACGAGGAAGGATGTTGTGTTCAGTTAGGGTCCTGAGCAGCAGAAATCATTCGAGACACTTCGCTAGAGACTTCGTGAGGCACCAGTACTTGCCCTCCCTGAGGGAGTTGAGGATTTTGTAGTCTACTGCGATGCATCTATTGCAGGGTTGGGTGCTGTGTTGATGCAGATGGGGCATGTGATTGCATACGCTTCAAGGCAGCTGAAGCCTCATGAAGCGAAGTATCCCACTCATGATTTGGAATTAAGGGCGGTGGTTTTTGCTCTCAAGATTTGGCGCCACTATCTTTATGGTGTTTGATGTACCATCTACACTGACCATAAGAGCCTGAGATATCATATGGATCAGCCTAACCTGAACATGAGGCAGAGGAGGTGGTTGGATGTAGTGAAAGATTATGAATGTGAGATTTTGTATCGTCCAGGCAAGGCCAATGTGGTGACCGACGCCTTGAGCCGGAGGGCGGTCAGTACCCCGATTCGGGATGTGTGTATGAGGATGACTGTGATGACCCCAGTTTTGTAAACGATCAAAGAAGCGCAGTTGGAGGCCATAAAGGAAGAAAATAGCAGGGGGCTTTTGACTCTTCACGGGCGGTTTTGGGTGCCTTATGCTGGTGGGGCTCGATGAGTATTGATAGAGGAGGTCCACAAGTCGAGATTTTCCTTTCATCTAGGGGCCACAAATATGTATCTTGACCTGAAGCATAGTTACTGGTGTCCATTTATGAAGAGGGATGTGGCCTAGTTTGCAGAGTGATGTTTGACTGCCGGAAGGTCAAGGCTGAGCACCAGCGCCCTCACGACGAGTTATAGCCCTTAGTGGTTCCACTATGGAAGTGGTAGCAGGTCACCATGGATTTTATTACAAAATTGTCGAAGACTGCGAGGGTTTTTTGATGCTATCATGGTGATAGTGGATCATTTGACGAAGAGTGCTCACTTCCTAGCCATAAGCGAGGGCTCTTCTGTAGAGAAGCTTGTGGAGATTTATCGAGAGGTGGTAGCTCGGCATGGGGTGCCGACTTCGATTGTGTCGTACCAGGATGTTCGTTTCACTTCTAGGTTTTGGAATAGATTTCACGAGGATTTGGGTACCCGGTTACATTTCAGTACTGCATATCATCCGCAGACGGGCGGACATAGCGAGCATACTATTCAGACGCTCGAGGATATGTTGCGTTCCTGCATCATTGATTTTGGTGGGAGCTGGGACTCCTATCTTCCGTTGGATGAGTTTTCTTATAACAACAACCATCATTCCAGCATTGGCATGCCCCCCTTTGAGCATCTGTATGAGAGGAGGTGTCAGACTCCTATTTGTTGGGGAGAGGTCCGATAGAGAGTCATGGGGAGCATGGAGATAGTGCTCAAGAGGAACGAGCTTATCCAACAAGTTAGACAGAGATTGTTGACGGCCCAGAGCCGCCAAAAGAGTTATGCGGATCGGGGACGCTCTGAGATAGAGTTTCAGGTGGGAGATTTAGTGCTCCTGAAGGTATCCCCCTGGAAGGGTGTTATCCGCTTCAGGAAGCGGGGCAAGCTGGGCCCCAGGTTTATTGGCCTTTTCAGAGTGTTGGCCCGTGTGGGCAAGGTGGCTTATCGTTTGGAACTACCGGAGGAGTTGAGGCAGATTCAGGATACCTTCCATATTTCCCAGTTGAGGAAGTGTATAGCTGACGAGACAGTTGTGGTTCCTTTGGAGGACATTCAGGTCGATGATCGCCTGAATTACATCAAGAGGCCTGTGGCAATTCTGGATCGGAGAGTGAAGACTTTGAGAAACAAAGTAGTGAAATTGGTCAAAGTTCAGTGGCAACACCGGAAAGGCTCGGAGTGGACTTGGGAGCCTGAGTCTGAGATGGCGAGCACTACCCTGAACTGTTTTCCGAGGCTGACTTCAAGGGTGAAGTCTGATTCTAGCGGGGTAGAATTGCAACATCTGATTTTTAGGTATTTTAATTTTAGCCCTTGGCCTATTTAAAGTTTACATATTTGGCCCGTTGTGGCAAAAGTCTTACATTTCAGCCTGTATGTCGGGCATACGTGAGGTATGCACAACGTACTTAAGCGAGCCATGGATCGCGAGACGCATTCTAGTACGTGGGGCGTACTAGCTCAGCTCCCAAACCCTAAATTTAGGGATTTTATCTTTATTTAATCCACCTTATGCCTCCCTTGGACATTCCTTATCAGTCTCCACTCCTTACAAACCCTAATCTCGAGCCTAAGCCTTGTGTGTGAAGATTTTGATGCTTGTTAGTGATTTTGTTGCTCTTTTGTTGAAGAAGAAGACTATTGAAGAAGGTGGTGTTGCTTGCAAGCTTGTGGATCCAGAAACTACCTCACTTTGTGCATCTTTTGAAGGTATAAAGTTTATACCTAGATGTGTATCTTTCTAGATCTCCATATATGAGTTTTTATGAGGTTTTTGTCCCAAATCTTGGAACTTTGTGAGTATGGAGTACTCCAGAGCATATTAGCTGTCCTTTCAATGTTTTAGGTCTTTTAGATTCATAAAAATGGTTGCTTGATGGTCCTTTTCCAGCCATGCAAGAGTTTGGTGGTGTTGAGTATGGATTAAGATAGGGTTTTAAGGTTTAACCTCTTTTCAGCCATGCAAAGGCTTAAAGTTATGGACTTTATGGATTAAGACGTTCTATGGAGGTCAGATCTATGTTTGGATCGCATGTCTTAATGATTAAGACATTTTGGAGCGATTTTTGAGATCAGACGACGTAAGCCCCGCGTACTTCTGGCTACGCCCAACGTAGCCATGCCTGAGTCCGACTCACCGGATCCCTCGAGTACGCCGTGTGTAGGAGGAATGTACGCCTAGCGTACGTGCTGGGCAGTTGACTTTTTCTGACTTTTGACTTTTGGTCAAGATTTAGGATTTTGGACCATGGAAGGGGCAAAATGGTCTTTTTTCTCTTAAAGGGCATAGTTGTGGGATTTGGACTTGTGAGTTGAGTTATGGACCTTGATTATTAATTAGGTTTAATTATTGTGTTATTATGCGGAGTCTAGTTCCGGCAGTTCGTGTGTGAGATTTATCTGTCATCAATATCAGGTGAGTCTCCTCACTTATTCTTACCTGTGTGGTAGAATATATGTATTTGTGATGACCAACTGGGTCTAACTATTATTATTATGTTCTGTTTATGTATGATTGAGATTGTAGATAGTCTCCAGGGTTGCTGATAACCTACATGGCGTGTTGTTTGCCCACTGGGACTGTTGATAGTCCCCAGGGTTGTTGATAACCCATAACTGTTTATTTATGATGTGGTGTATGTGGTATCTTGGGAACTCACTAAGCTTCGTGCTTACAGTTGTTGATTATATGTGTTCCAGGTACTTCTAAGGATCACGGGAAGGCGGAATTTTGATTGTACACACTTGCTGGGAGATTTGTTACTGGACATTTTATGGCACTCTTATATTTTACGATGATGATATGTATTTGACACTTATGTTTTTCCGATGACTTGGTTTATGAAAAATATTTTGGGAAATTTAAAAATGAAAGTTTTATTTTGAAATTTGAGGCGTTACACATGCCTAGTACGCCCATCGTACTCCATGTATACCCAACGTACTAGACCAAAACCCAAAACCCTTCCTAACTTGTAAAGGTCATAACTTTCGCGCCCCAAATCCGTTTTTAACGTTCTTTATATGCTTGGAAAGGTAACTTGTAACACCCCGACTCCCAGGTATAAAATCAAAAAGCTTAAAGTCATATTCTTGGACCTACTCGACGATTTGGTTGCCCCCAACTCGTCGTGCAGAAGTGGATGAGGCTGCGTATTTTATGAGGTCTACTCGATGAGTAGGAGGACCCCGACTCGACGAGTAGGAGCTGGAAAATGAAACCCTAATTTTTAGGGTATGCACCCTATTTAAAGGACCTTAAGTCCTTTCCTCCATCCCCTTACCACCTCTTGACGGCCATAAGAAACCCTAATCAGTCTAGACCTTGTTCTTGAGTGTTTGTGAGACTTAAAGAGTGATTTTGGTGCACTTTGCGAAGAAGGTTTGAAGTCTAAGGAGCTTGGAGCAAAGAGAAGCTTGTGGATCTGACTCCACTTCATCTTGGCATCATTTTGAAGGTAACAAGTCGTTATCTTGACTTATCTTTGGCTAGATCTCTTCATGCAAAGGTTTAGGGCCATCTTTAGCATATTTGTGAGTCAATACGAGTATTGGGCATGCACTTCGGGTTAAACCTTTCCCTTAGCTTCGTTTTGGCATTTAGGACCATGCATGTACATAAAGTTTGCAACTTTACGTGGAAACCATGACCTAGGAGGTTAGATCTGCAATATGGAGCTTTGGGGTAGCTTAAAAACATCTGGATGAGAAATAGACTAGACAGACTCGACGAGTCGTATAGAAGACTCGGCGAGTCGGTTGAAGATTGCCTGTATTGGTTCTACATGAACTCGGCGAGTCAGTAAGAGGACCCGACGAGTTAGTTAGGGTTTTCCCGACTTTTGGACCCCGCATGGACTCGACGAGTTGTCTGGAAACTCGGCGAGTAAATTAGGGTTTTTATGATTTCCTAAGTTCTTAAGGAACTCGGCGAGTTGCTAGCTGCACTCGACGGGTTGGGTCAACATGGACTGTTGACTTTGACCGTTGACTTTTACTTTGACCAAGGGTTGACCAGTTGGACTTTGAGGCTATTTTGCTAATTTGGGATTCTGATGGACTTGGTCCTATGGTGGTTATAGGTGGTTGAGTTCGTGGCTACGATTCGGGAGTTTGATCTTATCACTACAGTTCGACATCGTGAGGTGAGTTCTTCTCAATATATCAACAGGGTCTACGGTACCAAGGTCGGCCCTTTATGATTTGTATCCTGGTTATAGGATGGTTGTTATGTTAGTGATCTGTTAGATCGATATCCTGGTTATAGGATGGTTGCTATGTTAGTGATCGGTTAGATCGGTATCCTGGTTATAGGATGGTTGCTATGTTAGTGATCTGTAGACCTGTATGATTATCTGTACATGCTAGCTAGCGTATGGTATTTATGTGCACATGATTGTTGATTTGGGGGATTGGGTTGAGGTAGGTCCTGCTGTGTGCTGTAGGACATGATACCCAGGGCGGACCGGATAGACTGCAGACCCAGCTAGGGCATACTAGTCAGGCCGAAGGCCCGACGAGCAGTTCGGATAGGTTGAAGGCCCTAAGAAGCGGTCCAGACGTGCCGATGGCTCGGAGAGCGGACCAGATAGATTGATGGCCTGTGAGGCGGTCCATTCAGCCTGATGGCTCATTATGCATGTTGTGTTTGTTTATATGATATGGTTATATCTGTATGGCGTTGGTATTTTGGGGGAACTCACTAAGCTTCGGGCTTACAATTGTTGATTTTGTTTCAGGTACTTCTGATGATCACGGGAATGTGAAGGCGTGATCGTACACCTCCTTATGTTTTCATGATTTGATTCTGGGGATACTCTGATGTTTAAACTATTTTGAAAACAAATTGTAATAACTTAATGGTTTTAACCATTTTTAAAAGTTTTAAATTTTTGTGAATTTTTATGGATGTTACATAACTAAAGGCCCTACAACCCCATCAAGTCTCCTTTGACTCAAAACCTTCCGAACTAAAATCCTTAATTTGATAAAGGCCGACAGCATCACCTCTATCATTATACCCTTAGGCCCCGAAGTATGAACCGAAAGCTTGGCTCGCAAAACAAATATATATAATCCACTCACGGATGGGCCTAGAATCCAAACTATTGAAGTCCAGGGCCCTAACTTGATCCATTGATGTCTATAATTCCAGAAATAGGAGGCTTCTCAAAACCAGATGTTACAGGAAGTTTATTTTATTAGGTTACAATACACACCAATGGTCACTAGCTCCCGAATCAATAGTCCAAGGATCATGGAAATTAGAAACCTTACATGTCATGTTTGCAGTCGAGATCCCTTTTCAAGTGTTTTCGTTGATTTGGGTGCCATACAAAAGTTTGAGGAGCTTATCATGTTAGTTTTGGTATTGATGTGCTATTGGTGGTGGCCATGGACACTCTTGTTGGTTGTTTGGCTTTGTTATTTTGGTTTTTGTTTCCTTTTGGTGTCCACCATTCTGGATAGCCAACGAGCTCAAAGAACCCCTTAGTCATGTGCCTAGATTTTGGCAGTGAATGCACCATCGATCATCGTTTTTTTGGTTGATTGATTGAAAGTTCCCGTTTCCTTTGACTTTCGAATTAAATTTCCCATAAGCTTGGAAGGCTATCGAATCGTTGTTAGAAGCACGATACATGCCGGTTTGTCTTTGTTGTTCACCTTGACTATTTATACTATTATATTTAATAACTCATCACATGCTAGTTCTTGGGTCCTTGATACAGGATGTGGTTTTCACATTTGTTCTAATTTGTAGGGGCTAAGAAGAAGTAGGGATGTGGACCATGGGAAGATGAACCAGATAATCGAAAATAGGAAGTCGTCTCCTGTAACCAAGATCGACGTTTACTCTTTAGTGCTTAATAGTGGGTTAGTGTTAGATTTGAATGATTGTTGCTACTCGTCAGAAATGACGAGGAATATTATTTTCTTTCATGGTTTGTACATACAAGGTTTTAGATTTTCATTTAATAATGAAATTGGTTCTATTAATGCATATTATAATGGTTTATTTTATTTTAAAGCATTGCCTTGTAATGGTGTATATGAAACTGTGATGGTTGTAGATAACATAGGAAATAATGTGTTGCATATTGATTCGTCTAGTGATCTAGACAAGGCATGTTTATGGCATTGTCGTCTTGGACATGTCAACAAGAAGCGCATTGCCCAACTCCAAAAGGAAGGAGTGTTGGAGTCATTCGACCTAAAATCAGATGACATGTACGAGTCTTGTTTGCTTAAAAAGATGACTCAATCACCTTTCACTAGTACTTGTGAAAGAGGCGAGGGAGTGTTGGATCTCATACATACAGATGTGTGTGGGCCCTTAAGATCCACCACAAGGGATCCAAACCACTTCTATGTGACTTTTACTGATGGTTATAGCAGATATAGATATATCTACTTAATCAAACACAAGTAAGAAACCTTTGAAAAGTTCAAAGAGTTTAAGCAAAAAGTGAAGAATCAATTGGGCAGGAAGATAAAGATGCTCAGATCTGATAGAGGTGGTGAGTATCTTAGTATCGAGTTCCACGACTATCTTAAGGAATGTGGAATTGTTTCACAATTAACGCCACCTAGGACACCACAACTTAATGGTGTGGCTGAGAGGCATAATCAAACCTTGTTGGACATGGTTCGTTCCATGATGAGTCGAGCTTTACTACCAATCTCATTCTGGGGGTATGCCTTAGAGACTGTCGCCCATATCCTTAATCTAGTCCCAACCAAGAAGGTTGCCAAAACACCTCACGAGATGTGGACAGGGAAGGTTCCCTCGATGGCACATATCAAGGTTTGGGGTTGTGAAGTTTTCGTAAGACGAGAGACTCACGACAAGCTTAAACCTCGAAGTGAGCGGTGTATTTTCATCGGTTACCCACATAAATCCTTTGGATATCTTTTCTACAGACCTAGTGATAATGTGGTCTTCGTAGCAAGGAGAGGAGTTTTCCGCGAGAGGGAACTCATATGCCAAGGAGACAGTGGGAGGACAATTGATCTTGAAGAGATTCAAGAATCAAGCGGTGAAGGAACATCGAACACTAGAGATCAACCCGAGGAAGAGATTCCTGTTGAACCCATTGACGAGTCATTACCTCTTAGACGTTCCACTCGAGTTAGAATGACACCCGAGTTTTATGGTTTTCATATTACTACGGATGGTGATACGTTTATCAGTGATAGTACACTGATAAATTTGGATGAGCCTTCTAAGTACAAGGAAGCCATGGCAGGCCCTGAGTCTACAAAATGGAAAGAGGTAATGGACAGCGAGATCCAGTACATGTATGACAATCAAGTTTGGAACTTGGTTGACAGTGTACCAGGTCGCAAGACAGTTGAGTGCAAGTGGATCTTTAAAAAGAATACCGACATGGATGGTAAGGTGCATACGTTCAAGGCACGACTGGTTGCGAAGGGCTTTACTCAAACCCCAGGGGTTGACTATGATGAGACATTCTCACCAGTGGCCAAGATCAAGTCTATTAGAGTTATGTTAACCATCGCTGCGTTTCATGATTATAAAATATGGAAGATGGATGTCAAAACCGCTTTCCTTAATGGGAAGCTGGCTGAAGATGTTTACATGTGTCAGCCAGAAGATTTTGTGGATGCTAAATACCCTAATAGAGTGTGCAAGCTTGAGAAATCCATTTATGGATTGAAGCATGCATCTCGCAGATGAAATATTTGCTTCGATGAGAAAGTCAAAGAGTTTGGTTTCTCTAGGAGTGAGGATGAGTCTTGTGTATATGTTAAAGCTAGTGGGAGTATAGTTAGCTTTCTAGTATTGTATGTCGATGACATACTGCTCATAGGAAACGACATTCCAACCTTGCAGGAGGTTAAGACATGGCTTGGGAAATGTTTCTATATGAAGAATTTAGGGGAAGCTGCTTATATTCTGGGGATAAGGATCTTGAGAAATAGGATTAAGAGACTAATAGGACTTAGTCAGAGTACTTACTTGGATAAGGTGTTGAAACGTTTTAGCATGGAGAATTCCAAGAAAGGGGAATCACATATCCATAGCATTATAGCAATACCAAACTGAGTAAGACTCCTAGTCCGAGTACCGATGCAAAAATGACGGAAATGAGTCGAGTGCCATATGCTTCCGCCGTTGGCTCGATCATGTACGCTATGACATGTACTCGCCCTGATGTGGCTTTTGCACTGAGCATGGTTAGCCGATATCAAGGGAACCCTGGTAGATCTCACTGGACAACAGTTAAGAACATTCTTAAGTATCTGCGAAGGACTAAGGACTGGGTCCTTGTACTTGGTGGAAGTGAAGACTTGAGAGTGACAGGGTATAGTGACGCCAGCTTTCAGACCGACAGAGATAACTTTCGCTCTCAGTCGGGCTGGGTGTCTACCCTTAATGGAGGAGCAGTGACTTGGAAAAGTTCCAAGCAGGAAACCGTGGCTGATTCAACGTGTGAATCAGAGTACATAGCAGCAAGCGAAGCGTCAAAAGAGGCTATATGGTTGAATAACTTCATTGGAGATCTTGGAGTTGTACCAGACATAAAGGAGCCCATGGAGATTTTCTGTGATAATGAAGGAGCGATTGCATTAACCAAGGAACCAAGGGATCATGGCAGATCCAGAAATATCGACAGAAAATATCATCTCATCAGACATCGTGTAGAAGAAGGACTCCTCGTGGTCAAGAGGGTATCGTCAGAAGAGAATCATGCAGATCCCCTCACAAAGGGTCTGAGTAGGATTAAGCACGTTCAGCACGTGATGAGCATTGGCCTAAATGACGATATTAGTTTTAGTGATTAGATAGATGTTTAGAAACTTGTAATAAATAAATGTAATTGACATTTGATGATTAAATAATGGAGATTTACCTATAAGTAATGTTTACTATCTTTTGTCAATTGTTTACTATTGTTTCACTTTTGCATGTTTTACTTCCAGAATAATTGGATTATTCAAATTATCCACAGTCGATCATACTTTGGAAGTAAGTAATGAGGCAAGATTGTCGTGAATTGACTTGTAGATTGTCTAAGTGCTTAGACATAGCAAAGGTTTGCTGCAACGTCAATGAGTACTCCTGAAATAGGATTTGAGTATTGGATTAAACCCACGCTCACTTGAATCACTTCATGGAATTCATCACGAGTGATTGTGAGACGATAATATCGTATTGTCTTTAAACTGAGATATATGAGTTGTTGTTTAGGAGTTGGTTGTGCATTGATAATGTGTAATCGCATCAGTAACTTGATGTTATAAAATGTGTTGTTGTGTACGATTTCATGAGTAAATAGTACAAACATATAAGTCAAAGTTTATCTGTTCCTTTTGCCGTAACGGGAAAAGTGATATCTTGGGCCCCTCGATGATTTTGTGTTGACTTATGTGTCGGGCCCAGTCAGGACTGAATTGATGAGTTCAATTAAGTTCCTTGTCAAACAAATCAGAAACCGGGAAACAAACTGTTGGACATTGAGAATGATTCTGTTCCATGTCTTTGTCCACATGATATCTTGTAGAACGGAGGATTATATGATCCCTTATCTAAGGATGCGTCATTGACTAGGTCAGAGTTCGACGGCGGCTTTTGAAAGTTACAATTGCTAATCAGATTCTGAAGTCATACTTGAAATTTTAGTTATTAGACTTATCCAAGTGGGAGACTGTTGGATTAGGTGTCTAAGCCCATAACTATAATTGATATGTACTTGATCTGATAGTAGCATGGTCCTTCTGGGTTGCCTTCACCATAGCAACTTGACAGGATGACATTGGAGAGAGAGGTTAATAAATGATTTATTAATATATAATAATAATAATATATTAAAGAGAAATCATATTATTTAATTAGTATTTAATCAGAAATTAATTTGATATTAATTTTGGGATTAAAGGAACTGATTAAAAGTACAGGGACTGATATTGTAGATCATTGATAGTTGCAATATTGGGCTGTTGGACTCCCTTGTAAAGGGTTGGACGAAATCTATAGGAGGCCTTATAGAAATCTTCCAAGGCCTTCTAGAAGGTGGTTCATGGACTTCTTGGAGCCTAAGTCAAGAATTAGGGTTTCACCTGGAAACCCTAGTAGCCACAAGTATTTAAAGACCCCCTGACCTCTCCATTCCGGCCACTGCTTCCAGAAGAAACCCTAGCCGAAATTCTGTCCTCTCTCTCACTCATCCTTTACTTTTGGTGTTTGTGATTCCATTAGAGGTGCAACACGTGAGGCACTCAAGCTTTCAAGAGTCAAGATCATCATTGGATTACTTGTTATTACGAGATAACAAGAGAGGTAACAATCAAACCCTAGTTTCATATTGTTTTTTTCTGAAATTGTATGCTAGTATTAGGGTTAATGCTTTGGAAGATCTATTTGTATGTATAACTAGAGAAAAACTTAGATCCAAAGCAATTAGGGTTGCATGAACACATAGGAATGTTGTTGTGCTTAAAACCCATCAGTAAGGAAAGGTGATGTCGATGGTGCTTTTTCTCGGTTCCCTAGCTGCCCGACTTATCTCCTCCTCCAATCATGACTCAATTTATTATTCCCATGTATGCTTTGATACCATAATAAATCAAGAAGCAAAGAAAGTAAATTGTATTTCTTAATGATAAAGTCGGAATACATAAGGCTATATATAGTCGAAAATAAGACTTGAAAAAGGAAAGGTTTAAGACTCCTAACTAGATACTTAAACTAATACTTAGAATAATGAAAATTGGAAAACAAGGGAATGTAGAAGAGAAGTAATAGAATACAACTCGCTAAGGATGGTAGTTGGTTTGTTATTCTTACTTGTGTCAATGAAATTACTATTGATTTCGTAATTTATCATAAATTGTGTTGATATGTTTGTTCATGTATTGTATCATGTTGCATTCAAAGCATGCAAATATATCTTAAAAGTTATGATATATCAAATGTTGAAAGTTTCATTATATGTAAAAACTTGTGTATCTCACGATACATTTTGTTTTGTTTTTGTTTCTTTTTTTTGTTTTTGTTTTTTTTTTTTTGTTTTTTGTTTTTTGTTTTTTTGTTTTTTTTTTTTTTAAATTTAACATGTATTTCAAGTTCATGAGTAAAGTATTAGAAGGGTTGGCCTTTGAGACTCATCTTTTGGGACATACCTTTTTGGGCTAACATATGGAGTACGGTTGTTTATGACATTGCTTTCTTATGGCTTTTGGTTGAAGTTGTAACAGCCACATGGACATATTTATGTGTGTTTATGGATCTTGCTTCCGTATTGATTTAGACATTTTAAATCAATACATTGTTGCAAATAATGTCATCATTTGATATTGTGTCCCCACATGAATTACATAAGATGGGGTGTACCTTATCGATTATCAAAATTCCTACAATCCAAATGAACATATCCAATGTTGGATACTTGGAACCCATAGAAAAAAAAAGGCAACCACAAAAGAATGTATGAATTTATTCAGCAAGCAAATAAACACCGCAAATTAATGCTCTTCTTGTATGAATAGTGTGATGATAGCGAACTGGTTTAAGAAAATAGACTGATATATGTTATCTAATTCGACTTTTTTTGGTTTTCTTTATTTTGTAATATATGTTGGAAAACTTTGATTAGGTGTACTTTCATTAATTAAATCAATTGTAGTATATGTTGGGTGCATTTAATATAATAAAGTACATTGAAAAATAATATTTGTTTTTTCAAAATATAAGAAAATTTAATAAGTTGATTATTAAAAGTTTTGATACCAAACAATAATTGGGTAATTCTTTATCTTTATGTGTATTTTTATTAATATGTGTGCGTTATTTATATTTAGTAATTGTAGTACTGTACAGTATTATTGGTTTTGCTTAATGTTTGTGGAACCTAGATAGTAAAGATTTTTTCTATATAATATGAAAATCTGTTTTGCAATAAAATGAATGTTGTTTTGAGACCATTTTCGGTATATAAATAAAGGGAGGTGATTTTCCCACGGGTTTTATTTATTCATCCATAGAAAAGTTAACGTATGAAGATTTATACCCTTTAACCTATTCATATACTCTATTAATTAACATGAAAGTTAGGAACAGTGCACGTTCCATTCATTTTCCGCCATCTACAACATCCTCGGCCCATACGCGTGTCGCCCACCGCCATCGCCTTCCAATGAAAATGTCATCGTTCTTCCCTATGAGCGTCTCTCTGAACCGATCCCAATTAACATCGTCCCTATTTGGTTCTTCTTCTGATCGACTTTTTGGGCTTCACTTTTTTCACCGCCTCTTCAAGGTTCCGTTGCGTTCTTCACCTAAGAGGTTCTTCGAGTTTTTGTTGCTTAATAGAAGAAAGATCGAGGCTCAAGGGAGGAGTCAATGGAGTTTATTTTTAATTTATGATATTTAAGAGAGAAAAATCCAAACTGATTTGTTTCCAAATGACGATTAACACAATGAAAGCCTTCCTCCTTTGGCGTTACAACTTCTTCGAGCGGTGGCTGCTTCTAGCGGGAAGAGGTGTGCGGGAACCGGAACCGCGACGGGAAACTACATCGCCACCATGGTTTAGGGTGTGCGGGGAAGGGGTGAGGGGTGGCTACCCCGCCCTCTGGCTCCTGTTATGATTGGTCAACTTTTTTTTTTCTTTAGATTTTTAATATTTATAAAATTATATATATATATATATATATATATATATATATATATATATATATATATATATATATATATATATATAGGCTTAGGTTATTTTGTTTTTACTAACTATTGTGTGCTAGAATGCACAGATCTGGACCAACGGATGGAATTAATCAATGGACATGATTTGAGAGTATATGCTATTACAATGGAATAGCATATACCATATAATCACACAAATTTTAGCAAAAGGGTATTTTGGACATTTAACTACATTTATAAAAGGAAATTTTCGGATTTTTAGGGATAATTAATTCTCCTAATTTTAAAAATCTGATTTTTTTAATTAATTTAATTTTAATTCTAACGTAATTTGTAAAATAACCGATTTTATTCTGTCAGAATATTTTTTTTGTTAGAATGATGTTCTTTCATAATTTTATTCTATTAAAATATTATTGAAGAATAACAAAATTCTTGAATCCGAGGTTGAAAAATAACAACATTCTAATATATTCTTTTACATCCGAACTTAAATACAAATTCATACATATTCTTACAGACTAAAAGTCTTATACATTTTAATATAGTTATAAATATTCTAAAAGAATATCAACAAAAATGAATAACATTCTTAATAAATAACAACATTCTGCTAGAATACTCTCATTCTCCATGTTTTCTTCATTTTCCACATCAATGGCAACCCCTTCAAAACCTAAATCCAAAAAAAAAAACATAATCAAATTTAAAATAGTATAACTTTCAGTATATTCTAACAGAATAAAACTATAATTCTAACAGAATGTGTTAGACATTAAAGACTTTTAATTTATTCTAACAGAATGTACTCGAGTCACTTGATCAAGTATTCCCCGAGTCACCTGATCCAAATTATCGACTTAATCTAATCACAATGACTACATTATAGCTAACACAGAGGACGGTACTTTGGAAAAAGGTCAGCTTATTACAAGCTAGAATGTGGTAAATATGACAGTTCAAAGATCACAAATTTTTCTAAACAAAGAGTGCTAAAAATACAGCTGTAACATCGCATGTTCGAAGGACTATAACTCAGCCAATATTAATCAAATTAAAATGACTTCTGAACCTAACTTGTAGCTAACACAAAGGAGAATATGCAGAAACAAATTTCAGATCATTCCAAGCTAGTATGAGAGAGATATGATAGTTCAAAGATTACAAAAAAAATTGGCTGAAATATCTGATTCAAGCATTTTAACAAACATTTGGCAGGCAAAATCAGATGCACAAATCTTTATACTCCATTTGATGAAACATACAACATATGTAATTAATAAATACATGAATGTGACTAAATTTACAATAAAAGAGTGTATACCTTCAAATACTAACAAGTAATTTGTATTATCAAGAGTATGAAATTACTTCAAAGAAATCAAATTAAATCATCATGTTTATGGAATAACTAATCATAAGCAAAGTCAAAATAGAGAAAATAAAGACCCCATTTGACTAACACCATATCAAATTAACAGGTGAAGTAGAAAAGAAACATTACAGTTTCAAAAAGCTAAAAACTAAGAACAATACCATGAGGTTTACCCAGGTCGTCCAACACTTCCAGGTTATAACCTAAACATCATCATCCCCAGTGGTGAAACAACTTGATGTGATCATCTGAAAAATTAAACACACATGTATTAGCATAGACGAAAAACACTAGAATTGTCAATTGAGAATATGAATCAGCCTCTTCCTTTTGGGACTTATCACAAAAGTTGACATGTCAAATGAAATAGATACATAGGGAATCGAATCTCCTAAAGTTTCAAGAGCAGATGCTCACATTGATTTAGGAGGGAATTCTTGAAATCTCAAAATTATTCAATAAAAACAAAAAAAGGAGGAAACAAAGTTGACCTGGATTAAGCAATGATGAATCAGAGTTCCGATTTGTAAACCCTATTTCGTTTGAAATAGAAAGACATCGAATCTGAGATGAAGGCGGAGCAACTCCTCGAAGGTCACACATGGTCGTGTGCTTCTGACCTTGTCGTCCGGGTTGGGGAAATAAGCCATAATCGATTGCAGTGGGGTTGGGCATTAGTCGACGATGGGAGAAGTATTGTAACATCCCAAATTCAGGAATATAAGCTCGGAGTGCTATGTGTAAATAAAGGAGTAGACTCGACGAGTAGGTATCTTAACTCGATGAGTCGGAGCGGGTTTTGGCCACGTGTTAAGTGACCAACTCGCCGAGTCGGCGGCGGGACTCGACGAGTCGGTGCTGGGAAGAGAAAACCCTAATTTTAGGGTTTGCACCCTATTTAAAGGACCATATGTCCTCCCTTCAGCCTCCTTATTGCCCTTGAGAGTCAGTAAACCCTAAAATCGTGTGAGCTTCCATTGTTAAAGAGATTTGAGCTTTGGAGGAGGAATATTGAGAATGGAGATTGAAGATCAAGAGGCTAGCATCAAGGGATTGGTGTAGATCCAGAATCTACTTCAGCTTGGACACATTTTTGGAGGTAACAAGCTGTTACCTTGACTCTATTGCATTTATATCTATTCAAGAATGAGATTTGGGGCCATTTTGGCATGTTAAGGATCTAATTTGGGTTAGGGGTCTAGATCTGAGGTTGCTACTTCAGATCTAGACTTGTCTTGGTCCAGAGACTCACAAAGTATCAGCCCTTGGTTTGTTGGTGAAGCATCCTTGTCTTAAACCTTAGCCCTAGATTGATTTGGGCCTATAGCTTTTTGTTTCCACGTAAAGTTTGCAATTTTACGTGAGAGTCATGCCCTAGAAGAGTGGATCTACAGTTTGGAGCCCCTGCATGGCTCGAAAAGCCTTTGTATGAATAAAGGACTGAAGAGACCCGACGAGTCACTTGCGTGGACTCGGCGAGTCATATGAAGATAGGCATGAACTCGACGAGTTGGAGGAACAACTTGGCGAGTCTGTTGAAGATTGTCGTGGACTCGGCAAGTCTGTTCTTGGACTCAGCGAGTCAGAACGCAAAACCCCAACCTCTTCTGGTTAAGACTCAAATCAGTGAGTTGAGTGGTGACTCATTGAGTTGGACATGATAGGACTCAGAGATTGTTGAACTCGACGAGTCATGGGGTGACTCGGCGAGTCGAGTCGTGATATGGGAGTTTTCTGAGTTTAGGAACTCAGCGAGTCAGTGGGTTGACTCGGCGAGTAGGTTCAATCAGGAAGGTTGACTTTGACCAGTTTGACCTTCAAGGGTGTTATGGTTATTTGATAGGTGCACATGTTTGCTAGTATGTGGGCATTCCAACCCGATGGTTGTGGGCCAGGAGTATTCCATCCCGGTAAGATGATTGGACTCATAGTAGGTGGGCATTCCAACCTGATGGTTGAGGGCCAGGAGTATTCCATCCCGACAGGATGATTGGACTCATAGTAGGTGGGCATTCCAACCTGATGGTTGAGGGCCTGGGGTATTCCATCCCGAAGGATGATTGGACCCATAGTAGTTATTGTATGTATAGGTGTGTGGGCATTCCAACCCGATGGTTGTGGGCCGAGAGTATTCCATCCTGAGGATGATTGGACTAGTAGTATGTTGCCATTCCAACCCGACGGTTGAGGGCCTGGGGTATTCCAACCTGACGGTTGATTGGACCCATAGTATGTTGTTCATTGTTGTATTTGTATGGTTATGTATGTACGGGTATTTTGGGGGGGGGGGACTCACTAAGCTTTTGAGCTTACGGTTTCAGTTTATTGTTTCAGGTACATCAGGTGATCGTGGCAAGGCAAAGGCGTGATCGTACCGCTCCTCATATTTCATGATTTTGTGATTTGGTTCTGGGGATACTCTGATGTTTAAACTATTTTGAAAACAAGTTGTAATAACTTAATGGTTTTTGAACGAGTTAAAATATTTTAAATTGGCTTAAATTTTATGGGTGTTACAAGTTGGTATCAGAGCCTTGGTTTGAGTGAATTGGAGGAACATTCGTGTGAATCCAGTCTCAAATCAAGGAAAGATTTTCAAAATTGTTTTTAAATGGTTGTCAAAATAAGTAAGGGAGGATGCAGGGTGTACGATCAGCCGGAGCCAGTAAGTAGACCCCAAAATACCATACAATTATTTGATTATGTGATATGTTAGAACAACATGCTAGTACTAGGCTAGGGATCTTCAGGAATTGCATGATAGAATTGCCTGATTACATGATGCCTGCTAGCCTAGGGTTTCCTTTATGTGAGATTGACATCATTATTGTAGTTGCTTAGTGTATGCATCACGGTTATACATAATTAAGATCTTATAGCCTGAGAATGTTTGATTTGGCCTTATGTTCTGTTCTTGTTTGATTGGGAGCTTAGGGTAGGATTGGATATTCGAAAGTCTATAGGGTCCAGCGTCATGTATGGCTAGCATACACTAGTGTTGCAGGGTTGGTGGAAGTTTCATGGATTGGTGGGTTGTGAGAGGCCGGGAGGCCAGTTATGAGATATTTAGCATTCCTCTAGGAGTGAGGATTGAGCATTCGTTATGTTATGTATATTATTAGGGTGTTAGTGGTGATACTTGAGACAAATATGGGTAGGTGTGGAATGTAGTATGGGCCCATACTACTGAAAGCACAGGACCCATACGCGTAGCAAGGAAGTCACAACCCCTAGGGTTTAGAAGGGAGTTGGTCCCCGGTTATCTAGGCGGATTGTCTGATATCTTCCTCTTCTATTTTCAGTATGGTGGTTACAAGGCGTGTCGTGATCAGATCCGGATCGGGATCGGGACAGGGTGAGCAGGAGGCCCCAGTGGCACCTGGGATTATCGGCCAGGGGGAGCCAGTGTTGACAGATGATCGGGTCAGGGAGATCATCCGCGAGGAGGTGGTCGAGATTGTCCGGGGTCAGATCCCGGAGTTGTTTGGGAGTATTAAGTCCGCTATGAGGGAGTACTTCGATGATCGTTATGCAGCTCTTACTGAGATGGCTACCGCGGCAGCTACAACGGCTGTAGCAGCGGCAGGGGGAGGAGCCGGTCGGGGCTTCCAATACCGGGACTTCGATAATACGAAGCCCCTACCTTCGACGGGGTTCAGGATCTGATCGTTGCTATGAGATGGTTGTCGGATGTGGAGGGATGTTTCTTCACGTGTTCGTGCCCTGCTGAGCAAAGGGTGAGGTGTGCTCTGAACCTTTTGAGGCTCGGGGCGAAGGATTGGTGGAGGTTGACTACGGGATCATACTCTGACGCGCAGCGAGCTGCAGTGACTTGGGATCAGTTTCGGGATATGTTTAGTACTCGTTATGTTCCGCGGGTAGAGCGGGAAAGATTGGCTCAGGAGTTTTTGGAGCTTAGACAGGATTCAGAGTTGGTGACGGAGATCACCAGGATGTTTACGAAGAGGGCGATGTTCTGCCCTGAGTTTGCTTCGGAGCAGGCTCAGATGACCCGGTATCTGAGCATGCTTAAGAGGGACATCAGACAGTTTGTGTCCATGCAGAGATGTGATACTTTGTTGGAGTTGCAGGAGGCCGCCATGCGGCGCGAGTTAGAGATTGAGCTCTAGCTGAAGGAGCAGAGGCAGGGCCCGGTGCAGTCGCAGCCTGTGCCGAAACGGATGAGGGCTGCTGATTATCGTCAGGAGAGTCAGAGGAGTCGCACTTGTGGGAAGTGCGGTAAGGTACATGATGGAGTTTGTCGATCTTCTTCTGGATGCCACAAGTGTGGCAAGGAGGGCCACATAGCCAGGGATTGCAGGCAGCAGGCTCCAGCTGCCGGAGTCCGACTTTGTTATCATTGTGATCAGGTGGGCCATATGAAGGCCCAGTGTCCTCTCTTGGCTGCCAGGCCAGTGCAGGTCCCAGCACCAGCCACTTTGAGACTTACTGACGGGGGTCAGGGTCGAGTAGAGCCTCCGAAGGCTCCAGGGCGTGCTTATCAGCTTGTGGTCGAGGAGATCGGGACAGCGCCAGAGGTGACAGCTGGTACGTCTTTTCTTCTATATCTTGTTCATGTTATTTTGAGTTGTTTGTTTCCTGCATAAGTCATTAGAGCATAGTAGATGATAGTGAGAAGTTATTATTGAGAAATTATAGAGGGATAGTATCTGGTGATGCATTCAAGAGAGAGGAAGGACATGATCCAGAGATTCGGAATCATCAGCGGGAACTCGGATCCCTTGAAGTTCGTTGTCTCGGATTGGGACGATTGAGTCGCGTACCAGCTTCGCCGCCGGTAGACAGTAGTTAGTGCTCTAAGTGGGGGGAGAATTGGAAATTCTCGGATGGGGCGTGGTTTGGAAGGAAGTCGCCTGACGCAGTTTGGATGTCAGTTACGGGAAGTGGTGCGTTGAGGCATTCCAGTTATGGTAAGAACCCTGTATGTATGGTGGATCTTTGAGTGAGCAGTGAGGATACTGCTATGCTATAACAATCAGTGGGGTTGTTCTCAAGTGTCAAAAATGTTGAGGGGCATGCAGAAGACTTTTTATGGATTGTAGGTTATGCAATCAGTTTCTGAGTATATATACGTGTTATGGGATAGCGACGTGCTCCACAAGTGGACGATGTAGAGTGAGGTTCCGACATTTCGGCACCGACTGATGATGCGAAGTCATGGTTCAGGTCTCCTTGGAAGAGGAGAAGGTGAGTAGCTCCAGATTGGAGATTTGGATAGAGGAGCTAGAGATAGCGGAGTTGATAGACTCGGGAGCAGTCTAGACCGGCGCTGAGAACCGTGTGAGGATATTCCAGTCGTAGGTCATGGACCTAGAGATCGCGATAGTAATGTTCCCGGTCAGGGTACGTTTGGAGTAGACATGATGTCGAGTTTTGGGCGAGTTACACTCGGTTGTGTCGAATCATAGTAGATTGAGGGAGCTGCAAGGTTGGATCCTTAGGCTTCAAGTATGGCTGTAGGCATGGGTTATGTGAGTAGTGGTATTCCAATCTAGGGTATTCCATCATGAGGATGACCGAACCCTATGATTGATTGGACCTAGAGTGTTTGGTATTCCAACCCGAGGGTTGATTGGGCCAAACATGCGTGAGAATGCGAGGGTATACCATCCTTGGGATGACTAGACCCGTTATAGGCGTACCTGGTATTCCAGCCCGAAGCTGATTGAGCTAGGTACGAATGGTTATGTGATATAGCTGGTTGATTCATGGGAGTTGCTAGAAGCTGAAGGATGCAGTATCCAGTCATTGTAAAAAGGGAATAGATTCGGGATGGGAACATGATTCGTTCCCTATTGCAGGTTATCCGGGTTATCACCAATTTTGGGCGGATGAAAGGTGGATTAGTGTTATAGCAGAGCTCAGTGGATTATTGTGGTGTCTAACTTTTGCAAGTCTCAAAGGTGTGTTCATGTCAGGAAGGTGGCAGTATCATCGGGTGATACTGGATTGATGTGTTCTGACATTAAGTAGAAAAGGCCGGTGGTCGGCCAGGAGTATTGGCAAGGATACCACACGAGAAGAATTTATTTTAAAAGGGGTACAGTGGTAGGGTCTGGAAGGACCTGAGTTGATTGGGAAATCGGAGACTGCAGTGCAAGAGGTATATTCATAATCATATACTGCAGTAAGCTTCGAGGACGAAGCCTAATTTAAGTGGGGGAGAGTTGTAACATCCCAAATTCAGGAATATAAGCTCGGGGTGCTATGTGTAAATAAAGGAGTAGACTCGACGAGTAGGTATCTTAACTCGTCGAGTCGGAGCGGGTTTTGGCCACGTGTTAAGTGACCAACTCGCCGAGTCGGCAGCGGGACTCGACGAGTCGGTGCTGGGAAGAGAAAACCCTGATTTTAGGGTTTGCACCCTATTTAAAGGACCATATGTCCTCCCTTCAGCCTCCTTATTTCCCTTGAGAGTCAGTAAACCATAAAATCGTGTGAGCTTCCATTGTTAAAGAGATTTGAGCTTTGGAGGAGGAATATTGAGAAGGGAGCTTGAAGATCAAGAGGCTGGCATCAAGGGATTGGTGTAGATCCAGAATCTACTTCAGCTTGGACACATTTTTGGAGGTAACAAGCTGTTACCTTGACTCTATTGCATTTATATCTATTCAAGAATGAGATTTAGGGCCATTTTGGCATGTTAAGGATCTAATTCGGGTTAGGGGTCTAGATCTGAGGTTGCTACTTCAGATCTAGACTTGTCTTGGTCCAGAGACTCACAAAGTATCAGCCCTTGGTTTGTTGGTGAAGCATCCTTGTCTTAAACCTTAGCCCTAGATTGATTTGGGCCTATAGCTTTTTGTTTCCACGCAAAGTTTGCAACTTTACGTGAAAGTCATGCCCTAGAAGAGTGGATCTACAGTTTGGAGCCCCTGCATGGCTCGAAAAGCCTCTGTATGAATAAAGGACTGAAGAGACCCGACGAGTCACTTGGGTGGACTCGGCGAGTCATATGAAGATAGGCATGAACTCGACGAGTTGGAGGAACAACTCGACGAGTCTGTTGAAGATTGTCGTGGACTCGGCGAGTCTGTTCTTGGACTCGGCGAGTTAGAACGCAAAACCCCAACCTCTTCTGGTTAAGACTCAGATCAGTGAGTTGAGTGGTGACTCAGTGAGTTGGACATGATAGGACTCAGAAATTGTTGAACTCGACGAGTCATGGGGTGAATCGGCGAGTCGAGTCGTGATATGGGAGTTTTCTGAGTTTAGGAACTCGGCGAGTCAGTGGGTTGACTCGGCGAGTAGGGTCAATCAGGAAGGTTGACTTTGACCAGTTTGACCTTCAAGGGTATTATGGTAATTTGGATATTCATGTCAATGGATCATTGATGGCTATAGGTGTTGGAGTTTGGGGCAGTGCTTCGGGATTGTGCTTTCGTGGTTCGGTTCGGCAGTTGCTAGGTGAGTTATCCTCACTATACCCAAGGGTCTAAGGCACCAAGGCCGGCCCTTTGATTTGTTAGTTGAGATAGTTACTTTTGTGATATGTTAGTTGGTATCCTGGTAGATATGATGGCTATAAGATGGTATGCTCTGTTAGATCAGTATCCTGGTAGATAGGATGGCTATATGATGGTATGCTCTGTTAGATCGGTATTCTGGTAGATTCGATGTGGCTATGCTTAGTGACCTGTAGTTGGTCTGATTGTCTGTATGCTGGTAGGAGATTACCTGTTATATGTGCACGTGTTGAGCAGTAGTAGAGGGTATTCCATCCCGGTAGGATGATAGGGCCCTAGTATGTTGTCTTGTAGACTGTTATATGGTTATTTGATAGGTGCACATGTTTGCTAGTATGTGGGCATTCCAACCCGATGGTTGTGGGCCAGGAGTATTCCATCCCGGTAGGATGACTGGACTCATAGTAGGTGGGCATTCCAACCTGATGGTTGAGGGCCAGGAGTATTCTATCCCGGTAGGATGATTGGACTCATAGTAGGTGGGCATTCCAACCTGATGGTTGAGGGCCTGGGGTATTCCATCCCGAAGGATGATTGGACCCATAGTAGTTATTGTATGTATAGGTGTGTGGGCATTCCAACCCGATGGTTGTGGGCCGAGAGTATTCCATCCCGAGGATGATTGGACTAGTAGTATGTTGGCATTCCAACCCGGCGGTTGAGGGCCTGGGGTATTCCAACCTGACGGTTGATTGGACCCATAGTATGTTGTTCATTGCTGTATTTGTATGGTTATATGTGTACGAGTATTTTGGGGGGGACTCACTAAGATTTCGAGCTTACGGTTTCAGTTTATTGTTTCAGGTACATCAGGTGATCGTGGCAAGGCAAATGCGTGATCGTACCGCTCCTCATATTTCATGATTTTGTGATTTGGTTCTGGGGATACTCTGATGTTTAAACTATTTTGAAAACAAGTTGTAATAACTTAATGGTTTTTGAACGAGTTAAAATATTTTAAATTGGCTTAAATTTTATGGGTGTTACAAGTATGGTGGACTAGGTTTAGAAGAGGAGGATGACGAATAAAGGGATCTCTCGGTGATTTTGTAGTGTATATTAACAGAATTTCCATATTTAAAGGTTATTAATGATTTTAATTATTTACCATATTTATCATAAATAAGATTACTATTATACCCTTTTATGATTTTTTATTGAATTTATTTTTTCTTAATTCTGATTGGTTGTTAGAAGCACACAATACTTGTTGGAAACATTTGAACCTAACTCTCTCTCTCTCTCTCTCTCTCTATATATATATATATATATATATATATATATATATATATATATATTAAATAATATATCAAAACTAATGGTTTTTAATTCCTTATAAAACGAGTATAATATTTGTATAAAATATATTTAAAAAAATGAAAGGTAATGAAAAAATGTGATAATTTCCTGCTTTTTGGTGAGTGAAAAGTAAGTGAGGTAAAAACAGACGTGACACTAAAAATGTGAGAGGTTAAAGATTCCCTCCGTCTAAGTGAAGTTGAATCAATCTTAAGCTGGTACACATCCCGCCAAGCCAATGTTTCCATTTCTTCCACTGATGATGCATTTGTAAGTGCAATATTCAATCGGATATAGATTCAAAATATTTGATGGAAACTCGGATCATTGTGGAGTCTCCAATTCCTGATTCTGTATTTTAGTACGAGAACATTGGAATCAAATTGGACCAGATGTTGTTTGAGCTATTACCAACAGGAACTTCAACGCAAGACCTTCAAACAACTTGTATATGATGGAGAAATTAATGACATATGGATGGAGGGCACGACTTGTATATGATTAAATTCTCTCTCTCTCTCTCCCTCTCTCTCTCTCTCTCTCTCTCTCTCTCTCTCTTTCATAGTGTACCATTGTCGCAAATACGTGGGTTCGATTTTGATTGTCATCTTAAAACTCAGATTCTAAGAACATCTGATTCAATATGTTTAATGCGACAACTTTATGGTAGATGTCCCATAACAACCGTCTCTTTCCATATAGGGCAACACTTCGTTGTAAGCTCATGTTGGTTGTGATAGTGTTTTGAGAATCGGGAGATCAAGATTAATTCAAAAACTTTGATTTCTTAAATATAATAAATTAAACTTAAAATGAGTTAGTGGTATAATTGTCCACGTATTAATTTTGCTGAATAAAAATAACAAGTTAAAAAACCAATTCCTATAGTAAAGTACAAAAATAAAAAAGAAATTATCACAAAATAAAAAAAGAAAATATTACAAAATAACATTTTTCTTCTTCTTTTTCCTCTTAATTTAGTAATATTCCTTTGACATTTAATGGTATTTAAATGATTGATTATTTGATTTCAGTTAGAAAAGAAATGTAGGGGGAGTTAATTTGATTGGAGTAACTAGGAAATGTTGAGATGGACACGTGACAGCCAGTCGGTTTTTTATTTTTTTATTTTTTTTTTCTTTTCAGTTTTGCTGCTTCCTTCATGGTCAACTCCAACCAGAATCAACTTTGTTAAATGTTAATGGCAGCTCCACCATGTTCATGAACCATGAACCCATCCTCCCTATTTATACCCTTTCCACCGCCTTACAATTTCCTCACACTCCTCATCCTCACTCACATCCATCTCTCTCTCTCTCTCTCTCCCACAAAAACAACTTCAACCATGCCTTGTGAGTCACCAATGGCAGTTTCTCACTCACTCATTCAAATCATCTCCAAATCAACTGTATTTCCGGCAACACAATCCACCCTTCCTGACCTCAAGCTCTCTGCTTCCGATCTTCCCATGCTTTCTTGCCACTATATCCAGAAGGGCAACCTCTTCCTCCGCCCTCCAATCGTCATCTCCGATCTTCTCTTCCTTCTTCGAGAAGGTCTCTCCAGAGTTCTTACTCATTTCCCACCTCTCGCTGGCCGTCTAATCACTGACGCCAATGGCTACGTCTATATCACCTGTAACGACGCCGGTGTTCAATTCCTTCACGCCAATGCTACTCATATCTCTGTTACTGATATCGTTTCCCCTCTTCATGTTCCCGATTCCGTCAAAGGCTTTTTCGCCTTTGACAGAATGGTTAGCCACGATGGCCATTTTAATCCTCTTTTGGCTGTTCAGGTCACGGAGCTTCACGACGGTGTTTTTATTGGGTTTTCCGTTAATCACGCGGTTGTCGATGGAACTTCCTTGTGGAATTTTATTAATACTTTTGCAGAGGTTTGTAGAGGAGTGAAATTGATCACAAAACAACCTTGTTTTACCCGTGAATCGGTGTTGATTTCTCCGGCGGTTTTAAAAGTCCCCGCCGATGGATTAAAAGTCACGTTTGATGAGTTTGCACCACTCTGTGAAAGGGTTTTTAGTTTTACCAGAGAATCGATTTTGAAACTAAAAGACAGAACAAACAATCGGAAAAAAATAAATTCTTATGGAGAAATTAACGCTGCTGAAGTAATGGGGAAACAGAGTAATGATCCAATTAAGCTTTCCGACGACAAGGTGACGGCGTTAATCGGTAATTGGATTCGAAACGCCGTCGTCACAAAAGCAGAACCGGTACCGGAGATTTCTTCTTTTCAGTCTTTATGTGCGTTGTTATGGCGGGGAGTGACACGTGCAAGAAAATTCCCAGATTCTAAAACGACGACGTTCAGGATGGCGGTGAACTGCCGTCACCGGCTGGAACCGAAGCTTGAAACTCTTTACTTCGGAAACGCAATTCAGAGCATTCCGACGTACGCTTCCGCCGGTGATGTCCTGTCGCATGATCTCCGGTGGTGCGCCGAGCAACTGAACAAAAACGTGTTATCCCATGACGACACGATGGTCCGTCGTTCTGTATACAATTGGGAGCAGGACCCACGGTGTTTTCCGTTGGGGAACTTCGACGGAGCCATGCTGACGATGGGCAGTTCGCCAAGATTTCCGATGTTTGATAATGATTTCGGGTGGGGGAAACCGGTTGCGGTGAGGAGCGGGAGAGCGAACAAGTTTGATGGTAAGATATCTGCGTTTCCCGGGAGGGAAGGTGGTGGTAGTGTGGATTTGGAGGTGGTGCTTTCGCCGGAAACAATGGCGGAACTCGAATTGGACCCAGAGTTCATGCAGTACGTTTCGGTACAGTGTTGTTGATGTTAATGTTTAATTTGTCTGTTTGTGAAATACTATGTTGTTTGGTGGACTAATTAGTTTATCTGTAAAATGATGTTATCTCAACTGCTTGTAATCTAATTCCTAATTTAAGATAATCTCTTTGTCTTCTTCAATCATTTCTATTATTGTAATCATCTATCTCTCGTTTTAAAATACTACACAAAAGTACAAATTCAATTTTGGATTGTTAAAATAAAATAAAATATTCATTTATTTATTAATAAATATATTATATTAATTAATTAATTTAACTAATATACTTGACTATGATGTAATAGTTATCTAATTCTAAACGTTTTTATCCGATTAGTGGTTAAAACAATTAATCAAGTGAAACAAATATGTTATGGACAGATTATAGTTTTTTAAGTTCACATTTAACATATTTATTTTATAACATTTTCACAAAATTTGTTAAAGTTCAAGATAGCCCAACAAATAATATATTTGGGCTTATATGGATTAAATTTTGTGTATGGGGTCCAATTAGCTTAAAGATCTTCCATGTTTTGAGTCCAATCCTGACGACTGGCATTGAGATTCACAATAAAGTCAATTGCGTTCGGAATGAGCTTCTTTTCTCTCTGTCTATTTTGGTTCATCTCCACTCTCCCACATTGAAATTCAACCTTAAATATAAATTCCTAAAAATTCATTTGTTAGTTTGTCAAGTTCTATCGATAGAACTATGAAATCACGTTCTTGTTCAAGGTGATGAACTGTTTGACATTCTTTTGAGGTAAACCTCTTTTTACCCCAATTTCGAATTTTGTAGATAGCATTTCCGATTTATAATTGCTTGTGGGAGCACGACTACGTCTGGTGGATGTGGGTTTTCTTTGATTATGTCAAAGATCACAAATTTGAATTTGGGTATGTCACCATGAGTGGTAGCTTAATTGCGTACAACGTGTTCGGCGAAATTCCTCAATGAAGTGTTCTTTCTAACGAGTAACGATCTGAGGTTTTGAAAATGAAACGAGGTCGATCTTCCAAGAGCCCAATCGCGTTTATTGTTGTATTCGTTTCAGTTTCTTGCTTTTTGGTGTTGATTCTTTCGGTTCTTAGACTTCCAGACATATCATTCAGCAATGGTGCCAGAACTACAATCACGCTCAAGAAATTGAGCCAAATTCCAGAGAACAGTGAGAGGATAGGAACGTTTGCTACCATGATGATCGAAATGCTGCCTCAAGATCTTCCATTTACGATCTTTGTTCCTTCAAAAGTAGCTTTTGAGCGTGATTTGCGATTAGGGGTAAATGATAGTTTGGTGGGGGAGAAAGCAAATGATACATTTGCAATACTTACCCGTGTATTGAGCTTCACAGTTGTCCCATGGAAAATTCTTTCAGAGTCTGTGCCATACAGTAGAGAGATAACCTGCGATTCTTTATCTGGATTAAAGCTTTATGTATCAAAAGATCCTGATGAAACGCTTATAGTTAACAGGATTCGATCAAAACAGGTAGATTTGAAGAAGAACGAGATAATTATTCATGTCATGGATGGGGTGATTATGGAGGCTGACTTTGAACAATCTGTTCGGCCTGATGATGATGATGATCAAGATTGAGAGACTTTGAATTACTCTTTAGAATGCAGTCTTTTTTGGTTTACATGTAATGTTTATGATGTATAGTCTGATAGTTTATGGTTTTAGGCAAAGATCAACTGTAGAAAGTACCATAAACTGGTTGGCATTGCTGTTCTATTTACACAAAGTTTACAACAAAGTCTACAACAACGGCTTCATTGTAGGATTGATGGTGTGCACGATGAGATGTTCAACTCGTTTTGTGAACTAATGAATTGAGTTTTTTAACCATTCTGCTTGTTAAATAACTATTAAAATAGTCTGAAATTTCAAACCTTCAATTGAAGGTGTTATACCTTATGTTGAAGAATCACCTCACTTATATAAAGCCTGAGAGCGTCAAACACAACATTAGCTTATTAACAAACTATCTCAAATAGCTTATTAAAAGGTATTTTTATGGTCTCACCAAATACTAAATTGCAAAAAGCTCAAAAAATCAAAAAATAAGGTTTGAATTTTATTTGAAATGTTACGAACCGAATGATTCATAGATTTCAACATTTTAATTTGGAAATGATATTATACATTCAATATTACAGTCCAAATATCAGAATTCTTTTTATTGTTTTCTTTGTATTATATCCAAAATCAATGCGTTTTTTGAAACTTTTCCAAACATTAGTGTCTTTTGTGCGACTTTGTCGCAGGCTAACCTAAATTAGTGACAGTGTCCGTAACAACTCCCACCACGTGAGGGAAATAAAAAATTAAGGTTGCATTCCAATAAAAATGTTAGGCCTACTTCAATACATATCGATTGAAGGCAAACGGGCAACAAGCTGCGCCGCTAGCCCTTTCTGGATGACAAAACCAATTCTTTTGAAAACAACATTTGTGGATCTAGGAGATATGACATTAGAATGCATGACCCGCTGGACTCTATTGAGGAGCTCCACCGCCTCTGGTGCGAGAAAACCAAATGTATCGAATGCAAAAGGTACAAACACATGTTGATTTTCTATACATGCATTCTCGTGCTTAACCATTTTGCACGCAGCGGCTTTCAAAGCGGCATGCCCCGCTGTGAAACTCCCGCTCCCCAAACCAACGAGAGGAGAGACCCCAGTAAGATCCACGCACGCATGCTTCCCTCCTATCCATCCAAAGACCAAAATGCCAGCCGGTCTAAGTGTAGACCTTCCATCCTGCGGGTCCGTCAAAAAGTTCACTGGCGCTTCTTTCTTCACAGAAATACCAGCACGCCGACAAGCATCAAAGAGAACATCCCGAACCACATCATGTTTGTACTTGAAACCATGAAGCTCTCTACAATGAACCGCGTGTTCCCCAAAGGTATCCAAACATGCCTTGCGGCAAACTTGACATATCTCGTCAATTGGGAATAGAGGAATCATGAGACGGTAACGAATGATAGTTCGGTACTCCACAGGAGACATATGCTGGCCAAGACCATCAATAGGGATAGTTAGCAGAAAATCCTGAGCATGAGGTGCCCGCAGACACTCAAAGACTGCTTTCTGTCTGACAGTCATGTCGAAGTCGACTTCCATATCTTGGACGATTTTGCTAAAAATGGCACACGCCAAAGTTTTTTGGGATTTAGGGGGGTGATGTCCTTATTAGTGAAACCGCTACAGTCAAATCCCGGAATCGTATCGCGAAGACGAGTCATAACACATAGGTAATCCGAGTCCATACCACATACGCCACTGTCACGTAAGATGTGATCTTGTAATGCCCAAGATTGGGCCCTCGAGGCTACAAATGCGTAGGAGGAAACTTCGTATGCCGAGTACAAACCCAAACCGCCGAAACGAATAGGTAAGGAAGTCAGGCGCCACTGAATATCTCCAAAGAAGGGGCCTCCACATACCACCATATCCTCGATAGACCTGCGCAATCCTTTGTCAAAGAACAAAGCTGCCGCTTCTATGTGTACTGGCTGGCATGTCCTTAAACCAAAGAAAAGTTTTGCAATGCCCATACAGGATCGAAGCAAAAGGAGCTCACTCTGCGGGTCACATAGTTGTGGAAGAAGGCCCATCAAATCAACAACATTGACCGCTCTCTTCATTGTCAGCCCGCTAATAAACCCTGCATCTCTGCTAACAGCCCCCCCCCCCCCCCCCCCCAAAGAAGGTCTCCCTATATCCGTTGGGAATAAATCGACACGAAGCTTCCTACCATCGCAGGAGGGCCAAAAAATCTCCGTTTTCTTGATGTTCAACTCAAGACCCAAGCCTGGACCATGCAACCGAATAATGTTTAACACTCTAGCCACCTCCTCTGAATCCCCAATGACAGTCCTATCATCTAGATACCAAACATGGAGAAGGAGCTTACAATTGTCTCTAATCTTGTGCACAAGCGGGTGCAAAACGAGGGCAAAAAGAAGAGGGCCTAAGGGGTCACCTTGCTGCACTCCAGTGGTAGACCATATATGTTGGTCTCCGATATAAAGTCTCGCTGCTTGCCTGTATAAGAAATTCACCCACAAAGAAATGGAAGGGCACATCTTCTTAACCTCGTGGAGCAATGCTGATCGATCCACCAAGTTAAAGGCATTCGAGAAATCAACAGTCAACATTACAAGAGACCCATCAGCATGGTTTAAATAAAGCCTACTGCAATCGAACGGATCCCGTTGTCAGGTTTAAATAGAGGCGTGAGAGGAGCGGACGCAACTAACTCTGAGTAGGTTAGCTCTTTTGAATACATATCCTACTGGATGATTCATTTTTCTAAAAAACCCAAACTTATCCTCAAAAGTCAAACCTAAACTATGATTGTCCCTTGCATCGTGACCCTAACCCTACAACAATGCCAACTCCATATAGACCACCGTGCAAATTTCACACATATACCCACAGGGCCCAAGGCCTAATCTCATAAGGGACCCAAAGTTTTATCCGTTTATTACTATTGGAAAGAAATAAAATTGTTTGATAATGGAGAATATAAAGTACATGAAAGAAGTCGTTATATAGTGGCTCTATATTTTTCAAAATATTAAATTTAATGATAAAATCGATAAATGACAAAACATAAATCTATTCATTTGTGAAGAAAAATTAGAAGTAAAGATTATCAGTATCTTTTTTCTTATTCTTTCCACTGCATTCTATTAAGAACCAGGAGAGCACTATTACTATTTTTATTTATATTTTTTATCATTTGCTTCGGCTTATTTTTACTTCTATCCCTGTAAAAGACAGGGAACACAGGGCAAAGAAAGAAAATTGATTTGAAAAAATCAAAAGCCGGAGAAAGGAGGGAAACGTAGTCACCACTATTATCTACTCGATTCGGAATCCTAATCTTCGTCCCTTCTCAGATTCAATCAGGTATTGATTATCTAGGGCTTCACTGTTTACAACCCTGGAAACCACGAAACCATTTGTTGTTAATGTCTTTAATCTTAACGCATGATTCCTTTCCTGAATACAAAGTAAAATGACGTGTCTGTGCTACTAAATTTTGGGCCCCTTGTGTCAATGTGTTTCAGCGTATGGGTTGAGAACTTGAGCCATTGTCATGGGGCAGTTGTACATATTTGTTGTTAATATGTTTAATGAAGATTTCAATCTGTAATCTTGTTTAGTTGTTCTTCCAATCTTGTCAGTGGATGTTTGTAGTTTATAAATATATTTTTATCCCAAACAAAGTTAGTCAATAATTTTAAATATCTAATTTTGCTTGGCTCATTGGTTCTTTTTTTATATATAACGTTGTATTTTTTTATGTTGGTTTCAATTTCAGAATCCAATTCATATGAGTCGAATGGGTGAGCGTGTAAAACGAATAAAAAAATTAGATTAAAATAAGAAACTAAGAATCATCTTTCTTATGATAATTAAATGTAGTGTTGTTTTAGCCTTGAAATTTGAGATCCTAAACATACCATTAATAATGGTAAAAGGGTAATTTTTTGCATTCAGCAACATTATCAAACAACATGTTTTCATTCGGAGACAGATTCATTCAGAGTCTTTGAAAATCATTCAGAGGTTACCAAACAGCCCCAAAGATAGATAGGCGACCTATGGTTGACTTGTAATTGTATTGGTAAAAATGGCTACGGTTGCAATGAGTGGTGGTTCTTTAAAGGCCACCAATACGATCAAAAGAAAGACGCCTTCAGAGTTGAGAGTGAGTATTCACATTTCCATCTATTTAGTTGTTTTTTTTTATTTGACAGCTGTAAAATTCCTTTTTTATTTGCTGAGTGGAGTTTGTATGAGAGAAAACATTCTGAATGGAGTACCATGTGATGTTACCAAACTAAATAGTAAAATATTAAATTAACCCATTCATTAGAAAAGAATAGCTAATTCTTTCAACTTATGTTAACAAAAATGGCAGGATGAACAGTTGAAGCGCAAGAAACTTGTTGAGCTTATGGATGAATCTCCAGCACCAGAGCCTGGTTTCATTTTGTAATTCCCCCACTACCCAAAACCCTCAAATCTTTTTTTTTTATTTTTTTATATAGCTATCTATTAATGTACAAAACTAACATTTTTTTTTTTTTACAGAAATGCTAATGGATTGACATCTGAGACTATGAAAGCTTCAAAGAATCCCAGATACATTGACACCCGTGTGGATGAACTGTTTCCCAGTAGGAAAAACAGTCTAAGGCTTAAAATGCAATCTGTAAAGGAACATGTTAAGGTCTGTATCATAGATAACCTTTTTATAAAATTCCTGTTTGTTCTTACAATATATAATTTCAGGAAAATATCACTACTGATCATACTAATTTCAGCCAATCGGAGTTTTCAGGGTACATTCCATATTTGGCTAATAATTGTACTTCTCGTCTTTATTTATTTTTTTATAATCCACATGTTTGATTTTGTTCTTACAGTCGAAAAGATACAAATGTATCAACTTCAACTACAAGCACCAAAAATTTCAAATCTACACATTCTCACATCACCACTAGAAAATGTAGCAAGATAAGTATGTTTTTTAGTGTTATGGAGCTGTCATCGGTGGGTGCCAAGTCATCGGGTGTTTCACTTGATATGGTATTTTACTTTTTCGCCCTTATGCTCCCACTTTTTATTCCATGATGTACATATATATGTGACAGTCAGTAATACTTTTTTTTTTTTTATAGGATGAAGCCTTCAAAGGGCTTGCAGCTCGTGACCTTCCTATTGTCTCTCCTTCACACACAAAATCCATTGATGGAAATGTAAATTTTTGCTCAGAATTTCATATTTGTGAACACAAAGTTCCACTGGATTTCACATTGAAAACTAGTATGCGTGTAATTGCTTCATCTTCTGTAAATTGGTAAACTCACTTTTCTTTTATTATAAACATTTTATGGTTTGTTGTATTATTAATTGAAAGATTCTTTCTTGTAATCGATTAGGTTTCATAGGTTGATGAGCTGTGGCACGTTCCATGGTCTCGGGCAGTCCAATTCTCAAATTGGATACCAGAAAACAAACTGCCCGACTGCCCAAATTTCCAATATGAAACCTTTATATTCATGGGTGTATCCACAATGCTCTCTACCTCCTTCAGTTATATCAGCTTTGGCTTTACTCTCAAAAGGGGAAGGTATATAATATTCAAAAACTTAATTTCATCCATACCCTTTTATTTTCTTTTTATTTTTTCTTTAAAGCATCAATGTTTTATAAATATGCAAGGTCAAATGGATGTTTTGACCAAACGTCAGTTGGCATGGGAGGCCTCATTTCGAAGCCTTTATGTCATGTTGCGTAACAACATTTGTAATTTATTCTATGGTAGTTTCTCTCTTTTTTTAAAAGGATTTATCTTTTCTATATATTATTTTATAAATTTATTATTCTGATTTTCTTGCAAGTTTACAGTCTGCACTGGACAGTTTGTGGCAATGTTTACTAATCTAAATGGTGCATGCAATGCTTATGTATCCCAATCAACACAAAGCTTGAGGTCACTTCTAAAAGAACAAGTACATCTCATTACTTTCATCAAGGGTGTTTTAGTCTTTTTTTTTCCATCTTCTAACTCCTCTCTTTGTTACTATGTGTTGAAGGAGATCTTTTTCACTATGCCTCTTTTCAATTCTAAAGTGGAGCAAGCGACTACAGAAGAGCTTTTTGAGCTTTCAGAAATTGAAAAGCACAATCTTGGAAAGGTACATGGTATCAAGTATAATCTAGGCAACGTACTTTTATATCTTATAAAATATTAATTTCTAACATTTATGCAGACTAGGCACAAACATTCTCTATTTGATGTGGATAATAGTCCCGAATCATTGCTAATGTTCAGTGACAAGAAAAATGTGCATGGGCTATATGACTTTCTGCTTAACTATAGGTGAGACATTAAATATTTACAAACTTATATTTTTTGGGTTATAATTATTTATATTTGTTTTGTTTATTTTACTTTCAGGTTTATTTTACCATCTTTGAATAGTTTGGATGTTCCTTTACTTTATTCAGCTGTGCCATTTGAAAATGCTGCTGTTTCTGCACCCGAGGTTTGTACATTTTTGTTACATTAAATGTTGTGGAACATGTTTTTTTAAATGTATTTAGGTCGTGATATTTTAGGTTAAATGCAAGGAGGTAAGGAGAATGGATCATATGTCTGATCAAACTATATGTGAAGGATCAGCTTCTGATTCCTATTACAGTATTGAAATAAAGGATGCACATCTTCCTCCATGGATAATTAGCAGTGTATGTGATGCAATTAAGTTGAATGGAGATGATAGTTTTGAAGCAAGGTATGATGAATGATGAGCTTTCTTGTTTCCTGATTTCTCTTTTTAGATTCAGACAGGTAAACTTTATAAAATTGTATTTTCTTTTTTAATTTTATTTGCAGTTTTGTGATTGAGCCAATGTCGATTGGGTTGAATGTTGGTCTTGAAGGTGTGCATGATGAGAGTTGTACATATGGTATTGGGAACACAGTTGTTTCTCATCAATTGAGCCGTCGGTTTTTGAAAGGCTTAAAGTATTCAGACAAATCTTATGTGTTGTCTTTGTTGCCTGTTTGAAGCTATTTTGTCCTGAAAGTGTTGCATTTGAATTTAAATTATGTACTTAATGTATTTTTGGTTATAGATTGTATATCAACTCTTTCTTTGTTGAATTTAGGTTGTGTGCATACTCTCTAAATGGATGTCGATCATCAAACCAAATGCATCCCTAAGACACCACACTTTTAGTTTAAAGCTGAATTGAAAATTGATGAACTTAAACTTCTAACAATAATTTTTTTTAAAAAAATACTACAAACCCCTATAAATCATCTCCTGGAGGGTTCTTTAAGTCAAAATTTTGGACCAATCAATTAACAACAAAGTATGCGAAATGAAAACCATAATCAGTTAATCATTCAACTAAAACGAGAACTTAAAAGCACCCGAGTGCGAGTCCTTTACTGAATCCCAAAATGATGGTTTTGCCAGCTCAGCTTTTCTCTCCTGATCTTTCACCACAACTTCATCAATCATTCCAGGAAACCCCAATTCAATCGCTTTCTTAAACTTATCATATAAATTCACCCGATCTCTAGTTCCAGACACTAGTGTGCTCGCATTTGGCTTCTTCAAAAAATCCAACACATTCAACAAATTCCTCCTACAAACACCACAAAACACACACACAAATCAGATTTTTTTTTCTTCAAAGAAATTCTTTAAGGACCTGCTAACAAAAATAAACAAACCTGCTAACAAAATTCTGTGTAATAGCAATTGAATCTTCAAGATTTATAACCAAATGCCACCATCCATTAGGCACAAAGATCACTTCACCAGCTTTACAAACACATTCCACAGGCTTCTTTTTCCATGTTTTAGTAGACTCATAAAAGTTCATGAACCACTCGGTTATTGACACGGGACACGCCACCTCAGCACCATCTGAGCTCGGGTGGACCCCGGGTGGGACCACATCAGGGGGAAACAAAACCCATTTCTTTGACCCTTTGACCACCGCATTCCAAGCTGAAGTCGAATTAGGATCAATGTGAAAAGACGAACCTGACCCTGCTGGACCGATGATGATCCATCTGTAATCCGGTCTTTCATCACCCAAAACACCAAACAAATCCTCGCTGAAATAGATTGGGATTTCATAATCTTGACCTAATTCAGGAACTTTGTTTGCGAATTTTGGGTCGAAAAGATATAATGGTCTTTCTTCTTGTGCTTGATTTGAATATGTAAAGTAATCTTCCAACTTCATCTGAACAGGGCCAACTGAAAACCGAGTGTCCCCACAAATTTTCACTAAATAATCTTTGTCCCATTTCTTGATTGCAGGCCAATTGTCCAAACACCCTTCTAACAAGACCGGTTTATTTGGTTCTTCAAAATTTGACACGAATTCATCAAGGGAAATCCCTTTTCTTCTAATGATATTGTCTCTGTTTAGCCATTCGTCTTTCATTTCTAGATTGGCACATAACCAGCTTTGAAATAAGTAATCAGAGTAAAAGTCTTTAACTTTAAACCCTAAAGATCCAATCTTTGAAACATCGAAAGATGAGCTATGAGCTGCAACAAAAGTTGATTTCCAAGACCCTTTAAACAGAAACCCATTATTGATTTCACAATTGTCCAATACGAGATTTCTCCAAAGGGGTTCGTGATTACAGAACACGTAAAATGATTTGCTCACAGTTGATAAAATCCCCAAATCGGTACCTCTTAAAAACCCTAGAATATCGAGGACAAGCTCATCGGTTAGGGTTTGGATGTTACCTAAGCCTGTGTTTCTTGAGTTGTGAGGAGATGAGCTGAGGTAAAAGTTTCCCAATGGTTGAACTCCGTAATTCTGTGATGGGGAAGAACCCTTTAAGCTGAAACCGTCTTCTGTAGCGAAATCTTGTTGTCGTTCTTCAGTTAAATGAGGGTTTTGTTTGAGGTTTTTGGGAATACGTTTGTGGGGTTTTCTTCTCTTCCTTTTTCTAATTTGCTTTAACAAGCTTCTGCACCCAACCATTGTAAGGATCAGCGTTTCCGATGGCCGGAATAGTAGCAAAAAGGATGTAGGGTTTAAAAGCGAAATGGTGCGCTTAGAAAGTTTGGGGTTTACAACAATAGAAACCCTAGTTGTGAAGATTATTTTCAATATTTTTGGAAGGTCTAATACTTCTAAACTTTATGTCGGATTTCTGTTTTCTAATTTGTTTTAACTTTATTTTTTATTTTATAAAAATCATAAGTTTTCAACTACATTTTATTTTTTATCTATTAACATGTTACAAACCGGTCAACGTCTACGTGAGGATTTTCGCTGATCTAGCATGTCTATGTGAGATTACTGTTGACGTCGCACGCAGAGTATGAATAGATACTTTGGAAGTTTTTGAACCAAGAAGATTGTGTAACAAAGGCAAACCTTTTAGTCGGTGAACCAAGGCGCGATTATGAAAATCTCTTCGTCAAACATCTATATAGACTAACACTGATTTCTGACATTAAAAAGGTTTGAGCATACTTCATACGGGTTCCAAGGCTTCTCCTTTTGCCACTGAGCCATTATCCATGTTTGATCATTTCCAAGGCTTCTCCCTTTGCCACTGAGCCATTATCCATGTTTGATCATTTATCCCTTCATGTTTTTATCTATATAAAACTTAGAAGTTGTACTATTGCGTATTTAAACGTTAAAATTCATATTTTTATGTATTCTTTGA
Source organism: Lactuca virosa (assembly GCF_052849685.1). Classification (NCBI taxonomy): domain Eukaryota; kingdom Viridiplantae; phylum Streptophyta; class Magnoliopsida; order Asterales; family Asteraceae; genus Lactuca; species Lactuca virosa. The sequence goes on along the minus strand of NC_136427.1, from coordinate 289,013,659 downwards.
ATAAAAAACGTTTTTTATGTACTAATAAGATAAGTATTTTATGTATTCATTAGCATTTCGTAAAAATCGTTTTTCCCTATATAAAAAACTCTTTATGTAAAAATACATTTCATGTAAATTTTGTTTTATGTAAAAAAAATGTTTCATAATATAAATTAGTTGAGGGAAAGACATAAACCAAATAACTCTTTAGCTCAGTGGCCAATGACGTCCCCTAAAAGTGTGAAGTCTTAGGTTCGACTCCTCCTTCTACCCGTTTATGCATGCACCTTTTTCTTTTTAATAGACGCGTTGACGTGACGATTGAATCAATTTGCCCTGTCAGCAGTTTGGTCCATCTGGGTGTGCCAAGTCAGCGAAAACGCATGTAGAAGTTGACCGGTTTGTGATTTGCTGATAGGTAAAAAATAAAACATTTTTAAAAACTTATGGTTTTAATAGAACAAAAAATAAAGTTATGGAAAATTAGAAATCTTACCTTAAAGTTTGTTACTTTTATAGCATTAATCATTTATGGAAAAGTTTTATGTAAAAGGAACAAAGTTTTCATCTAGTTAAAATATTATTTTAAAAAGTTAGAAAATATGTTTGGATGGGTGGGAGTTGGGATTTGGGGTAAGGTTGTGTGTGGGATGTGAGTGTGGGGTGTATGTATATAGGGTTTATATTTTGGAAAAAAAAATGAAAAATATGAAAAACAACAATTATCACATTTTTCAAGTCATATATAATTTAATAAATTAAAAATAATTATTTTCTTAGAAATTTTTTAGAAAAAAAATATTGAACTAAACATGTTTTTTAACTTTATATTTTTCTTAGATGATCTCGTTGGTGGTGAAGGGACTGTGACAAGGTTTCGGGTCCAGTGGGATGATCGTGTTTTTAGGGTTTGTGGGGTATTTAAGGACCTTTTGTCACACCCCCGAACCAGACGACGGAAACGTCCGGGGACGGGTGACTTTATTTTGTAATATCATCACAGTGTATATAAATGAATCAAAGACAACATCATCACCATACATAAAACATATCAACCATCATAGTTTTACATCATTGTATTTGTTTATAACAATACATCTAAAACATCAAGTATGGTGAGAAACAAAAATACAGCAAAAGTCTTCATTCCTTATCGACTAACTTGTTTTAACGAGTTCCTGAGAATACAAGTTACTTTGAAAAATGTCAACACATAAAATGTTGGTGAGTTCATAAGCAAGTTTGTATGAAAAGTCTTGTAGTAGTTTGTAAACACCAGAAAATCCGATATTTTCTGTAAAAATAGTTTGTGAGTTTTGTTTCAATCTTGTATTAAAGCATGTGTGTTCTTGTTTGATAATGTATAAATAGAGTTTCCCAGAAAATCCTATATTTTTTGTATAATGAAAAAGTGTGGTCTTAACCCCAAGACTCGAGTGGTGAAAGTTTAAATGTAAATAGTAACTGTAAAGTTCGTACTTTGTATCATGAGTATAATATGTGTATTCCGTAAATTTATTTGTTTGTTATTCTCTATGTGAGTCGCTATAACCATACTTGATATGACTGATATGTCTGTCGTGACGTTCTTCAGGCGTCGGTTACGGTAAGACATTTGTCACCCTATACTGGCATGTCTAGCTGTAGCGAGCAGCTCAGGTGTGGGGTGTCAACCCCGTATAGATCTATACACAAATTTCGCTCTTCCTCCAGGAGACTCTGGTTATAACTACATGACTTACGGTGTACGCTAGGTAGGTACGAACGAAGGAGTGTCTCACAAGAGCCTTAACTTAAATTTACGCGAATGGTGTATCCCATTATTTAACGTTATAAATAATGTTGCAATTGTGAATTTTGACTACAAACTAATGGTGATAAAAATATAATTGTTTTTATCTAAAGGGTCAAAATATTTGTTGTTATCGTGAATAACTTCTAGTTATTCCAAAGTATCGTGAATAATTCGAGTGTATTAGAATTCTCACTAACGGCCCGATTATTATAGTATTTGTCATAAAAGGCCCAATTTGAATGTCATTATCACACATGGCCCAATAGGAATGTCAATGGGCTTATAAGGCCCAATTAGAGTAAAAATTACCATGTATAGCCCAATAAGTATGTAAACGGGCTTATAAGGCTCCATTTAGCGTAAACATGTCGTAACGAATCCGCTTGTTATCAAATAATCATTTTAGCCCAAATAGTACCAAAAATGTCGTAAAATGGCCACCTTTATGAAAAATGACCATATTGGCCCAACAAAATCGTAATTGACAATAAAGGCCCACTTTTGCCAAAATTTAACATTTTTGGCCCATAAAACCGTGAGTTGTCAAATAAGGCCCATCTTTATGAAAAATGACGTTTTTGGCCTGTAAAACCGTGAGTTGTCAAATAAGGCCCATCTTTATGAAGAATGACATTTTTGGCCCATTTTGTTTGCCTTTATTGTCAAGTGTGGTCCTTTTGTATACTTCCCTATTTTTATAGTAACTTCCAACAAGTTTAATATTTCCAAACATCATAAAAAGTTACTTTAAGTAGATTTCTTACTAATATCACTAAATCTTGGATGATATTTCGAGGTTGTATGTGTTTAACATATTTTCATGGCATATTCACACAACATAACATGAAAAATGTACACATACATGCATAATACTAAGATCAACCACAAAACTAGCTTGTATTCTCCCCCAAAAGATAGTAAGACTCAAAAGCAAGGGGGTATGAAGCTCACCTTGAGTTTTCTTGGTTGTGAAGAGGAAGAATGGAGTGGGTTTCGGCCTTAGCTAGCTTCTTGAGGAAAGCTTTCGAAATCAAGAGAGTTCTAGTGAGTAAACACGGAATGGTGTGATTTAAGGGAAAATTTCTTAGCATAAGATTGAATAAAAACAACTTGAGTGTATAGCAACTTACCAAGTTATGTTCTTTGATGAAGAGTTCTTGGAAACACACATACAAACTCATAAAATTTTGAGAAGGGAAGAGAGAGTTTTTGGTGTTTCTAGAGAGATAGGGAGTTGAGAGAATTTGTTATTGGAAAATGAATGAAGTGAGGGGGGGTGGTGAGGCTTTTCGGCCGAAAATAAGGAGAGTGAGAGAGAGAGACTAGCCTAGATGTATGTTGGATAATAATACCCTCCTAGATGTATGATAGGTAAATGCATGGATATACAATATGCAAAAATGAGGTGTCAACCTTAAGTCAACCCCTCATTTGTTTCTTTTTATTATTATTATTATTATTATTAATCGAGAATAGGAGAGGGGAAAAGGAAAATTAGTTTAGGCTTGGGTTTGGGATGTGTAGCCGAGAACCATAAGCCCAATGGGTTTTTGGCCCATGAGGGCTCACATGCGGGTTTACGGCCTAAAAGGGTAAAGGAAAGGATTTTCGACCCAAATAGGGCCCATTAAGGGTTTTCGGCATTGGAAGGCCCAATAAGAGCTCCAATAGTGATTTGCGGCCCATAAGAGTCTAAGAAGATGTTCACGGCCCAATAAGGCCCACTAAGTGACTTATGGCCCAAATTAGTGTTAAATGATCAATTTCGGCCCATTAGGACCCAAATATAGGTTCTTGGCCCAAAAGGACCAAGTTGAGAGGTTTCCGGTCCATTAGACCCAATAAGGGTGTCCTAGCCCATTAAGAGGTCTAAACCGGGAAATCAGGGTTAAATCTCAAAGTCGAGTGAATATAGCTTAATGGGTTAAGTTTAGAGTTTACACGAGAAGATTTCGACTGGAAACAAGTTTCTGGATGTATAACTGATATAGTATTGAAGTTTGGTTTACACTTAATCATAGTGTTACATAGTTACAAAAGGAACTATCTCGTTCATGAATAGAAAATCCTATCCTTAAGTTCCAGTTGTGACACCTTTAACCTCTAGGGTTCGTCATTCTGCGCCTCTCCAGCCTCCAGAACGTTCTTTGAGAGAACTTTAGCATCCTATGAGTGTTGTGAACTCATTCTTCCTCCTTGAACCACTTTTGGTGTTTATTTTGAGTGTTTTGGTGTTGAAATCAAGAAAGGTTGTGCTTCGAAGTTTGAAGCTTGTGGATCTCTACCATCTTTACTTATATGAACCCTTGTCTCATAAAGTTTCATGTTTTATTTTTACCTTTGGGTCTATGAGTATTTAATGTTTTAGTCTATTATGTGATGTTTTGGTCCCATGAATGGTTTGATCCTTGGATTTTGGACAATTCCAGGAGCTTAGAATCATATTTGACTTTAGACATGATCTTTTGGTGGGTTTAGAGTGCATGAATGTGCTCTCTCTACTCCATACTTGAAGAAAAGAGCATTCTTAAATCTAGTGTTTTATATCTAGTTAGTTTGGAGTGTTTGAATGGATAAAGTTGGAAACTTTATCCAATAAGACATCATTTGGGTCTAGATCTGAAAGTTGGAAGCTTGGACTTAATGGTTTAAGTCGTTTGAAATTGCTGAAACAGTTGGGACGCGACGCGGTTACTTTGGGGTTGCGATGCAGTTTCTAGGTTTTCTGATGGGTGCTTGTTTAAGTGAGAGACACCCGATTGTTTTATCCTTTTATGACCACGACGCGGTCAAGGGGTTTGGCCGTGGCGCGGTGGTCAATGTTGGTTGACCATGAACTTTGACCTTTGACTGTTGACTTTTTTTTACCAATTTGACTTCTGGTCAAGCCTGGGTAGAATTGAGTATTTGACTAAGGACTGGTCTCAGTTTGGAATTAGGTAGCTTTTGTTAGTTATTCTGTTGTTGTTGAGCTTCCATTGTTTAGTTCATGTGAGTTTTTTCACTATACTTTATACTACAGTATGAATCCTCTATATGCTAGGATGTTAGTATGTTGTAGTAAGCTCTTAGGCAGGTAGACTTGTTTAGACAGTTTTCTATTGTTGTTGTTTGTTTGTTTGTCTATTTGTGTGTGTGTGTATGTGTGTGTGTGTGTATATATATATATATATATATATATATATATATATATATTATGACATCCCCATTTTTACGGCTAGAAAAGACCGATTTGTTTATGCTTATTAAATCAGAGTATCCTTTTAAAAAGGTTTTACTTTGTGGAATTTGTCCTAAAAATATGATAATAATATTATCAAGACATTTCCAAGAAATGTATTTTATTTATAAAACTCGGGATGTCATCGTCAATACAAGAAACATAAGCATAAATGAAGACTTACAACATCTTTATACTAATAGTTTATATCTCTTTTAAATCTCTCGGAAGATGGCCATATCATCATATATAATTACCTGAGATACAATAAACTGAGTGGGTCAGGTCGGAAGATGCCCATATAATCATATATATGATTACCCATTCCCGTTACTCTCTTTCTCTCTCCTCTCTCTCTCTCTCTCTCTATATATATATATATATATATATATATATATATATATATATATATATATATATATATATATATATATATATATATATATATATATATATATATATATATATATATCAAGGTTGTAAAAATTGTTCGGCGGTAGCTCGGCGGTCGACTGGCGATAAGCGATTAATCAGACTCGGCGGAGATTAATCGGCGATTAATCGGGGACCCTAAAGTATTAATAAAATTATTTAAAAATTAATATTTCCTAAAAAATTAAGTATTTGGAAATTTTAAATTTTAAAATTTTGAAATTTTAAAAACTTTAGTATAATATTTTAAAATTTGAAAGCTTAAAAATTTAAAATTTTGGTGTAATATATGAAAATTATTTATTTTTTAATTTTTTAAATATTTCCCGCCTATGACCGCCAAGGACCGCCAAGCCCGAGTTTGACCGATTTTGACCAATTTCCGCCAAGCACCCTAATCGTAATCGGTTCGAGGCCGCCAAACGATTAATCGGCCGCCAAGGCCGATTTCTGCAACACTGATATATATATATATATATATATATATATATATATATATATATATATATATATCAGGGGTTCTACCCTAAGGGTTACGCGTTGATAAGGTAACCAAGGAAAAATAGAGTACTCAAATGAATCCACAATCCATACTCTCGGTTTGTGTGATTTCATTAACACCTACAGATTGCAAGTTTGCTAGTGTTCCACTGGACTGTCTAGAATAGTCTGTGGTCGCCATCAATACTCTGCTTGATGACTAATCTCTATTAGGCATGGTCTTCTTGCCCTATCTCTGACATGGTCTCTCACCACTAATCTATCTATGGTATGGTTTCTCAACATTATCCATTTTCTCTTATGGCCTCTCACTGTTACCTCTACTCTTATGGTCCCTAACTGTTATCTCATTTCTTTTATCTTTTTCTACCCGTCCTACCCAATACATTATGAGTACGATAAAATACATATGTGATATTTTAGAAAAATCGTTATCCCATCTAACACAAATATCAGAAACTCAGATAATAAGCACATAAAGCATTTAGGTAAATTAAATAGTTGATATCTATGTGTAAGTTGAACGTAACTATGCACTTACTTGTTAAAGTGGATGACTTAAAAGTTGGACAACACTTCGCTTTAGCACTTGGCTTTTCCTTTGATATGACCTAGGTTCAGTTATCTCTAAGTCTTAGTTTATTACCTCTTATGACTAATTAATAGTATAGATTCCTCAACAATCTCAATGTCTAGTGATCTATAGCTGATAAGGGACAACCATGTAGGATGATATTGGAGGTATGGTCCGTTTGGTATACAAAATATAATGTTTGGAAATCCCACTTTAAACACATCACTAATTCCAACCTAGATATCATCCATGTAAGTAGATAAATCAGTATAACGACATGGAATTACTGATAAATCTTATTTATAAGTTCATAATAACGACTTATGACTATAAATATAAGTTACACTGAAAGAGATGAAGTGTAGCTTAACTTACAAAGATTTTCCTGACAAAAGTTAGAAAATTGCATTGGCAGAGCTTCTACTCGCTAGCTACTACTATTTTAGGGATCGCATGGCTTTGCCGAAGGCTAAAACTAAGGGAAAACGGGCTAAAATTGAAAGCAACTCGAGAGAGAAGATCTTGGGAGGTGTGGGAAGGAAATGAGGCTTGGCCTCCTATTTATAGTCGTTTTTAGGGTGTACGTCGTGCAAAAGGGGTGAATGCCGCACATTTTAAGGCTACGTCTCCCCAACCACTTTTTGCCATGTGTCAGCCTCTCTATGGTCCACGTTTTCACCTGCTAGCGTCGCGCACCCGACACTCACCTGGCGCGCACTGCGCGGGGCGCAAATCGCAAATTTTGTAAATTCCTACGGACTTCGTTTCCGACGTTCTTTATATCTTCGGAAAGCTCTCGACGAGATCTACAACTTTTCTTTAGACTCCATCAGCTAATTCTGACTTTATTTTTTGTCCTTATTTTTATAAGATTAAATGACTTTGCTAAAATCACAGCTCTCTCGTACGGACTCCATTTTTGGCGTTCTTTTTCTCAAAATTCCTATCTTAAAGAGTAGTACGAATGTCCTTTTGGTGACTTTAGCTAAAAGTCAATCATTCTCTTCGTAGCTTTTAACGTAACACATTCCTTGTGCGCAACTAACTTTTATATCTTATAAGAATCATATCTAATTCACACGGAGTCAGATTTCTACGAAATTTATATTTTCGGGATCGGGACGACGTGTACTTTCTATATATATATATATATATATATATATATATATATATATATATATATATATATATGTTTTGGCGCACTTATTTTTACGATTTACAGACGATTCGGTTGGTTTTTCATATTTTTCTTAATACGAAACTTATATTATATCTTAAATGTCTAACCCGATTTTGTGGACGTTACATATCATGGTCAAGTTGAGGGCAATCCGGTTTTGTGCTAAGGCCAAGATACCTAGGGTGAACCAGCTTTATGCTGAAGGCTGGGGTAGACAAACTTTATGTTGAAGGCCAAGGCTAGCCAGTTTTATGCTGAAGGCCAAAAGGGTGGACCAATTTCGTGCTGAAGGCCATTGTATGTATATTGTTGTGTATGGTATTTTGAGGAATTGACTAAGTTTTGTATTTACCTTTGTGGATTAAATGTTTTTTAGGTACTTATCAGAGCGTAGGAAGGCGAAGGTGGACTGTACACACATCAACAAATTTATGATTTGAGATTACACGTTGCTTTTCTTTATAACTCTGATTTTAAATTATGGTTTATGAACAAACGGTTTTACGTTGAATATATCTTTATGAAAAGTGGTGTTTGTTCTATTTTGAAATGAAAATTTTATTTTTAGAATCAGGACGTTACAATTATGTGTCTAGGATCATATTGGATGCCACATAGATTATATACAAATTTACATATTTGAAATCTACTCCATGATTTGATAAAAATACCAAAAACAATTTGTTGTTCTAATAAATACAATTGAAAGATGAACGACTTGAAAAACAAAATTGTAACATCCCAAAAATCATGACCAAAAGTTTTTTTTAAAACATTACTAATCCATAGCATTAAGTCATTCAAACATACAAAAAGGGGTTATAAGACAAATCCGAGTATCTTTTCCAAAACACTTATTCATTTTATCAGAGTAAACATCCCATGCTAAACTTCTTGGTGTGTGCCATGCGATCATCCCGAGCTCTTCATTCCGCTATCGGAAATACCTGAAACCAAAACTGAAAACCGTAAGCACGAAGCTTAGTGAGTTCCCCAACCTACCATATACCATACATATCTATTGATCCATACATGCCATACATAATCCTGAGCACATAACCACATACTGGGCCCCCGCCCGCTGCATTGGGCCTCGCCCGCCATCGGACCCCGTCCGTCATCAGGCCCCGCCTGGCATCAGGTCCCACCTGGCATCGAGCCCCGACCGGTATACATATCTGTTTCCTTTAGGCCCCGCCTGTCTCTGGGCCTCGCCCGCCATACACATACATATGATTAAATAACATACTGAAACATACATAAGTATTCCCTAACCATTCCCTGCTCCAAGGCCTCACCTAACTTGGGCCCCGCCCCTGGTCTGCTACTAAAGTAGTGGAACCCCGTCCACACCCCTATTGGTAGTGAGATACGGGCCCTCGCCCACACTTACATCCTTCCTATCACGGGCCTCGCCCCTGCTCTGCTAATATCGAGATATGAAACCCCATCCATACTCCGCTTGTGATGAGTTACGGGACCTCGCCCACACTCACCTCCCTACCAGACACATACAAGCATCACGAAGACAACAAGTATAATCTGACGCACTACATAAGAATCTTTCTCGGGAATACCCCGGCATCGGACCCCCGGCCCGGAAACATACTATTATCTAACGTACTTCGGGCTTACCCTGACATCGGACCCTCGGTACGGATCCTATCATACCGACTCATGCAAGAATCACAAAGACCTCTAGCATCCTAACCTTCCTCGGGCCTCGCCCGACATCAGGTCGTAACCCGGAACACATATCAATAAGTGCCTAGGGCTAACCCCTGGGTCTTCCTTCTACACATAAGCATAAACATGAACATGAACATAATGGGCCGGCATTGTGGCTGTAGACCCATGCACACAGTGAGGAGACTCACCTCGCACTGCTGAAAACTCGTTGAACACTTCTGACTGCTAACTGGCAACTTCTGAACCGCTGACCCTTCGGCTTCCCGAACTATCAATACCCAAAACAACATTTAGACCACAATAAACCAAAAGTCAACCCTGGTCAAACTTGGTCAAAGTCAACATCCAGTTGACCTGACTCGCCGAGTCCATACTCTTCCAATCCCAAAACAACCCCGACTCTACTCGTCGAGCCTTGCAAGAACTCGACGGGTTCTCCTTCAACCATGCCACTGGGACCATCTTCAACCGACTCGTCGAGTTCACCATTGAACTCGTCGAGTTCATCATCCACATATGAATGTCTCTAGTCTGTGACTCGTCGAGTTGTATGAACAACTCGTCGAGTCCATCTTCATAACTAAGAAGATTGCCTTAGACTCGCCGAGTTCTTCCTTGAACTCGTCGAGTACGATGAACTTCATAACCATTATGGACCCAGACTGGTTGAATCCTTTACCAACTCCACTCACTAATCTGAATCATAAACAGAAGGGTTTGGGTTTGCGACCCGACTCGCCGAGTCCACCTTGTGACATTTCTATTCTGTCGATTACAGTCCATTCCATCACCTTCAACCCATAGATCTGGACTTCTAATGCCAGCATTATACGTAAAGTTGCTAACTTTACGTGCATGCAAGGTGCTATGGAGCTAAAACTCTTAATCCAAGCTAAAATGAAGGTCTAGGACATGAAATGGAGCCATAGTTGGATAAAGCTACCCACTCAGAGCTCCTCAAGCTTAGAAATGCCCGGATCTGAAGTCCTTTTCATCCTCAAAGGCTCAATACTCAGATTGGCCTTGGAAATGGCCCAAAAATGGGAAAATACAAGCTAGAAAGGGAATCTAGATGATTAACAGCCAAGGTATAAGCTTTATACCTTCAAATGATCTGCAATGCTACCCCAACTCTGGATCTATAGCTTCTTCTTGCACCACCAAGGTCCTTCTTCCTTCTCCAAGCTTCAATTCACTCTCAAGGCAAGAAATAACTCAACAATGGAGTTGGGTGGCTAGGGTTTCGAGTTCTGGACTAGAGAGGCTGCAAATGAAACCCTAGGAAGGAGAATAGGATGCTTAAATAGGGCACCAAGTCCCGAAATTAGGGTTTCCAAACCCAGACCAGACTCGCCGAGTCTACTTGCCGACTCGCCGAGTCTACTTGCCGACTCGCCGAGTCGGTTACTTAATCCGCGGCACGGATCACGCTCTGACTCGTCGAGTTCCTCCCTAGACTCGATGAGTTGACCCCTTTGACTTATGGTTTTTCTTTCCTTTCCGGGTCTTCTGGATTCTGGGTGTTACAAAAATGACATTGAATCAGCGGCCATGGCATTAGCTCTTTCAATCATCAATGAAGTGTTTTTTTAATAACTCAAACCATCATGTGATTTTGTTGCATTTATCTTCATGTCAAGGTTGTTTGTATTTCTTCATCGAGTGGATGTAAAATGACACTTTCGCTCTTAATATTGCATTTCATGGTTCGAAGTAATTAGAGATTACATCAACTTATACTCAAATAACATTAACTACCAATATCATAACAGTTCATTTCACATATTTATCATGTTTATAAACCTCACTTAAATCTACAAAAATTTATATTTAAGCTAGATCACATGAATTTGTCCACGTAGTCAATGTTATTTAACATATTCATAATGATAAGAATATTACAAACTTTGACTGGTTTATATTGTTTGGATCGTATCACATATTCTCATAACGTACCTAAAGTTACTCAGAGTTAGACTAGCATCGTCCAACATACGACTTTTAATCATTTTGATGCATTTTTCCAAGAACATGCATATAATACTTTGCAAAGTTAAATCTTCATAAACGAAGTCAATTAGTAGTCAAAAACACTTTAAAGGCCCACGTACATACCAATATGATTAAAATGTTACACTATTCATTTCATCTACTAGCTAGCTAGTGATCTGTTCTAACAAAGATCCGAAGTTAAGATATGACAACTTTAAAACAAATACAATATCATTTGAGCTGAACTCGATATCACAAAAGCTGTTTGCTCAACGATTTCCAAGGTGGACTTGATCAACGGTGAAGTTCAATCGTTCTTTTTTTTTTACATGAAACTTAGACGTAAATCTAGAGAAGGGTGTCGATGAGGATAATGATTTTCCATTTCCGTTCCACATGTATACATGGTCGGATATGGCGATGTGTTTTCTTTGCATTCATCGTTTGTGAACGCCCTCGAGTTCACTGGAAAAAGCTGCAATGTCTCTATCACCCTTTCCGTGTCTGTTACTTCAGCAAAATCTGTTCACACAAGAAAAGTAGAAGAAATTATAAATCATCCAGCAATAAATATGATAAAAGATCAAGAAAATGTAAACCGGATCTAAACTTACGTTGTTTTGCAACATTATGGTCGTTTTGATCATATTCAACATAAACCCGACGACGTTTTTGTCGTTCCCTAGCTTTATGGTTCTGAAACCAGTAAAAAACATTCTTGCTCTCGATCTTCCCATAAAAACTCAACTGGGATGAGATCTTTTGAATCTGGTCAGTACTTGGGGTTCGTAAACCGGACCTGAACAAGTCCGTCAATACTTTGACTTGTTCGTTGGTTGGATTCCACCGACCACACTTGGCACCACCGCCCGCACTGCGGCTAGCTTTCAGACCAAAACCTGACATTCCCTCATCCATATTTAGATTTCTGAAGATGGGCGGGTCTTTTTGTTTTTGATCAGTTTCTGAACTGAAAAGATGCAGCGTACGTGTTGGTGCATTATATAGTACAATTGATGATTATTTGTAGACTTTTTTAATTAGGAAAAAGAAAGTAAGTGGAGGAAAATAAGGTTTTTGTTGGGTAGTGTTTGTTATTAATTATAATAATATTTTGATGTTGCTTTGAATTTAGGAAACGGGATGGGAGAGTTTTGAGGATTTGATCCATTTCTTTAATTCAAATGTTTTTTGCTTGGTTTTTTGTGTAATCTTGATAGAGATAGACATGCACAAAGCTGCAAATCTTTGAAGATTAGGCATCCCTCAAGGGCAAAATGGTAACTTCAAGCTATGTTTTCCCCGTAACATATGTAATATATTGGTTATTGTTTTATCAAAAATATACAATTTATCAAAAACAAGAGAAATGTAAACCTAAGTATGTTGATAGAGCTATTTTTTTTTTCCTGATTATTGCTATGTAAAGATATTTTGTGAAGATGTATATAGTTTTAAATATATAACTTTAACTATTTACATAATAATATAATTGTATTCAGTGTTGTGTTAATCATAAGATTGTACAAGCCTACAATTAAAAAATGGTATCGGTCCTAAAAATATCAGTTTTAGAGCAAGATTGAACCTAGGATTATAAGATCACACGTAGGATCTTACTATCGTATATGATTCGATCTCATTCTTTCTATTTAATTTGGCTAAAAATGTAGACTTTATTTTTTTTTCTAACTCATTTAAACTGATTTCACATATCAATTCAATAATTCATTAGTTCATAATTTAACACAAAGCCTCAAAGATTCATTAATTCGGCTCAAAATCGAGCATGGCAGATTGCATGTAAGAGTCTCACAGCTCCATCCCTTCATCTCAAAATTAACAAAGCATCGTAACATTCAGGTTTGTCCTTTTTTGCGATTAAGATGCTCGTGTGCTTTAGATATACAATTAATATGTGATGATCTTCATACCTTCATCTCAAATTTGACAAAGAGTTTCACAGCTCAATCCTTTCATCTTGAAATTTACAAAGCATCGTGACATGGGGGGTTGTCCATTTTCGTACTTAAGATGCTTGTGTGCTTTTAGAAGTATAATCATTAGTTCAATGATAAAACATAAAGCCTAAAAAATTAATTAATTCGACTCAAAATCGGACATCGCAGATTGCATGTGGCCACAAGGAGCCTCACAATTCCATCCCTTTATCTCAAAATTGAGAAAGCCCAAGTCTTAAACTGTTTCCTTATTATAATGTCATTTCTTCTAATATAAAATTTACTATTAGTATACATAGAAAGCTAGGGTCATAATTTTTTTTTTTTTTTTTTTAGATTTTGAGATTAATGTTTTACACACTTTTGGATTAATTGGAGATTATCCTTTCTTAACAACTATGAGCGTTCTTGTGGGTGTTGAGATTTTCACATTTGTTTCCGGATTTCTGTGTTCCTATTTTATTCCACATAATTTGGTCTCATAAACCAACAAATATATCGGCTTTAGTGGAAAACATCACGTAACCACAACTTATTACACGATCGGGACATGAATATGACTATATGAGGGTCGTCAATGTGTGAAAGGTAGACCTAGATGTAGTCATAGACTCATAGTCACTTATCTCTTTATGACAATCATGATTATTACTATCACGATTATTTTTAGCACGTTTCACTATCTAAATTTCTACTAGATACTATGACGACGAGCCACGCAATATGAGTCTGAAGAAGATGAGAGAAGCAATGTATCAATATAACATCCATGAATTGAAAGAGAGGTTCCAAGAAGATAATACCATGTTTACTGATTTTTTTTGTCAGAAATAGCCACTATATTTTAATTTTATACATATTAGGCCCAAAAATATAAAATTTTGATTGTGCCCCTCCCCCTCCCAACCCAAAATCAAATGTTGAAGCTCCGTCCATGCTTACTGATAGTGATCCCATCAATGATATTGGAATCATCATTTAGATTTTGTAAATGATACCAGCCACACATAAGATTCAAATCCTCGGATATTAGACACGTCCACAATATGAATCCTATTGATGACATGTCCAATAAGTTTCTATATATGTTGGTGTATCCCCTCTCTCCATAAGAACTCTTTCAGGTAGATAGTATTGGACTCTCTCTCTCTCTCTCTATATATATATATATATATATATATATATATATATATATATATATATATATATATATATATATATATATAAGTTCATGTGAGAACACATGAGAACATAGGACAATTATCAGTCAGTCAATATATATATAATTTAATAACTAAAAAAATTAATTGATCTTACATTATTAAGGGAATTTTCGGATATGCACATTATTTTTAATGAAAAATTCAATGATAATTTGCTACAATTATGGTAAATTAAATGTAACACCCCGTTTTCTAGGTATCAATTTTATGCTTTCATTTTTTAGGATTGGGGTTGGCCACGACGTGGTGCTAAGGATTACCACGGCGTGGCAACCATTTTAAGGTCGTGTATCATTTAAGTTGCCACGACGTGGACATGCAATGGCCACGACGTGATGATGACAGTATGAAAACCCTAGATTTCTAGGCTTGGGCCCTATTTAAATGAAGTGATGGCTAGGGTTTCCTCCACCCTCAGCCTTCATCACTCTTCAGTCCAGAAGCTAAACCCTAGTCCTCTCTCCTCCATTTTTGAGCTCTTATTGGTGTTCTTAATCTTTTAAAGAAGGAAATAAGTCTTGTGGAGCTAAAAGATTAGCAAGCTAGCATCATTCTAGCCTCTTTGAGTACATCTTAGACCTTTATGAGTTTTTAAGCTTCTATCTTTTTGGTTCCTTCATTCTAGATCTAGGTTTGGATGCATGTTCTTAAAGATTTTGAAGATTTGAGTGGAAGGATTCAATAAAGTTTGGATAAGTATGTCATTGTTTTCATCGACGACATACTTGTGTATTCTTGGAGTGCTGACAATCATCAGAGGCACTTGAGGGAGGTTGAAGACACGCTATAGAAGGAGAAATTGTATGTGAAATTTTCAAAGTGTGAATTTTGGTTGAGGGAGGTCCAGTTCCTTGGACACATAGTCGGGTCAGAGGGGATGAAGGAAGACCCAACGAAGATAGAAACGGTTAAGAAGTGGTCGATACCGAGGACTCCCATCGACATTCGAAGTTTCTTGGGTTTGGCGGGTTATTATCGGAGGTTCATCAAGAATTTATCCAAGATTGCGGGTCCTCTAACCAAATTGACAAGGAAAGCAGGGCCATTTGCCTGGTCTGACAAGCATGAGGATGCATTTTAGACCTTGAAGGGACTTCTGTGCGAGGCTCCTATTCTTTCTCTTCCTGAGGGGAATGATGACTTTGTGGTTTACAACGATGCATCGTATTCAAGCTTGGGATGTGTGTTGATGCAGAGGGGAAAAGTGATTGCTTACGCTTCTCGATAGTTGAAGAGTACTGGAATGAACTACTCGGTACATGACTTGGAGTTAGCAGCGGTTGTGTTTGCACTTAATTTTTGGTGTTACTATTTAAATGGGACGAAGTGTATGCTATATACTGACCATAAGATCTTGCAACACATCCAGAATCAGAAAGAATTGAATATGAGACAGCGGCGTTGGGTGGAATTATTAGCTGATTATGACTGTGAGAATAGCTATCATCATGGGAAAGCAAATGTGGTAGATGATGCTTTAAGTTGTAAGGAACCAAGAGGAGCTTATCACCTTAAATCTATGGGGTGGTAATAGTTCCAGGTATTTTCGAGCAGATTCTGGCTGCTCAAGAGGAGGGTTTGAAAGAAGAGCATGTGAAAGAAGAGGTTATGGTTAAGGAGCAGGCCTTGTTGGTGGATGATAAACGGGGACTAAAGACCTTTCGGGGGAAACTTTGGATCCCCAAGGTGGGTGGTGTACGTGAAACTTTGCTTCAAGACACACACAAATCGAAGTATTCGATACATTTGGGATCAACAAAGATGTATCGGGACCTAAAAGCCAATTACTGGTGGCCAGGAATAAAGAGGGAAGTGGCAAGATACGTAACTGAGTGTGTGACTTGTGCTTTAGTCACGGATGACCACCAGAAGCCGTATAGTGCGCTACAGCAGCCAGAGATTCCAGAGTGGAAATGGGATAAAATCACGTTGAATTTTATCACAAAGTTGCCTAAAACCTCTCGAGGTAATGACATGATATGGGTGATTATATACAGGTTGACAAAAAGCGCGCACTTTTTGGAAACTAAGGAGAATGAAAAATTAGAGAAGTTGGCAAATATGTACGTCGAGGAGATTGTCACGAGGCATGGTGTGCAATTATCTATTATTTTTTATCGTGACAGCCGTTTCGTGTCGAGATTTTGGCAAAAACTACAGGAGGAGTTGGGTACGAGGGTGCACCTGAGTACAAATTATCACCCTTAGACTGACGGGAAAAGCGAGAGGACTATTCAGACTCTAGAGGATATGTTACGTGCATGTTTTATTGAGTATGGAGGTTGTTGGGATACTCACTTAACCTTGGTGGAGTTTTCCTACAACAACACATATCATGCTAGCATTGTTATGGCTCCGTATGATATACTTTCTGTGAGGAGGTATTGTACACCTACTTGTTGGCTGGATCCGGGAGAAAAACTGTTTGCGAGCTCTGAAATCGTGCAACTTACCGAGGATAAAGTGAAGATAGCGCGTGAGAATTTGCGCGTGGATCATGAACATTAAAAGAAGTATTCAAACATGAAGCATCGACCGAAAACTTTCGAGGTGGGAGAGAAGGTGATGTTGAAATTCTCACCTTGGAAGGGGATTATTTGTTTTGGAAAGTGGGACAAGTTGGGACTGCGCTATATCTAGGAGCCCGACGAAAAGAAGCTTTCAGTTCAGAATTCTGTTCGTGCAATTTCCATGCTTTTGCTAAAATTCATGTAAGTTAAGCTGCACTTATTTTATTTCAAGTGTAACTTATATTTATGTTCATAGTCATTATTATGAACCTATAAATAAGATTTATCAGTGATTCCAAGTCATTATACTGATTGATCTACTTAGGGAATGATGCCTAGGCTAGATTTAGTGAGGTGTTTAAAGTGGAAATTCTAAACAGTATACTTTGTATACCAAATGTACCCTACCTCTGATATGATCCTACCTGGTTGTTCCTTACTTGATAGATCTTGATGTAGACATTGGGATTAGTGAGGAATATAGACTATCATTAGTCGCCAGAAATATAAGACTAAGACTTAGTGATATGAATTAGGTCGAATCAAAAGAAACGCTAAGTGTTGAAGTGATTCACTACCCAAGTTTCCTATCATCCATTTTTAACAAGTGAGTGCATAGTTACTTTCATCTTACACATAGATATGAAGTATTTAGATAATTAAGTGTTATGTGTGCCTATTATTTGTGATTGAAACCTTTTGTCTTAAATGAAACTATATGACTTGATTTTTAACCATATATATATATATATATATATATATATATATATATATATATATATATATATATATATTTATACTAATAATATATGGGGTAGTAAAAGGGTGAAAAGAGATGAAGATAATGGTGAGAGACTCAAATTTTTATAGTACTACCAGAATAACATTGTAGACACCTAGTAGGGTATTGATGATGACCACAGACTATTCTAGACAAGTCGTGTCAAACATGGACAAGCTTGCAACCTGTAGATGTTTATAAGTCGTACACGGGAAGGTTTACAACATGTGGGTGTTATTAAACGTAGGCAAGTTTATAACCTGTAGATGTAAATGAAATTGTTTGCAGATAGGTCTATGACTTGTAGGCATGGATGAATCGTACGCGGACAGGTCTACGACATGTAGGTGTTATTGAATTATACATGGGTAGGTCCCCGACCTGTAGATGTTAAGGAACCTCATATGGACATGACTACGAACTTTAGGTATGAATGAATTATTTATGTGGGTACTCTTTTCACCCCATGATTTTCTTGTTAACATATATTGTTAAGGAATCCCCATAGCAGTATTATTCATTTAGAGATCCTCTAGGATAGATCCATTGAGATTAACGGTTTAGGATCAGAGAGTGAGTATGACGAGAATGGTAAGTGGGTTATCTGTTTAATGCGAAATATATATATAACAAATTAATTATAATATTGTTGGTTGAAAACCCTATATACTCACCAGGTTTCCCAACCTGACCCACTTAGTTTGCTTGTATCACAGATATCGATATGAAGGTATTTGATGTTTGGATTTGATGAGAGAATAAAGAAAATGTAGGTCATTATATTTTGTAAGGCCAGTAATGATTATGTTTATGCTTATGTTTCTTGTATTAGTTATGACATACCAAGTTTTAATGATCAATGAAAAACATTTCTTCGGAAATACTTTTATGGGACAAATTCGGCAGTTATAAATAAACTCTATTTTAAAATAAGTATAAATAAAAAGGTATTTTCTGACCGTAAAAATGGAGATGTTACGTGGTGGCATGTTTTCCACGACATGGTGGCGGACTTAGGTCGCGAATGAGTTAGATAGCCATAATGTGGCCAATGGTTGGCCATGATGTGGTGACCGTTGACCATTGACCTTGACCTTGTTGGCTCTTGGTCAAGTTGCTAGTTTGCAAAGGTAGACTGAGGTTTGACCTTGGATTTTTCATCAGGTGAGGTGTAGCATCAGTTTCACGTCTGTACGAGTTGGTGTATTTATCTTCAAGTATGATGTGAGTTTTCTCACTATACTATGTAGGTTGCTAGACTGCCTTTGTGACTTTAGCATGAAAAACCATGGGAGGACCATGACACTTGTATGGAAGACCATGGGAGGACCATGACACTTGTATGAAAGACCATGAGAGGATCATGGCACCCATATGGAAGACTATGGGAGGACCATAACAACGAAGACTGCAGGAAGACTAGAATAGTGAGTGACTTAAGAAAGTGGGAGGACCACAACATTCACACATTCTTGTCTGATATATATGGTATGTGGTATTTTGGGGAACTCGCTAAGCTTTGTGCTTATGGTTTTATGTTTAAATGTTTCAAGTACTTCTGGTTCCAAAGGAAAAGGTCTGGATTGATCGCATTGCATCCACTAGAGTTTTTCCACACTATTTGTTTTATGATCTTACAATGATGTTTTCAGAATACTTTTCATATTCTGATTTTTCTTATGGATGGATGAAAGAATGGCTTTTGGTTATTGAAAAATGAATTTTTTACTTAGAAATTTCAAGACGTTACATTAAGCATTCGATAATATTACTAATAATAAACAATCCATTTAGGAAACGATCAACCAATTAATCGTGTGATATCCAAATTTCAAGCTTCTTCTATGTAACGTCCCAAATTTCAAACCAAAATTTTTCATTTTTAAATAAAAAGTAATCATTCGATTTCCAATTCCAACAGTATGATAAAAACAACTATTTGTTCAATACATGTCAACTCATGTTCCAAAAACTATAGTATAGTCATGATAGTAAAATTAAATCAGCAGAAATCTCAAAAGGAATCCATGGATGCAATACAGTCATGTCGCGTCCTTTACCTTGTTATCGAAACAACCTGAAACATTTGAAATTCAAATTGTAAGCACAAAGCTTTGTGAGCTCCCAAGACCACATACTCAAGTAAGTGTTGTAGTCCAACTATAGTCTTTCTTGTTGTAGTCCACCACAATCTTTCCTGCTGTAGTACAACTAAAATCTTTCGTGTGTAGCCCAACTACAGTTTTTCTTACTGTAATCTAACTACAGTCTTTTATGTTGTAGTCTAACTACAACCTTTCATTCAAAAGTTATGATCCAATCATAGTCTCTCATACAACTACTATAGTCTTTCCTACAGAAGTCACAAAGACAATCTATCAATCCAAGACTTCTAATGTCATATATATATATATATATATATATATATATATATATATATATATATATATATATATATATATATATATATATAGGGAAAAGATCAAATGAGAACACCTAAAAGGTTGAGAACGCGAGAACAGTTCTAGACTAATCAATATATAAGGTCATATTAGTAATTGTATATTTAAATTAAATTAAAATAAAATAAAATCAATCAAATTCCCTTAAATTTAGGATCAGTTACCAAAAAAGAAGGAAATATTTGATTTTTTATTTTTCTTATTAATGAAATATAAAAAATATTTTTATCAAAAAAAAAAAATTTAAAACTAATAAAAATTAAATTTTTTTTCTTAAAAAATAATTTTTTTATCCTATTTCACGTTTTTTTTTCGAAAAAATTAATAGAAATCCAATCCCAAATCAATACATTTGTATTCATAACGATTTTTTTTTTCAAAAAAACTAATGCTACTACAATCACAAATGAATACATATCAATTTACAAGTAATCCACCATTCTTTTAATCAACCGAAAACAAAAGGGGTGTAAAAATTATCATTTCTTCATAAAAGAATACATTTAATCATAAATAAATACACTTATTCACACATGTTTACACTGCTATTTACAAATGAATACATTGTTATTAACAAATGAATACCCTGGTATTCACAAATGAATAAAAGAATACACCTAATCATAAATAAATACTCTCATTCACACATGATTACACTGCTATTTACAAATGAATACATTGTTATTAACAAATGAATACCCAGCTATTCACAAACGAATACCTCTCTCACGCATTTCATCAAACAGCCCAATCGTCCCAGATATAAAGCCAATAAACCCGATGTCAAATACGCCCTCCACAACCAAATCAACAATCCACTGTTCTTCGTTTACATAAGTCGATTTTGACTTTTATGGTTTTGACTATGTAGAACAATCTCAACCATTCCGACTCAACTTTATCACAGATTGCGAATTAACCGATGTCTTAAGCCCCGAATGTAAAACCCATTTAGCGATTGCGAACCAGTCATCAAATTAATTCCGATCAAAATCAGAATTACTATAAACAACCAAGAATCCGATAATCCCAACAAAGCTATTCAGTCTTCACATCCAATTGGTTCGTCCGTTCATCACCAGACTTCGAGATTAGCATTCAATCAAACACCAAATCGATTCTTCAGAGATCGTTTTCACTCACAGATCATCAGAAATTTTCATGTTCGAGATGAATCAAATTAATAATCATGAAATCAAATTGACACTAAGAACAGGAATGAAAAAATTGATGAAAAAATATGATCTTGGATTAAAATTAACAAAAATCGATTCATGAGAATTGATATACACACGATGAAGACCATTAACCTCAAAAAGATCATCGATTGTAGATTTAGAACAGGAGACTTGATATACACCCATGTGCGTTCGATTTATTCCCTTCGTATACCTCAAATTGTGTTTCATGCTTTGAATCCACTCCCGTCTCCTCGTCTCTTCTGAGACGCCTCAATGGTCGGGGAAGTCGACGTCGCTGCACCATCTTCGGCGAAGCTTGCGTTGTCGGGGCTAGGGCAGCAGAAGGAGGCGGCAGCGTTGCAGATTAGTGAGAGGTAAATGGATTGTTGAAGATCGAAGACGAAGGAGAAATGGGGTTATCGAAGACTCCATCAATAGTCTTTATCTTCACAGCAGCTTGCAGGTCCGATTAGGGCTACAAAAATCGTTTGATAGGGGAATGAATAGGGAAACGACAATCTTTAATGGAAATAAGAAAGGGAATGAGAAATTATAGGATTGACCTAAAGTTTCAATTACTGTTATACCCTTATGCCATTTTAAAAGTTACATTTTACTACCGATAGTTTTAGAATCAACATAAATTACCCGTTTGATAATAGCCTTAGATTTGAATATTTAAGTGGCCCAGATGTGTTATCGCGTTCTCAACCTTTTTGGTGTTCTCAACTGATCCTACTCCTATATATATATATATATATATATATATATATATATATATATATATATATATATATATATATATATATATATATATATATATATATATATATAGGGCTAAGTTATTTTGTTTCTTACATTTATTGTGTGCTAGAATACACCAATAGGAATTTAGTAAATTAAATAATTATTTAATTAAATAAATATAGATATTAAATGATTTCCATAATTATATGTATATTAAATGATATCCATAATTATAATTCTATTTTTATGGAAACTAATTAAATCTGTCATTAATGTCAACAATAACATTCTTTCAGAATAAATTCGCATCTAGGTTTTTATATATGAGTTCGTATTTTGTTTCAGAACTCATTGACTTAAAATACAATAAAATTGCATGTAATATGAAGAACGAGAGTGTATTCTCTCATTTTGCTGGAATACAATCTCATTCTTCTAGATATGAATTCATTCTGAAAGAATATTATTGTTGACATTAATGACGAATTTAAATAGTTTCCATAAAAATGAGTTATAAGTATGGATAGCATTTAATATACATATAATTAATACTAAATTCTTATTGGTGCATTGTAGCACACAATAGATGTGAGAAACATTTGAACCTACCTCTCTCTCTCTCTCTCTCTCTCTCTCTATATATATATATATATATATATATATATATATATATATATATATATATATATATATATATATATATATATATATATATATATATATATATATATATAAACCCACCTTATCTATACACATTTACGTTGTGCACATGCATATGAATTACAAGTTATGCATATATGTACATTTGATGTATACATATTTTTTATTTTTTGAAAGATAAAAACGTTTATCTATACACATTTTGGAGGTGTATAATTTTTTTTGAAAATAGTTTGCAGAAAAAAATAGATTGTCTAGTTCTCACAAATATTTATGGGTTATCAAAAGAATATATATATATATATATATATATATATATATATATGTGTGTGTGTGTTGGCCCTTAGGTGGGTGTTGCTGCTGCTGCTGTGTGTGTGTGTGTGGGGGTGGGGGGGGGGGGGGGGGGGAAATGGCAAGTAGAAGCATTGGAAATGGTTAATTTCAGTGATTGAAAGTCAAATTCATATTGTCTGCTCTAGTTGGATGTTTGTGATCTTTGTTCCCTCCTCATACCTCAATTTGATTTTTATTATCTTGTATTACATATTGTAATCCCTGTTTTTATTAGTTGTTATTATTTTATCATGCATGTTTGATTGAATAATTACTATTTTGTAGAAAATATGGTCAAATTAACAACGAAACACATGTGTTATTGATAATTGTTGAATCTACAACCATAAATACATGTTAGTCCAAATGTGTTATCCATTATCCAGATAGTTTTCAAGTGTATATATATATATATATATATATATATATATATATATATATATATATATATATATATATATATATATATATATATATATATATAACTTTGTTAAATTCAAATTTTAACCAAATGACATGATTTTTAAGAATTGATGATGTCACTGAAAGAACTATCAATTTTTTATATCAAAGGGCTTATGACCAAACGGTATTAGGTGTTAGTGGATATGTGTTTTAGCCAAATGTTGAATGTTGAAGTGTTTTTAAAGTCAAAAGTGAGTAGTCTGGTTAATGTAAATGTAAATAGTATGTGGGCTTTTCGTTAAAAAATAATCTAATTGTTTTATAGTTCTTTTGTATAGTATTGGTAATGATCATAAATTATTTTTCAAAAATTTATATTTCGTATTAATTTTTATTTATTTATTTATTTATTGCAATTTGTGATCCAAAGGTTTTTGGTCATTTTTAAACGTTAGTTATTATACTGTTTGATAATTCTCTAAATTCTTATCTTATGATTTAGATATTGCTTAATAATACATAATTTAACATATTGTATAGTTTTTTTTTCTATATTTTGTGTTTAATATCAATTATCCAGTCACTTTCCATTACTTCAATTATTAAACTTGAACTGTTTTAGCATAATTGAAGTTGAGTGATGTACATTTCAGGTGACAGAGAAACGGGCTCAAGTGATAAGTGTAAGAGCAAGTTCTAGGTGCTTGCTTTTGAGTGATAGATGCTTGAAAAGATAGCAAATTTTGGTATAAGATAGATTATTACATAACTTTTTGGCAAATACGGTAACTCCAGAATTAATAAATTATATTGATGTGTTTGTCTAATTTAGTTTTTGGTTACTAACTGTAATTTATGTTAAGTTGTCATAGATATTTTGGTTATGTTGATGAATTGTTATTTGATGAAAATACTGAATTGTATTAGTTTATCAAACCTTTATAGTTGCTATTTTAATTATTAGATTTAAGATGTTACATAGACATCAATATTTAAGGCAATTATGCCAAATAAGAAAGAAGCTAAATTTGGCTTTTATGGTGGCATATGGCATTTGTCTTTTGGCGTTTTGTATTGCGTCGCTTTATTTTAGGGAACTTGAGAGGAGAACGCTTTGCATATTGGTTGTTGGAAGCGTAAGGGAAATATAAAACACACATTTGACCAACATATTTTGTAACTTATGATTTGTCTTTATTTTCACTAGCATTTGATGGATCTTAGAGTATTGAGGATGAGAAAAGTTGATGGATTTCGAATCAAAAGAAGGTTTTTACAAAGACCAATGTCGTAGATATTTGACCATATTTTAAAATTTGACGTGAACTGAAAGTTGTTGGTTTAAATATATATAGTATGTGCATGGAACTAGAATAGTTTGATGAAAGGCTCGACACCAACATTTATAATTTATATGTTAGTAAACCTTTAGTTTTTGCAATTAAACGTTAAAAATATATGTTAAGAATCAACTAACAAGACTATCTCAATTGTTATATATGAATCATTTTGTGACAAACTCTCAATTACAATATAATATGATTTTATTTCTTTATTTAGGAAGTCATTGTAAACTAACAAATAGTAAAAGACATAGAATGGTTAATGGTTAAGGTTTCATATTATTATAAAAATGAGAAGTACAAATACAATAGAAGGGAAAAACATAATTTATAGATTAGCTAATTAGGGTTTCCTAGCTAATGCGCCGTCATAATACCTAATACAAAATAAAACCCAATATTAGACTAACATTTCCTCTTAAACTCACAATGCAACAGCAATAAGCATTGAGAGTTTGTCAGACAGAAAATGAAATCGAGGAGCAGTCAATGGCTTCGTAAGAATATCAACAATCTACAAAGTGGAATAAACATAAAGAAGGGAGATTGTCCTTCTGGAGATGATGACTTGTGAAATGACAATCAATCTCATTGTGTTTTGTGCCTTCATGAAACACTAAATTCTTGTCAATCATTATCGCACTCTCGTTGTCACAATACAAAGGGGTAGGTTGAGAGATGTGAACTCTCATATCTGCAAGAAGCCATCTTAACCAAACAATCTCACAAGTGGCGATAGCCATGGTTCGGTACTCAAATTTTGTAAAAGATCGAGAGACAACATCTTGTTCTTACTCTTTTGTGATATCAACTAATATCCAAGAAAAACACAATACCCAATAGTGGATTTACGATCACAAATATCATTATCCCAATTAGCATCGCTATAGGCACGCAGCTCAAGAGAGAATGTAGATGGAAACACAAGGGTGCAGAACTGAGTACCACGAAGATATCTCAAAATACAAAGGGCAACTCCCCAATGAACAGTAGAAGCAGCAGTGACAAACTGGCTAACCACATGAACTGCATGAGCAATATCCGGTCTAGTGACAATGAGGTAAACCAAACTCCATACAATGGTACGATAAAGGTTTGGATCTGATAAGGGGACACCCTCAGTTGGAGAATGTTTTGCATTATTCTCTATAGACGTATCAATTGTCCGATTATTCGTGAGTCGTGCTCGTTCAAAAAAATCTGAAATATACTTCGTTTGAGATAAAAGATAATCCTTTGGAGATTGAGCAACTTCAATCCCCAAGAATAACGCAACAAACCCAAGTCTTTCATAGCAAAATGGTGAGCCAAATCACGCTTTAAAGACTCTATACCATCATGATCCTCACCAGTAATAATCATGTCATCGACATATAAGGAAATAATAATCCGAACTACACTCGTACACCGAACAAATAGAGTCGAATCATGAGTACTTGGTCGAAAACCAAGCAAAGTAATCACCATAGAAAATTTCTCAAACCAAGTACGAGGGGATTGTTTGAGACCATATAGTGCCTTCCGAAGCCGAAAAACTTCACCTAGTTGGTAAGCGATACCTGGGGAGGATACATGTATACTTCCTCATGAACATCACTATTCAAGAACACATTCTTAACATCCATCTGAAAAATCTTCCATTGGCGAATAGAAGAAATTGCAATCAAGGTGCGAACAATCGTCATTTTTGCAATAGGAGCAAAAGTTTCCTCATAATCAATACCATACTTTTGCGCGTACCCTTCCGCAACAAGTTTGGCTTTATAGCGCTCAACGGATCCATCAGAATTTGTTTTGATTTTATATAACCAATGACGGCCAATCGTTTTTTTTTTCAGGCGGAAGCGGAACCAGATCCCATGTATGAGTTTGATAAAGAGTTGTAAGTTCCTCAACCATAGCAGTCTGCCAAAAGGGATCAAAGATGACCTTTTTGTAGGATGATGGATCTAAGAGATGATATACATTAGCAATAAAAGAGGCAAACACTTGTGAGTAAGAGGAATAGAAAAAGTCAGGAAGCTTTGTGGACTTCTTATTACGATAAGGCCTCGATGGTGGGGGATCTTGATGAGCTGCATGTAGAGGATCATCGACAGGTGGTGGATCAGTGGCAGGTGGTAGATCAACAACAGGTAGTGGATCATCAATATCAATGCTAAATGGATCAATAGTACGAAGCTCCTCTCGAGTTTCATCATGTGACTGAACAAGAATGCTATAGAACAGAATATGCTCCAAAAAGGTGACATTGCGAGATACATACAATTTTTTATTCGGCAGATCATAACACTGATAACCTTTCTGACCAATATTGTATCCCAAAAATACACAGAGGGCTGATTTTGAAGACAACTTATCTCTCTCTACATGAGACTTCAAGACAAAATAGGTACACCCAAACACTTGTAATCAAGAATAATTTGGAAGTTTCCCAACTAACATTTCATAAGGAGACTTCCCCGAAGTGTGCTCAGTAGGAATGTGATTAATAAATTAAGTGGCGGTAAGAATAGCTTCTCCTCAAAACATATTGGGAACTTGAGCAGAGAGTTGCAAGGATCTTGCAGTTTCTAGGAGATGTCAATGTTTTCTTTCTGCAACATCATTCTGTTGAGGGGTGTCTGTACATGATGAATGACGCACACTACCATCAGATGCCAATAACTGTTTAAAATCATTAGTGGTAAATTCCCCTCCCAAATCACACCAGAAACATTTTACGACAACAGAGTGTTGAGTCTTGACAATGGCTCTAAAGTCACTATATTGTTGGATATAGTGTCTAAGTCCATAACTATATTTGGTATGTACTTGACCCGACCCGGCATGGTCCATTTGGGTTGCACTTCACCCGAACAATTTATGGATAATCGTTTGAGAATAGTATAAGTTATGATTTATTAATATATTATAAGTCCTAATATATTAATATAAAATCATATTATTTAATTAGTATTGATCTATAATTAATTTAGAGATCAAAAGTATGACTAATTAAATATGGGCTCTTGTATTTATATAGTGTGGGCTAATGCTTATTTGGAATGGGCTAGGCTTGCATGGAAAGTCCATGGATACTCCATGGAGCTTTAACCCATGGATCTCATGGAAATGAAAAGACATGGGTATTAGGGTTTACATGGATGTAACCCTAATCCACCACACTATATAAAGGAGGCTTTGGTTCTTGAAATTGCACTAGTTGATGTGTGTAAACTAAGAGGGCCGATTTCAAGAAGTTTGTGACTATTCTCTCAAGTTTCCAAGTTTGTGGTGATTTGTGACTTCCATTTGAGGCATCCACATTATTAGTGCTAGGCTCTCAAACTCCAAGCAATCAACTACTACTACAAGGTAAGTAATTCTACTAGTTTTATTTGATTCAAGTACCCCATGCCATGCTAGTTACGATAAGAACCTTGGAAAAATAATTATTTGCATGTATCTTAGTCAAACATAGATCCAAGGTTTCTAGGGTTGCATGTACACCATATGAGTGTTAGAATGCTGAAAACCCATCAGTGGTATCAGAGCCTAGGCTTGTTTATTTGATACTTGATGCAAAAAAAAAAAAAACTTGAAAATCGAAGTTTTGTTCAAAAGCTCGTATCAAAATTTCAAGTTTTGTATATGTTCTTACGATTCTTGAAATTTTTGATATGAACATTCATAAACATATGAGTTTAGAAGATCATAGAAATTATGTGCTAATAATTGATTAGATTAATTCTTGATCTTTATGTGTTTTAATGAAGTCCATAACTAGTTCTTAAGTTATGGATAACCAAAAGTCACATTTATAAATAACCATTAAAAGAACACATAGGTTACAAAAAATGAAGAGTCTTCATTTTTAATAACCATTAACTCATAAGTTATGAGAAATGAAAAGTCTTGAAAGTTTACAAAACTTGCCCTCAAGTTTTGGAACATGTAAAGTCATATTAAAAACTTTAGTTCCAACCCCTAGTACGCCTCATTCACGAAGCCGGTCTATAAGGGGGGGTATAAGGTTGTTGCCTATAAAATGGCAACTTAATGGGTGTCCACTCTCACCCACCGCTTCCTTGATCGGTGGAGGGTCGTTAGCCGAACGGGTAGGACAAGGACTTATAAATTCTCATTAAAAGTATAATGATAATACTAAAGTAACTAAACTTTATTGAATTCCCAATCTTAGTTATTTTAGGAAAATGTGAATAAGGTGCTAATCCATGAAATTACACTTTACACTTTGTTTAAGTCGTTAGTGGAGCGTGTGTGGTTAACCGGCACACTAACTTGAACTTAACAAGGTAGGTAAAGGGTGACTTAATGTTTATCATAGTATCGATGGAGCGTGTGTGGTTAACCGGCACATCGATTGAGGGGTAATACATTAAGGGTACCAAGTAATTTGCATGGTTACTTCACACCTTGTTTTGTGATCCTCGGCATCCCAGTCACAAAACTTGAAGGGCACACTCGAGATTGAAACATGCCATTGAAGAAAGTTCAATGAATCTCAAAGAATCTAGGAGTTTCTAAACCAATTAAAACCTAATTAAATATTTCGTTTTTCATGGTGGAAATTGGTGAATCGTCATTCACCTACCTTCAAATATCTTATAGCTTAGATTACGACATCCCACTTCTAAGTTATAAAATATTGTGTTGGGTCCTAGCCTTAATATTACATTTGGGTGTTTTGTTAAGGACTATCTCTATATCTAATCTAATCTATTCCCTCTTCTTTTCAGATGTCTTCCAATAACAATGCTTCTGGCTCAAACCCTACTAGCCCCTTCTCTCTCATGAATCTTTGTGGGAGTCTCATCTTTGATGGGTCCAACTTTACAGATTGGATCAGAAACATCAGTATGGTCACTCGGTATGAGAACAAAGAATATGTTCTCGACAAGGAGCCGAAGGTACCCGAGCCAACTGCTACTCCTGAAGAGCTTGTTGAATATGAGGTACATGAAAGAGATGCTACAAAAGTGGCATGCATCATGATGGCCACCATGACAGTCGAGCTCCAAAAGTCCTATGAGGACTATTATCCTTTTGAGATGCACCAGGACTTGATGGACCGCTACCATCAAAGTGCTCGTCAAGAGCGATATGAAATAATCTCCTCCATGATAACAACCCGAATGAAGGATGGTGAACCCATCACAGGCCACATGCAGAAAATGCAAAGGTATGTGGACCGTTTACTGAAGCTGAATGTGAACTTCCCTGAGGAGTTAGCAATAGACATCATTTTGCACTCCTTGCCATCGTGTTATGATCAATTCCGCATGACATATCACATGAACAAGGAAGAAGTCACCCTCAGCAAACTTCAAGGACTCTTGAAGACCGCCGAAAGTGGTCTAAAGGGTAAGTCGGTTGTTACTACTCCTACTCCTACTCCAACTGCAACCAATGTCTTGGCACGGGCATGGCAAAGGGAAGAAGAGAAAGAACCCTTCTAAGGGTACCAAGGGTAAGACCCTTGAAGGCTCCTCTTCAAGCAAAACCAAGAAAGGTTTTGTCACTCCTTCTGCTAACCCTAATGAGGCTGAATGCTTCTATTGCCACGAAAAGTCGCACTGGAAGCGAAACTGCCCAAAGTACCAGCAAGATTTGAAGGATGGGAAAGTAAAACCCAACCATGCAGGTATATACACTATATTGTCTAATAACTCACCTCATTCTAAGTCTTGGGTCCTTGATACAGGTTGTGGTATTCACATATGTTGTGATTTGCAGGGACTAAAAAGAAGTGAGAATGTGGAGCAGGGAAAAGATAAACTTGATCATGGGAAACAGGAAAGCTTCACCTGTCACCAAGATAGGAGTTTATTCCTTAGTGCTAAATAGTGGGTTTACATTAGATTTGAATAAATGTTATTATTCGCCAGAAATGGAAAGAAATGTTATTTCCTTTCATGCATTGTATAAACAAGGTTTTACCTTTTATTTTGATAATAATAATGGTAGTATTGATGCTTTCTTTAATAATTTTCTTTATTTTAAAGCATTACCTTGTGATGGCGTGTATGAAACTGTATCTGTTGTAGATAATCTAGGAAATAATGTATTGTGTATTAACTCTTCCACTAGCTTAGATAAAGCATCCTTATGGCATTGTCGTCTTGGACATGTAAGCAAGAAACGCATAGGCCAACTCCAAAAGGATGGAGTCTTGGAGTCATTTGACCTAAAGTCAGATGATATTTGTGAATCTTATTTGCTTGGTAAAATGACAAAGTCACCTTTTACTGGCACTTGTGCTAGGGGTGGAGGTTTGTTGGACCTCATACACACGGATGTGTGTGGACCCTTCAGAACCGCCACAAGAGAGGCTAATCGGTTCTATGTGACTTTTACTGATGATCTTAGTAGATATGGATATGTCTACCTAATCAAGCATAAGTCAGAAACCTTTGAAAAATTCAAAGAGTTTAAGCAAGAAGTGGAGAATCAGTTGGGCAGGAACATTAAGATGCTTCGATCCGATCATGGTGGTGAGTATCTTAGTACTGAGTTCCTTGACTATCTTAAGGAATGTGGGATTTTCTCACAATTGACACCTCCTTGGACACCACAGTTGAATGGTGTAGCTGAGAGGCGCAATCGGACCTTGTTGTACATGGTTCGTTCCATGATGAGTCGAGCTTCGCTACCAATCTCATTTTGGGGGTATGCCTTAGAGACTGCCGCCCATATCCTTAATCTAGTCCCTACAAAGAAGGTTTCCAAAACACCTCACGAGGTGTGGACTGGAAAAGTTCCCAATCTAGACCACATCAAGATTTGGGGTTGCGAGGCTTTCGTGAGACGCGAGACTCACGATAAGCTCGAACCCCAAAGCGAAAGGTGTATTTTCATCGGCTACCCACAGAAATCCTTTGGTTACATCTTCTACAGACCCAGTGATAATGTGGTCTTTGTAGCAAGAAGAGGATTCTTTCGAGAGAGAGAATTCTTGAGCCAAGGAGACAGTGGGAAGCAAATTGACCTTGAGGAAATTCAAGAGTCAAGTGGTGAAGGAACCTCAAACCCTAGCCCTCAACCTGAGGAGGAAACTCCTGTTGAGCCGACTGAAGAATCTATACCTCTGAGGCGTTCCACCAGAGTTAGGAATGCACCTGAGCATTATTATGGTTGTCATATTACTGCAGAAGGTGACACACTTATCAGTGATAACACACTGGTAAATCTGGATGATCCTAACAGCTACACGGAAGCCATGGCAGGCCCTGAGGCTGCTAAATGGAAAGAGGCTATGGATAGCGAGATACAGTCCATGTATGACAATCAAGTTTGGAACTTGGTTGACAATGTACTTGATCATAAGATAGTTGGGTGCAAATGGATCTTCAAGAAGAAGACCGACATGGATGGTAATGTACACACTTATAAGGCACGACTGGTTGCAAAGGGTTATTTTCAAACTCCGGGAGTTGATTATGATGAGACATTTTCACCAGTGGCCAAGATTAAGTCTATTAGGGTTCTGTTAGCCATTGCTGCATTTCATGATTATGAAATGTGGCAAATGGATGTCAAAACCGCTTTCCTTAATGGAAACTTGGCTGAAGATGTTTACATGGTTCAGCCAGAGGGTTTTGTCAGTACAGAGTACCCCAGTAGAGTGTGTAAGCTCGAGAAATCCATTTATGGATTAAAACAGGCACCTCGCAGATGGAATCTTTGCTTTGATGAGAAAGTCAAAGAATTTGGCTTTTCAAGGAGTGAAGATGAATCTTGTGTCTATATCAAGGCTAGTGGGAGTATAGTCAGCTTTTTGGTACTGTATGTGGATGACATACTACTCATAGGAAATGACATCCCAACCCTGCAGGAAGTAAAGTCCTAGCTTGGGAAGTGTTTCGCTATGAAGGACCTTGGAGAAGCTGCCTATATCCTAGGGATAAGGATTTTGAGAAACAGGAGTAAAAGACTAATTGGACTTAGTCAAAGCACCTATGTGGACAAAGTGTTGAAGAGGTTCAACATGCATAACTCCAAGAAAGGAGAGTTACCCATCCAGAGTAACGCCAGATTGAGTAAGACACAAAGCCCTTGTACTGAGGCTGAGATAGCAGAAATGAGTCGAATACCTTATGCTTCAGCTGTAGGATCGATCATGTATGCTATGACGTGTACTCGACCTGATGTAGACTTTGCTTTGAGCATGGTTAGCAGGTATCAGGGGAACCCTGGCAAGGCACACTGGACTGCGGTAAAGAATATCCTCAAGTACCTACGGAGGACTAAGGATTGGGTCCTTACCCTCGGTGGCAGTGAGGACTTGAGAGTTGTAGGGTACAGTGATGCTAGCTTTCAGACTGACAGGGATAATTTCCGCTCTCAGTCGGGCTGGGTCTTTACTCTAAACGGAGGGGCAATTACTTGGAAAAGTTCCAAGCAGGAGACAGTGGCTGATTCCACTTGTGAATCAGAGTATATAGCAGCAAGCGAGGCAGCAAAGGAGGCTATATGGCTAAAGAACTTCATCGGAGACCTTGGAGTTGTACCAGCTATAAAGGAGCCAATGGAGATTTTCTGTGACAGCAATAGTGCGGTTGCCTTAGCCAAGGAACCAAGAGATCATGGGAGATCCAGACACATTGACAGAAAATATCACTTCATCAGACATCGAATAGAAGAAGGAATCCTCGTGGCAAAGAGGGTATCATCGGATGAGAACCCAGCAGATCCCCTCACGAAGGGACTGACTCGGGCTAAGCATCTCCAGCATGCTCGGAGCATAGGGCTGAAGGATGATATTAGTTTTAGATAATCTTGAAATTTGTAAAATGGAATTGACATTTGATGATAAATAAAAGCTGTTATTTATGAGTAAAGTGTTGCTATCTCTTGTCAATCGTTTACTATTATTTCTTTTTGCATGTTTTGACTTCCAGAATAATTATGTTATGGTTTATATCATATTATTCAAACTCTCCACAGTCGGTCATATGTTGGAAGTAGATATGAATCAAGACTGTCATGGGTTGGCTTGTAGAGGTTTAAGATGTTAGACAAAGCGGGGCTACAGCACTCATAAGTGCTCATAAGTTCTGAGTATTGGATTCAACCCACGCTCACCTGTATCACTTCATGGAATTTATCTTGAGTGATCGTGAGACGGTAATATCATATAAGTCTTCAAACCTAGAGATATGATTTGTTGCCTATGAGTTGGTTATGCATTGATTGCACGAAAACGCATTGGTAACTCGATGTTATAAACCGTGCTTTTGTGTGTAATTCAACAAGTAGTAGAGCAAACATATGAGTCGAAGTTTATCTGTTCCTTCTAGGATTAGAAG
Organism: Lactuca virosa; assembly: GCF_052849685.1. Taxonomy (NCBI): domain Eukaryota; kingdom Viridiplantae; phylum Streptophyta; class Magnoliopsida; order Asterales; family Asteraceae; genus Lactuca; species Lactuca virosa. The sequence goes on along the minus strand of NC_136427.1, from coordinate 288,979,377 downwards.
CGATATCTGGGCCCCTCGATGATTTTGTTTTGACCTATGTACCGGGCCCGGTCAGAACTAAATTGATGTGTTCAGTTAAGTTCTATGTCAAACAAATCGAAAATCGGGAAACAAATGCTGGACAATAAGCAAGACCATCTTCCATGTATTTGTCCGACTGATATCTAGAACAGAGGATTATATGATCACTTATCTAAAATGGCGCTTCATAGTTCAACAGAGTTTAAAGAGCTACGATTGTTGATCGGTTCCTGAAGTCATACTTGCAACTATAGTTATTAGACTTATCCAAGTGGGAGACTGTTGGATATAGTGTCTAAGTCCATAACTATATTTGGTATGTACTTGACCCGACCCGACATGGTCCATTTGGGTTGCACTTCACCCGAACAATTTATGGATAATCGTTTGAGAATAGTATAAGTTATGATTTATTAATATATTATAAGTCCTAATATATTAATATAAAATCATATTATTTAATTAGTATTGATCTATAATTAATTTAGAGATCAAAAGTATGACTAATTAAATATGGGCTCTTGTATTTATATAGTGTGGGCTAATGCTTATTTGGAATGGGCTAGGCTTGCATGGAAAGTCCATGGATACTCCATGGAGCTTTAACCCATGGATCTCATGGAAATGAAAAGACATGTGTACTAGTTTTATTTGATTCAAGTACCCCATGCCATGCTAGTTAGGATAAGAACCTTGGAAAAATAATTATTTGCATGTATCTTAGTCAAACATAGATCCAATGTTTCTAGGGTTGCATGTACACCATAGGAGTGTTAGAATGCTGAAAACCCATTATATATGTGGTGAAAAAATCAGACCAGTGCTTTATAAAATAAACCCACGTATAACGAGTGTAATCATCAATGAATGAAACATAATAGTTAGATCCCGATTTAGAGGTGATCGGGGATGGACCCCACACATCTGAATGTACAATATCAAAGAGGGAAACAAAATGAGTGAAACTTTTATTAAACAGTAAAGTAGAAAATTTTCCCAGTTTACAACCACAGCAATCAGAACTATCATTAATTTTAAAAGAACCTAACATACCAATGGAAACAAAAAACTGTAAACATGACGCTGAAACATGTCCCAAATGAGAATGCCAAAGATAAGAAGAACAGACAACAAAGGACTTAAGCGCAAGGACGACAAATCGACACTAGAAGAAGCAACATCAACAAAACGTGGCTGCTCCAAAACATAAAGCTCCTCAACTCTACGGCCTATCCCAATCACCCTCTGAGACTGAATGTCTTGTACACGGCAGAACGAATCAGAAAAGAAGACCCAACAACCAGACTTACATAACTGACTGACAAAAGCAAGATTCAAAGAAAGTATGAGAATATAATAGACATTTGTTAAAGATATATAAGGAGTGACAATAGAACCAACACCCTCTACTAACATAGGTGTAGCACTAGCATATGTAACGTCCCAAAACTCATAGAAAATTTTTCATTTTTAAATAATAAAACATCCAATGTATTTTTTCATAAAAGAACATCATTGTCAATAATGTTTCAAAAAGAATATCAGAGTATCAACAAATCATAAATGTGAATCTCCAGTGGATGCGATGCAATCATGTCGGGCCTTTCCCTTTTGAACTGGAAGAACCTGAAAATGTTAAACCACAAAACCGTAAGCACAAAGCTTATTTAGTTTCCCTAAAATACCACATACCATATAAATGGGCCCAGCCCAGCACATAACTAAATGGGCCAAACCCAACATGCATAAATGGGCCCATCCCAATATAATAATGAGTCCAACCCAACCTACATGATAATGGGCCCCACCCATCATGTATAATAATGGGCCCAATCCAGCACATAGATGGGCCCATCCCAACACAAATAATAATGGGCCCAACCCAACATACAAATAGGCCCAACCCAACATAAACAACTAGCATCCTACACAATCCAATGGGCCGACATCGGTGCCTTCGACCTACAAGAACAGTGAGAAGACTCACCTAACAGATGACGATAAATTGCTACTGCTCTCACTGCCAAAGATACAGATGTTACACACCACCTATACACCCAAACAAGGTAAACCCTTGGCTCTCCTTCCAAAACTAGGAGTTTAACCAAAATTCAGCTCAAAGAAAAAGTAAACGGTCAAAGTTAAATTCAACAGCCCATAATGTCAACCAATGATCCTCACGTCGTGACCAACCCTTGGTCACGTCGTGACCAACCCTTGGTCACGTTGTGAGAGTACACTCGAAGAGTGGGTGGGGCTCGGGAGGTTGGGCGGCTGCCTGGATAGAGCAATGTGGAAGTCGGGAGTGGGGCTCGGGAAGTGTTATATTAGTCTTCTAGAGTGGTTCAGATTTGGTATTGGTTAGTTTTGGGAGCACTAGCAATGGTAAGCATTGGTTGTCAGCAGATCGACCCTTTAGATAGGGAGAAGGATTGGGAATCCTTTCCAAGCTGGGAGCTGTAAGGATTTAGTGTAATCAAAGTGGGGGAGAATCACCCAGTAGTCAGGAGCTGAGTTAAGATCGCAACTTGGATGCGTTCACATTCTTGATGAGAAGGGAAGCAGCCTGGGCGGCTGCCTGGATAGAGCAGCGTGGAAGTCGGGAGTTTGGAAAACTTCCCGATGTTGAGTTCGTGTATTCGCAATAGTTGATGTCGGGTTGGGAACCAGGTTGGTGGTTTCCTCGGCAGGACGTGAGTTTAGCCAGGATGTAAGACTACGGGATAGCCGTAGCATTCACCAGTAGGTAGACAGTGCGAAAAGTGTAGTGAGGCTACGAATGACCATAGTATTCACGTTAGTTGATGGCTGGTTTGGAAAACCAGGTTGGAGGATCGCCAGCAGGACTCGAGTGAGTCAAGATGCAGATTGAGTGAATGTCCGACATGGGATGCTTTCGGATTAGTAGTCAGCGTAGAGGCAGCATGGGGAGTGTGGTAAGACTGCAGAATTGCCGCAACATTTGTTAGTAGCCAGATAGAGTAGTGTGGGCGAGGGCCCGTATCTCCTAGTTAGAAGAGTGTGGGCGAGGGCCCGTATCTCATAGTTGGCGGAGTGTGGGCGAGGCCCGTATCTCCTAGTTAGTATGGTCAGGATCAGGTAGACATAGTTCGTTGAGATTTAGTATGGAGGCAGGTCTGCATAGCCCTAGATAGGTGAAACCTGAGGGAGAGGCCACTCCAAGATACAGTTGGGTGAGACCCGTGGGCGAGGCCCGTGAGATTTTAGCAGCGCAGGTGGAACCTGGTAGAGACCGTAGGGTCAAGATAGGGGATCGAGGATCCCAGGACTTATGGGGTCAGAGTGGCTAAGTAGATAGAGCAGTTGCTAATAGCCGAAGTTACTTTGGAAGTCGCTGGGAGCGACTAAGCGATTGATCTTGGGTTTAGTAATCGGTGGGAGTCCGGTAAACCAGTTAATGGCAGATTAGTTGGGACCAGGGTGGTCTCGTTTCATTCGGAAAGCGGACAGGGGATAACATGATCTTCGGTCGGGGATAGCGATAGGAGAGTTCCTGATGGAGCAGCTAGTTGACCGAGAGGTGCTACGCCACTCACAGCAGGGTTGAATAATCTCAGAGGGAAGGGTTTGATCCTATTGCACAGCTCTCGTATGAGTCTAACCGTTGCAGGGATGAATCTTTTACTCGAAGGATTATCTGATCCATTCGCTGGGATGGGTGCTCAGCACTAAGTTATAGCAGTAAGAAGTATTCAGTGTGTACCGGCAGCAATGACCAGCACTGGGAGTGGCTGGAGTAATGGATACCGTGAAGGGTATGTCCTTCATAGTGATAGAGGAGGTGGTTGATTATGGCAAGTTGCCTTGGGAAGGCCAGTAAACGCGCAAGGAAAAAGGGGGTGAACCCCTAGGATGTCCAGCATAAGTACTCGGGGAGTACCTGAAGGATTGTCAGTCGAGTAAGTTGTGTTCATAGGACTAACGGGATCAGAGTGCACTTGAGGATTGTTATCTGCAAGGACTAGTGTTAGTCTGAATGACCGGGCGGAAGGTCAATGGAAGCGGTCAGCAGGGGTTAGATTCATCAGGCAGGAAGGTTGGAAGCAGATTGCAGGACAGTTGGCCATAGCGTACTTTGAGGACGAAGTCTAGTTTAAGTGGGGGAGAGTTGTAACACCCAATATCAGAAAGGCCAAGAAAGGGAAGGAAAACCCTAAGGCAAAGGGGGGTCAACTCGTCGAGTCCAAGGAGGAACTTGACGAGTCGGAGCGGGATCCGTGTGCAAGATTAAGTGACCGACTCGACGATTCGGCGAGTGGACTCGGCGAGTCAGGTCTGGGTTAGGAAGCCCTAATTCCGGGACTTGGTGCCCTATTTAAGCATCTTATTCTCTTCCCTAGGGTTTATTTACAGCCTCTCTCGTCCAGAACCTAAAACCCTAGCCACCCAACCCAACCCAGCTAAGGTCCCATTTCATGACCTAGGCCTTCATTGTAGCTTGGAATAAGTATTCTAGCCTCATAACACCTTGCATGCACATAAAGTTAGCAACTTTACGTGCAATGCTAGCATTAGGAGTCCAGATCTATTATTTGGAAGTGTTGGAATGGACTGTAATCGACAGAATAGAGATGTCACAAGGTAGACTCGACGAGCCCGTTCATGGACTCAGCGAGTTGGGTCGCAAACCCAAACCCTTCTGTTATGATTCGGATCAGTGAGTGGAGTTAGTGAAGGATTCAACCAGACTGGGTCCGTAATGGACATGAAGATCATAGTACTCGACGAGTTCGAGGAGGAACTCGGCGAGTCCAAGATAATCTCCTTAGTTATGAAGATGAACTCGATAAGTTGTTCATACAAATTGGCGAGTCATGGTCTAGACATTCATACGATGATGATGAACTCGACGAGTTCAAGGATGAACTCGGCGAGTCGGTTGAAAATAGTCCCGAAGTGTTAGATGAAGGAGAACTCGTCGAGTCCTCGCTAGACTTGACGAGTGGAGTTGGGGTTGTTTGGGACTTGAGGAGCATGGACTCGGCGAGTTGGCAAGACAACTCGACGAGTCGAGTCAACTGGAAGGTTGACTTTGACCAGGACTTTAACCTTGAGAAGGACTTTGACCAGAGTTGACTTAGTTGACTTCTTGAGGACAGATAGGCTAAGTGTTACTATTATTGGTATTGGTAGCTCAGGAAGCTAGAGGAGCAACAATTCTGAGAGGTTTCAGATAGCAGCCAGAGGGTTATCAGCAGTTTCAGCAGTACGAGGTGAGTCTGCTCACTGTGTGCATGGGTCTACGGGCACAATGTCGGCCCATTATGTTTATGCTTATGGTTATGTGTAGTAGGAAGACCTGGGGGTTAGCCCTAGGCACTTATTGTGATTTGTTCGGATTTAGATCCGTTACCGGGGTTAGCCCGATGCAGCTTGTATGTTCTGGATTCCGGTCCGATGTCGGGTCGTACCCGAGGCAGTAGCGTATGTGTAGTTATACTGGTGTCTTTGTGATACTTGTATGTGCCTGGTAGGGAGGTGAGTCGGGCAAGGACCCATATCTCATCACTAGCCGAGTACGGACGAGGTTCCGTATCTCATTAGTAGCAGATCAGGGGCGAGGCCCGAGTTAGTAGGGAGGTGAGTGTGGGCGGGGGCCCGTATCTCACTATCAGCAGCAGCGTGGACGGGGTTCCATGACTCACCAGTAGCAGGACAGGGGTGGGGCCCAAGACAGGCGAGGCCTTAGATCAGTAGTACAATAGAGTATGTTTAGCTTTATGATATGTGTTACGTTATATGATTGTATATGCTTAGCGGGCGAGGCCCAAAGACAGGCGGGGTCTAAGAGAACAGATATGTATACCGAGCGGGGCTCGATGCCAGGCGGGGCCAGATGCCGGGCGGGGCCTGATGTCGGGCAAGTCCCGATGCAGCGGGCGGGGGCCCAGTATGTGCATATGTATGTGGTATGTGGTAGGTTGGGGAACTCACTAAGCTTCGTGCTTACGGTTTTCAGTTTTGGTTTCAGGTACATCCGGTAGCGGAGGGAAGAGCTCGGGGTGATCGCATGGCACACACCATTGTTTAGTCAGCATTAGTTTAAGCGAACTAAGAAATTGTAGGATTTCTAGACTTAAACTTAGAATGCTAAGTGATGATTGTGAGATAAGTGTCTACCATATTTTAGACACGAGCACTAGTTTATTTTAGGAAAGATGCCTAAAATGCTTTTATGTGCTAAATGTTATATGTTTTCCATATATGTCATTATTTGTTCGGATCTATGGTCTATTGCCGACCGGATCTGGAAACCTTATGTGTGTAGGATTCTAAGCGTATGATTACGATATTAGAACTAACATGAAAACTTTTCGGAGTGATAAGGGAATTTAAATACCTATCGAGGATAAAGACCTAAATTCGCCTTATTCGGTATATAGATTGTAATGGAAAGAACTCGTAATGGAGTTGCAAATGCAAACGAAAACAGGGATCAACAACCTCAACCTCAAGTAGTTGAGCAAGTACCTGTTGTAGGAGCTGCACCTGAGCCAATGACGATGGCTGGGGTACAAGCAATGATGCAGATGATGTTAGATCGCCAAATGGAGGAGACCAGGCAATTACTACAACATCATAGGGAAGAAACTACGATACCTGTTGAACAGCCCGAATTGAACGAAGGGCAATCAGTAGGAGGGAACTACAGTGGGACTCTTGGTCAAGCCAACCCACCGATAGTTAGACAAAACAACCAGGATGGAGGAGCTGATGGACGCGGATGCAAATACAAAGATTTCATGGCATCTAAACCACCATGTCTATCTGGAAGTCCGACACCGGTGGAAGTCATGAACTGGATCTCCGAAATGGAGACGATGTTTGAAAGTTGTGAGTGTAGCAACAAACAAATGACCGCACTTGCAATTCCTCTGTTAAAATCTGGTGTATTGAGCTGGTGGAAGTTACTAGCTGATTCGATGCCCAAGGGAGAAGCTAGCAAGATGTCTTGGGAAGACTTTGTGGTACAGCTGAAATTGCAATACTGCTCTGTGCATGATCTTCTGGAAATTAATAATGAGTTCCAGAATTTAAAGAAGGGAAAGATGAGCGTTACTGAATACGCTGCTAGTTTTACGGAAAAGGTGAAGCTCATTCCTCATCTAGTTCCAACTGAACTCTCTAAGGTCAACAATTTTGCCCTCGGATTACCAGCGGACTTTGGTCCGATGGTTAAAAAAGCAACCATTTTGAAAGCCGCCATCTGGGCTGCTAAGAATGTGGAGATTCAGATCAGAGAGAAGGGTCTGGAGAGGGCATAAGTTGGCGAAAAGAGAAAATTTGAAGGAACTTCAGGTTCCAACAAGAAAAGCAAATTTTCAAAGTCCAAGAAGTTTGGAGGAGGAGGTGAAGTGAAGTGGTGTGAGAAGTGCAAGAAAAAGCACTCTGGGAAATGTAGTGAGGGGGTGACTTGCTACAAATGTGGAAAGACTGGACATTATGCTAACGTGTGTTCGTCCGACAAGAGGGTATGTTTTGAGTGCCATGAAGAAGGGCATATTTTTAAAGACTGTCCAAAGAGGAAGGATGCAGCAAAGCCCAATCTACCACCAAAGCCGAAGGCGAGAGCCTTTCAGATGACACTTGAAGCTGCGAAAGAAGAAACCGATGTCGCTTCAGGTACCTTTCTCGTAAACGAATTGCCTGCCCAAATTTTGTTTGATTATGGAGCCAATTACTCCTTTATATTGCATGAATTTGGTAGAAAACTAGCTTTGCCTGTGGATAGACTAGTTAATGCTTTATTAGTCAAGATTGCTAGTGGCAAGTTTGTACCTGTTAGCCATCATATGAAAAACATCCTCATTGACTTGGATGGGAATAAGTTCCACGAGGAATTATTACCTATCGAGTTAAATGGTTTCGACATAGTTTTAGGAATGGATTGGCTTAGCGCCAATGATGCCGAAATATTATGTAGGAAGAAGATAGTAAAAGTAAACCCGCCAGGGAGAGAGTCGTTTATGGTGTATGGAGAAAAACGCAGAGTAAACTCTGGAATCATTTCCCTAATGAAAGCCAGAAAGTGTTTGGCCAAGGAATGTACATCATATCTAGCGTTCGTGATCGATACTAAGAAGGAGAAGAAGGAGGTGCAGAATATTTCGGTGGTGTGTGATTATCCGGAAGTCTTTCCTGAAGATCTTCCCAGATTGCCCCCTGATCGACAAGTAGAATTTCGTATCGACTTGTTACCAGGAACGACGCCGATAGCAAAAGCACCGTATCGATTAGCACCAACAGAGATGAAAGAACTTATGACACAACTTCAGGAGTTATTGGACAAAGGTTTCATTCGACCTAGTTCATCACCCTGGGGAGCCCCTGTGTTGTTTGTAAAGAAGAAAGACGGGAGCATGAGAATGTGCATCGATTATAGAGAGCTGAATAAAGCGACGATAAAGAACAAGTACCCATTGTCGAGGATCGATGACCTGTTCGACCAGTTGCAAGGATCGATCTTAGATCGGTATACCATCAACTAAAGGTGAGAGAGCAAGATATCAAGAAGACTGCGTTCAGAACAAGATATGGACACTATCAATTTTTGGTTATGTCATTCGGACTAACCAATGCCCCAGCAGCTTTCATGGATTTGATGAACAGGGTTTGTAAACCATACCTTGATAAATATGTGATAGTATTCATAGACGATATCTTGATTTATTTGAAAAGCAAGCAGGAGCATGAAAAGCATCTGCGTGAGGTGCTAGAAGTCCTAAAAAAGGAGAAGTTGTATGCAAAGTTCTCCAAATGTGAATTTTGGATTCAAGAAGTCCAATTTTTAGGTCATGTGGTTAACCAAGAAGGAATAATGGTTAACCCAGCAAAGATTGAAGCTATGATGAAGTGGGAACAACCAAAAAGTCCTACGGAGATTAGAAGCTTTTTAGGATTAGCTGGATATTATCGAATATTTATCCAAGGCTTTTCTTCGATTGCTACTCCATTAACAGCTTTGACCCACAAAGGAGCTACTTATGCTTGGAATGAGAAGCATAAGGAAGCCTTTGAGAAGTTAAAGAAGAGATTGTGTGAAGCACCGATTCTTTCGTTACCTGAAGGAGTTGATGACTTCACAGTCTATAGTGATGCCTCTGGATTTGGGTTAGGTTGTGTTCTGACCCAAAGGGATAAGGTGATAGCATATGCATCGAGGCAATTGAAAGAGCATGAAAAGAACTACCCCACTCATGATCTGGATTTGGCAGCGGTAGTATTCGCCTTAAAGATATGGAGGCACTATCTTTATGGTACTAAATGGAAACTTTTCACATATCATAAGAGTCTTCAATATCTCTTTAATCAGAAGGAATTGAACATGAGGCAACGACGCTGGCTAGAGTTACTCAAGGACTATGACTGTGAGATACTTTACCACCCTGGTAAAGCAAATGTTGTTGCTGATGCTCTCAGTCGGAAGGTGAACCTTGAAAAGAAAAGGCCAAGAGCGTTGAGAATTGAAGTTGTCTCTACGATTGTGGAAAGTATAAAGAAAGCTCAGGAGGAAGCTTTAGAGAAAAATAACCGGAAGGAGGAACGTTTGGGTAAAACGTTGGTGTTTGATATAAACGGTCAAGGACTGAAGGTATTCAAAGATAGGATTTGGGTACCTAAGACGGGAGGAGTAAGAGAACTTCTGATGGAAGAAGCTCGCAAGACCATGTACTCGATTCATCCCGGCAGTACAAAAATGTATAGGGACCTAAAACCCTATTACTGGTGCCCGACGATGAAGCTCGATGTTGCTAAGTATGTGGCCGAGTGTGTAACTTGTGCTAGGGTTAAGGCACAACATCAGAAACCGTATGGGAGTTTAGAACCTTTACCTGTACCCATGGGTAAATGGGAAGATATCACTATGGATTTTGTGACTAAACTGCCCAGAACAAGGAACGGTCACGACATGATTTGGGTGGTCGTTGATTGCTTCACTAAGAGTGCGCATTTCATAGCCGCTAATGAGAAATGGTCAGAGCGATTGTGAGGCTTCACGGTGTTCCGTTAACGATTGTATCCGATCGTGACAGCCGTTTTACCTCGAGGTTTTAGAGAAGTCTACAAGAGGAATTGGGTACCAAGTTGTGTTTGAGTACAGCTTACCATCCGCAAACCGATGGTCAGAGCAAACGAACGATTCAAACATTGGAGGATATGCTGAGAGCATGTACCCTAGAATTCCAAGGTAACTGGGATGAACACTTACCCCTGGTAGAATTTTCCTATAATAATAGTTTCCACTCAAGCATCAAGATGGCACCTTATCACGCTTTGTATGGAGAAAAGTGTCGAACGCCGTCATGTTGGCTGGAAGCTGTGGAAAAGCAGTTTATGGGACCTGAAATAGTCCATCAGACTGCTGAAAAGTTAAAAGTGATTAGAGAAAGGATGTTAGCAGCTCAAGATCGACAAAAGAGCTATGCTGACAAGAAAAACAACCGATATCCTTCGAAGTTGGAGATTCGGTTTTACTTAAAGTCTCACCATGGAAGGGACTTATAAGATTTGGTAAAAGGGGAAAGTTGAGTCCAAGGTTTATTGGACCATTTAAAGTTTGTAACATCCCGAAATTCAGGTGCGTCTCTTAAACCCTTCTCCTTTTTCCAAGTTGTCAAGTTAAGCCCTTAAAAGAAATATTAAGGCAAATGAGTATGCTGGGCGTACTGAAGAGTACGTTGTGCGTACTCATGCGCTTAAGTTGGACGCGGACTCGCCTAGGTACGCTGGGCGTACCCAGGGTTACGCTGGGCGTAGCGGGCCCAGATGCAAACCCTAATTTGTGGCTTGTACACTATAAAAGGGATGTTAAGGCCTTAGCCTCAGCCACCATTTCAGAGAGTGAAACCCTAATAGAGAGCTACCCTTCGTTCCTAGCTTGTGTGTGTGTGTTCTAAGCTTCAAAGTGCCATTTCAAGGTGGTGAAAGAGAAGAGGAGGCCATTTTAGGAGCTAGAAGTTGGTGGACAAGAGTAAATCCGAGTTCTACAGAGGTTGGAGCTTCTTCCTGAGGTAAAAAGCTCAAAGCTTTCCTTGTCATTTGTGATTTGTGCTTCTTGGACCAATTTTTAGGGTTTTTGGTCCCAAGGTGGAGACTTTATGAGCAAATGGTCTCCATTGGCCTAGATCTGCCATATTTCAGGGTAATATGAGTTGTATGTTCATAAAAATCCAATCTTCGACGTGAATATTAAGCCATGCATGAGATCTAGACTTTATGAGGAAGAAGGAAAGGTGTTAGAGTGATTAGGGACCTTTACAGCCATGCAAAGGCTTAAAGATCTCGACTTTATGGATTAAGTGGTCTTAGAGAAGTCAGATCTGGAGTTTGAGTTTATGTCTTAACCGTTTAAGACCAAAATCCAAGAAAGGCTGAAACTGAGACTTACGATGGGCGTAACTCTCAGAACGCGCAGCGTAAGGGGTTGAGACCCCGATTATGGATCGCCGGCGTACGCCCCGCGTACAGAGATGGTACACGCCGCGTACTGCCTCCTGTTGACTTTCGTTGACTTTTAGGGTTTTGGTCAACATTTGGACTTTTGGGTCGGGGGGGGGGGGTAAAATGGTCTTTTACCCTTCTGTGGGATTGTAGGAATGGATTTAATCTAGCCTTTGAGAGCCATTATTTATTTGAGAGTACTGTTTATGTGATTAGGCGGGGGCTAGATGTGTGTTTTCGTGTGCGAGATTATTCGAGACACCCGAGGTGAGTCTTCTCACTATACTTTACCTTGAGTGGTAACTAGAGTTATGTGACAGAGTATATCGTGTGTTATGTATGTGATGTGTTGCACTGCATTTTTTCTATTTGATTTATGTTGTATGTACTCCAGAGTTTACAGAGTTAGGACCAGAAGGTCCACAGAGTTAGGACCAGAGGGTCCACTGAGTTAGGGCCAGAGGGCCCACTGAGTTATTGCCTCGAGTGGCTAATATGTGTTATATGTGGTATTTTGGTGAACTCACTAAGCATTTATGCTTACAGTGTTTTGTGTTATGTGTTTCAGGTACCAGTGAGGATCGCGGGAAGGCGTCGGCATGATCAGTACACACTATTGGAGTTTTTATACATTATGATCTTGGGATGTATTTTATGGATTTGATATGTGATACATTAAGATTTGAGAATATTTATGAATGAAATTACATATTTAAAAGTGAAAATTTGTTTTGAAATTTACGTTGTTACAAGTTGGTATCAGATCCTTGGTTTGAGGGATTCGGGTGCACCTTCGGGCGTATCTGAACTCAAACTGAGGATTTGAGAGATTTTTTTAAAAGAAAACAAAATTTTTCTAAAAGAGTAAAAGGTTTTGAAAAGAGGAGAGTAGAGCAGTGTGTATGATCAGCCAGCGCCCGGACGGTGATTTCCCAAAATACCCTTATATTATGTGTTATGAGATATGATACGTTATGATATGAATGCTAGAGTAGGCTAGGTGTTCTTATTAGGACTAGAGTGGCCTGATCTGTGATGCCTTAGCCTAGGGGTTTTGCTGCTAGGAGATACTTGAGAGTGAGTAGATAGCAGCGAGGAGCTTATGAGAGATCTGCTAGAGAATAGCTTATGCATAGGGAGATTAGAGTACTTGGGATTTGGGATCCTAGGAGGAGGACTTGGGGTGAATATTGATGCGGTGTGGACGGTAGTATAGGGCCCATACTACTGAAGACATCGGATCAGTGCGCAGTCCAAGTAAGAATCCTTAGGGTACTAAGGAGCAAGTAGGGCTGAGTTATCGAGTGTGAGTATGCTCGAGCGATTCTCTGACATTCCTTATGTTGTATTTCAGAGACATCATGGTTGGGACACGCCACAGACCAGAGACCAGCGGTGTGAGTGACGAGGAGCTTCCTCAGATGATCCACGAGGAGGTGGCTGCGGCTATCCGCGCAGAGATTCCAGAGATATTTGGGTCTATTAAGACCACATTGATTGAGACCTTTGATGAGAGATACGCAACGGTTACTGAGGCTGCAGCCGTTGCAGCTACCGCAGCTGTTGCTGCTGATAGACCTCATGGTGGTGATTCGTTGCTGTTCCGGGAGTTCAGCAACACGAAGCCACCGGAGTTTGTTGGGACCCAGGATCCGATTGCTGCGATGAGATGGGTTTCTGACATTGAGGGATTCTTTTATACGTGTTCATGTCCGGAGCATCTGAGAGTTCGGTTCGCGCTGAACCAGCTTTGCTTGGGAGCGAAGGACTGGTGGAAGTTTGTGACAGCGCACTATTCTTCTGCAGAGCTTGCCGCGGTGACCTGGGAGAGGTTCACCGCTATGTTTCGTGATGAGTACGTTCCCCCGGTGGAAAGGGAACGTTTGGCCCAGGAGTTCTTGACCCTCAAGCAGGGTACCGAGTCTGTTACTGTAATCACCAGGATATTCCATGAGAAGGCGATGTTCTGCCCAGAGCACGTGTCTTCCGAGCAGGCACGCATGAGTCGGTATTTGAGCATTTTGAGGAGAGACATCCGCGAGTTCGTGGCGAACTCTTCTTACCGGACATTTGCCGAGCTTCAGGCAAATGCTCGGAAGAGGGAGATAGAGCTTGAGACTCAGGCTAGGGAGGAGGCGGAGTCCCAGGCGAGGGATCGGCGACCGGCTTTGTCCCAGCCGGTAGCCAAGCGGACCAAGCCCGCCGATTTGAGATCAGGGAACCAGAAGGGCCGCACTTGTGGCAAGTGCGGCAAGGGTCATGAGGGAATTTGTAGAGCGGGGTCTTGCTACAAGTGTGGCAAGGAGGGGCACATGGCCAAGGATTGCCCCAAGGGGTTTGCAGTCTGTTTCCACTGCAACCAGACCGGACACCGGAAGGCCGAGTGTCCGCAGCTGCGGGGGTCAGCACAGGGAGCATCACAGGGATCTGCCCCTGCAACTGCATGAGCTACCGAGAGTCAGCCGGTGTAGGCCGAGGCACCGAAGGCGCGAGGAAAAGTCTTCCAGTTGACAGCGGAGGAGGTCCGCGCAGCGCCCGATGTCGTGGCTGGTATGTATTCTTTCATGTATTTATTTGATGTTTGAGATATTGTGCTTATATTATGATATGCGTAGGTACTTTCCTTGTGAGTTCTGTACCTGCCTTGGTGTTATTTGACTCGGGTGCGAGTCGATCTTTTGTATCATTAGCCTTCAGTCGGCACATCAGTATCAGTCGGGAGGCGTTGAGTCGACCTTTGCGAGTTTCAATAGCCGACGAGAGAGCGGTGTATGCCACTGATATGATTCGAGGATGTGTACTCGAGATCTTCGGCGTTGAGTTTCTGATTGATTTGATCCCGATTGCGATGGGAGATGTATGTGTCATCGTAGGCATGGACTGTTTGAGCAGGTTTGGAGCGGTTATCGACTGCGAGCGACAGCTGGTGACCATACGAGACCCTAGTGGGGGAGTTCTTACGGTTTATGGCGAGGGTACCCGTTCTGGGTCAGCATTTTGTTCGGCCGCTAGAGCGAGGCAGAGCCTACAGCAGGGCTGTAGTGGGTTTGTGGCTTATGTGGTGGATACGAGAGTAGATGCAGAGAGGCCGAGATCGGTCGATGAGGTCCCGATAGTACGTGAGTTCCCGGACGTTTTCCCCAAGGAGTTGCCGGGAGTGCCTCCCGAGAGGCAGGTAGAGTTCTGTATCGATTTGCTTCTGGGGGCAGCGCCTATCGCCAAGGCGCCCTATCGCCTTGCGCCACCAGAGATGCAGGAGTTATCCTCACAACTACAGGAGCTGCTGGGGAAGGGGTTTATTCGGCCGAGTAGCTCGCCGTGGGGAGCGCCGATCCTTTTTGTCAAGAAAAGGGATGGTACACACCGGATGTGCATTGATTACCGGGAGTTGAACAAGCTAACGGTCAAGAACCGTTACCCCTTACCGAGGATCGACGATTTGTTCGATCAGTTGCAGGGAGCGTCTTGGTTCTCCAAGATTGATCTGAGGTCTGGATATCATCAGATAAGAGTGCGTGATGGGGATATCCAGAAGACGGCGTTCAGGACTCGTTATGGGGATTACGAGTTCGTGGTGATGCCTTTCGGGCTCACCAATGCACCGGCGGCGTTCATGGATCTCATGAACAGGGTGTGCAGACCGATGTTGGATCGTTCAGTGATAGTGTTCATTGATGATATATTGGTGTATTCGAGATCCAGAGAGCAGCATGAGGAGCATTTGAGGGAGATCCTCAGAGTTCTGAGATCGGAGAGGCTTTACGCCAAATTCTCCAAGTGCGATTTCTGGTTGCGAGAGGTCCAGTTCCTAGGGCACCTCGTCAACCAGAATGGGATATTGGTCGATCCGGCCAAGATTGAGGCTGTGATGAGTTGGGAGGTGCCGAGATCCCCTTCAGAGATCATGAGTTTTCTGGGGTTGGCCGGCTATTATCGGAGATTTATCAAGGATTTCTCCAGGATTGTTGTTCCTCTCACCAGGTTGACCCGGAAGGGCGTGGCTTTCAGTTGGGGCCCGGAGCAGCAGGCCTCATTCGAGACACTTCGCCAGAGATTATGCGAAGCCCCAGTGTTAGCCCTTCCGGAGGGGATGGAGGATTTTGTGGTGTATTGCGACGCGTCGATATCGGGGTTGGGTGCGGTGCTGATGCAGAGAGGGCACGTGATAGCATACGCATCCAGGCAGCTGAAGCCTCATGAGACGAGGTATCCTACTCACGATCTAGAGCTGGGGGTTGTGGTGTTCGCCCTCAAGATCTGGTGTCACTATTTGTATGGGGTCCGGTGTACCATATACACGGACCACAAGAGCTTGAAGTATCTGATGGATCAGCCCAACCTGAATATGCGCCAGAAGAGATGGTTGGATGTGGTAAAGGATTATGAGTGCGAGATCCTGTACCACCCGGGCAAGGCTAACGTTGTAGCCGATGCCTTGAGCCGTGGGGCGAAGAGTGCCCTGATACAAGATGTTTGTATGAGGTTGATGGTGATGACTCCGGTGTTGGACACCATTCGGGAGGCCCAGGTAGAGGCCATGAGACCGGAGAACCGCAAGAGAGAACGGGTGATCGGGCAGGTATCTGAGTTCATTGCCCATAGCCGAGGGCTTATGACCTTTCAGGGTCAGATTTGGGTGCCATTTGAGGGCGGGGCACGTACCATTCTGATGGAGGAGGCGCACAGATCGAGGTTTTCGATCCATCTGGGGGCCACTAAGATGTATTTGGACCTGAAGAGAGACTATTGGTGGCCCTGTATGAAGAGGGATGTTGCGTGGTTTGTGGAGAGGTGCTTGACCTGTCGCAGGGTTAAGGCCGAGCACCAGCGGCCGCATGGCAAGTTGCAGCCACTTGAGATTCCCCACTGGAAGTGGGAACAAATTTCCATGGATTTTATCACCAAATTGCCGAGGACTGCGAGAGGTGTCGATGCAATTTGGGTGATCGTCGACCGGCTGATGAAGAGCGCTCACTTTCTTGCTATCAGTGAAAGCTCTTCCGCTGAGAGGCTGGCAGAGTTGTATGTGAGAGAGGTGGTATCGCGGCATGGAGTGCCGATCTCGATTGTGTCAGACCGAGATGTACGTTTTACTTCCAGATTCTGGAAGAAGTTCCATGAGGAGTTGGGCACGAGACTGCATTTCAGTACCGCCTACCACCCACAGACGGACGGACAGAGTGAGCGGACGATCCAGACACTTGAGGACATGCTCCGAGCATGTGTGTTGGACTTCGGTGGAAGTTGGGACACGTATTTGCCGTTGGCTGAGTTTTCCTATAACAACAGCCACCATTCGAGCATTGGTATGCCTCCCTTCGAGTTGTTGTATGGGAGGAGGTGTCGGACTCCCATCTGTTGGGGAAAGGTGGGGCAGCGAGTGATGGGCAGCACTGAGATAGTGCTTCAGACGACAGAGCAGATACAGCAGGTTAGACAGAGGTTGTTGACAGCTCAGAGTCGCCAGAAGAGTTATGCGGATAGGCGACGGTCCGAGCTCGGGTTCCAGGTGGGAGACTTAGTACTCCTGAAAGTGTCTCCTTGGAAAGGAGTGATCCGATTCCGGAAGAGGGGCAAGCTGGGACCCCGGTACATTGGTCCTTTCAGGGTGATCGCTAGGGTAGGCAGGGTAGCTTACCGTTTGGAGCTACCTGCGGAGCTGAGCCAGATCCATGATACCTTCCACGTGTCTCAGCTGAGGATGTGTATAGCTGACGAGTCGGCAGTGGTGCCGCTGGAGGATATTCAGGTGGATGCAAGTCTGAATTATGTTGAGAGACCGATCGCGATCTTGGACCGGAAGATCAAGGTTCTGAGGAACAAGGAGGTGCCTCTGGTTCAGGTCCAGTGGCAACATCGGAGAGGGTCCGAGCTGACTTGGGAGCCGGAGTCAGAGATGTGGGAGCAGCATCCGGAGTTGTTTGCGGCATGAGACTTCGAGGGCGAAGTCTGGTTCTAGTGGGGGAGAATTGTAACATCCTGAAATTCAGGTGCGTCTCTTAAACCCTTCTCCTTTTTCCAAGTTGTCAAGTTAAGCCCTTAAAAAGAAATATTAAGGCAAATGAGTACGCTGCGCGTACTCATGCGCTTAAGTTGGACGCAGACTCGCCTAGGTACGCTGGGCGTACCCAGGGTTACGCTGGGCGTAGCGGGCCCAGATGCAAACCTTAATTTGTGGCTTGTACACTATAAAAGGGATGTTAAGGCCTTAGCCTCAGCCACCATTTCAGAGAGTGAAACCCTAATAGAGAGCTACCCTTCGTTCCTAGCTTGTGTGTGTATGTTCTAAGCTTCAAAGTGCCATTTCAAGGTGGTGAAAGAGAAGAGGAGGCCATTTTAGGAGCTAGAAGTTGGTGGACAAGAGTAGATCCGAGTTCTACAGAGGTTGGAGCTTCTTCCTGAGGTAAAAAGCTCAAAGCTTTCCTTGTCATTTGTGATTTGTGCTTCTTGGACCAATTTTTAGGGTTTTTGGTCCCAAGGTGGAGACTTTATGAGCAAATGGTCTCCATTGGCCTAGATCTGCCATATTTCAGGGTAATATGAGTTGTATGTTCATAAAAATCAAATCTTCGACGTGAATATTGAGCCATGCATGAGATCTAGACTTTATGAGGAAGAAGGAAAGGTGTTAGAGTGATTAGGGACCTTTACAGCCATGCAAAGGCTTAAAGGTCTCGACTTTATGGATTAAGTGGTCTTAGAGAAGTCAGATCTGGAGTTTGAGTTTATGTCTTAACCGTTTAAGACCAAAATCCAAGAAAGGCTGAAACTGAGACTTACGCTGGGCGTAACTCTCAGAACGCGCAACGTAAGGGGTTGAGACCCCGATTATGGATCGTCGGCGTACGCCCCGCGTACAGATATGGTACGCGCCGCGTACTGCCTCCTGTTGACTTTCGTTGACTTTTAGGGTTTTGGTCAACATTAGGACTTTTGGGTCAGGGAGGGGTAAAATGGTCTTTTACCCTTCTGTGGTAATTAGAGTTATGTGACAGAGTATATCGTGTGTTATGTATGTGATGTGTTGCACTGCATTTTTTCTATTTGATTTATGCTGTATGTACTCCAAAGTTTACAGAGTTAGGACCGGAAGGTCCACAGAGTTAGGACCAGAGGGTCCACTGAGTTAGGGCCAGAGGGCCCACAGAGTTATTGCCTCGAGTGGCTAATATGTGTTATATGTGGTATTTTGGGGAACTCACTAAGCATTTATGCTTACAGTGTTTTGTGTTATGTGTTTCAGGTACCAGTGAGGATCGTGGGAAGGCGCCGGCATGATCAGTACACACTATTGGAGTTTTTATACATTATCATCTTGGGATGTGTTTTATGGATTTGATATGTGATACATTGAGATTTGATAATATTTAGGAATGAAATTACATATTTAAAAGTGAAAAATTGTTTTGAA
This sequence comes from Lactuca virosa, assembly GCF_052849685.1. Classification (NCBI taxonomy): domain Eukaryota; kingdom Viridiplantae; phylum Streptophyta; class Magnoliopsida; order Asterales; family Asteraceae; genus Lactuca; species Lactuca virosa. The sequence goes on along the minus strand of NC_136427.1, from coordinate 288,960,482 downwards.
ATTTACGTTGTTACAAAGTTCTTCAGAGGATCGCGAATCAAGCCTACAAGCTAGAATTACCGGAAGAACTGGAGGGTATTCATAACACCTTTCATGTGTTTTATTTGAGAAAGTTCACGGGAGATGTGCCCGACATAATTCTCATTTCTGAATTTAGGTTGGATGAAAACAAGAGGTTGATCGAAGAACCTGAGGCAATCGTTGACCGTAAGACTAAGAAGTTGCGACGCAAGATGGTCGATTTAGTGCTTGTGCGTTGGAAACATACGAATGGGCCAAATCTCACCTGGGAAACTGAGAGTGACATGATGAGTCGTTACCCACATTTGTTTGCTGATGTGTGATTCCGGGGACGGAATCATCCTAAGGGGGAGAGAATTGTAATGCCCGTGTTTCTAGGCTAGGCATTAATATTGACATTATAGTCTAGGTTAACCTTTGTAACTCATTTTGAAGAAATGAAATGGAATTATGTGAATATTGTGTGAATTATGTGTTTTATGCTTAATTATTAGGGTTTAATTAATTAAGAATAAAAATGAGCGTCAAAAATAAATATTAGATAAAGCCGATATCTATTAAGAAACTTGTAGTGGGCTTGACAAGGATTACGGATATATAAAGAATACCGAAATCCGAGTTATAACGAAGAAGTTATGACCTGTCAAAGTTTCGCGACAAACCGGCACAGTGCTGAATGTCGTAAAAACTGAGTTTTTGATAAACTACATTTTGGCCTTAGTGATCTAAACGAAACTCGTAGTGTTCGTTAAACCGAGAGTAGGTATAAAAAGAACGCCCAAATCTGACTTTGTATGAGGAAGTTATGATTTTTCGAAGTTTCAGCTTAGTAGTAGACAGCTAAAAACTCGAATTTTAGATCGAGTGATTTTTAGCCGACACGACCTAAACTAGAATCGAAGGTCTCGTCAATAGTAGCACAACGGTAAAAAGACAGACGAAAACGGACGTCGGATGAAGAAGTTATGAATTTTTAACGGATTTCCTGTCCCGGTCTGTTAAAAATAATAATATAAAAATTAAATTCAAAATTAGCCGATGAAGTCTAAACGAAAGTTGTAGAGCGTAATTTTACCTACGCGTGCATATAAAGAACGTCAAAAACGGAGCTCGTATGCGAAAGTTATGGATTTTAGAAGTTTTGGCGCGAAAATCGAGAAAAATCCCCAAAACCGAGAAATCTCGCATACGTGGACTTCAGCCACGTGTCCTCGCCTCGCATCCAACACGTTTCATGAGTGGGGTAGTTCTTTTCATGAGTGGGGTAGTTCTTTTCATGCTCTTTCAATTGCCTCGATGCATACGCTATCACTTTATCCCTTTGGGTCAGAACACATCCTAACCCAACTCCAGAGGCATCACTATAGACTATGAAGTCATCAACTCCTTCAGGTAACGAAAGAATCGGTGCTTCACACAATCTCTTTTTTAACTTTTCAAAGGCTTCCTTATGCTTCTCATTCCAAGTATAAGTAGCTCCTTTGTGGGTCAAAGCTGTTAATGGAGTAGCAATTGAAGAAAAGCCTTGGATAAATCTTCGATAATATCCAGCTAATCCTAAAAAGCCTCTAATCTCCGTAGGACTTTTTGGTTGTTCCCACTTCATCACAGCTTCAATCTTTGCTGGGTCAACCATTATTCCTTCTTGGTTAACCACATGACCAAAAAATTGGACTTCTTGAATCCAAAATTCACATTTGGAGAACTTTGCATACAGCTTCTCCTTTTTCAGGACTTCTAGCACTTCACGCAGATGATTTTCATGCTCCTGCTTGCTTTTCGAATAAATCAAGATATCGTCTATGAATACTATCACGGATTTATCAAGGTATAGTTTACAAACCCTGTTCATCAAATCCATGAAAGCTGCTGGGGCATTGGTTAGTCCGAACAACATAACCAAAAATTCATAGTGCCCATATCTTGTTCTGAAAGCAGTCTTTTCGATATCCTGCTCTCTTACCTTTAGTTGATGGTATCTTGACCTAAGATCAATCTTCGAGAAATAGCTCGAACCTTGCAACTGGTCGAACAGGTCATCGATCCTCGGCAACGGGTACTTGTTCTTTATTGTCGCTTTATTCAGCTCTCTGTAATCGATGCACATTCTCATGCTCCCGTCTTTCTTCTTTACAAATAACACAGGGGCTCCCCAGGGCGATGAACTAGGTCGAATGAAACCTTTGTCCAATAACTCCTGAAGTTGTGTCATAAGTTCTTTCATCTCTGTTGGTGCTAATCGATACGGTGCTTTTGCTATCGGCGTCGTTCCTGGTAACAAGTCGATACGAAATTCTACTTGTCGATCAGGGGGCAATCCGGGAAGATCTTTGGGAAAGACTTCCTGATAATCACACACCACCGGAATATTCTGCACCTCCTTCTTTTCCTTCTTAGCATCGATCACGAACGCTAGATATGATGTACATCCCTTGGCCAAACACTTTCTGGCTTTCATTAGGGAAATGATTCCAGAGTTTACTCTGCGTTTGTCTCCATACACCATAAACGACTCTTTCCCTGGCGGGTTTACTTTTACTATCTTCTTCCTACATATTATTTCGGCATCATTGGCACTAAGCCAATCCATTCCTAAAACTATGTCGAAACCATTTAACTTGATAGGTAATAATTCCTCGTGGAACTTATTCCCATCCAAGTCATTGAGGATGTTTTTCATACGATGGCTAACAGGTACAAACTTGCCACTAGCAATCTCGACTAATAAAGCATTAACTAGTCTATCTACAGGCAAAGCTAGTTTTCTACCAAATTCATGCGAAATAAAGGAGTAATTGGCTCCAGAATCAAACAAAATTTGGGCAGGCAATTCGTTTACGAGAAAGGTACCTGAAGCGACATCGACTTCTTCTTTCGCAGCTTCAAGTGTCATTTGAAAGGATCTCGCCTTCGGCTTTGGTGGAAGATTGGGCTTTGCTGCATCCTTCCTCTCCGGACATTCTTTCAAAATATGCCCTTCTTCATGGCACCCAAAACATACCCTCTGGTTGGACGGACACGCATTGGCAAAATGCCCAGTCTTTCCACATTTCTAGCAAGTCACCCCCTCACTAAATTTCCCAGAGTGCTTTTTCTTGCACTTCTCACACCACTTCACTTCGCCTCCTCCAAACTTCTTAGACTTTGAAAATTTGCTTTTCTTATTGGAACCTGAAGTTCCTTCAAATTTTCTCTTTTCGCCAACTTATGCCCTCTCCAGACCCTTTTCTCTGATCTGAATCTCAACATTCTTAGCAGCCTAGATGGCGGCTTTCAAAGTGGTTGCTTGCTTGACCATTGGACCAAAGTCCGCTGGTAATTCGAGGGCAAACTTGTTGACCTTAGAGAGTTCGGTTGGAACTAGATGAGGAACAAGCTTCATCTTTTCCGTAAAACTAGCAGCGTATTCAGTAACGCTCATCTTTCCCTTCTTCAAATTCTGGAACTCATTAATTTCCAGAAGATCCTGCTCTGAGCAGTATTGCAATTTCAGTTGTACCACAAAGTCTTCCCAAGACATCTTGCTAGCTTCTCCCTTGGGCATCGAATCAGCTAGTAACTTCCACCAGCTCAATACACCAGATTTTAACAGAGGAATTGCAAGTGCGGTCATTTGTTTGTTGCTACACTCACAACTTTCAAACATCGTCTCCATTTCGGAGATCCAGTTCATGACTTCCATCGGTGTCGGACTTCCAGATAGACATGGTGGTTTAGATGCCATGAAATCTTTGTATTTGCATCCGCGTCCATCAACTCCTCCATCCTGGTTGTTTTGTCTAACTATCGGTGGGTTGGCTTGACCAAGAGTCCCACTGTAGTTCCCTCCTACTGATTGCCCTTCGTTCAATTCGGGCTGTTCAACAGGTATTGTAGTTTCTTCCCTATTATGTTGTAGTAATCGTCTTGTCTCCTCCATTTGGCGATCTAACATCATCTGCATCATTGCTTGTACCCCAGCCATCGTCATTGGCTCAGGTGCAGCTCCTACAACAGGTACTTGCTCAACTACTTGAGGTTGAGGTTGTTGATCCCTGTTTCCGTTTGCATTTGCAACTCCATTACGAGTTCTTGCCATTACAATCTATATACCGAATAAGGCGAATTTAGGTCTTTATCCTCGATAGGTATTTAAATTCCCTTATCACTCCGAAACGTTTACATGTTAGTTCTAATATCGTAATCGTACGCTTAGAATCCTACACACATAAGGTTTCCAGATCCGGTCGGCAACAGACCATAGATCCGAACAAATAATGGCATATATGGCAAACATATAACATTTAGCACATAAAAGCATTTTAGGCATCTTTCCTAAAATAAACTAGTGCTCGTGTCTAAAATATGGTAGACACTCATCTCACAATCATCAGTTAGCATTCTAAGTTTAAGTCTAGAAATCCTACAATTTCTTAGTTCGCTTAAACTAATGCTCTGATACCAACTGTGACATCCCCTAATTTCTCGGCCAGAAAAGACCGATTTAATTTATGCTTTTTAAAATAAAATCAGAGAAATCCTTTTAAAAGATGTTGCGGAATTGGTCCCCAATACAAAACGTGATAAAAGTTTGTCAAAACTTTTCTTTAAGAAATATATAATTTCATTTCATATCAAAACCTCGGGATGTCATGTTCCGATACAGATCAAAAGCATAAACAAGACATTATAAGCCTTTCAACAGTTATTTACAACTACTGGCCTATAATCCAAAAAGATCTCATCATCCTCCGACTATGCTCGGGGTCCACTACCTGTAACATAAAAAGCTGAGTGGGTCAGGCTTGGGAGCCTGGTGAGCATATAGGGTTTTCAACCCACAATAATAATAAACTTATTAAGTTCATCAATCAACAATAACCCTGATTACCCGTTCCCGTTATCCTCACTTTACGTCCCTAAACACTTATCACAAGGGACCTAGCCTAAAGAATATCATCGGGATGGACACTACTGCTAAGGGGACTCCTCAGCCATACATGTCCTAAAGGCAACCATGAGGGGGATGGAGTACAGCAAATGAACACCCAAGTTCATTACACCTACAGGTTGCGGGCCTGCCAACGTTCCACTTGACTGTCTAGAAAAGTCTGTGGTCGTCATCCAAACTCCGCTAGATGACTGGATCACAATCACATCGAGGCCTCTCATCATTTTATTTCATCACACATCAACTATCTACCCATGTTTTACCCAACATATTTGTAGATAAAAATACATATACAGTTTAAAACTTGTATAAAACATCTATTCAACAGTCACCTCAATTAAACAATTAATATAATTACACATAGCATGTATTTTATAGAAAATACTTCATATCTAGGTGTAAGATGAAAGTGACTACACACTCACTTGATTTACTGAAAATCGGGCAACAATTCGTTTCCTAAAACGTTCGTTTCTATTAAAACCGAGAGTTTTATTGAGAAACCGGGCTCTGCAAAGGTTGGGCTTCGAAACCGAAAAGATAAATTTTCCGGGCTTCTCGGGCACTTCGGGGCGTATTCCGGATGTTATAATCGATACCGGGGGTTTGGGGGATGTTAAAATGAAGGAAATATTGAAAAAGGGGTAAAAATGGACAAATTTCCAAAAGTACCCGGGAAGGCTCGCAAGCCTTCTATTTATAGGCGAGGTCCGAAGTCGGCTAAGGAGGGAGAGTCAGCAGCGAGGACACGCGGCAACAGCAGGGCGAAGGCGTGCAGGTGGCTCGCACGTGGGTTGCGCATGCGAGGGTCTCGGTGGCAGCTTCTTAGTGGACCGGAGTCTAGGTTCGAGGCTTCGGACGTGGCACCATATGCGAAGCTCGGACACACGATAAAGGTGTACGCGTCGCATTCTTATTGGACCTCTTCGCATGGCTTCTCCGGTTCGGACACGCTTCTGATGACACAGCAATTTCGGACACGTGACACGATTTGAGCGAGGGTGACGTGGCCGAAGTCCACGTATGCAAATTTTCTCGGTTTTGACATTTTTTCTCGATTTTCGCGCCAAAACTTCTAAAATCCATAACTTTCGCATACGAGCTCCGTTTTTTACGTTCTTTATATGCACGCGTAGGTAAAATTACGCTCTACAACTTTCGTTTAGACTTCGTCGGCTAATTTTGAATTTAATTTTTATATTATTATTTTTAACAGACCGGGACAGGAAATCCGTTAAAAATACATAACTTCTTCATCCGACGTCCGTTTTCGTCTGTCTTTTTACCGTTGTGCTACTATTGACGAGACCTTCGATTCTAGTTTAGGTCACGTCGGCTAAAAATCACTCGATCTAAAATTCGAGTTTTTAGTTGTCTACTGCTAAGCTGAAACTTCGAAAAATCATAACTTCCTCATACGAAGTCAGATTTGGGCGTTCTTTTTATACCTACTCTCGGTTTAACGAACACTAGGGCTTTCGTTTAGATCAATAAGGCTAAAAAGTAGTTTATCAAAAACTCACTTTTTACGATATTCGGCACCGTGCCGGTTTCGTCGCGAAACTTCGACAGGTCATAACTTCTTCGTTATAACTCGGATTTTGGTATTCTTTATATATCCGTAATCCTTGTCACGACCACTACAATTTCTTAATAGATATCGACTTTATCTAATATTTATTTTTGACGCTCATTTTTATTCTTAGTTAATTAAACCCTAATAATTAAGCATAAAACACATAATTCACATAATTCCTTTTCATTTCTTCAAAAGGAGTTACAAAGGTTAACCTAGACTATAAAGTCAATATTAATGCCTAGCCTAGAAACACGGGCATTACATGGACCGTGCTAGGGGTCACGTTATCAAGTCCCCCAGCTCAGTAGTCGTAACATTTGTACTAGACTAGTTATGATGTTTTGGGCTTAACTTCTCCAACACAAGTTGGACCTTGGTTCCATTGATGCTTCGATTTTTCAGCAACGTTACCGCCTACTGTCACAACTCAATATTTTAGACCTAGGATGGTCTAAACCCTAACCGAGTGCTAGTGTAATCCACATTACAACCTTGGTGCATGGTGTCCTCTATAGCCTTAGGGCTTGTTTATAGAGCTAACAATGAGGTATAGAAAGAAACCTAGACTAAAATAGGAAGGTATAACTCAACACTTGGCAAAAGAGTAGGGTTTAAACCATAAATAATAGACCATGTGTGTGTTTACGGCTCAAAAGTAACTAGATTCAAGAGTTCACGGCCAAGGGTTACACACTAGGGTGTTCACGGATTGAATTTCCTTCCTTAAGGATGTTCACGGTCCAATAGTTTCTAGAACAAAGGGGTTTACTCCCAATGCAATGAGTTTACGCCCAAATCCATGTGTTTTCGCCCAACATAAGGAGTTCACGGATTAGGAATCAAGGACAAAGGGTGTTTACGATTTGCCTTCACCCGTAAACATCATCCCAAGGCCCAATTGGGGCGAAAACTCAATAAGGAGCCCATTAGGATCCGTAAACCCAAGCCAAGGCCCATTTGCAATCTGTAAACCCCCTCCTATATATATATATATATATATATATATATATATATATATATATATATATGTATTTGGGCGAGAACACATTCATTTCATTCATTTCCATCCGTAAACACTCCCACTTTTCTCTCAATCTTCATCTGTTAACAGCTCCTTTTCCTCTCAATCTTCAAGTGTTTATGCCCAGAATCTTCAAATCTTCATATTTCCCCACCAAGAACATTCAAACCACCTTCAAATCTTCAAGCAACATTCAAATCTTCATAAATATTCAAGATCCAACCGTGAACCTCATTCCCTCCAACCGTAAACCCCTATTTCCCATCCGAAAACTCCATTTCCACTTTTCCAACATTTCCCATTTATTCCCTATTTAATTGTAAGTCCCCTTATACCTAATTAATTATTTAACAAATCAATTAAATTAATATTCTTATTAATTTAAATGCGACGTCAAATATAATTATTTTAGGGTAACGTTATTAGCACGTACGCTTACCCGGTGATCGTCTCTACAACTCGCTACTCCCAGTTAACGCACATTTAAGGTGAGTTCATACCCCTACATTTTCACTATTTTTAAACGTTTTTAGGGGGGAATACAAGTAAAACAAAAATGAAATTTTGTGTTAATATTCAAAGGATTTCAAACGGTTTTAAAGTCAATCAATTCGTTTTAACTGATTCAAAATATTTTAAAAAGCGTCTTCAAACTACTTCAAATATTTTATACTTTTAATTCAAAGTACAGGGTTATATGTATATGTATTATACATATATATATATATATATATATATATATATAAATACAAATTTTATTTACATAACTCTTTAACCCTTTTGTAACATGTTGAGCAAAAGGGTACCTTTCTTATCGTTTCATAGAGTTATACAAACTGTTTAGATACATGAACTTTCAATGCATACAGAACATACATTTAAACTATAATAGGTATAGTTTATGGAATACTACTCTAGATCACTACTACAAGTACACACTGCTAAAATAATTATTTAAGTATAATTATTTTATATTACTAAGTGCACTACTACGGGATAATACAAACGATTACTAATACAAGAGAGCACTATAACACTATACGTAAAACCAGTTAATACAGGGTTGTGAGGCACTACTTCAGGTACCCACCAGGTTACAGGTTCAAGTCCTATAAATTATAACTAGAGTCTCCCGGATAGAGAGCGTGAGATTTGTGTATAGATCTATACGGGACTAACAATCCCACATCCAAACTGCTAGCAACAGTTAGGCAGGCATGCCTGGGGGTGTGACAAATGTCATAAATACCGACGCCTGAAGAACGTCGTAGAGGCCACTAGGTCATATTAGTATGGTTATATGAAACTCACAATAGTATAAACAAGGTTTACGGGATTAACACTACTTCAAAGATTTTATATTAATATTAAATCTCTCTACACTACTAGTACAATACGTTTACGTATTGGGAAAAGGTTTTTCATACAAATGTTTTGATAATTAATCAAACTACAGTACACTATTTTACACTACTTCTGGTGGATTCCAGGCACTATTACAGACACTACGGACACTACTACAGTATAAACACTATACTACGTTTTCAGTAATAAGAGCATACATTCAGAATGGAACCATAATGCAAATTCTATGATTCCTTAGTTTATACACCAGGGTGATATATATATATATATATATATATATATATATATATATATATATATATGATCTGATAAGCAGTAGAATGAGTGATTTCCGCTTAATTTCCTGTTCCTTGTTTGGTTGTGGACTTAGAGCAGATTCACACAATCTACTACTTATTCGATCATGATTATATATAACCTGTATACACTAAGTAACCATAGGGGGAAACAGGTATGGGTCAGGTCACTAAATACAAGTACAACAAAAGGTCACTAAATACAAGAACAACATACTATTTTCTAGTTCAGAACATACTTTTCCGTAAGTACGTTTAACTAGGGCATACATACAAAAAAGGTTTGCATACAAACATAACTTTAATACAATGCTTTTACATGAGTGAGTCAACAAAACTTTCATTTCTTTACGTCAGAAGATATAGGATTTTCTGGAGGAACAAACCAAGGTTTTCAAAGAACATACTTTCTAAATACAAATGCTTATGAACTCACCAACTTTAACGTTGACACTTTTTCAAAACCACTTGTATTCGCACGATACTAGTAAACAGGTACTCGCGCAGTTTCTAGAAGATGGAGCATGGTAGCTTCAAGTCTTTATTTCGCTATTTACTTATGGAGTCAATCATATGTGATTCAAATACAATGTAAACACTATATTATCAATACAATGGTTGTGGTTGCTTTGATTACTATTATTCAATTGTTGTGATACTACACAAGACGTCCTCCACCCCCGAACGTTTCCGCCGTTCCGGTTTGGGGGTGTGACACCTATCGTGCTTGTCAGTTACGTCATCTGTCATGGATTTTAAATGTGCCGCCTTCCCTCCTTCCTATAAGTAAGGTTTCTTTCCTTTTATCATCCACGCGTTTTTTCTTAACTTCTTCTGCCTTTCCTTTTGGCTCTCTTTCTTAATCTTCTTTTGTTTTCATGGCGAAACGTCCCAACATCATCCCAACTTCTTCTGAGTTTGAAACTTTTCAAGATGCATATGGCTTTTCTTTTGGACAGAGTTGAGTTCTGGTTGTTGACTCGATGTTTTTTTCACCCCTCCTGGGAAAGTCGACATTTACTTGAAAACTTTCGACGCGGGGATTTGTCTCCCGTTAACCGAATTCTAGGAAGAACTTCTTCAGAATAACGGTTGCAACATCCAGATGCTTATTCCAAACGCCGTAAACAATATGGTGACGTTTGAGATGATATGGCGTGCCAACGGTGTCCTCCCCGACTTCTTTGTCTTCAAGTTTTTCTTCCGGTTCAGTGCTACCGGTGATAAGTTTACATTTTCTGCTCGTCGAGATGGCCATGTTCTTGTTTTTTATGGCAAGACTCCGAAGAACTCAGAAGACAAATGGTTGTGGGTCAACCAGGAGCGAGTTGTTCGGGGTACAACCAGGCGAGCAACTTTTCTGATGTTACCCCCAAGTTGTTTCCCTATAACCAGACGACTGTCGATCTTCTAAAGACCCTCAAATTTGTTCATGAGGAGTATCTGGAATGTATCCTTACTGCTGTTAGAATGATTCCCTGTTTGTGTGCTCGAGGGAAGATGCATGTTTTCTACATTGTTATTGGTGGTATTATTCTTAGCCTTGTTCCCTTCTCCTTCTCTACCACCCCCTTTGTTTTGGGGATATACCTTAAGTTGTTCAGATGTGTTTTGTAGGTGTTGAGTCTCTAGTGTCAATGAACTCTGTTCTCAGGAAGCGATTCTAGGGGAATCTTGAAGATCGCGAGGTTGATCTCTACGAGAATCTCCCTTCGTTGTGCCATGTCGACTTTCTGGCTGTCGCCACTGCCCCGGTGGCACGACCCCTGGAGGGTTCCTCCTCGACCACTAACGAGCGATTTCTGACTGTCCTACCGACTACAGCGGTGGCGCCTCACCCTTCTGTCGAGCCTTTTCATACGGAGATTATGGAAGACAGCAAGGATGGGATCATTTCGAACGTTCGGCGGGCCATGGTGAAGCAAAAAGCGATTATTTCCATGGGGAGTCCTCTACTAACGTTGGTGATACAAACGTTGGTAGGCGTGTTTAGCAAAGGCAAGGTCTCGCTCGTCTGCTGACTTCGATTTCTTTCGATCCGTAGGGGGTCGTGTGATCCCCGATGACAACCTGCAACGGTCCGAAGGGAATCAAGGGGCGTTAAAGCAGCTCGCAATCCTGATGAATGTTATTTCTAAGTTGGGTCCTTGTCCCTCTTCCTCTGATGGAGGGGCGAAAGGTTCACATCACGAAACCTCCCCTAAGGAGATTTCCAATGGCCCTGTGTGCCCTGGTATGACTCCTTTCATTCCTGTGTGGAACCTTGTGACTGACTCCAAGTTATTTGTTCATGCTAATGCTATTGAATTCTCCCGGCATGCGCTTCCTTCAGCCGCCATCGTTGACATGGACGCTATGGGTAGCCCCGCTCTTTTTCATAATATGTCTTACGTTGAGGCCCAAGATATGTTTTACTTGGTCGCAGGCTCTCGGCATGTTCATCATTTGGCTGAGGTGGAGCAAACTTGTGGTGGGCTGGTGGCGAGCGATATGACCTTATTTAACTATATATTTGTAACACCCCAAGATTTTGCAGGTATTTCCGAATCCCCTCTTCTATCATTATTGTCATTTGTATTCCTTGAGGGTGGAAGTGTAGAGCCAAGATAAGTCTAAGGGCCAAGGTTGCAACCTTGGATCAGGAAGGAGTACGCTGAGCGTACATAAAGGTACGTTGGGCGTACTAAGGCGCGCCTTAGTACGCTGGGCGTACACTTGTCTACGTTGGGCGTACTTATGTCAGGAGAAAACCCTAATATTTATGGTTGGGGGCTATATAAACATCCTTATGGCTCATTTTCTCTCATCATTCTTAGCCTCCATATCCCAGGAAACGTCCCAAACCCTAGTTTTGTGTGTGAGTGTGAGTTGGTGTGTGTTTTGAGCTCTTGAAGGTGAATACATTGCATCAAATAGTTGGAGAAGGAAGGCAAGCTTGTAGATCTGAAGTTTCCTTGTGCTATAGAAGCTCCAAAAGGTAAAAAGCTTCAAACTTTATGCTTGTATGATATAGATCTAGCCATTCTAGCTTTATGGAACAATTTCTTGTCCCAAAAGTCCCCAAGTTGGTGCATGTTATGATTTGGACGAAATAAGTTGTCCTTTCAGACCCTAGAAGAGGTCCTAAGTGATAAAAATGATATCCCAATAGCTAAATGTATCTCATGCATGGAGTAGGAATGTCTTAATGGATTAAGACCATGTGTTAAGAACTTTCTAGACGTTCAAAGTGATAAAGTTCAAGACTTTATGGTTCTAAGGCACTTTTGGTCGATGGATCTAGAGTTTGGGCTTAAGTGCTTAATCCATTAAGAACTTATTAGGGTTTTGGCAAAACCCCGCGTATGCCCCACGTAAATTCTGTACGTCCAGCATACTGGGTCAACCACCTCGATGGTGGTCAACGTCAGGCAAAGTACGCCCAGCGTACCAGAGGAGTACGCCCCGCGTACATCCTCTGTTGGGCTTTTGACAAATTGGGCGTTGGAATTGGGCTGTTTTTGGACTAATTGGACTTGGGCCTTGTTGGGCCCTCTGAATAATTGAAGTTAGGCAAGTTTTGATAAGGGATCCTATGATAAGGCCCAATTAGGAAGTTAGGCCCAAATTGGGAAATTTGGGCCATCAATGGGCCTTGGATATATGGGCTTTTAAGATCATGGATTTGGCAATTGGGCCTTGGACCAATAAAGAGGAAGGACAAAATGGATTATGTGAACCCTTAGTCAAGATTGATATTCCATGTATTGACATAATGTTTATTATTTGGATAGTTCGGGATTTTTGGTGAGCCAACGATTCGGAGTTCGATTCTTCAGTTCAGAGCGACATTGCGAGGTGAGTTATCCTTACTATACTAAGGGGTCTAAGGCACCAAGTCCGGCCCATTGGATTTGATATCCCATTAGTTGATTACGTGTTGAGTATGAGATGATTATGCATGCTACTTTGCTATGCCAGTTAGGTAGATCTGTAGGACTACCTGTGCTGCTGTTTGATTATCTGTATGTGCAATTAGCTATATATGTAGACATGTTGTGTGGGTAGGGTTGAGGTTTCACTGTCTCGTGCAGTGACCAACGAACCCTGGAGTATGCCAGATACGAGCTGAGGGCCGGGAAGGCATACCAGACTCATACTGAGGACTCATTAGCATACCAGATACGAGCTGAGGACCAAGTGGTATGTCAGACTCGTACTGAGGGAAAATCAGTTATGTTTCAGTTGTAGGACTGAAGGGAGCAAGCCATTCATAAGTTGTGGGCTCGAAAGCAAGCCAGACTTATGATGTGGGCTCGGAGGCAAGCCAGATGTGAGTTGTGGGCCCGGAAGGCAAGCCAGACTCACACTGTGGGCCTAGGGGGTAATCCAGTCTGTAGAGCTGTGGACCCATTACATGTTGTTATTGTGTGTGCTGTTTGTTATGTATCGATATATTGGGGGAACTCACTAAGCTTCGGGCTTACAGTTTCAGTTCTGGTTTCAGGTACCTCAAATGATCGCGGGAAGGCAAAGGCATGATCATACAGCTCCTCACATTTTATGACTATGATTCTGGGATACTCTGATATAGAACTATTTTGAAAACAAATTTGTAATAACTGTTGGTTTCTAAATGTTTTAAAAAGTTTAAATTTGGCTTGATTTTTATGGATGTTACAATATTTTAGGCCATTATCTTAATATATTTGATTAAAATGTTATATTTTTAGATATATGATACTTAATATGCTTGAAAATGTTCAATTACAGTTAAAATGAGAGCTGAGATGCAAAAGGAGGAGAGCGGAGCTGAAAAAGACACAAAAATGATGTTGCTGGCAGCTTGACCCCTCATCAGTGTTTTGACCATCTCTCATGACTAGTAACTCTGATTTACGAGATTCAAAATGATTTGAAAACTAGACAAAATTGCAGACGACTTTCGTGTTTTGAGAAAAGTCTGATTCCTAGTGACCACGTCGAGGAAAAGCCATCTCCACGGCGTGGAAAATATAGTTTTTGCGTGGATGCGAAGATTCCATCTCCAACGGAGTGGCAAGTTGTTGGCCACGTGGAGTCGAAAAATCTATAAAAACACAGGATTTTCAACCCTAATCGGTGTGCAACCTTTGGGGGGCTATAGGTGCGACTTTTACTTCGTTTTGAAGTCTAGAAACCCTCTAAGGGACGATTTTGAAGCTAGAGATTCAATTGGAGCAAGGATTTGAAGATTCAAGTGTTGTTGTATCGAGATTTCACTTTGTTTTTGCTTGATGATCGTGTCTTGAAATCTTTTGGTGATGTTTTTCTGCTTTAGTTTACTGAATATGGTGTAAAACCCTTCACTTTCACTAGATATTGATGAAACCTCATTGATATGCTTTGATTTCGTTAGTAGGATTAATTGAGTTTAGTTTTACTTGTGTTCGATTAATTGCTTTACCTTTCATGTTAAAGTTATGATTTTTATTGTTTATTGTTGAGTATTATTAGGATTAGATGATTATTCTATATTGATGTACTTGAATCATATGAATCTATGATCATTAGGTTTGTATGACTAGGACTTTGATCATAAGCCTAGGGTTAGGTAATATTAATCGGTGACTTTAACTATGTTAGAGAGCATAGATATCCATGTTATGCTTAGATTGATTGTCATGACCATTGACGGGAAATCACTAGATCATATCGTTCATAGTTCGAATATATTTAATTAATTATGTGCTCACTAATTGTATGATCATTGTGTTAGTTGTTCATTAATTATTAGTACTAGGAAATCCGATCAAGATAACTAGTCATATTACAATTTGGTAATCAATTCATTAATCCTTTTCACTTCTAATAAAACCAACATAAAAACTTGGGGGATTTGAATTCTAGTGAAAGTACTTCTTATCTTTTGTTTTAATTGAGTTCTTCATTCCGTTTGATTAATAGAGTGTTAAAACTAGTTTAATTTAGTTTACACAAAAACCCCATCTTTACTTTTCTATTATTAATTTAATTAACATTTGAATTATTTGATCTAAACCATTCCCGTTCCCTGTGTTCGGCACCCTTTCTTACCTTAAACTATATTACTTCCCGACTAGGTACACTACCGATTTGGATTTAAGACTAGTTGAGATTAGATAGGACTTTATAAATAAAAAAACTAGTGCAAATAAAACACATCAGCGAGCAAGGCTGAGCTTAAACGTCAAGTGGTAGAGCTTGAAAAAGAGGTATGTGGCTTTGATCATAAATATGAGTTGTTGATGTCGGAGAAAGTTGTTGTGGAGGAAATCCGATCGACATTGGAGGGCAAGGTGGATTCTCTTACCCATTCTAACGAGGGCCGGATGATATAGAACGAGAGTCTGGAATGCGGTGTTACTAATCGGGACAAACTGGTTGAGGAGGATCGAGCGGAGGAGGAGGTGTTGTGTAGGGACCTAAATTGTTTGTTGTATGTGGGTGTTATGCATGTCATGGATAAGCTGATTGAGCATCCGGAGTTTACCGGCGGCATTCGCCAGATTCGTCATGCCTCCATTGTTGCCGACGAGGAGTCTGGGCATGATGGGTTTAAGGTTGAACTTGATGTTGGTACTTATGATCCGGAGGCAAGAGACTCTCGTTCTTGTCATTCTGCCAGTTTGGATGATGCATTGGTGAGTTTCGCTACCCTTGATTATGTTGCTTTGATTGGTTTGGGTCGCCTTGACATGGTTGGGTTAAGACAATTGTGCGGATTTGATGATGTGGATGAGCCAATGAATGATGTTGATGCTGGTGATGGCGGTGGTCAAGGTGGTGGTGGTGATGGCGACTATGGTGGTCATGCAGGTGTTAACTATGGTTGTGAGCAGGGTGGTAATCAGGGTGATCAGGGTGGTGATGGTGGTGATCAGGGTAGCGGTGTTTGAAGTGTTGTTCCCTTGTGCTACCCTTCAGGGTGTGAAGATTTAATGAAATTGATCTCTTTAATTGTTTGTTTGTTCTTTTTTTCTAGGTCGTGCATGGAATGGATGCTCTTCCTTGTTGGATATTTTATGGAGTGATATGAATATGGTTTATTCCTTTATCTGTCGTTATTTGCTTGTGTATTTTGCTAATGATGTTGTTACGATTTGCACCCACTGAATGGCATGTTGAATGCTTCATTTTGGCTGTTTTCCTCTTGGTTTGCCCTTTATATTTCTCCAACGTTTTGTGGGATGCATCCTTCCGAATTTTACGTTCTGGCATTATGGTCAATTTTACAAAGTGGACTTTGTTGCCAAACGTCTACCTTGTTGGAGGTACCAAGGTTATGACCCTTTCGAGTTGAATTTTGTTTGGAGGGAAGGCATGTTAAATATTGTGAATACACTAAGTATTGAAAACACGGCAATCATTGAAGAAAATACACTAAGTATTATGAATACACTAAGTATTGAAAATACACTAAGCATCGTGAAAAATACACTAGGTATTTGCAAGAAATACACTGAGTATTAGCCATCAGTCTGGGTGATCATCCCGCTTCTTGAACCGGATGACACATTTCCAAGGTGACACCTTCAGGGTACCATATCACCGACCAGGAACTCCAAGTCTTTGCGGCGTCTGTCTGCGTAGCTTTTCTTCCGACTTTACGCTGTCTGAAGTCTACCACAAACCTGTTGAATCATCTCGGTCATCTTGAGTACCACCTCAGTACTCCTCATGACTTGCTGACCGACCTCACCCCAACATATCGGGGTACTACACTTCCTCCCGTATAGCATCTCAAAAGGAGGTCGATCAATGATGGTGTGATAACCGTTGTTATACGAAAACTCCGCCAAAGGGAGGTACGTATCCCAAATCCCACCGAAATCCAATACACAAGCCCGAAGCATATACTCCAAGGTATGGATAGTCCGCTGACTCTGACCATCAGTCTGCAGGTGAAAAGTTGTGCTGAAGTGCAGACGAGTACCCAACTTGTAACACTCGGTTTCAGATTTGCTTTGTTTCTGGGGCTGCAGCCCAGTCATTAGTTATCGCAAGGCTTAAGGCATCGGGGAAGGAAGTATTTGGCCCATTTCAGATGTGGGTATCATGGTATAAGTGATCCAAGTATTCGATGGTGTCTTTGGAAGCCAAGGGTATAATCGTAATTTGATATCTCGGTCTTTTATGAATTTAGGGTGTTGTCCGGGAGATTTTAAGGCTTGGGTATGTTGTTAGGAGCGTAGGGCTTCTCGCCACCTTTTCGTGGATATAAGGTTCGTTGGAAACGGGCCTGGGAAGAGGGAGTTATGGTATTTTGAAGTTATTGGCAATTCTAGTCCCTAATGGAAATAATTGGCAAGGCAGTCCCATGCATGCAAGGTGGCATGCGTGTGAGTACGCCCAACGTAAGATGGGGTACGCCCAGCGTAGTGTTGTATAAGTGAAATGCGGGTTGGGAGACGTACATCTAGCGTACAGGAAGTACGCCCAACGTACGTTCAGGATCCCCAAAACCCTAATTTTAAGGGTTGGCTCACTATTTAAGCACCTTAAGTTCAGGGTGTGCGCCTCTCTTTCATCCTCCAGTGTCTTAAACCCTAATTTCGAGTTGTAGCTTCATCGAAGAGTGCTGTGAGCCTTGTATGTGCATTTTTGGTGGATTCTAGTGCATTTCAAGAAGTGGTAGCTTAGTGCAAGGTGGTGGTTCAAGGAAAGGCTTGTGGATCTAGACTCTTTTCTACATTTTCAGTTCATTGAAGGTAAAAAGTTCTTAGCTTGATCTTTAGAAGTTAAGATCTATGATTATATGGGTTTTTGGTCCCATTTGACCTCATGGGTGAGATTTAGTGGTTGGACACCACTCCAGGAGCTTTGAGTTGCCACTCTTAGCAGATTCGAGGTTATAAGTTTATAAAAATGCTTGCTTGATGCCTGGATATGGTCCATGCATGTTCTTGATGGAGGAAGATGGGTATTATTGGGTTAAGTTGATCATTGGGTCCCTTCGAGTCATGCAAATGTATAAAGGTGCCGACTTTATGCATTAGGAGCTTTATTTTGAGGTAACCTGAAGTTTGGATGCAAAGTGCTTAATTGGTTAAGTCCTATATGGAGTTTGGAGGATCAGCAGGTACGCCCCGCGTAAGTCTTTGTACGCCCCGCATACTGACCTGAGGCCCCCGATCTTTATCATCGAGTACGTTGAGCGTACCTAAGGGGGTACGCCTCGCGTACGCGCATCAGTGGGCTTATGGGCTTGTTTCATGCTTGGGCCTCGGGCTTGGGTTTGAGTTTTGAGTGTTTGGCTTTCGGGCTTGGACTCTTGATTAGTCATGACTAGCTGGGCCTAGGTGTTGGTATTGGACCTTTATGGACCCAATGGTTTTGGGCCTTGGTGGGCCCAATGGTTTTAGGCTTTAGTGGCCCAATGGGTTGGACCTTTGGGCCAACAGAGAATTATTGTTATTGAACTAGGAACTGTTGGGCTTTTGGGTAAGGCCCATATGGGGTTGGGCCCAATTTAGAAATTGGGCCATTAATGGGCTTTTATGGATCTTATAGTTTTGGGCCTTGTTGGTTTTGGGCTTGGGCCTCGGTTGTGAGTCTTGATAGGCCAGGGGTAAAATGGTCATTTTACCCCAAGTTTGGGTTATTGATCATGGGTTGGAATTCAGTTGCTTATTGGATGTTGTTTTGGTATTGCTAGCTTGGGAAGTCATTGAGTCAGCAACTAGGGTTTCTTGCAGTGAGCTTCAACATTCGAGGTGAGTCTCCTCACCATATCCATGGGTCGAAGGCACCAATGTCTGCCCATTATGTGTTATGTGGTATGCTAGTTGTGTTTGTGTTATGTGGTATGCTAGTTGTCTTTGTGATATGTGGTATGCTAGTTGTCTCTGTGATACTTGCATGGAAGACCCCGGGGGGTGCCCGAGGCAATTGGATGTTAGACCATTGGGGCCCCCATGGCATTCCAGGCTAAGACCATGTGGGGGTTCCCATGGCAGTTCGTTAAGACCATGTGGGGTTTCCCATGGCATCGGAGTAAGACCGTGGAGGGTTTTCATGACATCCTTATATGTTTCTATGCATGACTTATGTGGTTTCATGTGTGGTATGTTTTGGGGAACTCACTAATCTTTGAGCTTACGGTTTTCAGTTTTGTTTCAGGTACTTCAGTTTTCAAATGAAGAGTTCGGGACGATCGCAGCGCATACACCCGTGTTTTCCGCAATATATGATCTTTGGGAATGAACTCTGATAATTGTTTTTATTTAAAAATGCTTTTCAATGTTTGGATAAGTTTCACCAGTGTTTTTACTATAACAAAAATGAAATTTTTTACCCTGGATTTTTGGGTCGTTACACAAATCCCCGTGAAATCTCTTCCAGAACCTAGAAGTGAACCGAACATCCCTATCAGAGACCACAGAAACCGGCTCCCCATGACGTGCCACAACCTACCGAATGAAGATGTCTGCCAACTTCTCCGCAGAGATACTCTCCTGGATCGGGATAAAATGCGCACTCTTGGTCAATCGATCCACGATGACCCATATCGAATCCACTCTGCACGCCGCCCGAGGCAATTTGGTGATAAAATCCATTGTAATCTCTTCCCATTTCCAAACGGGAATATCCAACAGCTCCATTTTGTCATGGGGTCGCTGATGCTAGGCCTTGATTATCCTGCCAGTCAACCACCTCTCCACATACCATGCCATCTCCTGCTTCATACATGGCCACCAATAATTAGGCCGAAGATCTCTATACATCTTTGTCGCTCCGGAATGAATAGAGAATCTCGACTCGTGCGCCTTGTCCATCAAAATTTTTCGCGCACCACCCTAATACGGAATCCACACCCTTCGATGAAGGGTCAATAACCCCCGACTATCATAATCTAAGGAAGCCACCTGACCCACAATGCGCTCACTCTTTCGATGCTCTTCCTTCATAACCTCAATCTGAGCCTCTCAAATCTGCTCTAATAGTGGAGTAATCACTGTCATCCTCAAACATAAATCCTTGATCGAATTTGCGACCGCCTTGCGGCTGAGAGCATCGGCCACCACGTTAGTCTTCCCCGGGTGATAAAGGATCTCACAATCGTAATCCTTTACCACGTCCAACCACCTACGCTGCCTTATTTTTAGATTTGGTTGATCCATCAAATACCTTAGGCTCTTATTATCCGTGTAGATAGTACAACGGAACCCATAGAGGTAATGTCGCCAAATCTTAAGGGCAAACACCACCGCCCCCAGCTCCAAATCGTGTGTAGGGTAATCCGCCTCATGAGGCTTCAGCTGCCTCGAGGCGTAAGCGATCACATGACCCCGCTGCATTAGCACTGCACCTAAGCTCGTGATCGAAGCATCACAATATACTACAAAGTCCTCAACACCCTCTGGCAGGGTCAAAATCGGCTCCTCACATAATTTCTATCTCAGAGTCTCGAAAGCTGCCTGTTGCTCAGGCCCCTAACGAAATGTGACAATCTTCTTTGTCAATCTGGTCAAAGGAACCGTTATCTTGGAGAAATCCTGAATGAATCTCCGGTAGTAACCTGCCAATCCAAGGAAACTCTGAATCTCATATGGAGACCTCGGAAGCTCCCACCTCATCACTACCTCGAACTTGGCCGGATTGACCATAATGTCGCTCTGGTTGACAAGGTGCTCCAGAAATTGCACCTCACGCAACCAGAAATCACACTTGGAGAACTTCGCATACAGTCTCTCCCTCTTAAAGTTTCCAATACCTCCCTCAGATGCTCCTCATGTTGCTCATGGGTCTTGGAATAGACCAGGATGTCATCAATAAACACAATCACATACCGATTCAACATGGGCCTGCATACGCGATTCATGAGATCCAAGAATGCGGCTGGAGAATTGGTGAGCCCGAAAGGCATCACCACGAACTCGTAATGACCATAACGAGTCTGAAAGGCCGTCTTATGCATATCCTCCTCTCTGACCCTCATCTTGTGATAACCCGAACGCAAGTCGATCTTGGAGAACCAATATGCGCCCTGAAGTTGATCAAATAAATCTTCGATCCTCAGGAGTGGGTAACGGTTCTTCACCGTTAGCTTATTCAGCTCCCAGTAGTCAATACACATCCGATGCGTCCCATCCTTTTTCTTCACAAATAAAATCGACGCTCCCCAAATGGTTGAATGACTTAGGCAATTGAGGCTAGGATCACATCGGTCGCTAGCTCATCCCCAAATGGGAATCCGAGGCGGGAAAGTTGCTCAATATAAGCTTTCATTTTGAGCACATGTGCACTCACAGAAGATCCCTTAACCATCTTGCAACCAATGAAATAATTCAAGGTCTCAAACCTATCTTTCTTAGCCTGAACTTGAAACATGACTCTAAGTTTTTCAATCATTTCAAAAGCTTCATGAAACTCAAAAGTTTTCTAAATTTCAGGAGTCATAGTTGCAAGCATGATGCAAGCCACTCCGGTCGAATCATTTACATGTTTCACCCGAACATCTTTCAATGCTTTGGCAGCATTGGTCGGGAGTTCTTCCGGGATAGGTTCATCAAGGACATAGTCCTTTTTCTTAAGATTGAGGACAATTCTTAGTTGTATAAACCAATCAAGAAAATTAGGTCCGCTTAGTTTTTCTTTTTCGAGGATGGATCGGATGGTGAGTGATGAGGTGGTTACAGTTGGGGTAGTCATCTACAAAATAATAAGATTCATTTTAATATATTTGATATAATTTTTTTAAAAAATTAATTACCTTTCAAATTAAATTTTGAAAAGCTAAGATCCGCATCACCCAAAATAACTTGAGGATGTGACCCACAACACAAGTGATTTTGTTGATCGGTAGGTTGTGATAACCAATTACAACTCTTATGTAACTTTTAGATTTATGGGATCCAAAAAAACATTACTTTGTTTTTAATGGCATGTTCATCCTAACTATGCTTCAAAACTCTTATGCTTAGGTGACCTTTATCACATAAGAAATTGATCAAATCATCCATTTAAAAAACATGTGAATTATATTTCACAAATGGTTAGGTGACATTTATCCCATAAGTAAATACAAAACACATTGGCCATTTTTGACAAGCCAAATAAATAAGGTGGCCCTAAAATCCAAAAGAATCGCACAAAAATCTCAAGTGATTTTTAAGTGGATTGCATAGATTTGAAGTTTTGAAAATAAGGGCTTTTATTTTATATATAATTTTACTAGTTAAAATTTATATTCAATTTTAATTCGACGTTATAACAATTGGAATCGGTTTCTAACTTTTTAATAAAACAACCTTTTATTGTTAAGTTATGGAGTTTAGATTAAGTTTAAAAAATATTTTAAACCTTTTTATATCTTTAAAAGTTTGGTTATTTAAGAGTTCTAAAAATTTAAAACTCTTTTTAAATAAAACTCAATTTTGACATCTTATGTTGGAAACTTCTATATAAAACTCTAAACCCCGAGTTTGATGTTATTTTTTGTGAAAATATTTTTAGCATGAAAAACATATTTTCATACGTACAACATTTTATAACAACAAAAATAAACATCACAAGCATACATTTAAAGTATAAACAAAGACATTTTTCTAGTGATATTTATTGTGAGCCATCACAACAAATATTAAGTCATTTCTTAAAGGACTTAATGAGACACTTCAAGGTCTTCAAAATGCTTCATGTCTTCATATCTTCATAAGATCTTCAAGCACCATCTTGTTACATTTTTATAAAATAAATTACAACTAGTCTAAAACTAATTTTTTACATATAAAAATAAACAAATGAAATAATACATATTTATCTATTACATCATCATATGAATAAATAGCAACCACAAATATCCTAATGACTTGTTTATACACAAAAAACTTATCAAACATATCAACAGACAACTCTTTGTTTTTTCTAAGACAACTTTTATATAAGAAAAATGCATGGAAAAATGGTTATATAAAAAATTAACAAGTTGCCAAAGAAAACAAATATGGACATTTATTTAGCCAAAAAGAAATCCATGTTTGTTTTCCAAAAAAAACAAAGATTATTATAACATGAAAAATCATTCTAACATTTAAAATATGTCTCTGATACCACTGATGGGTTTTGATACATAAAATAGTTAGTTTTTCACAAAAAACGGCAATGGAAGCTATAAAATTTTCTAGTAACTTTCAAGTATATAACAAAACCAAACCATCAAGGATTCTTTTAAAGAGGTTAGAATAATCTTACAACAACCATATAGTGTTTAGAAATAACAACCTTTGAATCCTTTTGACCCTCTTGGATTTAGGGTGTTGATGAAGATGGAAAGAACAAGAAGCTTGAACTTCTTTATAAGTATCCACCACCAAGAACAAAGTACCAAAATTGCTAGATTTCTTCTTGTATGACTTTGTTCTTTAAGCCTTAAGTGCTTAAACAATTAAGTACTAAAAGGAAGATACAAAGTGACCACCAAAAGCAAGAACCAACTTCAAAAGAGAGAGCTCTTTTGGTTCTTAGAAAGCTACGACTTTACTAGAAAAAGAGAAGAGAATTGTGACAAATAACTAGCAATTTTTTTCATGCATAAGAGCCCCTTTTTATACTCTATGCAAGGTAAAGCCTTTATATTAAAATACTCTAAAGTATTGGATAGAAAGAGAGGCATGGGGGACAAGAGGATGAAGGTTGACAAGCAACCTCCATCCCCCTAAAAGTTTCGGCCATGAGGCCTAATGGGGACAAAAATGTTCAGTAGTCTTTTTAACCATGGTAGAGTAAGCCTTTAATTTAATCATGGTTAACCAAAGTGTCCAAAACTTTATACATGACTTATTATATGATACCATATCATATCAATACTATTTTTCCACTTCTTACAATATTGTTTCATAAAACAATAATTTTTCTCTAATTAAATACAAGAGTTGAATTTATTCATTAATAACCAATTACTTAATGAATATTCAATAAGTACCAAGTCGATTAAGGTGTGACCCTATAGGATCATATTTCATTAGCAATGTTACTCAATAATGATTCTTGAGCATATAGATCCAACATTTGCCTTCCAATGGTTCTTCTTCTTACAAATAGGGATGGCAAAAAAACCCGAACCCGACGGAAAAACCCGATTCCCGAAGTTTTCGGGTCGGGTCGGGTCGCTCTTATCGGGTGTCGGGTCGGGTATCGGGTCCTTATCGGGTATTTTTTCGGGTTCGGGGCAGGGAGTGGAGAGTGTCTGCCCCGACCCGCCCCGCCCCGAATATATATATATATATATATATATATATATATATATATATATATATATATATATATATATATATATTGCACTTTTGCCCCTGGAAGACTAACCCTAAAATCACACATTCACGCTTCTCTTCTAGGTTCCAGACTTCCAGCCGACTCATTATTTTAAATTGAGAAAATCAAATTTTCAGCTATGGTCCGATGATCTGTCGATCGTTTTCATCATTCATTTTCATCGAAGTCAACTAATCGAGTACACCATCGTCGATCAATAGGAAGCTATTGCGACCAGCGACCATTGTCTAGCAAGCAGCGTCCAGCAAGCAGCGACCTGCGACCCTTCTCTTCTTTAAT
The DNA here is from genome assembly GCF_052849685.1 of Lactuca virosa. NCBI lineage: Eukaryota > Viridiplantae > Streptophyta > Magnoliopsida > Asterales > Asteraceae > Lactuca > Lactuca virosa. The sequence continues at coordinate 288,935,718 of NC_136427.1, read as the reverse complement.
CAATCGACGCACAACTCTTCTTCTCTTCGATCGAAGCCAAGCACAAGAAAAAATCGCAATCAAACTCGAAATTGGACCTCTGATTCGTTCTTTCTTGAAATTGATAACATGTTGATCTGATTTCTCTTCTCTTCTTTAATCGACGCCACTAGTTGACATTTCACCCTTCAATACATTGTTGAAACTGATTTCTGTTTTCTTATTGATCTGATTTCGAATTTGAGCTTGTTTGTACTGTTAATCTGGTTTTGTGCTAATTTGTACTCTTGAAATCGATTTCTGATTTTCTGATTTCGGATTTGAGCTTATGTGAACTGTTTGAATCTGACTTTTTGCTAATTTGTACTCTTGAAACTGATTTTTGATGTTCTTATTTAGAATTTGTGCTTATTTGAACTGTGAAGCTGATTTTTGTACTGTTGAAACCTAATCTGTGTAGAATTGTTGAATTTGATATTACATTGGTTGAAACCTAAGCTGATTTTTGTACTCTTGAAACTTATTTTTGATGTTCTTATTTAGAATTGTTGAAACCTAATTTTTTCTGCCACATTTCGGGTTTTTGGGTCGGGTTTTCGGGTATTTATCGGGTTTCGGGTTTAGGGTCGGGTTCGGGGAAAGTTTTAGCCCCGACGGGGCGCCCCGATAAGAAACCCGTCGGGTATCGGGTCGGGGTCGGGGACACATTTAGAAATCGGGTTCGGGTTTGGGAAATCATGACCCGCCCCGAACCCGCCCCATTGTCATTCCTACTTACAAAGCACACTCATCAAATGCAACTTTGGGACGATTCTGGTTTGAAGATTGAGGTCATTGTGGAACAACAAAGATAGCAAGAGTGGCTGTCTTGGGATCTTTGTCAACATGGGACTTGATATGAGTTTCTTCATCAATCAACTCGTGAACAACCGAATCAACAATGGGAAGAGGTATGCGATGCAAGATTGATCCATGCAAGTCTTCAAAATCTGAACGTAACGCCATCAAGAGCTGAACCAAACATTGCTCCTCCCTTCTATCAGTATAAGGCTTAAATGCCTTCAATTCAGCAGGTTTTGTAAGAGTCAACTGATCCCACAAATCCGACATAGCTTCATAGAATTCCTAAGCACTAAGATTGTTATGTTGGAAGGCTCAAATATCAAACTCTAAATGGTACTACTTTGCAATATTAGACTGAGTATATAGCCTATCCAAGTGATCCCAAACCTTATTTGTTGTGTCATACTTTTCCAACTAAGTACCAATAGACTGGATAACATAATTATTAATCCAAGTAATGATCTTGGAGTTATCAGTCTCCCATGACTCCAGTAAGTTTGCATAATTCTCAGCCTTATCATCTGTTGGTTTTTTCTTGTTACCTTTAACAATCCCCTACATACTCTTGCCTTGCAATAAATTCTTCATAACATAACTCCAATAGGCATAGTTTTTGCCATCGAGTTGGGTACTATTGGATTGAAGAGAATCATCTTTCGAGGCAATATTTCCAATAACAGTCAAACAAAAATAACAAAAAACCAACACCAAATACGAATCGTAGCAACAACAATCAACATCTCGAAATCAACAAAATTGAACAAATCATACCAAACAGAATACAGAAACGAAGCAGGAAATCATACCCAAAACCTCGAAAATTTCCAAAATGGGGTGCATCCGCGCAACGTTGTGTCTGCTACAACTCGCCCCCAAAATCATATTTTATGTTTTAATTTATTGTAACCTTTTTTATTTAATATTAAGTATTTGTGTTTAAAAAATATAATATATGTAATATGAAAGGTTTGTGTATTAAAAAAATATAATTTATTTAAATTTGAAAAAGTAAATCATAAATATATAAAAAAAATCAATGAGTGTTATGGTACTACCACTCTCTATGAAATGCTAAGAAAAATATGCTAACGAGGTGGCATACAAAAAAAAAACATGGTATTAAAAAAAATGATGTGTCAATGTGCTAGGAGTGTTATCACTCCTTATAACCTTGGTAGTGTTTTTTAATTAATATTATGCCGATCATAAAAAATACTTGAGTTTTAGAAGTTATTTGATTTTTTTTTAGGATTCTTTAGCTTGGCAATTTAAATATAGGCTTTTAGTTATTAAATTAATTATTACATCATCTCATATTCCTCTCTCATATGGTCGCTATTAACAACTCTACAAACCCTTCTGGCCTTCTCATTATCAATTTTATATACAATAAGTCTAAGTGGATTTCACTATATTGATTTCCACATGGATTTTGTGTTTTTGGTGTTCAATTTTGATTCTTGTTATCATCATCTTTTATAACATCCTCAACTTTTGTTTGTGTTACTCAAACCCCTACTAACTTTTTTTTTTTTTTTGTAAATTCATTTTAAGGTTGGACACGCAATATAAACATCTTATAATCCAGACCATACTTTTATTTAGCATTTTCATGAGACCATTCGCGAACATTGGGTCATCCGCATAGAAAAAATAGGACACCACCTACCCATTGTTTACCACCTTAGCTCCACCAAATATATTTTGTCAATAGCTTCATTTAGAGCAACATGAAACCCTTTCACATCAACAACAAATACGAATGAAGAAAGAGTGAATGGGTTTACAGCTTCTTTTCAATCCTTAACATGCTCGCATCACCGCCATCTTTGATTCCACTTGTTATCGTCTTTGTTTAGTGTGAAAGGCTTTACAACTTCTTTTCAATCCATATTTAGTGGATATTTTTTTATTTTTAGTTACTTTATTAATATATGTTCCTTCTTAAAAATATCAACCACAAAATAATCATCACGATCTTGATATATCCAACCGTAATCAAGAAAAGAAGACTAAACACCCACAAATCTCTTTTTGCACAATAAAAAAGGGATTGGATTATTTAATTATAAGATTTACATTCACATATCATCAAAACCCATGTGTATAAACAATTCTACGCATGCTTATAACTATTTTAGCATATCAAAAAAGAAAAAGAAAGGAATTGATTTTTTTAATAAACATTGTTTTTGTAGCAGTAAAATTAAACGAAATATATAATCAAAAAAATCCAAATCCAATAAAAATTTTCATTCATATTTTTGTAACTTATCTCAAAATCACTAATCATTGTAATTTATTTATTTTTTAACATTTTGAGTTTATTTGATTAATTTACTTGAAAAAAAGAACGACCAACGACTTTTAAGATTGCAAAGGCTTAAAAATCTAATGACTAATACGCTTGCAGTTTTTCAAAATTTTGAATTATATTTTAAACATCGTATTTAACAACGAGTTTTTAAATAATGAATATTTTTTGAAAGAGATATAAACTACTCCAATAATAGACTTGACATATACCATCAAGTTTTTAAACAAGCGTATGTTTTAATTAATAGAAAAAGGTACGGTTGACAAAGAACACATAAATCAACAATTATTTAAATAAGTTGATTCCCTGGTTTGCCTTTCATATTAATAAATTATCTTTATTATCGAATAATAATAATACCATACATTTATTAGAATAGTATCAATTTGTTCTTATGTATCATATAGTCAAAATACGTCTTACATAAGTTGACTTATAATAAGTATAAATAATGGCATTTAACTATATATGTGGCATTTAAATGGAATACAATATTATTTTTATATTTTGTAATTATATATTTACATAAAGATATTTATTCAGTTGAGTGTTTCACACCAAACCATCACCACTTTAAGCCATTTTGATGGTAATTATAATAATAATAATAATATAAGTTACATCTTTATTATTCAACCCGAAAATAAATTATTTATAATAGCAAAAACAGTTATATTTTCTTCTTAGTATTTCCTTTCATCTTATCTTGATTGTCTCAAATAATATTAATTTATTTACATAAGATCGAATGAAAGCAATAAGATATTATATGATTTCATAAAAGATATAAATACATAAGAAATAAGTTGTTTAACTTATGTGGTCGGAGTGTAATTGTTGGAAGAAGTGAGATGGTCAATTTGCTTTCTCCAATTCCCAACAATGTTCTTGACTACTCCACCTCAACTATCAATAATAAACATAAACATGCTCTTTTTAATAAACTTGCCAAAATCATTATTCTCTATTTTAATTGTTAAATAATAAAACAATCTTAAAAAAATATAAAAGATTGTTGTGACACTTATTGTAACCTTACAAGAAAGATGTTGGTATTTATTTTGAGAATGAAATGGCTGTCTTTTATTTATTAAAATGAAATACAATGCTTACTTTGACCTAAGACTTTTAAAGAGTATTTGCATTAGGTAGAGGTGAGCATTTGGACCGAATCGGCTCTTGGACCAAACCGGTTTGGCAGAAATTGGTGGATCTTGGACCGAAGTATTATTAGGTCCAGGTCCAAGTCCGAGTTTTCAGGTTCTTGTACTCGTTGGACCTGTACAACTTTAGGTGCATACGGTGCAAATCATTGAAGCCTTATCGAAAGTTAGTTTATCTATTATGAAGCATAAAACAAATACAAATCCAAAAACGACAAATTTATAGTCTAAAAATAGTTAAAAAACTGAAAATTTCGGTTTTGATATTCCAACTTCGGGAGACTGTAAGTCATTAAATATAAAACTAAAAACAACAAAATTGTATTCTAAAATCATGTACAAACTCTAGACTACATGTTGGAACAAAACTGCATGTTCATCCAACTTCAAACCATGTTTTAAAGATTTCACATAATAATAAAGGCTAAAAAAATAGTTGAAAAGTTGAAAATTTTCAGTTTTGATATCCCAGTTTCGGGGGACAGTAAGTCATTGAATATAAAACAAAAAAATATAAAATTATAGTCTAAAGTCATGTACAAACTTTAAATTACATACTAAAAAAAATCACATGTCAATCCAACTGAATGAGATATATAGAAAAGATGTGCTAAAGATTTGTTTTTTTTTTAAATCCGGTCCAAACCGATTTTGTACCCAGACCGGACCGGTTTGGTACCCCGGACCAATTTTACTTGATTCATATGACCGAGAACTAACCCTATTATAAAAAACCAGTTCAGGTCCGGTCCGGTCCAGAGATCCAAATATTCACGTGTAGTAGTAGGTGTCAAATATTTTGACAAACAAATAAGTTGTATTGCAATGTTTAATAAAAATGATATGTTTTATGTATTTAATATACTCAAAGTTAAAATAATCAGAATTAAACATGTAAGAAACAAAATTTTAAAGATAAATATAAAATTAGTAAGTGTCCTTAACTGTAATTAATAACCATCTCATTCATTATTTAATTTTACTTGTAAAACGAAGTCGTGAAAAATATTACTTAACAGACAACTCGTTGTTATGTTAGCTTGTTAAAATAAGATTTCTTATTAAATACAATATATATGAAGAAGTAATTTATTTATTATTAGTTGATTTTGTCATTAGCCACTTGGAACCTTAGTTTGGCTGCGGTTCCCTTCTTTGTCTCCCTTCCCCACTTATAAATTAAATATATCTACAAAGAAAGAAAAAACGAACTGCCCATTATTTTATTTTATTTCTTTTTAAAATGCATAACCACAATGTTAACAAACAGACCAAAAACGATTGTGTTATTTGTTTTGTTCTCTAATGTAATTTTTAGTTTTATTATTGTATTTGAGAAATATAATAATTAGTGAACGAAGGGGGTAAATTAAAACTTAAAAGAGTCAAAAAAAAAAGTGGGGAGAGAATTGTGTAGTGACTCTGACTAGTGAGTGAGTCTCTTTCCAGTTGTCCGAAATAATATTTTGTTTGAATGGAGAAAGGGGTGAAAACCGAGGGCATTAAAGTAATTGTATTATGTGCAGATTGAGTTGTAAGAGGCAAGCGTGAGTGAATTTGAGGCGGCCCTGATTTCCGTCCTTTGCTAAAATGTACATCTAATGGCATCCGACCAACCCTTCATTTGTGGGAATCCCCATTCATATTTCCATTTCAAATCTTTTATTTTTTTAATTCTTTTTTTTTTTTAATTTTAATTGAAAGATTCAAACAAAAATCAAAATTGTTAAAAATCTTAAAAGCAGTTATTCTTAATTTTAAAACTGTTATTGATCTATTTTTATTAATTTTAATTGAAATGTTCAAATAAGAACAACAATAATGTTAAAAAAAAAAAATTGAACGACGAAAATATTATTAAAAACTAATGAGATGCTGGAAAAGAAAAACAAAACATCATAGGTACAAGAGTTAATAGCAAATAAATGAAAAATTACACCAATCACACCAAAGTAACAACATGAACTTAGATCGATGTTTAATTTATTTGAAAGAATTAAGTTGTATCTCATTCATCCTCTTCATGGGATTGTGCCTCGCCTTCTTGAAAAAAATATCATTTCCAGCTTTTCATATGCTCCATGGAGGTAAAGTTAATTAAGGACCACCTAAGTTTGGAACCATATTTATTTATCTTCAAAGCTTCCATTTGTGACATGAGGTCTGAACTACTATAGTTTGTCATAAACCATACAATTCTTGTTCCTTTCAATTCGATATAAGACTGGATAAACATCTTTGAGAACCAACCCTTCACACCATTTATCCTTCCAGAAGTGAATGTTTTTTTCCATCCTCCACCCTTCTTTCTGTCAAGGTATCAATATAAACACCACACTCCTCCAAACCAACGCCTGTTTTTTAAATATCATGCAAATGCCGTAAGAAAAGCTTTAGCCAACGGTTTACCATCATTGCATGAGATCCTATGCCACAATTTTATACATTTCACCCAAAGGTTGTTGAGCTCGGTTTTGAGTCTCCAATGTCATTTGACAAGAAGAGCTAAATTGAGCGATATAAGACAATTCACACCCAATCCCCCTTGATGTCTCGGTTTAACCAAAGTCTTCCAAGCAACCCAATTTATTTTCTTTTTGTTATCTTCTCCTCCCCAAAGAAATCTTCTTCTAATTCCTTCCAAGGTGTCAACAACTTTCTTAGGCGCTTTAAAAAGTGAGAAAAAATAGAGTGGAAGACTCCCTAAAAAGGAATTAATAAGACCTCCAAATGATAAGTTCTTGGCCTTCCAACTTGAGCGGGATACTGTAAGACCCGATTATTCTTAGCATTAAATGGTTAATACTATAACATAATTCATGTATTAATAGAAGTTACAGTATTCAAAGTCAGTTCTCACAATTCCGAATCTTTAATCGGTTTCTATTCGAATTTTTTAATGATTTTTAGTGCTAGTTTTGTTTTTGTTTGACGGATTGCTTATCATAAAAGTTGATGATATCTTTATACAAGAAGAACCTTTTAAAAAATTGAAGTTCTACCAGAAGAAATGCGAACATTTAATATATCCCCTCCATTTCGTGCTAAAATTCATTTGTTTCATCACCAAATGTCCAAATCCAAGAAACCCCAATTCAAGCCTTATTGAAATCGACTTTAGAAACCAAAAGTTTCTTTTTGACCTTTTTAGCCCAAGTAAATAATTCATTTATATCAAGGAGCCCATAAAAAATACGTATATATCTTCAATATAAGAAATTAATTGTTCGGATCCCACATGTTTCTTCGTTACTTTCTTGAGCCTATATATTTTACACGTTTATTTAATCCCGAATTATCCTAAAAAAGATTATTATGAATGAATTGGTAAAAGATACAGTTTGTTAACTTGAAACGTAGTATAAACTGATAAAAATATATAAACTTCATTTGCAAAATCAATCATTAACTTTTGTGTTAAGTTATGCTAAATTTATGGTTTATCTTTTTGCAACATCTCGACACAACTTGCACATGAGGGAGAAAAATATATAATCAAGAACAACCAAAATGGTGCATTTAGGCCTTGTTTAACATGCTCACTTGAATTTAATCACTTGATATAACTTGTATGCAAGCACAAGGGAATATAACTAAAAATAATCAACATACTTGGCCAAACAATATAAAAGATAACACACTTTGATCCAAAACTTCCAAAAAGTAAAACGACCACTAATATGAATTTAGTAGTAGCATCTATGAATTTCATTTGCACAATCACTCACTCGACTAACAGTAAAAATAACAACCTCTTACAAAAACAAAATCTCTCTTGAAGATAACAAGATTTGGTTATTCTGGTTTTTACTTTTACAGGATCTGGGCAGCAGTGTTGAGTTTCTCTGCTAAGCTTAGTTGTGTCCTTGTTATGCTTGACAGGTACAGTAACAGCAATTGGTCCTGTAAATCAAAAGGGCAATTTAGGAATAACAAAAAAAAACTTCAAAGTATGATTGATGTCTTAATTTGAAAATAATTTGAAGTAGAATGGTATTAGTTTACCTGTAGACTATCATTGACAAGCTTATCAAAAGCCGGTGGTGATATCTTTGGAACGGATGATACGGTTTCCGATATAAATCTTCCAACCGTGTTGTCAGGTGCCACACGACCCTCCTGAAAAAGTCAAAAGATATATGAAGGCGTTTTTTTTTTTTTTTTTTTAAAAGAGGGAAAATGTAAACAATTTGTAATAATAAGAATAATAAATCTTACGACAACATCATCAACATATTTGTAGGTATCATCAATTAAAGCTAGCAAGCGTTGCATACTTGCTTCCATGCCTTCCATATCACTTGGGAGTTTGTCAACTGCTGTGCTCTTCAGAATCTCAACTAAAATCACAATTCACAAACATCATCATCATCATCATATATTTTACCAATTCGCAAACAAATCAATGAAAGTAGAATGCGGGTGTGTTAAAAGAGACATACATCCAACACGTTCAGCTTCAACCATACGGAGATCGAGAGGGATTTCTTGAAACTGAGCAGCAAGTTGCTGATCTCCCAGAGACAGGTTCATAGATACAAAAGCTTTAATGGAAGCCTCCCCATTTGTGAATCCAGTGTCCACAGTCAGATGAACAGGGTTTGTAACTTCTCTTGAATAGAACTCGTGAATAAGAGCACTGCCACCTGTCACCCCAAATCCAGTTGAAAACCTACACAGTTTTCAGATCACATTAATATATCAGTTTCATCAATTTTTCCCATTATATTTTATAAGTTGATATTACTTGACACGGTTCTGGGAAGCGATTACAAGTAAAACAGGGTAATAAATAATACATGTTGAAAAGTATAAAAGCAAGAGCACCATGATACAGTCTAATTATTTTCTATTCACTCTTCTTTTCCATTCCTGTATTTCCAGTTAGATGAATATTCCTATCTTTTCTTTCAGGCTGCTAAAATGTGTTTTCACATATGAATGCCTACCTTATTGCCCTCAACATGTATTCACAACATGTAATCATAATCTTTAATATACAAAGAATCAGAGTCGCAAGTTCACAACTGACTAAAAATACTCCGAAATTTCAACATATGGGTTTATATTACATTATACAAGCAGTTTCTCATTTTGAAGATTCAAGGTAAACAAGAGTTCTGAAAGTTAAAAGGAACTTTAGCTAGTAAATAAGATGAGAAAGCTAAAATAATTATGATTCCTCACATATAAATGGTTAATTACTTACACACTGTGTGCAAAACATTTACAGAAAGCACACTGGGATCCTCAACCACCTACAACTCTTAGTAGAAGCAATTAAAAGAAAGCTCACATGTCATAATAATTACAGTCTCACAGTCCAACCATAGAAGTCTAGGAAGCAATATAATTAAAAATAAACTAGTTATGTAACAAACAGTTAACATTTTCAACTATAGGTAATGCAAAATCAAACAGCATGACATGGGATGACAATACATAAAGTGAGAAACAAGTGTAAATCGACAATAGTTAAGGCACATTTGAAGAGAAATTACCATCCAACAATCACTTCTTTTGGATTCACTTTTTGGTGAGACGACAACATGTTGTGATGATAATCAATATCCAGAGCAACCTTGCAAAATGATAAAAGAGAATATGAAATAAGTGTCGGATGACAGTTCGCTATAGCTTAAGCTTTTGATAGATAACTTTCATTCGTTATGGCACTAATGTTAAATTCCATTTAAAAATCAAGGCTGTCCACCTCTAACTTCTGTTGAAGGTCACAACCAATATTACATAGCGGACCTTGCTGTTAGGCATTATTATTATTTTCTGCTAGTAAATCAACAATTACACTTCTGCGCTAACAATACTTGACACAGCACCAAAAAGCACAAAGTAGGTTAATTTAAAGCTAACCTGGTCAGACGATTCGTTGTGAGGGACGACATACGAATTACGAATATCCACCGTTCCGTCAGGGAGAACGGATCCAAGAAGCGTTCCGATGACTCTTTCAGCTTGGTCCGGTCGTCTCACAAAACAATCACAGATATTGAATATCACAAGAGGATGAACCTTGGCTGACAGGCTGGTAGACAAAGGTACGAACTGCAGCACTGTTTGATCCGCCGACGCCATGGTTTCAGACTTTCCGACTGTTATTTGATCGGAGAAACTGAGATTCGTAGTGCCGGACGGCAAACAGAGAGAGAACAAATATGCTAGGGTTTAGGAAGCGTATTGATCTGGAACGGAGAGATTGTGTTTTGTTCTGGGCTTCTGGCTATCAAATAAAAACGAAGGCCCATATATGATAACAGGAGTTTGCAAATTGCAATTGCATTGCTGGATTTTCGTGAGAATTTTTTTTATTCTTTTTTCTTTTTGAATTTAGGATGATTAAAATGTTATTTAGTATTTGGTTGATAAAATTTTAAATGAATTTGAAATTTATTTTTTGAGAAAATGTAGAAATTGTAAATGTGGCTTGTTTTATTTGGCTTATTCTGAATGTGAATTCGATTCGAATAATATCATTTTATCTTTTTCATTTAGTTTTTTTATTTTAATTTTTAACATTTATCAATTCTGAAATACTATATGTAAGCTTTTGCATACATGAAGACTTGTTTTGCAAGGTGTTGGAAAATATAATTGTTGTGTGCAATGATTTATATTATGAAGATATGCATTCATACTTGAAATAGATTAAGACTTGTGTGTTGTCTGGAAATTGAAAATAGAAACATTTTTCCTTTTTATAAATATAATCTGGACTTATTTGATAACACAAACATTTTTTTCTTTTATGATATGAGTTTATTTGACAGTTAGAACATTTTTCTTTTTTTATAAGGTAGACGTTGACTGATTTGAACACTTTCTTTTTATTATCTAGACATTGGCTTATTTGGCAATGAGAACATTTACCCTTTTGACAAGCTAGATGTAGGTTTGATTGTAAACTTTCTCCTAGAAGTCCTAAGCAAGGGTTGGTGTGATGCTAATGGCTTACCTAGACTTCAGGTTGGCAATCTTACATTTATAATGAAATGAGCTTTATTTGAGTGTAAGGAGATGGATTTTGGAATCATATACATAATACATCATTTATTCTTCATCTACCACAAAATAACATGCTTTAGAATTTTTGATTTCTCATTGACTAAACTATGTGAAAGTTAGTGTCATTAATTTTGTTGCCAATACCACTAACTTTCAACCATTGACCTCAGAAATCAAAAATTCTAACACAAGTAATATATATATATATATATATATATATATATATATATATATATATATATATATATATACTAGCCGTATACCCGCGCCAAGCGACGGGTGCGGATAGTTTGTTTCCGCAGTTTTAATGTAGTGATTAGTTTCCTTTAGGTGTGAGGTAGTTCTTTGTGGCATTTTGTCGGTTTAGGGTATATGGTGATCTTTTTGACAATTTTAGTTATCGGTTATCATAAGTTTGAGAAATAAGGAGCTTATTTTGAAAATTTTGATTGTTTGATTTATTGTTCGGAAACATGTTATATTCTAAAGAACATGTGGTAAACACACTTTTTTATTTTTCAATTTTGTAATTTTGTTTGTGTATTTAGTTATGAACCAAATGTGAAAATTTTGAAAAATCTTTTGTTTGTCGGATGTGTGTTCTAATGTATTTTAGAATAACTATTTTTTTAACGGCGGGTTTAGTATATGCCTGGGATAGAACCCATGACCTCCTAGTTAGTAATTCCTTGTTAGACACCTTGTTAGCTAAATGAGCTATCTCCAACTTGTATTTCAGAATAACTATTGATTGTGTATTTAATTATGAACCAAATTATTTTTAATTTATTTCAAGGAAATCAAAATAGAAACATGTTGTTATCAATCGGTCTTGCGGAAATAATAGTTTTCGTTCGTCAAATAGTGTCTTTTGGCGATTATATTCGTTTTAATGATTAGTTTCTATACATAAACATGTCATCTTCCAAAGAACATTCAATGTATAAGAATTTGATTGCATCCTACAAAGGTCGGACACACTGTTCGGGCATGGAACAAATTCCCTATACTTTTTTTTAGCAAGTGAAGAATAGTTTTTTAGTTAAAATATCTACAATGTATGTATAATTTAGTATTCTAAAAGACACATAAAATACAACTACAACTTATGATTCTCATTGAAGGAAACTAAAAAGTGAACACTAAGCCACCCATACAAAAAAAATTATTTGGTTTACTTAGATATATCGACCAATCAGTTTGGTTTACACCATCCATCATTATTATGTTTGATTTACTAAAAAAGAATAATATAAGTCTAACAATTCAATCCTTCAACTAATACAAAGAGCAATAAGACATTTAATAAAACTTTTGTTTATCAATGAAACTCATTATTGGATGAATGGATACCATTTCACCCCAATTTGACCAAATGGTTTGACCACCACATGACACAAAAGCAGAAAACTCACCCGTATAGATGCTTAAAACACCACCTAAATCACCACATCCTTCATTAGCCGTTACGTACAATTTTTTCTTAGCTGTGTACTTCTCCTTGCCATTTTATCATTGAGATCCATAGCTATTCTCTAGTATATGGTTTCTTCTCGATCATGAAACCCTTAAACAAGATCCAATCAACAATTACTACCTGAAAAACAATGAAGTATGTTTGATCCATTTACAAATAAAAACATATAATTAGAAGTTTTTATCATTTCCAATATACTCAACTCAGTTAAACTAAACTCCAATCGTATACCAAACATAAGAAAAATTAGAATGAGACCTTTACTCAATACTATAAACCAATTGTAATTATAATTAAAATGTCACATCGTTTTTATTAAAAATTCAACCGGTAAAAGCTACATAACAGTTAAAGTTTTAGCAGTTGTGTAAAACCACCACTGGTAGCTACTACATATGAGTAGGGGTGTTCAAAAATATCCGTATCCGAAATTCCGATCCGAAATTCCGAATCCGAATTATTCCGAAATTCCGAATCCGAATTATCCGAAATTCAAAAAACACCTCTTTTACATGTTATTTTAATCACATATGTCTTATAATTTGAATGTTAGTAACTAAAACATATTCATAATACCCTTAAGTAAATACATATATTACTTCATATGCCTTTCTAATTTAAAAATATGTCTTTCTAATATAAAACCTTTCAAATTTGAACAAAATTTCAAATTTTCGGATATCCGTTTTGGTATCCGAATCCGTATTCGAAATTTCGGATATCCGAAACTTCGGATATCCGAAATTTCGGATACGGAATCGGATACCAAAAATCAACTATCCGAAATTTCGGATATCCGGTTATGAACACCCCTACATATGAGATGTATTTGATCTTCGTATGGCCATAAATCTTATCAGCCTAGCCTATTAAATATAAAGAAGCACCAAGATGGTTAACTTTTTAATATGTATATATATATATATATATATATATATATATATATATATATGAAAGTCATTTATATAACTAATATTAGGTTTGAATCTACCGGTTGTTACCACCAAAATACCAGAAATGACGAATATTAATGGTATTTCACGTGTTAATATCGCTTCTGTTTATCCTAAACTTCAAGTGGTGCTATTTCATGATCACTCCCAAACTTCAAGTGGTGTTATTTCATGATCACGATTCTCATTAGTGATGCTATCTGGAAGGGCTATTTAGTCACGACTCCCACCTGCAATAAAATAATACAAGAAAAAATGTAATGTTTTTAATAAGCATGTTAAACTGTATTTCAAAAGGTAGGAACATGTCGAGATTAATTATGTAATGGATTCCATGATTATCATTCTTAAATTTCATATGGATAATAAATATGAAAGCCATAAAACTATTGCAAGGATTAACTTAGGCAAATAGACAAATATGTCGAATATACCCCTAATTTATTTTCTTTGTGGTTATATCATCAATGGAAATTAGATGAATATCTATTTTAGTGCAGAATATCTACTGACAACCATATGTGTCTCATATTGCTTCCAATATTGTTCCTACAGAGCAACACACAATCAAAGAGTTACTAAATCCAAATCATCACTGCCTATCTATATCAAAAGCCTCAATTTCAATGATTGATGCTTTATTTTGAAACCCAAACATGAACCTTGATATGGAATTACACACCGGGAAAGTTAGCCAAAAAGCGGTTCATAGATGGACACTACATCAGATATTGGCAATCGGGAACAAATAACCTGCATAAAAACATAAAAATTAAAAGAAAAAACATGATGGTAACTCTAAGAATTGATACAAACATTCATGTGACTTACCAAGGTCTCGATCACAAGTGATTCTGCAGATTGAACACTAAATTTATAGCCCATCACCATGTTAAAACTTAAAAGGCTGTTATAAAGGAAATATGTGTATGTCTTAAAGGAATTTCAACGAATGGTTGGTGGGCCACTGCTAAGTATTCTTTTTTCTCCTCAATACCATCCACATACATAGATACACATAGAAAGAGTACCATATGAGTAAAGGCCTAAGCAATATGCTTTTTGGAAAAGAAAACTAATCAACAGATGAAGAAGCAATGAAAGTCTCTTACTTTTTCTAGGATACATTTTTACCTTGTTGATCCTCTTGAATAAATTACTTTCTTTGTCTACCTTTCACTAACCATATCATGGTCAACTACAAAATCAGCACCAACATATCACAAACAACCCGTTACTGCCCAATATACAAAATCAAGAACAATGAATGAGTTATTCATTGATAAATAAAGAATAGTTACTAAAGAAAGAAAGAAAAAATGTAGAATCAGAACAGTAAACACAAGAAATGCATACCCAACTAACAACATTCAGGCTCCATTTTACAAAATTCAATCAGACAAAGCTTTCATGCTTTGGCAAACACTTTGTTTCACATAATAAACAACATATATATGTTACAGTCCATAATATCATCATAAATTTTCTAGCATCGTAGGATAAGTTAAGAAAAAATAAACTTTTTCACTTTCCAGAAAAACTTAATTTCCCTATATTTACCTGGTCAGAACATGCCAAGAATCAAAAATATATTAGCCCCTTAAAGTACACATCAAAGAACGGGTCAGGGTAGAGGCGAATGAGGAGAGATCAACTAAAAAGCAAATAATAAGACAAAGAGGGGGAATGGTGGTTACCATGGTTGCTTAGCAGTGATGGTGCAATGCTCTTAAGTGGTGGTGAGTTTGATGGTGGTGAAAAACAGAGGAGAGACGTTAGGATTTCCAATGGGTCTGATAGTGATGATGCAGTGCTCTTGAGTTGTGCGAGGTATGTGGTCGTGTTACGGAGTGAGGTCGTGGTGTCGGTGGGGAGTTGCTATGAGACGGTGAGTGGGCTGACGGCTAGTTAGGATTACAGATAAGGAGAGATGGTAAAGAGAAGGGTGAGAGGATCGATTTCACGAAAGGGGGGCTGTGAGGGTTACCAAGTGGTTGTTAGCAATTTGACCGCCGGGAGTGGTGGTTGTTGGTGGCGACAATAAGTAGGGGTGATCGTTGGTGATGGCTACAATGAGCAGGAGTGGGGTTATGGTTATTATAGGGGAGATTGTGTGGTGGTTGTGATGAAAGACGACGATAGCTTTGTGGTTATGGTGCGGTGGTTTGTATAGACAGAGAAGGAGGAAGAGAGACGATGATGCGGTGGGTTATATATATACCAAAGCTGATAATGATAGCAAATGGGTGATACAACAATAATTTGTTTGGAGATGAATGGTTTGTACCTTTGTGGTATTAACCAATGTTTTAAAAACCGGTTTTTTCAATGTTTTAAAAACCGGTTTGAACCGGCCGGTCAAACCGATTGGACCGGGAACCGAGGAAGGGAGCGGTTCAACTATCACCGGTTTTACGTCGATTTCTGAACCGGATTGAACCGGCCGGTTTTTAGAAAAACCCGGTTGAACCGGTCAAAATAAATCGGTTAAACTAAATAAAAACATAAGGAAAAGAACCATTTGCATAATAAACTTTGGTGTTTTTTTTCAAATCTATATACTTTTCTCTAAATAAAAACATATAATAAATGTTATAAAGTTTTTTGATATGTTTGTATTCATCTAAAACTATATTTTGTTTCGGTATTATACTTTATTTTCTTTTTGACGTATATGGATTGATGCAAAACATTAAAACTTATGGTTATGTGTTGTTTTAATGTATTTTAAGTGATCTACAACTTATTTTTATGTATATTATTAATGTTTGAACTTGTAAACGTCAAATTCATGATTTATATATGTATGTATGTATAGGAAAATAGGAAAAAATATGAAAATTATAGAAACCGGTTGACCCGACGGTCGAACCGGTTGAACCGGGAACCGATCACTATACCGGTTCAACTAAAAAATTGGGTTTTTTAGTTGAACCGGTATAGTGACCGGTTCCCGGTTCAACCGGTTCGACCGCCAGGTCAACCGGTTTCTATAATTTTCATATTTTTTCCTATTTTCCTATACATACATACATATATAAATCATGAATTTGACGTTTACAAGTTCAAACATTAATAATATACATAAAAATAAGTTGTAGATCACTTAAAATACATTAAAACAACACATAACCATAAGTTTTAATGTTTTGCATCAATCCATATACGTCAAAAAGAAAATAAAGTATAATACCGAAACAAAATATAGTTTTAGATGAATACAAACATATCAAAAAACTTTATAACATTTATTATATGTTTTTATTTAGAGAAAAGTAGATAGATTTGAAAAAAAAACACCAAAGTTTATTATGCAAATGGTTCTTTTCCTTATGTTTTTATTTAGTTTAACCGGTTCAACCGGTTTATTTTGACCGGTTCAACCGGGTTTTTCTAAATACCGGCCGGTTCAATCCGGTTCAGAAATCGACGTAAAACCGGTGATAGTTGAACCGCTCCCTTCCTCGGTTCCCGGTCGAACCGGTTTGACCGGCCGGTTCCAACCGGTTTTTAAAACATTGGTATTAACTCCATATATAATGAATGCAAACCAACATCACGATATTTTAGGCGAGATCTTGTGATTTACTGGATTCCACATTGACTCGATCAAGGAGTAACGGGCTAGGTCAAAGCCCAGTTTGAAGGAGTTAGAAGTATTAGGCGATAAAATGGGGAGGCGTTAGGAGTGTTATTGGGTAAACAGTGCATAAACTGATTGTACATATTGCAATTGAGTTTGTACCTCTTAAAATTGAGCATTTGAAGCTAAATGCTTATTAAGATATAAAGATATATATATATATATATATATATATATATATATATATATATATATGTGTGTGTGTGTGTGTGTGTGTGAATTTACTTTCCCTATTTTTTATTAGAGAATGCCATAAAATTTTAGATTTTCAGAGGTGTCATCTTTTTTTTGAACGACATAATGAATAGACAAAACTTCATAAACGGTCCATGTGGTATCCCGAAATCTAAAGTTTAGTCTCTAAGTTTAGAAAATTTCATAGATGATCCTTGTGGTTTCAAAACTTTAATTAAATAGTCCCTCACCTACCTAAAAAGACTTTTATACCCTTTTCATTTCTTTTTATAATTAGTTTTAATTCTCTCTCTCTCTCTCTCTATCTCTATCTCTCTCTCTCTCTTCACTTCACCGTGTCACCATCTGCATCTCTAGACAGGAGAAGCCCTCTTTCATCCATCTTGATTAATCCTCCAGATTATATTGTGGCTAACTAAAAACAACTATGTATACCTATTTTGTGCAAAATTTACCCGATGAAAAATTTACCCCAAAACAACTTCCATAATCACTTATATCATGAAACCCATTTCATATTACCCATAATCACCTCTTCATCTCCATCTTATAAACAAATCACCAATGACTCTTTGCAGTTGCATATACTTCATTTTGTTCAACTACTTATATTATTGCTCTGTGAATGGTGTGCATCCACGCCTTCAAAACAGTTTGTCTAACACTTAATCGCGTCCAGAGGTTTTCAAATACAACATCCATTTTTATCTAGTTGATGTGAATGGATCCAAGCCCTGGTATATTTGGTAGTTTGGCACATGGAAATGGATTTCAATTCATGAATCAAAGTATTATTGTAATACCTGACAAAAAAAGCCCTAAATACTTGCTCCTAGTTCAACAATACATTTTCAATCTATAATCTCGTCAATAACGTGAATGCGTACCAGAATCTTCTCAACTTTAGAGTTTAGAGGTGTACACCTTTAGAATCTTCTCAATAACCCAGACTTATGAAGATTTCAGATGTAAAAAATGAAGTAATGGAGCAAACCAGGTTGAATTCTTCTAAAAACCCACCCCAATTTGTACATTTGTGTTCATGTGTGTGTCGGTGGCTATGTACGAAACCTTCAACTCCCTTTCTCATTCCTCTGTTCTAAAACCTGCAACTAAAACACAACATTATTATTCTATTTTCTTCTTCGATTTTAAACTATAACACAGTGCACACAAAAACCCTCATCTACATGGGTTTGTTCGATCGGGAAACAGCAACACACACACCCATGCAAACTTTCAATGTTTGTCGATCACAATTAGAAGGGGTGAGCACGAGAGATCCTGAGAGAAATTAAATACATTAGGTTTGTAAAGAGAATAAGAAGATACGAGAAAGAAAGGGTGTAACTGAAAGATAGATCAAGAAGGAGGAGGGTGTAGCAGGGGTGGCTGGAGGAGTGAGATAGTGATGTGGTGGTGTTATTGTGGTATTGGGGCAACACAAGGAACCAAGGGTTTGATATTGGATCTGTAACTACTTGCTTCAATCAATACAAATTTTCAGAGAGAGAGAGAGAGAGAGAGAGAGGTGGGCCCAATGGATTGTTTATTTTGTTTTCCTATTTTTTAAAATAAAATTAAATAAAAGTAATTCTAAAAATAAATAGAAAGGGCATATAAGTCTTTTTATGTGGGTGTGTGACTATTTGTTAAAAGTTTTGAAACCACAGGGACCATCTATGAGGTTTTTTAAACTTATGGACTAAACTTCAGATTTTGGGATACCACGGGGACCATTTATGAAATTTTGTCTAATGAATAATAAGAAGCCTAGCGAGGAGCTAGGCAAAAAGAAGCAGTGACAAAGAGTTTATAACATGCAATGAGTTTTTTAACTAACCAATCCAATTGATTTTTAGTTTTTCTGCTCCTATAATGAAGCCAAAAAAGGATTGTGTCACTATAAATTAAAAAATATAGGCTTTTCTTGGTTTAGTCTCCCCAAATATTCTGTCACTGCGAAACTTCCAAATTGTTCAAAACATGGTAAGAATAACCTCATCAAGACACTTCTTTTGCAATATAGTAGTGTGAGTTTGATTCTCCCATGCCATACAATTTGAGTAGTTAGTGACATTGGGATTGTTTAATCCCTACCATCTCCTCAATTGATTCTGAATGTCTATAGCAAACGGGCAAGTAAAAAAAGTTTGATCAGCAGTTTCTATAATCGTGTCACAAATCAGGCAAAGAATGGAGTCAAGATCAATACCTTGCTTATCAAGGTTATCATCAACTGGAACTTTATCCAATTTAATTTTCCAAGCCAAGATATTGACCTTAATAGGAACAAGATTAGTCCATTTCGTTGGAGAGTCGTCAACGACTAACGTGTTTTTACCAATCCATCGTCTAGCCGAAGAGACAGTGTAATCTCCCATAACGTCAATTTCCCATCTCCATCTGGTTGCAAAGATAAGGAAATATCTTAAACCATCAACTAAAAATCAAACCATTGTTCATGTTCGGGGCCACCTCTCAATAAACGACGCATCCAAATGGTCACCATGGGTGTTGTTTGACAATTCTCAACTAGAACTCGATCTTCACGGTCGAGTCTAAAGATTCTATTGAATCAATCTTTTAAGGTTCCATCCACAATCCAATTGTCATCCCAGAACCAAGTATCTTTACCATCTCCCACTTTCTTCATGCACAAGGAATGAAGATGTATATTCTTATCATTTAATTGTTTGGTTGATCTAAGAATATCCACTCACGAAGAACTTGTGAAATCTATAGGTATCTGACCATTCCACATCCAGTCAAGACCATAAATGCTTTTGACAACTTTCACCCATAAAGCATTTAGACAATTTAAGAACCTCCATTTCCACTTGAATAAAAGAGCTTTGTTGAAAACATCTATATTTATATATCTATATATTTATATAGATATTATAATAGATGCCAAAATACGTGAACCACATTCATTTGAAACTCCAATGACCTTACAAATTATATACTTAATTTCTTAGTTAATTGTCATATTCATTTGAAACTCATGAAAACTTTTCAACTTATCCTATTTAGTTGTTTGATTAATTGAACTCTTTTTCCTATATAAGAACATTATTTTCATTTTTGATTATGAAATATATTTGGGAGGATTAAAGATTGTATCAAAGTCCTTCAATTATGTCATAAGGGTTAGGATTATGATTAGCCTTCAACCAAAAACCAAAGTAAAATGAAAATGTAAAGCTCGTAAGTTAGGGCTAGATGATTTGAGTAATTATAATATAAGTTATTCATTTTATTGAATAATTTAATGCTCAGATAGGTTAATCGTTAGTCGTGCGCATTCATAAAAACTTTTCAACTTATCCTATTTAATTGTTTGATTAATTAAAATGTTTTTCCTATATAAGAACATTATTTTGATGTTTGATTATGAAATATATTGGGGAGGATTAAAGGTTGTGTCAAGGTCTTTCAACTACGTCATAAGGGTTAGGATTATGATTAGCCTTCAACTAAAAACCAAAGTAAAAGGAAGATGTAACGCCCGTAAGTTAGGGTTAGATTATTTGAGTAATTATAATAAAAGTTGTTCATTTTATTGAATAATTTAATGCTCGAATAGGATAATCGTTAGTCGTGCACGTTGCTGACTACATAAAATAAGCTTTTTAGGGAAATTATCGATAAGCGACAAATCAACGTTTTTGGTGAGAGGATTATTTAGAATCAATAATCTTGATGAAGTTGTAGTAGTCACGATGGCGATCCCATACATATAAAGAACGTTTGAATCTGACTTCGTATGAAGAAGTTATGATACTTTGAAGTTTCGCGTTCAACCCGATATGACAAAAGCATGTTAAAATGAATTTTAGATAGGTTACTTATTAGCCTAAGTAATCTAAACGAAAGTCGTAGTAATCGTAAAATCGAACTCGTGCATATAGAGAACGTATGGATCTGACTTCATATGAGGAAGTTATGACTTTTCGAAGTTTCAGCTAGGGTTGTAAATAAGCCGAGCCGAGCCCGAGCCTGGTCAGGCTCGGCTCAGGCTCGTTTAAGTTATACGAGGCTCAAGCTTGAGCTCGGCTCGAATCGAGCTTTCTTGTACCGATCTCGTAGAGAATTATATAAGTTCGGCTAAGGCTCGGACTCGACTCGTTTTTTGTCTAATGTGCCCAAATAAGCTTAAGATCGGCTCGAGCTCATTAAGAAGGTCATTTACTAATATCCTAAATCCCTAAGTCCCCCAAAAAAATTAATATATAAAAATAATAATAAATTATATTATATATAAGCTCGTTTAGGCTCGCGAGCCTAATCGAGCTTTTTGACATAGGCTCGAGCTCGAGCCCGTTTATTAAACCGTTTAATATTAAGCTCAAGCATGGATCGGGATCGTTTAAAATCAGTTTCGAGACCATCTTTTAACGATCTGATCCCGAGTAGCTCACGAGTAGCTTGGCTCGTTTGCATCCCTAGTTTCAGTGCAATTGTATTAGCACAAAAATTGAAATTAAAATCGGTTGATTGTTAGGAAAAACAATCTAAACAAGAGTTGAATATCTCGCGATTAGGATTACGTCGATATAAAGGCAGTTGAGAACGGATATTGTATGAGAGAGTTATAATTTTTGTATGGACTTTAACAATCTAAGCTTATAAAAATATAAATTTAAAAATAAATTGAGAATTAGCCAACATAGTCGAAATGAAAGTTGTAGTACTGGCCGAAAACAGAGCTCGTATGAGAAAGATATGAATTTTTGAAGAAAAGTGAAGTGTTGCGGACATCGACAGCGTGCGCGGCATGCACCGACAAGCAGACGCGGTCCATCATATGTTGGACACATGGCATGCAAAGGGAGGAGGAATGTCGACTGATAGGCACAACACGTCTAGAAGGAGCGCGACTCCCCCCCCCCCCTATGACCCTATATATACCAACATTTTGCAAGCCATTTACTCACACAATTCCCCCATAACTCTTCCAAACGACCCAAATCCTCAAGGCCCCGCTTTTAGTAATTTTTTAGTATTAGCAGCGAGGCTATGGAGTGCCAGAGAGCTCGGTGAAATAGAGCTTTTGGTTTCAGAGTTCTGCCCGTGCAATTTTTCGGTTTTCGCTAAAATTTATGTAAGTTAAGCTACACTTATTTTATTTCAAGTGTAACTTATATTTATGTTCATAGTCGTTATTATGAACCTATAAATAAGATTTATCAATGATTCCAAGTCATAATACTAATTTATATACTTACGGGAATGATGTCTAGGCTAGATTTAATAAGGTGTTTAAAGTGTGATTTCCAAACAGTATATATTGTATATCAAACAGAACCTACCTCCAATATGATTTTGATGTAGACATTGAGATTGTTGAGGAATCTGGACTATCATTAGTCACAAGGAATATAAGATTAAGACTTAGTAATGTGTATACCTAGGTCATATCAAAGGAAAAACTAAGATATTAGGCGAAGCGCTGGCCAAATCACCGGTCATCCAATTTTAACAAGTGAGTGTATAGTTACTCTAATCTTACACATAAATATGAATTATTTAGATAACCGAGTGTTTATACGTGTCTATGATCTGTGATTAAGACCTGTTGTGTTAGATAAAGCTATATGAGATAATTTTATTTAACCATATATGTATTTTCATGGGCAAGTCTCTGATCTGTAGGTGTTATGGAACCACATACGGATAGGACTACGACCTGTAGGTATGAATGAACTATTTGTTGAATTAGGTGTCTAAGCCCATAACTATAATTGGTATGTACTTGAATTGATAGTAGCAATTCCCTTTTGGGTTGCCTTCAAACCTGACAATTGAATAGGATAGCTGTTAGAGAGAGAGAGGAATGCTTTATTAATTTATTACTTGGTTAATAAATTAATTAGAAATATAAATAAATGATTTATTAATGTATTATGAAAATAATATATTAATTAGAAATCATATTGTTTAATTAGTATTTAATCAGAAATTAATCTGGAATTAATTTTGGGATTAAAAGAATTGATTGAAACTGCAGGGACTAGAGGTGACAATGTCCAATAGTTGAGCATTGAGCATTCTAGAACCTTCCTAAAGGGGGGAACGAATTCTAGGGTGTTCCTAGGGTTTCCTTGGGCTCTAAGGGTGCCTTGGATGCCTTAGGGAGGAAGTTAATGGATTAGGGTTATCTTGGATACATCTGCCTTATCCAATACCTTCCTTATCACCTATCTAAACCCCTATAGGGTTTGATTTCGTCCACCACTTGTTTCCTTAGAGTAATTCCGAAATTTTCCACCCTTATCTCTCTTAATAGTGTTCATTGGTTGCTAGGTTTGTTTGTGAACCATTAGAGACGCGACACTTGTGGCGCTTTCTGCCAAAGGTCTTTCTAGCAAGGATTCAAGATTGTTTACAATAACAATCTTAAAGGTATGTTTCATAACCCTTTACTATGTGAATTTCGATGATAATACATAGAACCTAGGGTTTCTTCTTTTGTGTTCAAGTTTGCATGTTCAATTAGAGAAAAATTAGATCCAATCAATTTAGGGTTGCATGCACACATAGGAATGTGTGTTTTGCTCAAAACTCATCAGTGGTATCAGAGTCTAGGATGTTTTTCAGTTGAACTTGATGTAATTGTGAATCGTTCAAAGGATAAGGGAGCATAATCGTCATTATGTTCATAGAACTCGACGAGTTCATGTTTGGAACTCGACGAGTTGGCCCAACTTGACGAGTGTTGTAACACCGTAAATTTTCAAACCAAAATTTTCATTTTTAAAAGCACATGAAACTCATATATTGTATTTCATAAAACCACAAGTGTCTCAAAATGTCAACATAAATCCACAAATAAAGTCAAATCCCAGAATCCTCAACATAGTCTCGAACAGGTGTGTACAATCATGTCGGTGCCTTCCCGCGGTCCGGAGAGGTACCTGAAACACATAACACATAACACGGTAAGCACGAAGCTTAGTGAGTTCCCCAAAATACCACATACACAAATAATAAGCCTCTCATGGCTATAACTCGGCATGGACCCTCCAGTATCATGCGTCGCAGTGTGGACCCTCCGGTCATGTGTCTCAGTGAGGACCCTCCGGTCTCACAGCTCGGTTGGACCCTCCAGTGCAGTATCTCAGTGAAGACCCTCCGGTCCCACAACTCGGTTTGGACCCTCCGGTCCTATCTCAGTAAACACAGAATATAATATATATATCACACAGAAAAAATACATACTATCATATAACTCAAGTAAACACATAGGACCCTCCGGTCACACAAAGATACCACTCATGGTAAGTATAGTGAGAAGACTCACCTCATAAGTAAGCTAAGAAAATGTGTACTCCTCGAACACGAATCACCGAATCTAGCCTCCGCCTAATCACATATGATAATTATCTCTAATTAACACCTTAATCACAAATTCTAAATAAACTAAGTTATTTTCCCTCTCTAACTATTGGATTGGGAAAAGACCATTTTACCCCTCCATGGTCTCCATAAGTCATGATTGGCCAAACCCTAAAGTCAACAGAAGTCAACACTCGAGTCAACTGTCCATGTTGACTTGACTCGCCGAGTGTATCTATGTGACTCTCCGAGTCCCCATTGTTCCTCAGATCAACATCGCGAAAACCCAACTTAACTCGTCGAGTTGTCTCATCAACTCGCCAAGTTACCCTTGTCCAGACTTATCGGGGAAAACCCTAGCCGACTCGTCGAGTCAGCTCATTGACTCGTCGAGTCCCTTAAGTCAAATTCTCATTCATACGTTTTAAGGCAGATCTACCACTCTAAACTCTAGATCTAACCTCCCAAGGTTCGAATGTCACGTAAAGCTTCGATCTTTACGTTCATGCATGTCATATTTGCTCCATAATGCCACTACAAGCTCTAACTAAGGTGGTTAAGCACAATAACTCTTTTATGGCTAGATAAAGTTGGGACCTTTAGACTCTATGGACCTCATAAGGTCCAGATCTGATGTTTCAATGCTTGGCAAGCACAAGTCATACCAAATCTCAAGGAAATATGGAAAAATCCCCAAAAATTCCTCATTAACAAGATCTAAACAACATGATGAGCAAGGTGATGGCTTTTACCTTCCAACAGAAACTCCAAGTGAAAGAATACTGGATCCCACAGCTTCTCCTCGTTCCTTGCTTGTATCTCACTTCTTCCCTTCCAAATGATTCACCAAAACACTCAAATATTAGCTCTATCACTCTCTCTTGGCTCAATGGTCGATTAGGGTTTCACACAGGGGAGTTGGGTAGCTGGTGAGGAGGAAATGAGGACATAAGTTCCTTTAAATAGGCCCCAACCCCGAAGATTTAGGGTTTCATCTCACAGCGCCAACTCGGCGAGTCGACTCTCTGACTCGTCGAGTCGGTTATTAGACCCACGTGGTCAATTCATCTCTACTCGACGAGTTGAGGCACCAACTCGTCGAGTTTCTCAATAGATCTCAAAAATAAATATATAAATAATATACATGGGATTCCGGATGTTACAAGTGCATTGTACAAACTCGACGAGTTGGCCTGTCAGGTCCCTGCTTTTTTGATTTTGATAATCTTGGCTTGATTAGGATTATTACCTTAATTCGTTTTTCTGCCTAAAATTGAATTTTTTATTAAAGGTAATTGTATATCCTTATCAAAATTTATGATTTGGTTTAATTTTAGATAAAGATATAATTAATGGTTAATTTAATTATTAAAAATTAACTTACTATTTTTTGAAAAGTTTAAAAAAATACCCTTGGTTTCGAAATTTAAAATTTAATTAAATAGTTTAATTTTGAAATCTTAAATTCTAGAACCCTAGTATTTTAAAAGGTTTAAAGTACATCCATATGGATGTTATTAATAACTTAATTAAATATTTAATTAAAAGATAATTAATAAATCCATAGAAGGTTTAAATTTAATTAAATTAAATGTTTAATTTATTAAAAGATTAAACTCCTAGTATTTTAAAAGTTTAAAATACACCCTTATATATATATATATATATATATATATATATATATATATATATATATATATATAAGAAAATGTCAGTCTTACCGTTAGTAGGTCTCATTCACGAAGCTGATCTATAAGCGGAGTTTAAGGAAGCGGCCTATAAAATGACTGTCATTGGGTATCCACTCTTGCCCACCGCTCTCTTGAATAGTGGAGGGTCGTTAGTCGAATGGGTTTGATAGGACACTAAACTCTCATTAAAAGTATAATGAATTATAAAGTAACTAAACAATTTTCTAAAATCTCATTCTTAGTTACTTTAGGAAAAATGTGAATTTGATGCTAATCCATGAAATTGCACATTGCACCTTATTGGTCGTTGGTGGAGCGTGTGTGGTTAACCAGCACAGTAATATGGACTAATATTTTTGGCAATGGGTGTCTCGTAAATTATCATTAATTAATGGAGCGTGTGTGGTTAACTGGCACATTAATTTCAGATGATAAATGACATCGAGAGTACCAAACTAATTTGCATGGTTATTCACATCTTGTATGTGATCCTCGGCATCCCAGTCAAAAAGTGAGAGCATAATCGAGATTAAACATGTCATTGAATAGTTCAATGAATCTCAAAGATCTAGGAGTTTGATTAGATTGAAACTGGTAAATGTTTACCGACCTAAAATAGATTTGAATTTGATTACAGAATCCCTCTTCAAAATTCGAATAGAAAATATGGATCCTAGCCTTAATTTAAAATTTTGGGTTAATAATTAAGGATTAAGTAAATCAACTAACTTGAATTCTTATGTCCCTTTATAGATGTCGAGTTCTGACAACAATGGTCTTCCTCATCCTTTTGGAACTGTTTTTCCTTCTCATTCTGAAGATGATCTTCCACAAGTTGATCAAGGTGAATGAATGTTCCCTTCTTCAAATGATGGAACTGGAAATCACGCTTCCCCAACTCTTCCTCCACCTCCTCCAGTGATTCTCCCCGACCCGCGTTTTCTTCAACTTGAAAAGTTCAAGGTTACTCAAGCCATGTTGGCATGCAAACACCTAGATGGAAATTATGTGTGTGCACATGTTCTAAACATGAAGTCGCACATTGATAGATTGGGAATATTGGGTGTCGTTTTCCCAAAGGAGCTGGCTGTTGACATGGTTCTTCACTCGCTTCCTGAATCATATAATTAGTTCATTAAGAACTACTATATCACTGACAACAACGTGACCCTAATTGATCTGACATATTTGCTAATTGCTACTGAAGCAGAAATGCTGAAGAGCACTGGTCAAGCAAATGTGTTTGAACGATCTATCTCCCAAAACTACATGGACAATAGCAACAATGGTAGTCCAGAAAAGGTTTATCTTCCCAATGGAAAGGGATCGGCCAAGGTCAAACCGTTTGACCATATGGTAAAGAGAAAAACTAATTCTGAAATAGTTCCATGTGCCATTCCTGAAGAGTCCATATGTTTCTATTGCCAATTGAAGGGACATTGGATGCAAAGCTGCCATGTCTACCTAAAAGATCGCAAAGATAAGAAGGTCAAGCTGTATGTCTCTACTTCAGGTACATCCACTATCTAACTCTATTTTATTAAGTTCCTATTCATATATTCTTAATACATGATGTGATTGATAGTCACATTTTGATGTTTTGCAGAATATAAGAGAAAGAAGGAAACTTAAGAAGAGTAAGTTGAATCTGATCGTGAGAGATGGATTTCGGTCGTATGGTTCGATGATCGGATTTTTGAGCTACTGCTTAGGAGTTATGATAGATTGCTTAGGAAATATATAAAAACATAGTTTTCATATATATATATATATATATATATATATATATATATGCATTGTAAGGACAAATTTTTCTGCACATTATCAATAAAGTAAATTTTGTGTTTTATCTTATTTACTTTATATTTCATTGCAATGGTATTTATGAAAATTGGTGGTTATATTTTCATTATTAGCAATGTTAAATATGGATTTGATTCTTTGTTATATCATTTGTGGTAATGTCATAATTGACCAAGTGAAAAGGAATTCTCCTCACCCAAGGTTTAATTGGATAGAAACTTGGAGTTATACAATTCGAATTGTGTGATGTATGAGAATCTTGATCTTTGGAAAATTAAGACTAATTCCTTGTTCACATGTTTGTGTGAGACAAGTGAAGGACTAAATGATCTAGTACAACTGGTCAAATCCACCACAAAGGACGATAAGTCTATTCGTCATAATTTACTGATGGTTCAGTAAATATGGTTTTGTTTATAAGATTAAGCATAATTCTAACGCTTTGAAAGGTTTTAAAGAGTAGTGGAACGAATAAGAAGAATCTATTAGGCAGAAAGATAAGGGTTTCTCCAATCTGAAAGGAAAGGAGAGTACTTTAGTACCATGTTTTATGATCATCTTAATGATTATGGAACTATGTCACAATTGATCCTCTAAGGACATCTTAGTGAAATTGTCTCAACTAAGAAGAGGAATCAGATATTGTTGAAATGGTTTAATCGAGAGATTAGTCATACTTCGTATCAAATCAATTTTAGAGTCACACTCTAGTAACTACGAATCCCATCTCAAACTAAGTAGGTTTATGACACCTCATGAAATGTGGAGTAGAAATGTTTTCTTGCTCTAGCACATTTGAAATTGGTAGTTGTGATGTTTTGGTTAAAACAAAGATAAACTAATACCAATTAAATGAAGTGTTTTCTTGATAATAACCCACACTAACTTTTGAAAGTTTGTCAAGGAATATTCCTTAACAGAAAAACTTATATGTCAAGAAGTCAGTGGGAGTCTTAATGATCTTGAATAGTTTCAGAAATCAATTAAGAATAAACATGTTAGTTAACACTAGTGCACGACTTGAGGTTGATTACTTATCGTGTTAAGTTGACACATTCTTGTTACTTCACCTTCCAATTAAGTTGACTATGCATGTGAGTTCTATAGTTCTCATTTGATTGCAAAAGGCAGAGCACATTGGTCAGTGATAGTACATTGGTCAATGGGAGTGAGATGTTTGGCAACTTGGAAGGGCTGGTAGGCCCTTGTGCTACCAGCAGACAAGAAATTAAGAACAAGCAAAGTTCAGTCCATGAAAGGAAAACGAAATTTGATTTTGGGTTTTGTCCTCAACCTTATCTTATGATTGTAGGTTGGAAATGACAAATTCACATGGATAGGAACACATACACCGTAAAATCTAAGTGGAAAAAGGTTTCTCTCTATTTCATGAAAATGATTATGAGGAAACGCTTTCATTAGTAGATTTTAAATCTGGTTGATATCATTATGGTTAGCAGTTGTGATAATTACGTTCTCAAATTCGTATATGATTACGACATCCCTCTTCATAGTTCGAATTGTAAGAAATGGCAAGAAATAGTTTGAGTGTTCAGGACTTATAGCTATAAGTTCTAAAAAGGTTTAAACACACATATATACTATCTAATGAAGGTGTATGAGCTTGAGAAGTCTGGATGAAGACTTATCAAAGCAACATGTGTCAGATATCTGAACTTTAGTAAGAAAGTCAATAGTATTGATTTCTAGAAGTCCAGTTGATTTCTGGATACATGTCAAAGCTAGTGGGAGCATAATTGTTATGCTAGCAAGAATATATATGTTTATACTAAGTGGGAGCATAATTGTTATATTAAGTATTGCAGGTTGGCAATACTAGTTGTAGGAAACAAAGATTTCAAATTTGCAAAGTTTGGGAATTGTTTCGCTATAAAAGGATTTAGGGGAGATGACACTCATACTTCATTTCAAATCTAAAAGTTTAGATTGAAGGATTTTAATGGAACTTAGTCGTGAACATATATAAATATCGTGTTGAAGTGATTCAACATAGGAAAATTCGATATATGGAAATATTATAGCAAGAGACTAATCAAGTATCATGTCTTTATGTAAGACATTATGTGTCGAATCCTATATGCTTCAGATATAGGATTGATTACATATGCTATAATATCCGCTTGGTCTGATTTTTCAAATGCCTTGGGCATTGAGAGAGAAAAAGGACTAGAACAAGATCTGACTAAAGTTGTTAAACAACTGTCAAGAACAATTTGAGGTTCGCTGAAGATTGGTTGCTTGTGTACAGTTGGAAGTATAGTAATATTTGGACGAACCATATTGACATGTTTCTGATTGGGATAATTTTTGTTTAGAATTGATAGTCATATGGGAACATGGAATTGTTTCCATAGTGGGAGTTGGTTATTATCTACATGTGAGTTAGAAACTTTAATACAAGAAGGATGTTCAAGGAGTGTACTTTGAATTTGAGACTTCATTACCATGAAATTATTCTAGTAACAAAGTTTCAATGGAACATTTTGTGATATCGTTGGCGAAGTCTTTGTGACTTTGAAGCCTCGACATCACAAAACGAAATTGCATGTAAAGTTGGAATTCTAACACATATATAAGTGATAAGAATTTGGAATTGTGATATGAGCATCATTGGAGTTATGTCCAATTGATTTGTTCACAAAGGAAGGACCATAGAAAGACATAACATGCATGTTTGGAACATGGCATAACTAATGTTTAATTCAAGTATTTAGTTGATTAATCGAAACATTATACAATTAATAAAGTCTAATTAATATGGTGATTAAATAAAAGAAGTTTTATTTATATTTAAGAGTTTTGAGACCATAGTTAATTAGGTTATTATTGCGTTTCACTTCGCATGTTTTACTTCCCGAATAATCGGGTTATTCAAAACATCCACATTCGATCATACTTTTGGAAGTAAGTAGTGAATTAAGACTGTCATGAATCATAATGTAGATTGTCTAAGGGGTTAGACATAGCAATGGTTTGATGTAGTATTCATGAGTACTTTTGAAATGGGGATTTAAGTATTGGATTAACCCACACTCAGAGAATTACTTCATGGATTCTATCACGAGTAATTTTGAGACGATAATATCTTATATTCTTGAAACGGAGACATATGAGTTGTTGTTTACGAGTCAGTTGTGCATTGATAATACCTAAACGCATCAGTAACTTGATGTAATAAAACGTATTGTTGTGTGTGATTTGATGAATGAATAGTTCAAGCATATGAGTCAAAGTTTATCCGTTCTTTTTGCCCTAAATGGGAAAAAAGTGATATATGTGGGCCCCTCGATGATTTGATGATGACAACTAAAGCACTTGGCCAAACCTGGACTGAATTGTGTGTTCAATTAGTAATCTATTATCAGTCGTCATAAATCAGAAATCGGGAAATAAATATTGGACAGAGAGAATGATTATAATCCATGTCTCATGTCCATACGATATCTTGTAAAACGGAGGAATATATGATCACTTATCTAACGACACGTCACTGACTAGGTCAGAGTTCGACATCGGCTTTTGGTAGCTACAATTTGTTGGTCAATTTTTGAAGTCATACTTACAACTATAGTTATTAGACTTATCCAAGTGGGAAACTGTTGGATTAGGTGTCTAAGCCCATAACTATAATTGGTATGTACTTGAATTGATAGTAGCAATGCCCTTTTGGGTTGCCTTCAAACCTAACAATTGAATAGGATAGCTGTTAGAGAGAGAAGAATGATTTATTAATTTATTCTTGGGTAATAAATTAATTAGAAATCCAAATAAATTATTTATTAATGTATTATGGAAATAATATATTAATTAGAAATCATATTGTTTAGTTAATATTTAATCAGAAATTAATTTGGAATTAATTTTGGGTTAAAGGAATTAATTGAAACTGCAGAGACTAGAGGTGACAGTGTTCAATAGTTGAGCATTGAGCATTCTAGAACCTCCCTAAAAGGGGGGAATGAATTATAGGGTGTTCCTAGGGTTTCCTTGGGCTTTAAGGGTGCATTGGATGCCTTAGGGAGGAAGTTAATGTATTAGGGTTATCTTGGATACATCTGCCTTATCCAATACCTTCCTTATCACCTATATAAACCCTATAGAGTTTGATTTCGTCCACTACTTGATTCCATAGAGGAATTTCGAAATTTTCCACCCTTCTCTTTCTTAATAGTGTTCCTTGGTTACTAGGTTTGTTTGTGAACCATTAGAGGCGTGACACTTGTGTCGCTTGCTGCCAAAGGTCTTTCAAGCAAGGTTTCAAGATTGTTTACAATAACAATCTTAAAGGAATGTTTCGTAATCATTTACTATGTGAATTCGATTATAATACATAGAACTTAAGGTTTCTTCTTTTGTATTCACGTTTGCATGTTCAATTAGAGAAAACTTAGATCCAATCAATTTAGGGTTGCATGCACACATAGGAATGTATGTTTTGATCAAAACTCATCACTATTCACGTGGGTACTCTGTTCACCCCGTAGTTGTCTTATAAAAAAATATTACTAAGGAATCCTCGATGCAGTATTGTTTACTCAGAGATCCTTTAGGATAGATCCCTTGAGATCATGGGTTGAGGATCAGGGAGTGAGAATAACGGGAATAGGTAATTAGGTTATTTGTTTGATGTGAAATATATAATTAAAACAAATTAATTAGATTGTTGTGGGTTGAAAACCCTGTGCTCACCAGACTCCTAAGCATGACCCACTCGGTTTCTTTGTATCACATTTAGCGGTACAAACGTACATGGATACGATGTTTGGATCTGATGAGAGATTCGAGGAGATGTAGGCCATAGTATAATGTTGTAAGGCATGTAATGACTATGTTTATGCTTATGTTTCTTGTATCAGTTATGACATACCAAGTTTTTAATAATCAATGAAAAACATTTCTTCGGAACTACTTTTTATGGGACAAATTTAGCATTTACAAATAATGTGGATATGATGTTTGGATATGTTGAGAGATTCGAGGAGATGTAGGCCATAATATAATGTTGTAAGGACTGTAATGACTATGTTTATGCTTATGTTTCTTGTATCAGTTATGACATCCCAATTTTCTAATAATCAATAAAAAACATTTGTTTGGAAATACTTTTTATGGGACAAATTCAACATTTACAAATAATACTTTCTTTTAAAATAAGCATAAAGAAAATGTCTTTTCAGAATGTAAAAAAGGGGATGTCACATAAGACCATAATGTTAGGTAAGTATAAAGTTAGGTAACACAACTTCCTAGCATTAAAGTACTAGGAAAGTAAGAATTTTATATTGTGTTGATGTATTTTCAAGTTTAGATTTTAAATGTAATATTAATTGTGTATGTCTTTTTTCCAAAATTCTAGAAAAAGAGTTTTACTCATTTTGTTATGGTTTATATTATGCGCGTGTTCGGCACACATCGTTTGGGACCTTCTGGCTTCTAGCTTTTAAGAAAACGCTAGTAAAAAAGAAAAAGGTCTCGTTCGGCGACATGAGCGTTTAGCTTTTAACCTAAACAAAACGCTCCAAAATCAAAAGTTACATGGAGTAGCTTTCAACAAAACGCTCCAAAATTAAACGCTACCCGCTACCAGCTACCTGCTAACCGCTACCTGCTACCCGTTACCAACTAGTTTTGCCGAACACGCTCTATGTTATCATCATGTATTTTGCTTCATGTTTCTATTTTTATTTTTTACACAACGATGTCGTGTTTCTTTGTATTTTGATACAATCTCTTTTTAATGGTTTGTTTCATATGTAACTTTATATATATATATATATATATATATATATATATATATATATATATATATATATATATATATATATATATATATATATATATATATTTCATGGGTAAATACATCTAATAAGGATAGAAAATTTTAAAGAACAAATGACTAAATTTCATTAGAGCCATTCATGAGTGTCTTTCAAAATATTATATTATTTTAGTCATGTTGAAAATTTTCTCATATAATGCTTTTACTTTTGAATTGTTTAATTTATAAGTTTATCATAAATATAAAATGAAAAACTTATTTTTATTCTTTCTTTTTTTCATCTTTTAAAAGATAAAATCTTAATTACATGACCAAATCCAAATATAACTCCTAAAACTAAAAAAAATTAAACTAAAACTGAATATATATATATATATATATATATATATATATATATATATATATATATATATATATATATATATAATAGAAGCCAAAAACTTGAATCATATTCATTTGAAACTCAAAAGACCTTTTAAATTATCTTACTTAATTTCTTAGTTAATTATCATATTCATTTGAAACTTATAAAAACTTTTCAACTTATCCTATTTAATTTGTAACACTCGGATCAGGTGCATATTATTATTATTATTATTATTATTATTATTGTTATTATTATTACTATTATTATTATTGTGAAGTTAAAAGTTTTTGATTTTGGCGCTTCTCACAACGTGAGGAATGCTTGTGCACGTCATGAAGAGTAATTGGACCTGCACGTCATTTTGAGGCTCACGACATGAGCAATCCAATGATCACAACGTGAGAGCAATCTAAGGACCAAAAACCCTAATTTTTGGTATTTAAAGGAAAGAGGGGGCTAGGGTTGTTCACCCTCCGCCTCCCTTACACTCTAAGCCCTAGAGAACCCTGAGATTTATCATCCTTTAAGTTCTTAACCATTTTGGTGCCATTTCTAGCTTGAAGAAGGAGAGAAGAATAAGAAGAAAGGAGTAATCTAGTGGTAGAGTGGACAAGTAGCAACATTATCATCACATCTTCTTGTTGTTGGACCTTTGTAAGTATCAAAGATCAAAACTTTATTACATTGCACGGGTAGATCTAGGATTTTGTCTACCTTTCTTCATGTTTAGCATGCTTGAGTGAAGTAAATCCATAAAATCAGCAACTTTATGGATTCTAAGAGTTCCTTGATCATCATTTTCTTCAAAGCTGGAAATTGGTGAGGTATGAGAGGCATGCATGAAAGTTGGAAGCATATTTCTTCACTTTTGACCTAGAATGGGTTGGATCATGCATAGTGCACGCATGGCCATAAAGGAAACATTTTTATGGACTATAGGAATCCCCTTTATGTAACATCCCAACCGTCAGGTATTATTAATTTTTTTTTTCCATTTAGACTTCATGTCTAAGGTCTACTCGACGAGTTGGCGCTTGACTCGTCGAGTAGCAGCGGGCCAGGACATTTCAATTAATGAGTGACTCGTCGAGTCGGCATGAGGGACTCGACGAGTAGGATCTGGCAGTGGAAACCCTAATTTTCAGGGTTTTGCACCCTATATATTGGACCATTAGCGCCTCCCACTGTCTTCTATCACCCTCTTGAGACCCAGAAACCCTAATTTCCGTGAGTGAGAGCTTGGAGAGTGTTTTGGAGCTTTGGGAAATGACTTTTGTGAAGGAAATTTGTAGATCAAGAGGCTAGCATCAAGATTTCTGTGTGGATCCAGAGTCTACTTCAGTTTGGGCACGTTTTGGAGGTAACCAGCTGTTACCTTAACCTCTTTTTCTTCTAGAATCATTCATATGTGGAAACTAGGACTTTCTTTAGTTATTCATGAAGGGATTTTGGTATGGGAGTTAGATGTGAAGTTGAAACTTCAGATCTGAACCTCTTTTGAGTCCTAAGTCCATAAAGTTTCCAGCTTTTGCACGGATGAGACTCTCCTATGGTGTAAAGCTCCATTAGAAGCTTAGATTAGTCATTTAGAGCCTTTAATGCCTTGCATGCGTGTAAAGTTTGCAACTTTACGTGATAAACATACCTTAGAAGCTTGGATCTGTAATCTGGAACCTTGGCATGGCTTGAAAAGTGTCTGTATGGATGAAGGTCTGCAAGGACTCGGCGAGTTGCATAGTCAACTCGGCGAGTCATATGAAGATTGTCATGAACTCGTCGAGTTGATGAACAAACTCGGCGAGTCCGTTGAAGATTGCCTTGAACTCGGCGAGTCGTTCGAAGACTCGGCGAGTCGGCTAGGGTTTCTCCCAATTCTTGGACACGTATGAACTCGGCGAGTTAAAGGGGAACTCGACGAGCCAATCAAGGATTTCACGACTTCTCGAGTTCAGGAAGGACTCGACGATTCGGTGAACTGCACTCGACGAGTCGAGTCAACATGGACTGTTGACTTTGACTGTGGACTTTGACTTTGACCAAGAGTTGACCAGTTGACTTCTGAGGGTATTATGGTAATTTGGAAGAATTATGAAAAAGGGTTTTATGGTAACTATAGGTGGTGGAGTTCGTGTTGGTGATCCGGGAGTTGAGCTTTCTAGTTTCAGACGACAGTTGCAAGGTGAGTTATCCTCACTATACTAAGGGGTCTAAGGCACCAAGGCCGGCCCATTGGATATGTTATCCTAGCAGTGTTAGATGTTGAGTATAAGTTAGTGTTGCATGCTAGTAGTTATGCCAGTTAGGTAGACCTGTAGGACTACCTGTGATGTTATCTGATTATTGCATGCTCAGTGGTTATGTGGTATGTTATATGTTATGTGGATGGGTTGAGGTTGTACTGCTCCGTGCGGTAGCCAACAGAGCTTAGGAGCATTCCAGTTACGGGCTAAAGGGAGACTCGTACTGTGGGCTCGGGAGCATTCCAGTTACGAGCTAAAGGGAGACTCGTACTGTGGGCTCGGGGGCATTCTAGTTACGGGCTAAAGGGAGACTCGTACTGTGGGCTCAGGGGTAATCCAGTCTGTAAAGCTGGGGACCCATTACATGTTGTTCAGTTTGTTATGATATGTTTATGTGGACTGTATGTGTATCGGTATTTTGGGGGAACTCACTAAGGTCTCGGGCTTACAGTTTCAGTTTATTGTTTCAGGTACATCAGGGGATCGCGGCAAGGCGAAGGAGTGATCGTACAACTCCTCATGTTTTGTCTATGTTTCTGGGAAAACTCTGATATTATACATTTTGAAAACAAAGTTGTAATGATTTTTAATGGTTTGAAATGTTTTTAAAAGATTAAATTGGTTTGAATTTTTGGGTGTTACAAGTTGGTATCAGAGCCTTGGTTTGAGTGAATTGGAGGAACATGCGTGTAACTCCAGTCTCAAATCAAGGAAAGGATTTTCAAAATGATTTCTTTAAAAAGGTTTTCAAAATAAGTAAAGGAGGATGCAGGATGTACGATCAGCCGGAGCCAGTAAGTAGACCCCAAAATACCATACAAGTTATTTGATTATGAGATATGTTAGAACAGCATGTTAGTACTAGGCTAGGGATCTTCAGGAATTGCATGATAGAATTGCCTGATTACATGATGCCTGCTAGCCTAGGGTTTCCTTTATATGAGATTGACATCATTACTGTAGTTGCTTAGTGTATGCATCACGGTTATACATAACCAAGATCTTATAGCCTGAGAATGTTTGATTTGGCCTTATGTTCTGTTCTTGTTTGATTGGGAGCTTAGGCTAGGATTGGATATTAGAAAGTCTATAGGGTCCAGCGTTATATATGGCTAGCATACACTAGTGCTGCAGGGTTGGTGGAAGTTTCATGGATAGGTGGGTTGTGTGAGGCCGAGAGGCCAGTTAGGAGATATTTAGCATTCCCCTAGGAGTGAGGACTGAGCGCTCGCTATGTTGTGTATTCAGTTAGGGAATTGTGGTGATGCTTGAGACAAATATGGGTAGGTGTGGAAGGTAGTAGGGGCCCATACTACTGAAAGCACATGACCCATACGCGTGTCAAGTGAGTCACAATCCCTAGGGTTAGTCGGGAGTTGGCTCCCAGTTATTTATATGGATTATCTGATATCTTGTGGTATGTTTCAGAATGGTGATGATGAGACGCTTTGTGGCTGGATCTGGTTCGGGATCAGGATCAGGGGAAAGAGGCCAGGAGGGGCCAACAGCACCCGAGCCAGTGGTGCAGATGGGTACAGAGGAGTTGGATGCCAGGATCCGAGAGATCCTGCATGGTGAGGTTGTCGCTGCGTTTCGGGCACAGTTACCAGAGATGTTTGGGTCGATTAAGACCGCCATGGTGGAGTACTTTGATGAGCGCTATGCAGCCCTTGCGGAGACAGTTGCTGCAGCAGTTGCATCAGCTGTATCAGCGACAGGGGGAGGAGTTGGTAGGGGCTTCCAGTACAGGGACTTCGATAACACGAAGCCCCCTACTTTTGATGGGACGCAGGATACCATCAAGGCTATGAGATATATTTCAGATGTGGAGGGGTGTTTCTTCACCTGCTCGTGTCCTGCTGACCAGAAGGTCAGGTGTGCTCTGAACCTGCTTAGGTCTGGGGCCAAGGACTGGTGGAGACTTGCGATTGGGTCGTACACTGATGATCATAGAGCTTCTGTTACTTGGGAGCAGTTCAGGGACATGTTCCGCCCCCGTTACATTCCGCGGGTTGAGCGGGAACGTTTGGCACAGGAGTTTCTGAGTTTGAGACAGGATGGGGAGTCGGTGACGGAGATCACCCGTATGTTCACTGAGAGGGCGATGTTTTGCCCGGAGTTTGCTTCAGATCAGGCTCATATGACCCGTTATCTGAGCATGCTCAAGACGGATATCTGTCAGTTTGTGTCTACCCAACGATGTGATACTCTTCTAGAGTTGCAGGAGGCCGCCAGACGGCGTGAGTTAGAGATTGAGCTGCAGTTGAGGGAGCAGCGGCAGGCCCCGACACAGTCTCAGCCGGTGCCAAAGCGGTCTAAGACCGCTGATACTAGGACCGGGGGTCAGCAGAGCCGCACTTGTGGGAAGTGCGGCAAGGGTCATTCTGGTGTGTGTCGAGCTGATAGTGGATGCCACAGGTGTGGCAAGACGGGGCATTACGCGAAGGACTGTCGCCAGGCAGTCCCGATTCAGGGTATGAGGTTATGTTATCACTGCGATCAGGTTGGCCACATTAAAGCCAACTGTCCGTTGCTAGCCGCCAAGCCGGCGCATGCTCCAGCGCCGACTACCTTGAGGATCACGGATGGGAGACCAGTCAGGGCAGAGCCTCCGAAGGCTCAGGGTCGTGCTTTCCAGTTGACCACAAAGGAGGCCAGGGCAGCACCAGATGTGGTTGCTGGTATGTTTCTATCCTTTATCTCGTTTTCTATATCTGTTGTATGCTTATCTGTTGT
The DNA here is from genome assembly GCF_052849685.1 of Lactuca virosa. Classification (NCBI taxonomy): domain Eukaryota; kingdom Viridiplantae; phylum Streptophyta; class Magnoliopsida; order Asterales; family Asteraceae; genus Lactuca; species Lactuca virosa. The sequence continues at coordinate 288,896,150 of NC_136427.1, read as the reverse complement.
ACCTGTGATTAGGTACGTTTTTAGTGAACTCTTTGCCTGCTTTGGTCTTATTTGACTCGGGGGCGAGTCGGTCCTTTGTATCTCAGTCATTTAGTAGGGAGTTCAGTGTGCCAATAGGCGAGTTAGAGTGTCCGTTGCGAGTGTCTATCGCCAACGAACACGGAGTTTCTGCTTCTTCAGTTTATCGAGGGTGTGATTTGGAGATTTTCGGAGTGTCCTTTCCGATAGATTTGATTCTGATCCCCATGGGGGAGGTGTGCGTGATTGTAGGCATGGATTGGCTCAGTCTGTTCGGTGTTATGATTGATTGTGAGGGCCAGCGAGTGGTAGTTCGAACCCCAAGTGGGGGAGAATTGATTGTATATGGCGAGGGCACCAGAGTGGGATCAGGGTTTTGTTCAGCTGCCAGGGCTCGGCAGTACATTCAGCACGGGTGTGCGGGTTATCTAGCGTATGTGGTAGATACGCAGGTCAGGGATCAGATTTCGGTTTCCGATGTATCGGTGGTCAGGGAGTTTGCAGATGTGTTTCCGGAGGAGTTGCCAGGGATACCTCCGGAGAGACAGGTCGAGTTCAGGATCGACCTGGTGCCAGGTGCGGCCCCTATCGCTAAGGCGCCGTACCGATTGGCACCGCCAGAGATGCAGGAGCTGTCGTCACAGCTACAGGAACTGCTAGGCAAGCAGTTCATCCGTCCGAGCAGTTCTCTATGGGGAGCACCGATTCTTTTTGTCCGAAAGAAGGACGGTTCACACCGGATGTGCATTGATTACCGGGAGTTGAATAAGTTAACGGTGAAGAACCGTTACCCACTCCCGAGGATAGACGATCTCTTCGATCAGTTGCAGGGTGCATCTTGGTTTTCCAAGATAGACTTGAGGTCAGGGTCAAAGAGGAGGACGTGGAGAAGACCGCGTTCCGAACTCGTTATGGACATTACGAGTTCGTGGTGATGCCGTTTGGGCTCACCAACGCGCCAGCAGTGTTCATGGACCTGATGAATCGGGTCTGCAGACCGATGCTCGATCGCTCGGTCATAGTGTTTATAGATGATATCTTGGTGTATTCCAAGACCCAAGAGCAGCATGAGGAGCATCTGCGGGAGTTGTTGGGAGTTCTGAGACGAGAACGGCTGTACGCCAAGTTCTCGAAGTGTGAGTTTTGGCTACGAGAGGTCCAGTTCCTTGGACATCTCGTTAACCAAGAGGGGATTTTGGTCGATCCGGCCAAAATCGAGGCGGTTATGCAGTGGGAGGTTTCGAAATCTCCCTCAGACATCAGGAGCTTTTTGGGATTGGCAGGGTACTACCGGAGATTCATACAGGACTTCTCCAAGATTGCGGTACCCCTCACTCATCTGACGAGGAAAGGGGTGGATTTCCAGTGGGGCCCTGAGCAGCAGAGGGCGTTTGAGACCCTCGGACAGCAGTTGTGTGAGGCCCCAGTCTTGACACTCCCGGAGGGAGTTGAGGATTTGTGGTGTTCTGTGATGCATCCATCACATGGTTAGGGGCGGTCCTCATGCAGAGAGGACGAGTGATAGCTTATGCGTCGCGGCAATTGAAGCCGCATGAGACAAGATACCCTACGCATGGCTTGGAGCTGGGGGCGGTGGTGTTCGCCCTCAAGATATGGAGACATTACCTTTACTGGGTCCGTTGCACCATATACATGGACCACAAGAGCTTGAGACATATCATGGATCAGCCAAACCTGAACATGAGGCAGCACAGGTGGCTGGATGTAGTCAAGGACTACGACTGCGAGATCCTTTACCACCCAGGTAAAGTGAATGTGGTTGCGGATGCTCTGAGCCACAAGTCAGCTGGGTCTTCCGCCCCAACGGCATGTATGAGGATAGCAGTAGACTCTCCGCTTGTGAGTTTGATCAGGGATGCCCAGGTTGAGGGCATGCGACCGGAGAATTGGAAGCTGGAGAGGATCAAGGGTGAGAATGCCCGGTTTGTGCAGGATAGCCGGGGATTATTGACCCTATGCGGTCGGGTCTGGGTTCCGATGTCTGGTGGGGTCAGGCAGACGGTCATGGAGGAGGCTCGTAAGTCTCATTTTTCTATTCACCCGGGGGCCACCAAGATGTACCGAGATTTGAGTTTGAGCTATTGGTGGCCGTGCATGAAGCGAGAAATCGCTTGGTACGTCGAGATGTGCTTGACCTGTAGGATGGTCAAGGCCGAGCATCAGAAGCCGCATGGCAAGCTGCAGCCCCTGGAGATTCCCATGTGGAAATGGGAACAGATCACGCTGGATTTTATTACCAAGTTGCCGAGGACGGCGAAGGGGTTTGATACTATATGGGTCATCGTGGATCGATTGACCAAGAGTGCCCATTTCTTGGCCATACGGGAGAGCTCATCGGCCGAGAAATTGGCCGACGTGTACGTTCGCGAGATCGTGTCTCACCATGGGGTTCCCGTTTCTATTGTCTCTGATCGGGATGTCAGGTTTACCTCCTGCTTCTGGCAGAAGTTTCACGAGGAGCTGGGCACACGGTTGCAGTTCAGCACAACATTCCATCCGCAGACTGATGGTTAGAGCGAGCGGACCATTTAGACCCTCGAGGATATGTTAAGAGCGTGTGTCATTGATTTCGGTGGGAGCTAGGATTCCCACCTACCGCTTGCAGAGTTCGCCTACAACAACAGCTATCATTCCAGCATTGGCGCCCCGCCATTCGAGCTATTGTATGGGCGGAAATGTCGCACCCCAGTCTGTTGGGGTGAGGTTGGTCACAGGGTGATGGGTCGGACGGAGGTGGTCTTGCAGACTACCAAGAAGATTCAGCAGCTTAGACAGCGGCTGCAGACCGCTCAGAGTCAACAGAAGAGTTACGTTGACCGACGCCGATCCGAGTTAGAGTTTCAGGTCGGTGACATGGTACTCCTGAAGGTCTCGCCCTGGAAGGGCGTGATCCGCTTCAGGAAGAGGGGAAAATTGGGTCCCCGATATATTGGGCCGTTCAGGATCATTGCCAGGGTTGGCAAGGTGGCTTACAGACTAGATCTGCCGGAGGAGCTTAGTCGGATCTACAGTACTTTCCACGTTTCGCAGTTGCGAAAGTGCATTGTGGACCCGGAGGCGGTGGTGCCACTAGATGACATTCAGATTGATGAGCGCCTGAAATATATTGAGAGGACGATTGCCGTTTTGGAAAGGAAAGTGAAATTCCTGCGCAACAAGGAGGTTCCGTTGGTAAAGATACAATGGGAGCATCGGAGGGGATCCGAGTGGACATGGGAGTCGGAGGCTGAGATGCGGGAGCACTACCCAGAGTTATTCGCTACAGCAGACTTCGAGGACGAAGTCTAAGTCAAGTGGGGGAGAATTGTAACATCCCAACTGTCAGGTATTATTAATTTTTTTTCCATTTAGACTTCATGTCTAAGGTCTACTCGAAGAGTTGGCGCTTGACTCGTCAAGTAGCAGCGAGCCAGGACACGTCAATTAATGAGTGACTCGTCGAGTCTGCATGAGGGACTCGACGAGTAGGAGCTGGCAGTGGAAACCTTAATTTTCAGGGTTTTGCACCCTATATATTGGACCATTAGCGCCTCCCACTGTCCTCTATCACCCTCTTGAGACCCAGAAACCCTAATTTCCGCGAGTGAGAGCTTGGAGAGTGTTTTGGAGCTTTGGGAAGTGACTTTTGTGAAGGAAATTTGTAGATCAAGAGGCTAGCATCAAGATTTCTGTGTGGATCCAGAGTCTACTTCAGTTTGGGCACGTTTTGGAGGTAACCAGCTGTTACCTTAACCTCTTTTTCTTCTAGAATCATTCATATGTGGAAACTAGGGCTTTCTTTAGTTATTCATGAAGGGATTTTGGTATGGGAGTTAGATCTGAAGTTGAAACTTCAGATCTGAACCTCTTTTGAGTCCTAAGTCCATAAAGTTTCCAGCTTTTGCAAGGATGAGACTCTCCTATGGTGTAAAGCTCCATTAGAAGCTTAGATTGGTCATTTAGAACCTTTAGGGCCTTGCATGCGTGTAAAGTTTGCAACTTTATGTGATAAACATACCTTAGAAGCTTGGATCTGTAATCTGGAACCTTGGCATGGCTTGAAAAGTGTTTGCATGGATGAAGGTCTGCAAGGACTCGACGAGTTGCATAGTCAACTCGGCGAGTCATATGAAGATGGTCATGAACTCGTCGAGTTGATGAACAAACTCGGCGAGTCTGTTAAAGATTGCCTTGAACTCGGCGAGTTGTTCGAAGACTCGACGAGTCGGCTAGTGTTTCTACCAATTCTTGGACACGTATGAACTCGGCGAGTTAAAGGGGAACTCGACGAGCCAATCAAGGATTTCACGACTTCTCGAGTTCAGGAAGGACTCGACGAGTCGAGTCAACATGGACTGTTGACTTTGACTGTGGACTTTGACTTTGACCAAGAGTTGACCAGTTGACTTATGAGGGTATTCAAGTAATTTGGAAGATTTATGAAAAAGGGTTTTATGGTAACTATAGGTGGTGGAGTTCGTGTTGGTGATCCGGGAGTTGAGCTTTCTAGTTTCAGACGACAGTTGCAAGGTGAGTTATCCTCACTATACTAAGGGGTCTAAGGCACCAAGGCCGGCCCATTGGATATGTTATCCTAGCAGTGTTAGATGTTGAGTATAAGTTAGTGTTGCATGCTAGTAGTTATGCCAGTTAGGTAGGCCTGTAGGACTACCTGTGATGTTATCTGATTATTGCATGCTCAGTGGTTATGTGGTATGTTATTTGTTATGTGGATGGGTTGAGGTTGTACTGCTCCGTGCGGTAGCCAACAGAGCTTAGGAGCATTCCAGTTACGGGCTAAAGGGAGACTCGTACTGTGGGCTCGGGAGCATTCCAGTTACGGGCTAAAGGGAGACTCGTACTGTGGGCTCGGGGGCATTCTAGTTACGGGCTAAAGGGAGACTCGTACTGTGGGCTCAGGGGTAATCCAGTCTGTAAAGTTGGGGACCCATTACATGTTGTTCAGTTTGTTATGATATGTTTATGTGGACTGTATGTGTATCGTTATTTTGGGGGAACTCACTAAGCTCTCGGGCTTACAGTTTCAGTTTATTGTTTCAGGTACATCAGGGGATCGCGGCAAGGCGAAGGCGTGATCGTACAGCTCCTCATGTTTTATCTATATTTCTGGGAAAACTCTGATATTATACATTTTGAAAACAAAGTTATAATGATATGTGGTAGTTTGGGGAGACTCACTAAGCTTCGTGCTTACAGTTTTCAGTTTTGGTTTCAGGTACTTCCACTAGCAAAGGGAAGGGCTCGGGATGATCGCATGGCACACACCACAGTTTTCAGCCTGGGATGTCTAGACTCTGATATTTTTATCATATGGTTTTAGTTATAGAATTTGATATGATGTTTTGAGATACATGATTCATGGTTTTCTTTATGATTATGGATGATTTATGGTTTTATATTGAGTTTCAAAACGAAATTTTTGGACCATATTTTTGGGATGTTTCAAGTTGGTATCAGAGCCTTGGTTTGAGGGATTCGGGCACACTTTCGGGTGTGTCTGAACTCAAACTAAGGAATTGGTATATAAATTTTCAAAAGAAAAACCATTTTTATAAAAGTATTTAAGAAAAAGAAAAGAATTTTAGAAAAATCAAAAAGAATTTTGAAAAAGAGAAAAGGGTGTGGTGCGTGCAATCAGCCGAGCTCAAGTAAGTACTCCCAAATTACCCATACAAGTTTATGTTATGATATGATTATTAGCTTTATGAGAACTTCGTGCTAGATTAGGACTAAGGATCTAGGAAGGATGCCTTATGTGCCTGTTATATGTGTATCATCTTTATGAGAATTGCATGCTAGTACAGATTAGTCAGTATGATAGCCTGAGAAGTATATGCTTGATTATGTGTACTTAATGCTCGAATGCTGCTTGCTTTGTGCTTTAGGAGTTCTAGTTATCTCTTACTAACTAATAAATGAATATGTTAAGTTACATATTATGAGGATTAAATAATTTCAGAAGGTTAGGTCTAGCTCTATTACGCAGCTCTTGTTTGAGTCCAACCGTTGTAGGGTAGGATCTCTCATTCTAAGAATTATCTAGTCTTAGTGATATGAAATTGTATTCACGAGCTAGTTAGGGGAGATAGCAAGGACTTCTTATGCAGTTGATGGCGGAGAGTGGATTGGTGATTACCCTAGGGAAAGCCTAGGATGAAGTTAGCATGAGATCAGCAATAGTAGTAGAAGGGACTTGGTGGAGATGAGGCAGTTCTTGAGGAAAGTACAGATAGATGTGGAAGGTAGTATGGGCCTGTACTACTGAAAGCATAGGATCCGTACTCGAATCAAGGAAGGCTGAGATGAATCCAGGAAACTTGTAGTGTATGAGATCCCTCGTGTTATGTTTAGTATTCTGACGTCTGTTATGATATGTTTTTCAGAATGGTGGTTTTACGCCCTAGACCAGCAGTCGGCAGTTCAGGTGCCGGTGAGGGATCAGGCTCAGGCTCTGGAGTTCAGGGCATGTGGAGCTCCCGACTATCATAGGGCTCGGGACCCCATTGCGAGTTTTAGATGGTTGGCTGATGTCGCCAACGCATTCCGCACCAGCAGATGTCCCGAGGGGGACAAGGTCAGACCAGCGTCCTGTCTTCTGAAGGACAAGGCACGTGATTGGTGGGAGGAGGTCGGACGAGCCATTGGTGATGATACAGTGTTGGATGCGATGACCTAGGATGATTGACCAGGTTCAAGGCCGAGTCTGCACCTGTTATTGAGGTGCAACAGCTTGCTAGAGATTTTCAGGACCTCCAGCAGACTACAGAGACAGTGGAGGAGATCACCGCCAAGTTCAAGGAGAGAGCCCTTCTTGTTCCGCAGTATGTGGCGGACGAGGAGATGAAGAAGGCTCGGTACCATGAGATGCTGAGGAGTGATATTAGACAGTTTGTAAGCCGCTCCAGATGCAAGACGCTGGAGGACATGATTGCTAGGGCTCGTGAAAGAGAGATTGATTTAGAGATGGAGAGGAAGAGGAAGCCAAAGTCAGTATCTGGCGTAGAGGGCTCGGGAAAGAAGCCCAAGACAGATTCCCGAGGGAAGGGCCAGTAGGTTCGAGGCCACTGCGGCAAGTATGGCAGGTCGCACGAGGGGACGTGTAGGGCAGGGAGTTCGGGTTGCTTCAAATGCGGTCGAACTGGACATGTGAGCAAGGATTGTACTGCTGCTTCTACCACTACTACCACCACATTATCTGATCTAATTTGCTTTCAGTGAAATCAGAGGGGCCACAAGAGGTCCCAGTGTCCGAGTTTGGCAGCAGCAGGGATGGTGGTGGCACCCGCCCCTGCTACATTGAGGATTACAGACGGCCGTCAGGGTCGAGCTGAGGCGCCAGTGGCGAAGAGCAGAGCCTTCCAGTTGACAGCAGAAGAGGCACGAGCAGCTCCTGATATGGTTACGTGTATGTATATTCTCCATTATCTCTTATTTATTTTTGATTATTACTCATGTTTGTGTGTTTGTTTATAGGGTCGTTCTTAGTGAACGGCATATCAGCCATGGTACTGTTTGATTCGGGTTCTACCCGATCTTTTGTGTCGCTCGCACTTAGCAAGCGATTTAGTAGAGCTCTGGGGGAGTTGGATTGCCCACTTGATGTAGAGATAGCATATGATAGGACCATCAGGGTCGCGAGGGTTCATAGAGGATGTACGCTACAGTTATTCGATCAGCAGTTTTCAGTGGATCTGGTTCCTATTCCCCTGCGAGGGAATAAGGTTATAGTGGGTATGGATTGTTTGAGTCCCAATGGGGCAATGATTGACTGCGAGCAACAGCTAGTGAGGGTTCGTACTCCTAGTGGGGAAGAGTTAGTGATTCAGGGCGAGAGGTCACAGCGCGGACCGATTCTCTGTTCAGCAGCAAGGGCGAGGCGCCTGTTGGGTCAAAAATATGGTTTATACTTTGCTTTTCTAAGTTTTTATTATTTTTAGTCTTGGGCCGAAAATAATATTTAGTTTATTTGTAGCTTGGACCGAAAACCCATGTGTTTTCGGTCTAGCATTGGGTTTGGGCCTTGAGTTTGCGGTCCACATATATATATATATATATATATATATATATATATATATATATATATATATATATATATATATATATATATAGTGTGTCTAGGAGGGGAAGGGGAGTCTAGTAGGAGCATTCATTCATAATCATATTGTAGAGAGAGAATGTTAGAGAGAAGAAGAGTGTGTGTGTGAATCTCTTGTAGGATCATCAATCACATCATCAATACATCATAGATTCATCTTCTTATTCTTCTTCTTCTCTATTTGATCTTGCATCATCCACTTGATTGGGATTCCGCACCATCAAACGGATCAGATTGATACATCAAGCCAAAATTTGGGACTTACAGTTGGTATCAGAGCTTGGATTGTATTAATCGTTTTGGCAAGATCTGGAGCGTTTTTGAACTTTTTCTTGAAGGATTTTACGTTTTTGGATAGTTTTTGACAAAATATTGGGGGTTTGTTCTTCGTGTTTTTCATAAAAACGACTTTTTGATCGAGTTTTGGAGCTAAAAAGTTGAAAAATCGTGTTTTTGGCAAAAACTGGGCGTTTTCGGCTGTAAACCCTTGGGTAGTAAACCCGTTTTCGGCTAGGGTTTCACGTTTTTGGTCAAACCTCGGTCCTCACGGCGGCGGCCGAAATCTCGGATTAGGGTTCCTCGGCATTTTCGGCTTCCGAAGAGTTTGTAGTGGTGTTGATTATGATGGCATGTGCGAAATTAGAAAAGATATAGTGAATCATCATGTAAACTCAAGAACACAAGGAGTAAATAAATCTGTGTAAGCTCATATTAGATCTAGAAAGGATATACAAATGAGTTTGTACAAATTTCTCTCTCTAGTCTAACACTCCAAAATGATCATCTCTAAATATGAGTGTCACTCACTTCCTATTTATAGGAAAGACAACTCATTTACACAATACAAGTGGGTAAAGCACAAATACATCCAAGCGTGACTTTGCACCCTAACATTCTCCCCCTCAAAGTTAGGATTGGATGTCTGGCTTCAATATCCAACGAGCTCGCACGATTAAGACCAAACTCCCCTTCAAAGTAACACCGGTCTTCAAATCCGCAAATGAATACCCGAAAAACTCGCTTCGAATACCCATCATTCTCCCCCTTTTTATAATCAAAAAATGATTATAAAACCCATTAAGGGTGAGAAGCGCCCATGGAATGAACTTGACAATACTCCCCCTTGATGTGTACCAAAAATGAAACTCCCAAAAAACTTGCACGGAAAAACAATCACGAAAAAGCCTAAAAAATTTCCAATTTATGAAATTTTTTGACTTTTTGGGTGAAAGTTGCAAGATTTTCCAAAAACCGGGTAGAAATTGTCATTTTCTGAATTCTACAGGGACCCGTTGCGCCAAAAACAACCAAATATGTGAAACTCTCCCCCATTTGCGAAACTGGGTAGAAAGTGTAAATTCGCACAAACTGTAGGGGCCAGAAATGAACATTCTTCAATTTCTCAAAAAATTAGCCCAATTTCGAAGTTGGGTAATTGCTGCCAACTTTTCAAAACTTCAGGGACTCATTTCGAAACTTCTGCATTCTTCACTTCCAAACTTTCGAAAATCAGTTCAACTTTCGAATATGGGTATAAACTGTTAAACTTTCGAAAGTTGCAGGGACCAATTTGAAAATTCTGCCTTATCTCTTCAAACTGTCGAAAATTACCCCAAATGTCTAAGGTTGGTAAAAGGTGTCAAACTTTCGAAACTTGAGTGACTAATTACGAAACTTGTTTGCTTTCTTCCCGATTCGTTCATTCCAGCAACGTCGACACTCGCGGTAAAAAAAAAAACTTTGTGATCAAAATCTTCGAAACATTGATACAATTTTTTTTTTTTGCTTTTTCATCAACATACAACCTTTCGAAAGTATGTCCTCATTCAATCGACCCTTAATGTCGATATCCAAAATTTAAACACATTTCGAAATCAAATCCTTGACTCCAACAATTCAAAGTTTTGTTCCTCCCCAAATTATCGAATCCAGTTCACAACTGATTCCTTCAATCAACTTCACAACATCGACATCAAATGTAATCGACTCCAATCCTTGACTAGCGTCCTTCGCTTTTCTATCAAATTTCGACATTAAACCAAAATCAACCTTTGATCCACAAATCCTTCCAAACCATCTTCCCCGTCAATAAACATGCCTTAGAACCGATTTCTTCATTATCAAACGTCCTTTGACTTTTCAAAGTCAATTCAACTATCGATTCCAATTGCCACTCGACATCGCATCGACAATCTGTTCGTCAAACGACTTCACCCTATCAACAAATTATCCTTAGAAATCTCAAATGCTTTCGACTCATAACCACAAATCCATTGGACTCATTGATTCCCGACTCATCCAAAAAGAGACCTTCGAAATCAAACATCAAACATAGATTCCTTAATCATCGACTTCCCAATCAAGTTTTCCAATCGAGTTTTCGTTACTCGGTCAACAATCGATATACACATCAAAATACAAAAACATCGACATTACATGAACCTAAAGGAAGTATCAATTCACTGGTTTGCTTTCATCCCAAAATATCGATATCCTTATACCAAATCATTCCCCAGTCGAGTTCTATTCAGTTAGAACACCCAAGCCTTCAATATCAAAACATCAATTTACCTTATTCGTCAATCAACATCAAATACAAGGCTTCAATATCAACCTGAGTACCATCGATATCATACCAATTTCAATTTTGACTTACTAGTATCAGTCAACTGTCAACATACGATTCGATTCTTGAAGCTTTTACCAACCAAAATCCAAAAACAATTTCAACTACCACTGTCTATTCGATTGTATGACTCAAAATCGAACTTCAATCAATGATACTTGGAGACGAATGAAACAGATTCAAATGAAACGAAATCGAACTTTGACTCCTATTTATGATTTTGACTTTACGAACGAGGAATCATATTTCTTTTGATATTGGGCTCACAAAAGGTAAGATGAACAGTAAAACCATAAGTTTGGGCTCATATCAACGAATAGTAAATGACTTGATTTGGGCTCAAAATTGATTTGTAAATAGCAAAGAGTTCGAAAATAATTGGCTCAAGGAATTGTGAATCATGAACAGTAGCAAATTCATTTTTATTTGGAATGTACAGTAACATTTTGAAATTGAACAACAAAAATGATTTTTTTTTTAATTTTTTTTATGAGATTATGATTTTAATTTTGGTTTGAATTTGATCTAAACAAAAATAATTGGATCAATCAATGAGGTTGAAACGGATTTGATCTAATGAGACAAATCGATCAAAAATGAAAAACGTAAAGTACGAATCGAAATCATGGATGTTTCGGAATCCATTTGAGAATTTGTGATACCTTTCTGACGAATCGAGTTCCATTTTCAATGAACGAATCAAATTTAGAAGATCTTGGTTCTTTTGTTAGAACGAGAAAATCTCCAATTTGAACATTGTACCACCCATTATGCGTGATGTACAACACGTTCTTCGTGTTCTTCATCAAACAAATAACATCTTCAAAAGAACCACCAACACTTTTGGGTTTTGACTTCAAATTCAATACAACATTTGGAGATTGTTGCTTTGGAACCCAAATTTGCTTCACGGTTTTCGGATTCACAACAACATTCGACGATTTTTGTGAATAAACCCGCTTGTTTTTTCGTATAATCTTCTTCTTCTTTTTCTTTCTCATCTTTTTGCATCTTGAAGACTTGATTTCATGAACAAACCCACTTTCCACAACTTCAACTTTGTGAGTTTGAATCAAATCTTTTGGAGTTTGATACTTGTGAATTTCTTGGATCACCGGCTTCCGATAAGGAATCATTCCTTCAAACGAATCACAAGAACACAAAATATCATCGGTTTGAACTCCAATCGAGCAAAAAACTTTTTCATCTTCATGATAATCAACTTGTATCTTCTTATCATGAACTTCAAGAGCATCAAGAACATCATATTGAACTCCATTGTCTTGAACTTCAACAAACGTAAGAGCACGAAGATCATTTGGGTTTTCAATTAGAGAAATGTATTTCTTATTGAACAAATCTCTTTCTTTTCCTTCCTTGTGATTTCTACTATGAACTAATATGGACAATGCAATTTTATTCAACCATACAACCTTACAAAGTGGTTGAAAAAGCAAGCTTCCATTATCATCCTTCAAATCTCCATAAGAAACCATATTACCCCATGAAATCAATTTGCTTAACACCAACCTATAAAATTGATCTTCATTGACTTTGTATTTGATATCTTCAACGATCACAATCCAAGAATCATATGGAAAATCCCCCACGATCACAAGAACTTGAAAATTTCTAGAGAGAGAAAGTGATTTTGAATGGGTTTTCTAGAGAGATAAAGTAAAAATCATTTAAATTCTGGTGAAGAAAATCGACTTATGAATAGAATCAAAGATGAATTCGATTTCTAGAATCCAAACTCTCAATAACACAAAGATCTAAACTCAAAATGAAGAATCACCAAATCTAGAAAGCCATCAAGGATCAATTCTTGATCCAATCAAGAACACCTGCTCTGATACCAATTGTAGTGGTGTTGATTATGATGGAATGTGCGGAATTAGAAAAGATCTAGTGAATCATCATGTAAACTCAAGAACACAAGGAGTAAATAAATCTGTGTAAGCTCATATTAGATCTAGAAAGGATATACAAATGAGTTTGTACAAATTTCTCTCTCTAGTCTAACACTCCAAAATGATCATCTCTAAATATGAGTGTCACTCACTTCCTATTTATAGGAAAGACAACTCATTTACACAATACAAGTGGGTAAATCACAAATACATCCAAGCGTGACTTTGCACCCTAACAGAGTTTTTGGCCTAACTCGTTTGCGGTCCACGGATTATCAGCCCAGCACTTCGGATCCAGCCTTCGCATTCGCGGCCAGCAGCAAATATTCAAAAATTCTACACGTAGCAATTCGAGTGAGCAGAACCGAACCGAAACCCAAAAAAACCGAAATAACTGCATAAACCGAAGCCGAATAACCGAAACCGAAACGAAAACCGATGGTGCGGTTTTTAATTTTGAAAAACCGAAAAATTGCGGTGCGGTTCGGTTTTAGGTTTAATAACCGCACCAAATTAACCGAAATAACCGCAAACCGCATAATTTAATATATTATTTAAATATTTATAATACTTATATTTAATTAATAAAAATAAATTAGCTAATCTAAGGAATGCGCAGCTACGAAGCGGGACTCCAAAAATTGAATCAGTCCTTTCCTTTAGTTTTGACCGAAAAACCGCACCTTTTTAACCAAAAAACCGCACCACCTCATTTTGTGGTTAAAAACCGAAACCGTACCGAAATAACCGCAAAAATAACCGTAAAACCGAACCGAATCAAAACCGCAATTTTTGGTTTTTGGCTTTAAAAAACCGCAATTTGCGGTTGCGGTTGCGATTTTATAGAAAAACCGCACCGAACCGCACCATGCTCACCCCTACGTAGCAAGGATCGAACCTGGGTCTCTTGCATACACAACCCACACCCTTACCACTTGGTCTAGCAAACCACATGTTAAACATCTTCCCTAATTAAATCAAATAGCTTCGAAATTTCGCTCTTAGTTTCGGATTTTTAACAGTTTTAGCCCAAAAATCAATTTTTCGAATTTTAAAATTCCATTTTCTACCCAAAACTTTGACTTTAAATTTTTGACTTTCTAAATTGACTTTTGACCTCAAAAATTGACTTTAACTATCAAGTTTGACCTTTGACTTTAAACTTTGACTTTCTCGTTTAACTTTCAAATTTTCACTTTTAGCTTTTCGGTTTGACTTTTAAGTTTGATTTTTCAAGTTTGACTTTTAAGTTTGACTTTTTAATTTTGACTTTTCAGGTTGACTTTTGAGATTTATAGTCAAAGGGCATTTTAGGTAAACAAAGAGCTCCGCAAACATCCCGGTCAATGAAGTTTCATGCTCTCAATCTTGTGAAACTACGATTAAGTTTCTTCGTGAACAAATCGATATATTAAAAGAGAAAATGAGGACCTTAAATATGAAGACTATACCCTAAGGAAAGGTCAAAAACCCCTAAAAGCACAACTAGAGGCCAAAACCAAGGACTTTAGAACACTTCAAGAAGAATATAGCAACAAATGTGCGAATTATACCTATGTTAAGAAACAGCTTGCTAACTTGACTACCGAACTTGATGCATTAAAAGCTAAATATAAAGATGTTGAATTCAACTTTAAGAAATTTGATGTGTCATGTGAGGTAGTTGCATCCATGATAGAAAAACAATTAACATTTAAAGATAATCAAACTAAGGGTTTAGGATATCATAGTGTTCCACCACCTTTCAATGACAATTATAACCCACCCCTCGAGACCAACGAGGAAGAAATACTTGTTCAGTATGGCCAAACCCCTGTACCAGCTTCAGTTAAGACTGGACAATCTGGGCCAACTGAGGGCGTTGAGATAAAAGATACTAATGATTCTACTTCCTGTGCAGGTAAAGTAGTAGAGGATGAGGACAAGGAGAACATAACTAATTCTAGTTCTACAAATTTTGTTGACTGTCAAACCAATGACTCCTTGAACTCTGAATCTGTTGCTTCTAATCAAACTGATGTTGGTAAATACAGGCCACCAGAACAAGTGAAACAGCCGGCTTGTTGTATGTATGCATGTAGGAACAATCAGAATCGAGGCAAGAGCACGCCACCAGGGGCAGGAAGAAACAACTCCTACGTGAAGAAACAAACATGCTTTCTCTGTGGAACACCTGGACACATTGCCAGAAATTGTCCAAATCGCACATACGTTCCTTACTACGCACAAGGGTGGCAAAATGCGCCAAGAGGGAGATCCGCCAAAAGAAGCCCTTCAAGGTCAAAATCGCGAAATGGTGACTGGAATGCAAAGAAGACCAAGAAATCAACTCCCAACAACAAGAAAAGAATGTCGGCCAAGAAGCCAAGCTCAAGAGATGCTCCAGTGAAACCAATACTGGTTAGGTTAAAGTCATCTCGGCAACCGACTTCAAGTTCAAAAGCAAACGATAAGGCACCCATCTGAGCGAGCAAGAAATGGGTTAAACTCGACTACAGATGGGTTCCGAAGGTTCACTCTCCCAAATCTTTTGATGATTCTAATATTTCTTCATCTTCTGTTTGTGATAAGCAGGATATGTCATGGGAGAGAGTACCGTGCATTGACGACAAAGGTCAACCCAGTTTCAAAATAGACTGGGTTCCAAAGACCAACTGATCTCGCTCTGTGCTGGAGTGGCTATGGAGGCATATCATCATACTTCGGTTTGTTGATAGTAGCTGTTCCAAGCACATGGTAGGGGACATCTCTCAAATGTACAACACTCAGAACTTTAAGTGAGAGTATGTGTCCTTTGCGGGAAAGGAAGAAAAGGAGAGGATCACAAATGGGTTTGTGCTTAATGATGTGAAGAATTTTTGGATCTGTTCCGAGATTGAAACACAGCTAAGGCTGAATTCGTTGCTGCTTGCGTCTTCAATTGCTGACTTTCGGTTTGAATTCTTTCGATACTCCTGAGTTTTTCTTAAAATGATTCGTTTCAAAGACAAATTTCTTTTAATTTTGCGCATTTATTTTATTTCTTCCCTATGCTCAATTTATGGGGGAGAAATCAAAATACAAAAAAAAAAAAACAAAACAAAAAAATATATAAAAAAAACAAAAATTACAAAAATATGTTTTTCTTTGGTAGATATTATTTGGGAAATGATATGAGATTTAGTGATAAAGGGCAAGTTAAATTGTTTGACAACTTTGATCCCAAAAAGTTTTACATTTTGTATTTTACTTTTGTTTTTGATTAAATTTGTTCATATTTTCTTATATACACAAATTTAGGGGGAGAATTAAAAAAAAACAAAACAAAAAAATTTATAAAATATCAAAAATACAAAAATATTTTCATTTATGTTTTTATTTCTTTTTCAGAAAAATCCAAAATCCAAAAATATTGTTTTTGATCGTATTTTTTTTTATTTCTTAGTGTGCTAAGTTTACTTTTATTTCTATCTCAAAATTTTTCATTTGTCTTGAAAAGTGAATTCAGGAGAAGATGAGACTCAAGGAGTATGTATCGAAATATTCTGAGCAAGGAGAAGAAACCTGAAAGTGAAAAGGAATTGACGGTCATTACACTTCACACTATTTTCACAAGGAATTGACAAAAATTCAAATGCGAGTGATAGACTCTTTCATATTGAGACATATACCAGTCTTAATAGGAGTCTTCGCATCAAATGTTAATGATCAAAGGTCATTTTCACCATGACTAATGTGAAACACCCAACCATTCTTCACCGATATCTAAAATTTCTCCATCAAATCATTTCCACGTACCAGTACCCCTTGAGGTTCGAGTATATAACAACTCGGATGACGGTTACCAAAAAGTCTGTGTTTATGATCTTAGATGTCGTTGTCACCATGACTCTAAGTGAAACCCAAAATCCAAAACCATTTAATTCTGAATTGACGATGAACATTTTTTTAATGTTCTAGATTTCACCCATGAATTGACGGATAATGGCTCATACATGGTGTGACATTGTACAAAATGCCAGCCAGACAGTTTCTTTTTTAGAACTGTCGTATCTAAGGAATTGAAAGTCTGAAACTGTACAAATTGTCAGATTGGTCTTGTTAGCTTTCTTTACCTAAGAACTGTCACGACACCAGGGCGATTCACCCAACAGGGAAACAGGTATCGCTGAACGTCTCGCCAAGGGCCAAGTTACCTCGTTAACTTCATAACTGTATTGAGATCTATGATCAAGGATATACATGGGCTAACATCAAAACTAGCCACGAAAAGTTCTCCGATACTCAACAAATCGCAGTGCGTTCCTCCGAGTTCACACAGATACTGCGAGAAGTCTCTTTCTGAGCCAAGGATTCATTCTTGAACAAATGTGGTGAGAAGGGTCTTTATGATTCTTTTTGTGATCCACAGGGACTTTTTAGTCTCGGTTACTTTTCAAGGCGCAACGGTGATCATTCAAGAACATTCATTCGAAGGAACTAGAAGTGAAGATCATTTTTCAACATACAATCTTTCAAACCCAGAAGCAAGGTGAAGCTGACTTGAAGATTATGTGACAAGTTGCATTGAAGTCTCCTTAATCAATTTGTTGCTATCTATGTACCTGCTGAAGTGATCCAGAAGATTCGTTCTCTGTTATTCTCTCTGAAGATTCTCAAGCTGAAAGTGCTGATTTTCAAGAATCTTTTCAAGAAGCCTCCACACCCAACATGCGTTCAAAGTCAAATTTTGAAGAAAAGCCCAACTGTTCAAGATGAAGTCATTCACCTAGAAGATTCAGTTGTTCATCTTGAAGTTGTGAAGAAATAGAAGACAAAAAGTTGAAGCCAAGCTCCAAATGAAGATTGACAAGAAAAGCCAGCAACATTCTTAGGGGGAGTTTGTTGGGTCAAAGAAAAGAAAGCTATAAACCAAGGGGGAGATTGTTGGGTCAAAAATATGGTTTATACTTTGCTTTTCTAAGCTTTTATTATTTTTAGTCTTGGTCCGAAAATAATATTTAGTTTATTTGTAGCTTGGACCGAAAACCCATGTGTTTTCGGTCTAGCATTGGGTTTGGGCCTTGAGTTTGCGGTCCATATATATATATATATATTGTGTGTCTATGAGGGGAAGGGGAGTCTAGTAGGAGCATTCATTCATAATCATATTGTAGAGAGAGAAAGTTAGAGAGAAGAAGAGTGTGTGTGTGAATCTCTTGTAGGATCATCAATCTTATCATCAATACATCATAGATTCATCTTCTTCTTCTTCTTCTTCTTCTTCTTCTTCTCTATTTGATCTTGCCTCATCCACTTGATTGGGATTCCGCACCATCAAGCGGATCGGATTGATACATCAAGCAAAATTTGGGACTTACAGCGCCACCTTCAGCAGGGTTGTGCCGGATACGTCGCCTATGTCATGGATACCCGGGATAAGGGTAAGGCAACAGTTGATGATGTACCGGTAGTGTGAGAGTACCCGGACGTATTCCCGGAGGATTTACCTGGGATACCTCCGGAGAGACAGGTTGAGTTTAGGATTGACATGGTTCCTGGTGCAGCTCCGATAGCCAAGGCACCGTATCTGTTGGCTCCTCCCGAGATGCAGGAGTTGTCTACGCAGCTGCAACAGCTGCTAGACAAGGGTTTTATCAGGCCGAGCAGTTCACCATAGGGAGCTCCGATCCTGTTTGTGAGGAAGAAGGACGGGTCACATCGCATGTGCATAGACTACCGTGAGCTGAACAAGGTAACAGTGAAGAACCGTTACCTACTTCCGAGGATAGATGATTTGTTTGATCGGCTTCAGGGTGCATCTTGGTTCTCCAAGCTTGATCTACGGTCAGGATATCACCATATGCGAGTCAGAGATGATGGTGTGCAGAAGAAAGCTTTTAGGACTCGCTATGGTCATTATGAGTTTGTGGTGATGCCGTTTGGGCTCACCAATGCTCCAGCCGCGTTCATGGACCTCATGAACCGAGTGTGCAGAACGATGTTGGATCGGTCTGTAATAGTTTTCATTGATGACATCTTGGTTTACTCCAAGACTCAGGAGCAGCATGAGGAGCACCTGAGGGAGGTGCTGGAGACACTGAGGAGGGAGAGGCTTTTCGCGAAGTTCTCCAAGTGTGAGTTCTGGTTGCGCGAGGTGCAATTCCTTAGGCATCTTGTCAACCAGAAGGGTATTCTGGTCGATCCGGCCAAGATAGAGGCCGTGATGCAGTGGGAGAGTCC
Organism: Lactuca virosa; assembly: GCF_052849685.1. NCBI lineage: Eukaryota > Viridiplantae > Streptophyta > Magnoliopsida > Asterales > Asteraceae > Lactuca > Lactuca virosa. The sequence continues at coordinate 288,877,276 of NC_136427.1, read as the reverse complement.
GAGGTCTCCAACTGAGATTCAGAGTTTCTTGGGTCTGGCAGGGTATTACAAGAGATTTATTCAGGACTTCTCCAAGATTGCAGTTCCGTTGACCCGACTGACCAAGAAGTCGGTGGTTTTCCGCTGGGGGCCTAAGCAGCAGGCAGCCTTCGAGACCCTCAAATAGCGGTTATGCGAGGCACCGATTTTGACCTTGCCAGAGGGTGTAGATGACTTCGTAGTTTACTGTGATGCGTCAATCACAGGCATGGGGGCAGTTTTGATGCAGCGGGGTCATGTGATAGCTTATGCTTCGAGGCAGTTGGAGCCTCATTAGGCTAACTATCTGACACACGATTTAGAGCTCGGGGCAGTGGTGTTCGCCCTCAAAGATTTGGCAGAATTACCTTTATGGGGTCCGGTATACCATTTACACGGATCACAAGAGTTTGAGGTACCACATGGATCAGTCGAATCTGAACATGAGGCAGCGTTGGTGGTTAGATGTGGTGAAGGACTATGATTGTGAGATCCTTTACCACCTGGGAAAGGCAACGTAGTGGCCGATGCCCTGAGCCACTAGGCGGTGGTGGCCCCAATTCGATACATCTGTCTGAGGATGAAAGTGATTACTCCATTGCTAGAGCAGATCCGAGAGGCACAGGTTGAGGGCCTGAAGGAGGAGCGCCAGAAGTGCGAGAGGATTGTGGTCCGAGTGGACTCATTTGATTATGACAGCCGAGGGTTGTTGACCTTGCATGGGAGGGTCTGGGTTCCGTACTGGGGCGGAGTATGGCAGGTTCTGATGGATGAGGCCCATAAGTTGAGGTTCTCCATCCATCCAGGGGCGACGAAGATGTACCGAGATCTTCGCCCTGATTATTGGTGGCCCTGCATGAAGCGGGACGTAGCATGGTATGTGGAGAGGTGCTTGACCTGCAGGAAGGTCAAGTCCGAGCACCAGAGACCGCACGGAAAGATGCAACCGTAAGACATTCCCGTGTGGAAATGGGAGGATATCACCATGTATTTCATAACCAAGCTTCCCACGACCGCACGTGGAGTAGATTCGATATGGGTCATCGTGGAAAGGTTGACCAAGAGCGCTCATTTTATCCCGATCCAGGAGAGCGTATCGGCCGAGAAGTTGGTCGAGATTTATGTGCGCGAGGTAGTGGCACGGCATGGGGTGCTTGTCTCGGTGGTGTCAGACCGAGATGTCCGTTTCACTTCCATATTTTGGAAGCAGTTTCACGAGGAGATGGGGACTCGTCTCCACTTCAGCACTGCTTTCCACCCACAGACAGACGGACAGAGAAAGAGGACGATACAGACTCTCGAGGACATGCTACGTGCATGCGTGCTAGATTTCGGTAGCAGTTGGGATACGTATCTTCCGTTAGCGGAATTTTCATATAACAACAGTTACCACGCTAGCATAGAACGACCTCTCTTTGAGATGCTCTACGGGAGGAAGTGTAGGACCCCAATCTGTTGGGGTGAGGTCGGTCAGAGAGTTATGGGGAGTACGGAGGTAGTACTCAAGACCACCGAGAGGATTCAGCAGGTCCGGAGCAGGCTCTAGACTGCTCAAAGTCGGCAGAAGAGCTACACCGACAAGAGGCGTTCATATTTAGAGTTCAAGGTGGGTGACATGGTCCTCCTAAAGGTGACACCCTGCAAGGGTGTTATTCGGTTCCGGAATCGGGGCAAGCTGGGCCCCAGGTTTATTGGCCCTTTCTGAGTCATAGCCCGGGTGGGCAAGGTAGCGTACATACTGGATCTTCCCGCCGAGCTCAGCCAGATCCACATCACTTTCCATGTTTCCCAGCTACGGAAGTGCTTGATGGATGATTTAGCAGTAGTACCCTTTGAGGATATTCAGGTTGATGACAGCCTGAACTACATTGAGAGACCAGTGGCGATTCTAGATCGCAAGACGAAGGAGTTGAGGAACAAGAGAGTTGAGTTAGTTAAGGTGCAGTGGCAGCACCGTAAGGGTTCAGAGTGGACATAGGAGCCCGAGGAGGAGATGAAGGAGCACTACCCGAAGTTGTTTTCAGATGTAGCAGACTTCGAGGACGAAGTCTAAGACAAGTGGGGGAGAATTGTAACGCCTGGTTCCCTGGTTCGCATTTAATTAATTATTTGTTTTATTTGGAAAGAAGGAATCGACGAGTTGGTAGCCCTAACTCGTCGAGTAGAAGGCAGTTTACGCGCGGGTTTTAAGTGAGCTACTCGATGAGTCGCAGCCCTGACTCGACGAGTAGGACAGGCTAGATGAAACCCTAATCTTTAGGGTTAGCACCCTATTTAAGCATCATATCTGGCCTCCATTCCAACCTCTATCACCTCCAAACCCTGATCTCGAAACCCTGATCCGCCATAAGTGATCTTGAGCTAGTTTCTTGCCATTTTGAGTGTTATTTGTGCCTTTTGAAGCTTGTGGAAGAAGTAGAAGATATAAGACTCAAGAGGGAAGGAGTAGATCCAGGAACTACACTCCATTTGCCACATTTTCTGGTAATCAAGTTTCCAACTTGATCATTATTCTCTTAGATCTATTTGTTCCCATTTTATGAAGGTTTTGGTTCAAGAACCTTGGTCCTTGGGATTGGGACGTCCCAAGTGACTTATATATCAGATCTTGGATCTAGGAAGGGTTCCATGGCATAAAGGTGAAAACTTTATGACCATGGAATCCCCATGCAAGCTTATAAGCAAGTTCATGGCCTTTTTAGCCCTAAAAGACCATGCATGGAAGGAAAACTTGGAACTTTATGTGCCCATCAGATGTTAAAACCCTAGATCTAGGTTTGCATGCGTGGATTTGAGATTCTAAGGCTTTTTGGACATGATCCATGTCCTAAAGAAATTAGGGTTTTGTCTAAACCCTTTTAAGAAGAGTTATGAATGGGTAAAGTTGGAAATTTTACCCTTAGAATGAACTTTCTAGTGAGCAAACGAACTAAGGACCTTGGATCTAGAAGATAGGGGCTTAATCTGTTAAGATGGCCAAACAGACAGAAGGACTCGTCGAGTTGAGTCGTGTTGTCCCGGTTCCAGTTTATAGTATAACTCGACGAGTCTGTAGAGGGACTCGACGAGTGGATTAGCTAAGTCGCGACTGAGCAGCTCGATAGGACTCGACGAGTCGGTGGAGTGACTCGGCGAGTTGAGTCGCGATTCCAGGATTTCTGAGTTATAGAACTCGACGAGTTGAAAGGGTGACTCGGCGAGTTGGTCAAACCAGAAGGTTGACTTTGACCAGGATGTTGACTTTGACCAAGGGTAAAATGGTCATTTTACCCTATGTAGGGTTATCAGATTTTGATTAAGTGTTATTATGGAATTTATAGCCAGAGAGTCGCCGGAGCAGCAGACAGGGATTTCTCACCCGAGTTGCCAGCAATCAGTCCTGCGAGGTGAGTTTCCTTCAGTAGGAACGGGTCTAAGGCACCAAGGCCGACCCGTAGTATGATATGATAGTATCCAAGTGTGGATGAGGCTCGTATCTCATAGTAGCCGAGTGTGGGTGGGGCCCGTATCTCACAGTTTAGTTTGATTATGGATATATGCCTGACTGATAGATTTACTTATACTTGTTGTCTGTGTGATACCTGTATGTTTGTTTAGTAGTTGAGTGTGGGCGGGGCCCGTATCTTATAGCAGCTGAGTGTGGGCGGGGCTCGTATCTCATAGCAGCTGAGTGTGGGCGGGGCCCGTATCTCATAGCAGCCGAGTGTGAGCGGGGCCCGTATCTTGAAATAGCTGAGTGTGGACGGGGCCCGTATCTCAAAGCCAGGAGAGTGTGGGCTGGGCCCGTATCTCCCAGCTAGCGGAGTGTGGGCGGGGCCCGTATCTCTTAGTTGCATGTTTTATGTGTATGGTATGTGGTAGTTTGGGGAGACTCACTAAGCTTCGTGCTTACAGTTTTCAGTTTTGGTTTCAGGTACTTCCACTAGCAAAGGGAAGGGCTCGGGATGATCGCATGACACACACCATAATTTTCAGCCTGGGATGTCTATACTCTGATATTTTTATCATATGGTTTTTGTCACAAAATTTGATATGATGTTTTGAGATACATGATTCATGGTTTTCTTTATGATTATGGATGATTTATGGTTTTATATTGAGTATCAAAAAGAAATTTTTGGACTGTATTTTTGGGATGTTTCATGTTATCTGTTATATGTCGACATATTGTGTTGGGTTGAGACTTTACTGCTATGTGCGTGAGTCAACAGACTGGGGGTATTCCAATCCGATGACTGAGTGGACCCGAAGGTATTCTAGTCCGATGACTGAGTGGGCCCACTGTATATTGGTATTCTAGTCCGATGAGTTAGTGGACCTGTTGTATATTGGCATTCCAGTCCGATTACTGATTGGGCCAGGGATAATCCAGCCTTATGGTTGTGGACCCGTGGGTATTCCATTCCAATGATTGATTGGACCCAACATGCTTGTTTATATATGATATGTGTATGGTGTGCTGATACTTTGGGGGAACTCACTAAGCGTGGGCTTACAGTTTTAGTTTTGTTTCAGGTACTTCAGAGGACTGTGGCAAGGCGAAGGCGTGACCGTACACATCCTGATTTTTATGTTGTTGATCTTGGGAGACTCTATTTTGGAAAATGTTTTGAAAACAATGGTTATGTAAACATTTCTTTTAGTAAGTGGGTTGTTTTGAAAAGTTTAAATTCGTTGAAATTTTTGGTGTGTTACATAATTGTTTGATTAATTGAAATGTTTTTCTTATATAAGAACATTATTTTCATGTTTGATTATAAAATATATTGGGAATGATTAAAGATTGTATCAAGGTCTTTCAACTACATCATAAGGGCTAGGATTATGATTAGCCTTCAACAAAAAACCAAAGAAAATGGAAGACCATAATGATATCTATATCTATATCTATATATCTATATATCTATATTATATCATATCATATCCTCTATGTAACAACCTAAATTTTCAAAACAATTTTTCACTTTTAAAAATGTAATTTCATTCATACATATTCTCAAATCTCATTGTATCACATGTCAAAACCATAAAAACACATCCCAAGATCAAAACGTATAAAACTCCGATAGTGTGTACTGATCATGTCGGCGCCTTCCCGCGATCCTCACTGGTACCTGAAACACATAACACAAAACACTGTAAGCATAAATGCTTAGTGAGTTCCCCAAAATACCACATATAACACATATTAGCCACTCGAGGCTGTAACTCTGTGGACCCTCCGGTCCTAACTCTGTGGACCCTCTGGTCCTAACTCTGTGAACCTTCCGGTTCTAACTCTGTAAACTCTGGAACATACACGGCATGAATCACATAGAAATAATGCAGTGTATCACAATCACATAAATAGCATACAAGATACTCTGTTACATAACTCTAATTACCACTCTAGGTAAAGTATAGTGAGAAGACTCACCTCGGGTAACTCGGTAAATCTCGAACTCGGTAAAATCTGGTCTAGCCCCCGCCTAATCACATGGAATAAGCATTCTAATCAATACAACCTTCAATGCTAGACTAATCCCTCTCTTAGCACTCTCAGAAGGGTAAAAGACCATTTTACCCCTCTCATGGCTCAAAGACCCTAACATTGACCAAACCCTAAAAGTCAACAAAAGTCAACGGTCAAACTTTGACCAGACTCGTCGAGTGCACTCGTGTGACTCGGCGAGTACATGCATGCCCTCTTCGCCCCTGGTCCCCACTCGACTCGCTGAGTCAACCCTACACTCAACGGGTTATCACAGGTCGCGAATCGCGGGGCAACCCGTCTCGACTCGTCGAGTCCCTTATGGGCTCGGCGAGTTCCTCCCATGAAAACACTCAAACTATCTTTTGAGGTCGGATCTGCTTCACCAACCAGTAGATCCAACCTTCTAACACTCGAAAGTCACGTAAAGGTTCAAACTTTACGTTCATGCAATGCATATAAGACCAAAAATGGAGAAATAGCCTTTAAAATGGGGTTCTACTCTCAAGGCTCACATGAAACCTCATAAAGCTGGAAGCTTGGGACCTTTTGGACCTCTCAAGGTCCAGATCTATCATCTATACCCAAAGGGACCTCATATGCTTCACAATCTAACTCAAAATTGTGCAAAGGAAACCCTAGATTCAAGGAATCTATCAAATACACGAAATGGGAAGGAACTTGTACCTCAAAACGTGAATCTCAGTGTGAACAACACAGATCCGAGCTCCACAATCGATCAAGCTTGGATTTTCCCACTCCTTCTTGCAAGATCACACCAAAGGATGAAGAATTAGCCTCCAAAATGCTCTCTAAGCTCTCTTTTCTCTCTAGGGTTTTCACAGGGGAGTAGTAGCCGCAAATGACGGCCATAAGGGCCTTTAAATAGGGCTCAGGCCCTGAGATTTAGGGTTTCACTTTACAGCGCGGACTCGCCGAGTCCACGCATCGACTCGTCGAGCCCGATCATTAAATCAGACAAGAATTCGCGATCCTACTCGACGAGTCTGAGCGCCTACTCGCCGAGTCCCTCCCTAAAACTCAAGATAAATACTTAAAATAAGATACATGGGAATCTGAATGTTACACTCTATCTATATATCTATATATCTATATATATATATATATATATATATATATATATATATATATATATATATATCATATCATATCATCTATCTATATATCTATATATCTTATAAAGCTAGCATTTTTTTCCTTGAACCTCATGCATTTGAAACTCACAAGACCATTTTTTCTTGAACCTCATGCATTTGAAACTCCCAAGACTATTCAACTTATACAAATTAATTTATGATTAATTGAAATATTATGATTTGTAACTCTTAAAACTCTTCAAATCATGCTATTTAATTGATGAGTTAAATGAAATATTTAGCCTATATAAGAAATTTGTAGATTACATATTGCATGTATGTCAACACAAAATGATAGATTATATTTGTAGGGTTTGAAGAGTTATATGAGTGGTTCCATGGATGTAAGAAAGCAATTGCAACTTTTCCAAATATAAATTCATGTAAAACTCCAATTGGGTGCATGTAAAGTTTTAGATATTAACCAAGGTTCAAATTTAGGTATGTTTGTAAATGTATACTTGAGATCATTTTTTAAGTTTATAGGTTATGCATCTTTCTGTAATTACATGATGATGAAGTGAGATTGATAATTACTTCTCATGAGCTTTTGGTAAATCAACCATCAAGCTATTTATAAGTTAGAGCAATTAACTTAGTTAACCTGTATGTATCTTTATGTTGTCTCTCTCTTTTTTATGTTAAGAAAATATATTTTATGTACAAGAAAATATTATTCAACATGTATTTTATGCTATGTATATACTATGTTAGTTTCTATTGCTTATTTTGTAAATAACATCGATGGAGTTTTTTATAATTGATTTTGATGAAAGGAGTTTACAATTATTATTCCAAATTGTTGGTGATAATGACGAATTAGAACGAATAATTTTTAATATGATATGACTTTATTGTTGAAAACCAATAATTATGTGTGTTATAAAAATGAATTATTTATGCTCTACCAAAACTTATATGGATGTACCCAATTTTAAATGTTTTTATAGTAACAAAAATAAATTATCTTATTACATTTGTTAATTTCCTTTTTTCCTATTCATTCTTTATCGTAAAGGAAAAGTAAAATAAATAAAATATTAATATTTTCATAAGAAAATATAAGTGATCAAAATATACCTCAAGTGTAACACTCCTCCTCCCCTAACTCACTCTTAACATATTGTTTTTAAGATTGGTCGTAGTACATAACAATTACTATAGTTTTGAAATTCAAATTACCATTTTATTTGGACCGTTCATTGTCTTCCAATATTTCATAGCTTTAAGGAAAAAAATGAAAGTACAATAAAAAAAATTATGATAGTTTTTTTTTAAATATAATAATGAAAATTTTCAAATAAGTAGTTTTTAATTAGTAAAAAGTAATAATTGTTTAAAATAACGTAAAACTAAATAATAGATTATATTATATTAATAAATTATTGTTATTTGAAATAATAATAATAATAATAATAATAATAATAATAATAATAATAATATAGGAAACAAAAAATATTCAAATAAATTATTTATAAATTAGTTAAAAATAAATATAGTTTAAAATAAATTTAAATAAAAAACTTAATTCAATTTGATTCAAACACAATTTTTTATATCTTTCTTATCGTATACTTAAAATTATTATATATTTGTTACAACTTAGTATAAAAATTATTATTTCAATGATAAATACTTATAATATTGTTTTTATAACATATAACTGTTAATATTTATATTCTATTATTGGGCACAAATCAAGAGTTTAAAAGTTTTTTTTATTTAAATGTAATTATAATTTCAAATTTAATGTAATTTTCCTTTATATTTTCCACTACATTCAAAAGTTTTTTTAAACTTATGGTTATTTGTACAATGTTTTTTTATTTTCCACTTATTTATTATACATATTGTAGCTATATTAGTAGTATATAAGTAAGTTTCGATCAAAAAATCATATGTTTGAAAAGATTTGTGATTCAAAATGAAAGAGTTGAAAAAAAAATAAGTTTTGTTGTATCAATGGTTATTTCAACACAAATTTTTTATAACAATGTTTCTATATATCAAATGTATGTTGATTTATAAATATTCATTTTGAATGATTTATAAGTGTTTAATATGTTTTGTTTGATGTAAATGTTATAATGTTGTAGTGTTTTTATTTTATTAAAAGCTATAGTGTTTTTCATACTATTTGTTATTTGTTTTATATACCAACCGACATACGTTTTATATATAATTTCCACAACTTAAAACGCTCTATAAAATCATCAAAAGTTGTAGTATTTATTTTTTCATACTAATTTGTTTTTTTTATACATAGGAATCAATATATGTTTGATATATAATTTACACAATATAAAATGGTCTATAAAATCATGAATTAATAGGGGAAATAACTAATGATATAAATTTATTAAAACTAATAAAACTAACATGTTAACTATAGAGTTTGTTTTGCTATTGACATTGGTTTTACATGTATAAATATTAAATCAGTAGTTGTTAAATGTTATTATTTTAATTAAATAATTATATTCACGCGCAACGCGCGAGGATTCGACTAGTACTATATTATAAAAGAAACATTTTTCCTTTCACCACATTCATTTGAAACTCCCATGCATTTTTTTCTTTCACCACATTCATTTGAAACTCCCATGACTTTTCAATTTCTTTCTAATAATAATAATTATAAGTTGGTTAATAAGGTTAAATAAATATCAAACCTAAAGTGTAATCATATATAAAGTAAATTTCAATATTAAAATAATATCTTTACTTCTACTTATAAAGTTATGTTTTTTAACTTTTAACATATTATACTTAATCTATTAGTTTTAATATATTTTTGAATGTAAACCATTATCATTTTAAAGATACAATTTTGAAACAATTTATATAAAATACTTAAATTATTAATTTAAATATAACATTACAGGGTCAACTTAAATATAAATTTTAGTTTAACTTAAACAACCCAAAAATATTTTGTAAATAGTTAAAAGTGATAAATCGTAGTGTCTTTCTAATAATGGTTATAAGTTGGTTAATAAGGTTAAATAAATATCAAACCTAAAGTGTAATCATAAATAAACAAAATTTCAATTTTAAAATAATATATTTACTTCTACTTATAAAGTTATGTCTTTAACTTTTCACATATTAAACTTAATTTATTAGATTTAAAATATTGTTGTATGTAAACCATTATCAGTTTAAAACTACAACTTTTGAACATTTTAGACAAAATACTTAAATTGTTAATTTAAATATAACATTACAGTATCAACTTATATATAAATTTCAGTTCCACTTAAAAAACCAAAGTATATTTTGCAAATAGTTAAAAGTGATAAATTGTAGTGATAAATGAAAAAAACTAAATTGTAATCTCAATTTAACTAAAATATTTCCTAAAGACATTTTTACGATCGTTAAAAGTTTTCAAATAGACAAAACTGCAAATTTGGTCCCTGTGTTTTGCAAAAAACTGTGGATAAGGTCCAAAAAGTTTTCGACTTGCATGAACGGTCCAAAATCAAGAATTTTTTGTGGTTTTAGTCATAATATTAAGAAATTTCGGTGGTTTTGGTCCTTGGAAAAATTGAAAGGATGATTTTACCCTTTTAATTTCTTTTTTACATTTTTTAATATTTTTTTTAATAACATATTAAATAAAAATAATCAAATAAAAATTTGGGCCACATGCTCTCTCTCTCTCTCTCTATATATATATATATATATATATATATATATATATATATATATATATATTATTGCTTGAATCCAACATATTTGTTGCAAAATTTCATCCTTTCTAAACTCCAACATCGATGATCCAAACCACCCCTTTCAACTAAACTACAATCTTCACAAAATAAAAAATCAATTTGATTAAATCTCCATTACAGAATCATCAAAATCAGTACACATTTTAACATCTCGATCCTTCATCTTCGTTCATAAGTTTCGATAATTCATCTTCTTCAAAGAAAGAATTCGATCATTCATCTTCATTTCATCATCAAACCCATTTCGAAAATTAAAATAAAAACATCAAGAACACTTGGAAATATCAAACCCTAAACCATCAATTACCCGAATGATCGCTTCTGAAAACCCCAAAGCCCTCATCTTCGATCTTGAAATCAAACCATAAACCCTCTCTGAAAACCCTAAAGCCCCTTCACCAGACCTAACAAACTGAAAAAAGAATTACTCCAAGCTGTACACGACTACCAAGTTCTTATGGTGATCAGAGAAATGGGTTTCGGGAAGACAACTCAGGCGATTCAGTAGCTAGTAGAAGCAGGGGCGATTCAGTAGCTAATAGAAGCAGGTTACACCATCAAGGGTAAAATCGGGTGCACACAACCCCATCGAGTTGCCATGTTTGTCATCAAAAGAGTTGCAGAAGAATCCAGGTGTCGATTGGGTGAAGAAGTCAGATACACGATATTAAGCTGTCGTCGGTGGAGGCTTGGCCAGGGGCGAAAGATGTCTTGGTCTCGTATAATTGAGTTAATGGTATGTGTATGTGTATGAGTGTGTGTGTGTGTGTGTGTGTGAGAGAGAGAGAGAGAGAGAGAGAGAGAGAGCTGGTAGAGAGAGAAGGGGGATACCGGTGGAATGATTGGGTGGGTGGAGTAGGATTTTATTTTTTATTTTTTTCTAAATATTTAAATGTTGAAATTAATAAAGAAAATAGAAAAAACAAATGAAAAGGGTAAAAGAGTCATTTCAAGTTGTTCAGGGACCAAATCCACAAAAAGTTTGTGATTTTGGACCAGTGGTACAAGTTGGAAACTTTTTGGACTCCATCCACACTTTTTTGCTAACCACAAGGACCAAATTTACAGTTTAGTCTTTCAAATAAGTAGCTTAAAATAAATTACAATAACAATAGTTAAAAATAACTTTATATAAATGATTATATTGTTACCTTTAAAATCAAAAAACAATGTTTGATGTTTTAAATAATTATAATGATAGAAATTAAAATATTAATAAGATTTAAAAAATTAATTAACAATAACAACAACTATAAATAACATTAAACCATATATTATATTTAATTTTATTCATGTGTAGCTTGCGGGTAGAAGTCATTCAAACGATTGAGATTATGCAGTTATAATAGATGTATATATTATCATATAATTAAAAATAATCAATATATTTTATCAATTTAGTATACGAATTATTATATCAAATTTAACAACAACTTTATTGTTATATTTAAAGAAAACATATATTTGTAAAGACTTCAACTATATAGGTGTTTCTGCACAAACGCGCGAGCATTCGCCTAGTATACTTATAAAGGAGACATTTTTTTACACCACATGCATTTGAAACCTCCAAAACTTTTCATTTTCCACATAATTAATAACAACCATTCAAAAATTTTGTAATTTATATATACTTAATGGTATATTTTGAAACAAATTAATTAAATCATGTTCAGTTTTAACTTATATATACTTAATGGTATTTCATGGTCATTACACTCTCAAGGTTTCCTCATAATACTTCTTTACCTATGTGTATGCATAATTTCATATCCTTGATAAGAATACCAATGGATGTATTGCCATTAATTTTTTTTATTCTTTTGTTACGATGTTTGTTATTGATTTAATACATGTAGTTTTATTATTATTATTATTAATCTTTTTCTCACTTTTGATGAAGTTTTTGTATTCTATTTGTGAGTTTTCATGGGTTGTTTCTCACATCTCCATTGAAACCAAAATCTAGAATGGTAATACATCTCAACCATATATTCCTCTACCTATAAGATTTTTTTACTTTAAGATAATATTAGGATTCTTATTATTAATTCTTCCAATTGAGTATAATGACAAGATTGCTCATTCTTAGAGCATTTTTTATTAAGCTTGTGTGCTTAATTGTTTTTCACCTGAATAAATACGTTATAGGTTTAAAATGTGATTATTGTTTATATAATTACTTTTAATTGAAAAAAGTTATAATATTATATTAATTAATTCATTAAAACATGTGAATTGGACGGTTTAATATTTTTACTCAAATAAGTATTTACATACGCTTTACTCTGTATAGTATATCTTTATATTAATATATGATATATGATATATTTACATGACTCGATGTATGCGAGTGCAAAGCTTGACCAAGTTAATGGGTGCCAGAATATAATAACCAAGACGATATTAAACAAGTTGATGAAGTTACGTGAGTAAGAGAAGACGAATGCAACAATTTGGATTTAGTGTGCTATTCGAGTAACGCAACAATACATAAGTAATACGGTTAAGCTAAGTGACAAACATCAAACCGATTACCTAAAATCCAACTTATCCGCATGACTATCATGCCTAGATGACTCGAAGTATATTAGGTGGTGTGATGGTCTCTAGGTAAAATGACTTCATTACCCACATTTGTGTCTATGTAAACGTGTAATTAAATGTTTTTTCAAAGTTAACTAATTTTATATATAGAGTGTAAATTTTTGTTTATGTTGGTGAAAGAAATAAAGTATTTATTAATGTATTTTATGAGGAAAAAATGATAGATCAAACTACAATTGCTAGAGAACAAAAGTATGTTTGGATATATATCATTAAGATAATACAATTCTAAAATATTGCTATACAAATTGATTAATTATCATAATAATAAATAATACAATAAATCAAAAGTTAATGAAATTTTATATTATCCAAGAATAAAAACTCTTGAGATCAGTTACTTTAAATATGTATTTATCTTATTCCATATTTAAAGTAATTACAATATAAAAACAATGTTATTTCAAAGTCAATAATACCGACATAATTATTTTTAATAACATAGATTGACTACATTATAATATTATGTGCAACGCGCATATATTCGTCTAGTGTAAGTATAAAGTAAGGTTACACAACTTTCTTTCTTTGTAGCATTAAAGTACTTTTATATATTGTGTTGATGTATTTTTAAGTTTATATTTTAAATGTAATATTAATTGTGTATGTATTTTTTCCAAAATTCTAGAAAAAGAGTTTTACTCATTTTATTATGGTTGATATTATGTTATCGTCATGTATTTTCCATCATGTTTCTATTTTTATTTTTTACACAACGATGTCGTGTTTGTTTGTATTTTGATACAATCTCTTTTTAATGGTTTGTTTCATATGTACCTTTACATATATATAAATTTCACGAGTAAATATATCTAATAACGATGGAAGATTTTAAGAACAAATGATCAAATTTCATTAGAGCTATTCACGAGTTTCGTTAGAAATATTATATTATTTTAGTCATGTTAAAAATTCTTTCATATAATGTTTTTATTTTTGAATTGTTTAATTTATAAGTTTATTATAAAAATAAAATGACAAACTTGATTTTATTCTTATCTTTTTCATCTTTTAAAAGATAAAATCTTAACTACATGATCAAATCCAAATATAACTCCTAAAACTAAAAAATAATTAAACTAAAATTAAACCAAAATATTGGTCAAATAAAATTCTATGATTACATAAATTATTTCCAAATCAAAAATCATATTTGCAATTTGAAGTGAACATTAAAAAATAATTACTAAACAATATAACAATAATTAAATAAAAGTAATTTAACAACAACTAAATAAAGAAAGATAAGAAAAAAACGAGAAAAATGAAAGTCATAAAATATTAAATATCATTAACAATACAAACTTAAATAATCATATTTATATAATAAATCATAGCCGTATAAAATTCATTTTATATAAACAATACCCACAACATATTAGACATTTATTTATAAATTTTAATAATAGGTTTGTAGGTTTTTTACAAGAATATCATAAGTGTCAGTTAAGTATCATAGTTTTAAAAATATTTTGAGTTGTAGTAGTTTAATATTAAATAATTAAGTATCATAACTATCATTTAAGTATCATAAGTAAAAGAGTTTTTGAGTTGTAGTAGTTTAATGTTAAATAACTTTAAACTAGAATTTAAAGAGTTGAAATATCAAAATAAAACTTCAATGTAGTTAACTAATTTATATTATATTAATTTGATTCATTTTATCTATTAATCATTAATTAGATGAAAACATTTTATTATAATTTTTTTTACTAACATGAGAAAATAGAAAGATAATCATTTATGAATGAGACAAATTTTAAGGTGAAGTAGTTTAGGAAATATAACTAATTTTGAAATAAATTTTTATTAAAAACATATTTATATAATTTTACAAAAATATAAATTATATCAAAAATTAAATTAAAATCTCTTAAATATTTATCAATTCAATTTTTGTCATAGATTTTGGTTATAAGTTATAATTTAATTTATATTTTTGTATTAAATTTTATTTAATTTTATAATGTACTTTAAAATTTTATTTATATTAACTGGATTGAATTATTATCTTAATAATATGACTCTTCATGTAACGTCCGTGTTTCTAGGCTAGACATTAATATTGACATAATGGTCTAGGTTAACCTTTGTAACTCATTTAGAAGAAATGAAAAGGAATTATGTAATTATTATGTGTTTTATGTGTTTTATGCTTAATTATTAGGGTTTAATAAATTAAGAATAAAAATGAGCGTCAAAAATTAAATTTTAGATAAAACCGATATCTATTAAGAAACTTGTAGTGGGCGTGACAAGGATTACGTATATATAAAGAATGCCGAAATCCGAGTTATAACGAAGAAGTTATGACCTGTCGAAGTTTCGCGATAAACCGACACGGTGCTGAATGTCGTAAAAAGTGAGTTTTCGATAAACTACTTTTTAGCCTTAGTGATCTAAACGAAACTCATAGTATTCGTTAAACCGAGAAGTTCGATAAAAAGAACGCCCAAATCTGACTTCGTATTAGGAAGTTATGATTTTTCGAAGTTTCAGCTTAGCAGTAGACAGTTAAAAAACTCGAATTTTAGATCGAGTGATTTTTAGCCGACACGACCTAAACGAGAATCGAAGGTCTCGTAAATAGTAGCACAACGGTAAAAAGTCTGACGAAAACGGACGTCGGATGAAGAAGTTATGAATTTTTAACGGATTTCCTATCCCGGTCTGTTAAAAATAATAATATAAAAATTAAAGTCAAAATTAGCCGACGAAGTCTAAACGGAAGTTGTAGAGCGTAATTTTACCTACGCGTGCATATAAAGAACGTCAAAAACGGAGCTCGTATGCGAAAGTTATGGATTTTAGAAGTTTTTGCACAAAAACCGAGAAAATTCGCATAGTCACGATTTGCCACGTCACCCTCGCTTAGAACGTGCCACGTGTCCGAGATTGTTGAGTCAGGCGAGCCACGTGTCCGAGTTGCTGAGTCATCCGAGCACCTGGCCTTATCCGAAGCGGTCCAATCAGGAGAGGACAGCGAGGCCTTCGCACGTGCAGCCACCTGCGCACCCTCGCCTGCGGACCCCACCACCAGAACCGACTTCGGACCGAGGCTTCGGTCCAATCACAAGAAGCCAGCAGCCACTTCGCACGTGCAGCCTCGTGCGAGCCATCCCCTGCTAGTCCTCGGATCAGCACACCTGGAGGCTTCTCAGCCGTTGGATCAGGAGGCTCGCCCCTATAAATAGGTGCGAGACCTCCCGGGTATACTTTGAAAATTTGTCATTTTTAGCCCTTTTTTCAATATTTCTTTCATTTCAACTTCCCTCGAAGCTCCGGTATCAATTATAACCCCCGAATACGCCACGAAGTGCCCGAGAAGCCCGAAAAATTTATATTTTCGGTTTTGAAGCCCGACCCTTCGTAGAACCCGGTTTCTCAATAAAACTCCCGGTTTTATTAGAAACGATCGTTTTAGGAAACGAATTGCTGCCCGATTTTCATTAAATCAGGTGAGTGTGTAGTTACTTTCACCTTACACATAGATATGAAGTATTTTACATAAAATACGTGCTGTGAATATTTATTGTTTGTTTATTTGAGTTGGATGTTGAAGGTGTGATTTATACATGTTTTTAAATAATTTAAACTGTATATGTATTTTTATCTACAAAAATGTTGGGTAAAACATGGGTAGAAGAAATAGTGGGTGTGATGAAAGGTGAGTTGGATAAAGGAGATGATCAGTAATATTGATCATGAGTTGAGGGTGAGTGGTGAAATTTGAGAGAATCACTTACCCAAAATGTTGACCCCCGTCATTCAGCAGAGTATGGATGACAACCATGGACTATTCTAGACAGTCTGTGGAACACTAGCAGGCCCGCAACCTGTAGGTGTAATGAACTATATGTTCATTTGATGTACTCTAAAAACCCATTGACACGTATTGCAGGGAGGGAATACCTGTAAATAATATTGTCGATAAATGAGAGCTATGGACTTAGCACATGTTGAATAAACCTTGGCAGCTATGGACTTAGTGCTTGTTGTATAAACCCAGGTGATAGTGTGACCTTGTGCCTATCCTTAGGAATGAGTGATAGTTGAATCCTAGGGTAAACCCTTAAGAAATTAATAAGATAATGGGGTTGGGGTAATTTGGTTGATTGTTTGATGTTTAAGTACAATAAATTTATTTATTGTGGGTTGAAAACCCTATATGCTCACCAGGCTTCCAAGCCTGACCCACTCAACTTTTTATGATTACAGGTAGTGGACCCCGAGCATAGTCGGATGATGATGATGAGTGATTTATGGATTATAGGCCAGTAGTTATAAATAATTGTTGTAAGGCTTATAATGTCTTGTTTATGCTTTTGATCTGTATCGGAACATGACATCCCGAGGTTTTAATATAAAAGGAAATTATATATTTCTTAAAGAAAGGTTTTGATAAACATTATCATGTTTTATATTGGGGACCTATTCCGCAATATCTTTTGAAAAGATTTCTCTGATTTTATTTTAAAAAAAACATAAATTAAATCGGTCTTTTCTGGCCGAGAAATTAGGGGATGTCACACTTCAACCCTCGATTAATAATTATTTATCAATTAAAAGTGTCAATCATGAAATTATAAATTACATATTTTCATGGCAACGAGTGTTAGAAAAAAATAATTCAAAACAATACATTTATAAAATGAAACATTAATGTTATATTATAAATATGTTTTATTTATTTATTTATTTATATTTTTGAGTTTTGAGGTATTTATGTAAATATGTATCATTGTATTTATTGATAGACTACTTATATAAAACTATTTAAAAAATATAATTATATTATTTTGTTTGAGTTTTAGGTGATAAGTTTTGGTTGGATCTAAAGCGTTGAAGTTTATGTGATCTCTCAATATTTTTAATCATATAATTTACTTATGCGCAACGCACAGTCATACATATACTATAAAGAAGACCATTTTTTTATCACAACATATTTAAAACTCCCAACTTTTTAACTTCTTTTCTTATTAATACATTAAATTCATGGCTTCCTCCACATTATTTTGTTTCTAATAATTCCATAAACACATTCATTTAAAACTTTGACAAAAAGCCTAATTACATGTTTTACTAAAAATATACAATATGCATTTACCTAAAATGATATTTTTTATTTTTGATAATCTAAATAACAAAGTATTGGTTTATGGTTTTATTGATTAGTCCTCTAAAGTTTGGAAAGTTGTTTATGTTCGTAACTATTTTTAACGGCAAACTTCGATTAAAAACAAAAGCTCTAACAAAACACTAGAACAAAAAAGTACAAAATTACAAGGGACAAAGTAACCAAGAATTCCAAATAACTCATGGATTTGGAATCTTAAAAAAAAGAATTAAACACAATGGAATCAAACAAAAAGCTCTTTCTAATCTTGTCGCCATTAAAAACCACTCCAAAGCATCTAAGTAGTCGAAACAATGATAACTTCCGATCTATATCGATGGCTGGCCGAGTGAATATTATTATCAATCCAAGACAGCCACTCTTTGATCGACATAGTAGAGGGAAAAGTCAGATCACACCATCTAGCTACAAGCGACCAAAATTCCAAAGCTAACTCACATTTGAACACAATATGATCCATGGTTTCTCCACCTAAACTACAAACTGGACAGGAAATGACCGGAATCTCCATTCCACGTTTAGAAAAGTTCATCATTTATGTTCGTAACTAGACAGAGGCGGAGCTAAGAGAGGGCCAGGGGGGCCATGGCCCCCCTGATTTTTGGCATTCTAATACATATGTTATATATATAATAATAGATTTATCAGTTTCCTAACGTCTTGGCCCCTGCGATGTATTATATATAGTAAGGATACTCCGTAATTGAAAAAATTATTTAAAAAAGTAATTAACTATGAATATTAAATAATCAGCAAATCGGTTATCTTCAATTATTACGCACGATAAATCGGTTCCAACAAAAGCCAGAAGTTTGATGAAAAAAATCAATAACAATTCTAATAAAACTAAGATACCGAACTGATTTTAGGAAACTAGACTCTATAAAAGAAAACAAACAACAAATTTAACATCCAAATTATTCACAAGATAAGAGATCATCAAATTTGCTTCTGCCGGAAATCATACCCACCGCCGGAGTGCTCATCCGTTTGAGTCGCCCAAAAATCCACCGCCTAAGTTAGCACAGGAAAAAACCCATTGCCGGAAAACATACCCATGGGTCTCCGGTTGACACCGCCCTTCCTGATTTCTGTTACTCCGACCAACATTGCCTTGATATCTTCTGTGTTTCCGACCACAAATCGCTACAGTACCCACCACTGTCGCCGCCGTAGTGCTTAAGTGACGCCCTTTCTGACTTCTGCGTCTCCGGCCACCGATAGATCGATCTCCGACCAGACGGTGCGACTCTTCAATCTCTCCGATCGGCTATCCCCTTGTAAGCTTCTTGGTTCTCTCTCCAGTCTCCTTCTTTCTTTCTCTTTCTCTCTCTATAATATCATAAGGACGTTTGTGTTTCTCTCTCTATAATGTTGATGTTTGAAACTAATATCTTCTGTATTAGCTGTCAAATTTAAAAGATTATAATTTTTAATTGATTACTACTATTAGCTGTCAAATTAATAGGCTATAATTTTTAATTGTATAATACTATTATCTATCATTTGTTTTTTGATAAAACCTTTTAGAATAAGTCTTGTTTTTTAATTGTATAATACTATTATCTATCATTTTCAATGAGTCTTGTTAAAACAAGGCTACGAAATAAAATGGAAGATGAATTTTTGAACAACTCGTTGGTTTTATACTTCGAAAGGGAGCTTGCAGAAAAGATTACTTTAGAGACGATTGTGCAAGACTTTAAAGACGTTAAAGATCGACGGATTCCACTTTAATGAGCGATGTTAGAATATTTTATATTAATTTTTTTGTTTGATTTTTTATATTTTATGACGTTGAATCGAATAAATATATTTTAGTGCTTCTTTTAAAAATTTAGTTTCGGCCCCGGTATAACTTTTCGTGTTCCGCCCCTGTAACTAGATAACCATGGTTCAAAATTCCAAAATTTAAAAGTTATTAATTTAATGACATTTAATATTCAACTTGGGAATATAATGAATGGATAGTGGATACACTCGTACACATAATACGACACTAATATCAAATCATCACTTATTGGGTAACTAACTACCCCATTATCTACTTATTTGATATCTATAGTTATTGAACCTTTTTCTTAAACAACAAGAAGATATATATTAGATAAAAGTCGGCGCAAAGCTGGAACCGAATAATTGGGACATTTTTGTTTGTATGCAAATTTAAAACATGAAAACTATAAAGATATCATTATATTAGGCTGGATGGAGTGACTCGCTAGCCAAGCTCGCTTCCACCATTTCCATTGAATTCGCTAGCTGCCTCGCTAAGGAAGGCTAGCTGGTTAGGCAACGAGAAGAAAGAGAATGAGAAATAGGAAAGAAAGGGATGTGCTTGGCTGGCTTCACTTTCTTTCTTTCTTTCTTTCTTTTTGAAGGGAAATCCCCAGAAAAGTCCCAATATTTTCGGAAAAGTTACACTTTAGTCTCAAAAAAAATTTTGAACGAAAAAGTCCTAAAAACCGGCAAAAATCTGCAGTTTGACTCTTTTCGACCGGTTGCAACCGGTACCAAATTAATTTGGGACTATTTCATAAACTAACCCAAAATATTGGGACTTTTCTATAAACAAAAATATTAGAACTTTTCTGCAAACAAAACTCTTATTATTATTATTATTATTATTATTATTATTATTATTATTATTAAAAATATAAATAAGAATACTATTTTTTGAACTTGTATTATTAATATTGTTAATAATACATATAAATGCATTTAAATGAAAAAAATAATATTAATGACATTGTTTAACGGTGGAGGTGGAGGAGATGGTGATGCTTTTAGCATTGAAATCATGAATGTCTGCTTGTATATTTTTACTTTGTATATGGTCATTTCATATTTGTTATTATTGGTTTCAATTCAGAATATTAATACTTAA
This sequence comes from Lactuca virosa, assembly GCF_052849685.1. Classification (NCBI taxonomy): domain Eukaryota; kingdom Viridiplantae; phylum Streptophyta; class Magnoliopsida; order Asterales; family Asteraceae; genus Lactuca; species Lactuca virosa. Next base: position 288,856,260 of record NC_136427.1, on the reverse strand, counting down.
CAATTTAAAAGAAGTTGCATATTTGTAAAATTGTTTATAAATAGTTTAAGATAGAAAGATTTCTCACTTTGTATATACAACTTCATTTAAATTGTTAAATATTAATATTCTGAATTGAAAACAATAATAAAAAAATGTGAAATGACCATATACAAAGTAAAAATATGCAAGTAAAAATTCATGATTTCAATGCTAAAAGCATCACCATCTCCTCCACCTCCACCCTTAAACAATGTCATTATTTTTTCATTTAAATGCATTTATATGTTTTATTAACAATATTAATAATAACAAGTTCAAAAATTAGTATTTTTATTTATACTTTTAATAATAATAATAATAATAATAATAATAATAATAATAATAATAATAATAATGGATTTGTTTGCAGAAAAGTCATAATATTTTTATTTACAGAAAAGTCTCAATATTTTGGGTTAGTTTACGAAATAGTCCCAAATTAATTTGGTATCGGTTTCAACCGGTCAAAAAGAGTCAAACTGCAAATTTTTGCCGGTTTTCAGGATTTTTTCGTTAAAAAAAATTCTTGGGACTAAAGTGTAATTTTTCCGTAAATAGATTTTTCTGACAATTTTCCTTTTTTGAATAAAAATAACACAAGGTTTAGACTTGACGGTGAGAAAGTAAGCTGGTGAGAAAGTATAAGCTTCCATTTTTTGTGCGATCCTTTTAACCATAAAATTAGGGAAGAAGATAAAGAAATTATATAATTGATCTCCAAAGTTTTAGCAACTTGGTATTTTTTGTTCAAAATCAGAAATCTTTTTTATTTGATATTTAAAGTGTTTGTATTTAAAAAAATAAAATTTATTTAATAATAATTGTTTGTGTATTAAAAAAATATAATTAAATTTGAAATAGAAAAAAAAAATACTAAAAGTGTTACCACTCACTCCCAAAAAGATGATTTGCTAAAGTGTTAGGAATGTTACCTTTCTATTTTTGTAAGTAGATAACCATGGTTCTAAATTCCAAAATTTAAAAATTATAAATTCCAAAATTTAAAAGTTATTAATTTAATGACATTTAATATTCAACTTGTGAGTATAATAATGGATAGTGAATACTATCCGACACTCATATCAAGTCATCACTGGTGGGTACCTAACGACTCCATTATCTACTTATTTGATATCTACAGTTCCTGAACCTTTTTTTTGTTTTTTTATTTTTTAAAACGGCACAAGATATATATTAGATAAAAGCCGGCGCAAAGCTGGAACTGGAATTGAACAACTGGGACATTTTTATTTGTATGCAAATTTAAAACATGAAAACTATAAAGATATCATTATATTATCAAACTTGAAAATGAAAAACATTGATTGCATAGAGAATAAATTTACAGAAAGGTACAAGATAAGCCCACAAATACTTTGATGTGGACCCCAAACAGACTCATCCACCTCAATTCTCAAATGGATTCGTATGGAATTATTAGAAAAACAAAGGAAACCACTACAACTACTACATACATTTTACAAACAAAAACAAAAAACAAAAGGATCGTCGTCTTCCTCATTTGTTCTTGAATGGGATGGCCCTGATCACCACTACGTGGTACAGTGCTGCAAGTGCTGCTCCGATGAAAGGTCCTACCCAGAATACCCACTGCATTCCCACAAACACAAAAACAACAAATCTTTATCAAAACATTATTCATATGATCTTGTATTTAAATCAACATTTATATAAACGGAGGTGGAATACTTACGTGGTCATTCCATGCGTGGTCTTGGTTGAAAATAATGGCAGCTCCCAAGCTCCTTGCCGGGTTAATTCCAGTTCCGGTGATCGGAATGGTGGCCAAGTGCACCAAAAACACGGCGAACCCAATTGGCAACGGCGCCAATATCTGAAAAGTTAATAACACAAAATCCATTTCAAATCGTTGTCTATTATATGATATGGAAGATTGGTGATTTAAGAGTTGAACTTGTTCGTACCGGAACATGGGAGTCTCGGGCGCTGCGCTTGGCATCGGTGGCGGAGAATACAGTGTAAACGAGGACAAATGTGCCGATGATTTCAGCACCGAGGCCGTCGCCCTTGGTGTAACCGTGGGCAATCGTGTTTGCGCCACCGCCGAGTAGCTTATACTGTTTGCTTCCTACGAACCCCTTAACGACACCGGCGCCGCAGATGGCGCCAAGACACTGCATCACCATGTAGTACAACGCCCTGGTTAACGACAGTTTTCTGGCCAGAAACAACCCAAATGTCACCGCCGGATTAATATGCCCACCTGCAAATTCATTGTTAATTACTCCAACTAATTAATAAAGATTAATTCTTTTGTTAGAAAGTGATATACCTGAGATTCCGGCTGTGCAATAGACGAGTGCGAAGATCATGCCGCCGAAGGCCCATGCGATGCCTTGGATACCAACGGTGGAGCACTTGGTCGGCGACTTAACTACTCCCATGACCGTCAAAACGGTGACGTATAAAAACAGAAAGGTAGCGATAAACTCAGCGATCCCAGCTCTGTAAAACGACCAGGAAGTGAGCTCCGACGGCTCAAAGAACGGAGCCGGTGGTGGTTCTTGGTAATCCTTATCTGGTACTTGCGCCGCCGTCCCAATCGGTTGTCTTTCCCGGTACTTGTTAGCTCCCAGATAAACATCCTCTTCCTTTCCCTCCATTGTTGTTTCTCTCTAGTACACTGATCACTGGAAAATTACGTATGTAGTGAGTGGTGATGAGATCAGTGGTGGAGTGGTTATAAATAGGAATAGATTGTGGGGTATCAATGAGAAAAATGTGTGTATTTTATCGCCGTCCACTTCATAATAATGGAAATGAAGTTGTTCTTTACTGCAAATTGACAGCGACGTCGCTTTGGTCGGCTACCTTCTCCGCAAAAATAGATAGAAAGCACTGACGTAGCTGGCCATATCTTATTGGTTTGTTTATGGCATAATCTAAACATCAACGATCAATTACACTTTATAAAGTTTAAACGATTTTAAACGATTGTCACCGGTCATTTTACTCTTTATTCAACTTTATTTACATTTCTATTCCATTAAACCCAACAAACCCAACAAAGTTTAATGGATTTCCACATCATTATCACTGTATTTTTAAACATAATTATACAGTTAAAAAAATACAATGCTTAAAAACTCATTAATTAAAAATTATGAAACATAAAATATTTAATACCTAAAAATATATTAATTAAAAAACACAAAATCTAAATAATACAATATCAAAAATATGGTTAATTTTATTTTTGTTTTAATTAAAAATAATAATACGAAAATATAAAATAATATAAAAATATGATTATATATATATATATATATATATATATATATATATATATATATATATATATATGGTTTGAAATTTAATTGAAAAAAATATTAATTTCATTCAACCACTCAATGATCATACAACTCTTTCATTCAACTCTCCTCCATGTCATCACCAATACTCCATTTAACCTCTATTCAATCCTAATCATCATCCATTCAACTCCTATGAAACTCCCACTGTGGATGCCCTTAGGATATAAGCTTGTTTGGCCCATTTAGTAGAGTTTGAGTGTCTCTCACAATCAAGTTTGCAATTTTATGGATCATTGAAGTCCTAATGCATTATGTCTCAAATGAACTTCTATGTTGATTAGGTGTCATGCATGGGGTTCTGGTTCAATTTCTCTATCATTTTAACCTAAGCTTGGGTAGACATTCATGACCATAAAGTTATGATTTTTATGAATCTTTTGGATGCAAAGAAGCCTTCTGGAAAGTTAGAGTGACTGAATTAACGTATTAAGGACTTAATAGAAGGATGAATATGTCAGTGTAACCGCGACGTGACCAACCACGAAACGGTATAACATTCAAACTTAATGGGATGTTACAGTAAAGTTACAGTAAAGTTGGCAACTTTACATGCATGCATGGCTTAATGGGGCTCTAGAGCTCAAAAGAGCTTAACAAATGACTTAACACATGTATGAGTCCATAAACACCATAACGTTTGCATCTTTATGCTTAAGGAACCCTCAATATGTCCGGATCTAAAAGGCTAAACTCCATAAACTACCTTAGCTCACAAGAACCAACCAAAAGGGATCAAAATAGCCAAAAACAAGCCAAGGAGTAGATATATGAAATGAGTTGACAAGCTATGAACTTTATACCTCAAAAGCCACAAAAAGGAGATGCTAAAGATGGATCTCTAAGCTCCTCTCCAAAGGAAGAGTCTTCAATCTTCTCCTTCCTCTTCAAAATGCACAAAACACACCAAAAATACTTCACAAGAGCTCAAAATCACCACACAAAGGCTAAGGGGTGAAATTAGGGTTTTAAAGGTATGGAGGATGGTTAAACATGGCCAAATGAGGCTATCATATGGTTTATATAGGGTGCAAGCCCTAAAATTTAGGTTTCATAATTGCTCACGTACGTCATACGTACTCCACGTACGCCCATCGTACGTGGATGAGCTTCGCGAACAACATCGGGATAGTACGCTGAGCGTACCACCTAGTACGCCCCGCGTACTAGCTTAAGGATCAAAATACAAAGCTTTTAAATAAGAAGGGTTAAATATGAAACATACCAAATTCAAGTGTTACAATTCTCCCCCAATTGAATCAGACTTCGTCCTCGAAGTCCGCTGCTCCAAATAGTTCTGGATAGTGCTCTTTCATCTCATCTTTCGGCTCCCAAGTCCACTCTGAACCCTTGCGATGCTGCCATTGCACTTTCACCAACCCAACAACCTTGTTCCTCAAGGTTTTCGTCTTCCGATAAAGAATTGCCACCGGTCTCTCAATATAATTCAGGCGGTCGTCCACCTGAATATCCTCCAACGGTACTACTTCAGAATCATCGACTAAGCACTTCCGTAGCTGAGAGATATGGAACGTGCTGTGAATATAACTGAGCTCATCTGGAAGATCTAAACGATATGCATCCCGGCCCACCCAGGCCAAAACCCTGAAAGGACCGATATACCTGGGGCCTAGCTTGCCCCTCTTCCCAAATCGGATGACACATTTCCAAGGTGACACCTTCAGGAGAACCATATCCCCTACGTGGAACTCTAGATCTGATCGGCATTTGTCGACATAACTTTTCTGCCGACTCTGAGCTGTCTGAAGCCTACTTTGAACCTGCTCGATCAACTCAGTGGTCTTGAGTACGACCTCGGTACTCCCTATAACCCACTGACTGACCTCGCCACAATAAATCGGGGTCCTTCATTTTCTTCCATAGAGCATCTCAAAAGGAGGTCAATAAATGCCAGCGTGATAACTGTTGTTATACGGAAATTCCACTAACGGAAGATACATATCCCAACTCCCACCAATGTCCAAAACACATGCCCAAAACATATCCTCTAATGTCTGAATCGTCCGCTCGCTCTGACCATCGGTCTGCGGATGGAATGTTGTGCTGAAATGGAGACGAGTACCCAACTTGTCATGAAACCTCTTCCAAAACCTGGAAGTAAACCGAACATCTCTGTCTGAAACCACCGAAACTGGCACCCCATGACGTGACACAACCTCTCTGATATAAACCTCAGCTAATTTCTTTGCAAAAATACTCTCCTGAATCGGAATAAAATGCACGCTCTTGGTCAAACGATCCATGATGACCCAAATCGAATCCGCTCCGTGCGCAGTCTGAGGTAACTTCGTGATGAAATCCATGGTAATATCCTCCCATTTCCATACGAGAATCTCCAATGACTGCATCTTTCCATGAGGTCACTGATGCTCGGCCTTGACTTTCCTGCAAGTCAAGCACCGCTCCACATACCAAGACACATCCCGCTTCATGCAGGGCCACCAATAATCAGGACGAAGATCCCTATACATCTTTGTCTCCCCGGGATGAATGGAGAACCTAGACTTGTGCGACTCCTCTATCAGAACCTGACATACACCGCCCCAATACGGAACCCAAACTCGCCGATGAAGAGTCAACAACCCACGACTATCATAATCGAAGGAAGCCACCTGACCCACAATATGCTCACTCTTCCAGTGCTCTTCCTTCATAGTCTCGACCTGAGCCTCACGAATCTGATCCAAAAGCGGAGTAATCACAGTCATCCTCAAACATATATCCCTGATCGAAGTCGCGACCGCCTTGCGGCTGAGAGCATCGGCCACCACATTGGCCTTCCCCGGGTGATAAAGGATCTCATAATCATAATCCTTTACTACATCCAACCATCGGCGCTGCCTCATATTTAGATTTGGCTGATCCATCAGATAGCTCCGGATCTTTTGATTCGTGTAAATAGTACAAAGGGACCCCATAGAGGTAATGCCACCAAATATTGAGGGCAAAAACCACAGCCCCCGACTCCAAATCATGTGTCGAATAATTCACCTCATGTGGCTTCAGCTGCCTCGAAGCATAAGCAATCACGCGACCCCTCTGCATCAACACTGCCCCCAAACCCGTGATCGACGCATCACAATAAACCACAAAATCCTCAACACCCTCGACAGGGTCAAAATCGGTGCCTCACACAACCGTTGTCTTAAGGTCTCAAAAGCTGCCTGCTGCTCAGGCCCCCAGCAAAAAGTGACCATCTTCTTTATCAACTGAGTCAAAGAAACAACTATATTGGAGAAATCCTAGATAAATCTCCGATAATAACACGCTAGACCAAGGAAACTCCAAATCTCAAATGGAGACCTTGGAACCTCCCACCGCATCATGGCCTCTACTTTGGCCAGATCGACCAGAATACCACTCTGGTTGACAAGGTGCTCCAGAAACTGCACCTTGGGCAACAAGAACTAACACTTGGAGAACTTTGCGAAAAGTCTCTCCCTCCTCAAAGTCTCCATCACTTCCCTCAAGTGATCCTTGCGCTGCTCCTGGGTCTTGGAATAGATAGACCAAGATATCATCAATAAATACAATCACAGGCCAATCCAGCATCGGCTTGCACACGCGGTTCATGAGATCCATGAACGCGGCTGGAGCATTGGTGAGCTCAAAAGGCATCACCATGAACTCGTAATGACCATAACGAGTCCGGAAAGCTGTCTTCTGCACATCCTCATCTCTAACCCTCATCTGATGATAACCCGATCGCAAATTAATCTTGGAAAACCAAGATGCACCCTAAAGCTGGTCAAATAGATCATCAATCCTTGGGAGTGGATAACAGTTCTCCAGTTAGGGGCGAAGGATTAGTGGAGATTGGTGACTGGTTCGTACACTCCTGAGCAGAGGGCTGTGGTTACTTGGTTGGAGTTCTCGGAGATGTTCTGTACGAGATATGTTCCCTTAGTGGAGAGAGAGAGAGAGAGTTTGGCTTAGGATTACCTGGATTTTAGGCAGACGACAGAGACGGTGACAAAGATCAACAAGATATTCACGGAGAAGGCTCTTTTCTGCACTGATTTCCCTACTGCGGAGCAGGCTCGGATGACCCGATACTTGAGCATGATCAAGATGGATACTCGGAAGTTTCTGTCTACGCAACGATACAGTACCCTCGTTGAGCTTCAGGAGGCTGTGAGGAGGCGAGAGATTGAGATAGAGATGCAGAAGAGGGAGCAACGTCATGCTCCGGTTCAGTCCTAGCCTGTAGTGAAGCGGTTCAAGCCCGTTGATTCACGATCAGGAGGTCTGAAGGGCTGCACTTGTGGCAAGTGCGGTAAGGTTCATGATGGGGTTTTTCGATCTTCTTCTACTAGGTGCCACAAATGTGGCAAGGAAGGGAATTATGCTAAGGATTGTCATCAGCAGTCCTCACCAGGATTTGTTACCATTGCGAGCAGGTGGGCCATGTGAAGGCCCAATGTCCCTTACTTGCCGCCAGGCCTATGCAGACACCAGTTACTGCTACCCATAGGATCACGGATGGACACATGGGAAGGGCGGAGCCCCCAAGGGCTTGGGGTCGTGCTTTGCAACTTACAGCGGAGGAGGCCAGGGCGGCGCCAAACGTAGTCACTGGTATGTTTCTATTTATTATTCTTTCATGATATCTATTTGTATGCTTATGATTGTATTCCTGTTAGGTCCCTTCTTAGTGAACTCCTTGCATGCTCTTGTGCTTTTTGACTCGGGTGTGAGTCGGTCTTTCGTGTGTCAGTCTTTCAGTAGGAGTTTTAATATGACTCTTGGAGATTTGGAGTGTCTATTGCGGGTTTCTATCGCCAACAAACATGAGGTATTTGCATCGCATGTTTATCAAGGTTATCTCTTGGAGATTTTTAGAGTGTCTTATCCAATTGATCTGATACCTATCCCCATGGGGGATGTGTGTGTGATAGTAGGGATGGACTGGTTGAGCAAGTTTGTCACAATGATCAACTTTGAGGGCCAGTAGGTGGTAGTTCGAACCCGAAGTGGTAGAGAACTGGTTATTTATGTAGAGGGTACCAGGATTGGATCAACCTTTTGTTCTGCTGCAAGGACTTGACAATATCTACAACATCAGTGTACGGGTTATCTTGCGTATGTGGTTGACACCAGGTTTGAGAAGGAGGTTTCGGTTTCCGATGTGCTTGTCGTTAGAGAGTTTGCCGAAGTGTTCCCAGAGGAGTTACCCGGTGTGCCTCCTAAAAGGTAGGTTGAGTTTAGGATCGATTTGGTGATGTTGTGTGAACCATTTGAGGTGTCACATTTGAGGCACTAGGCTCTTAAGCTCCATGGAATCAAGCTACAACAAAGAGGTATGTAATTCTACTAGAATTTATATTATATGTACTTCATATTATGCTAGTTAGATAATACCTTGGAAAATTGATATTTGCATGTATAATAGAGAAAACATAGATCCAAGGTATTTAGGGTTGCATGTACACCTTAGGAGTGTTAGAATGCTCAAAACCCATCAGTGGTATCAGAGCCAAGGCTTGTTTTCAATTATACTTGATGCAAATTGCTGAAAAAGCTGAAAAAATCGATTTTTTGGCTGTATGGGCACTGGACTCGCCGAGTCCATGAAGAAAATCATCCTACTCGTCGAGTAGGTTCATACACTCGACGAGTAGGAGCCCCTACAACATATTTTCGAGTTTTAAGGTTGGAATTGGACTAGAATCATTACCCTAAGCTGTTTTTGAACCTATAAACATGTTTTTGATATGGTAATGTTCATTCTAATCCAATTCAAAAGATAATTGTCAATAGATTCATGTTTTGTATTAGTTTAATGATTAGGCTAATTACATGAAAATTGTTTGATTTGAATTATCTTGTTCTTATGAGTTTGCTTAGATTAATAGAAAAATAATGTGATAATGTGTTTTTAATCCAAATTGATCTAAAAGTTATTCATAAAATGTGTTTTTGTAACTTGTCCTTAAGTTATATGAAAAGTTACATTTATGATTCTTAAAAACTCATAAGATTTCCATAAGTTATGAAAAATGGAGAGTCTCATTTTTTAAATGTTTTAAAGTCTTCCATAACTTGTCCTCAAGTTATGGAACTTGAAGAGTTTTTCATTAAAACTACTTTAAACACATAAGTTATGGAATTGAAAAGTTTTTGAATAGTTCAAAACTTGCCCTCAAGTTTTGGAATTTGTAAAGTTTCCCCTCATGAATACTTTAATTCCATGTTAAGCCCTTAGAGTTTTAAAAGTTAAAATTCAACCCTTATACTTTATAGTATTATAAGTAAATAATATATATATATATATATATATATATATATATATATATATATATATATATATATATATATATATATATATATATATATATATAAGAGCAAGCCAATCTTACCGTTAGTAGGCTTCATTCACGAAGCCGGTCTATAAGGGGGGTATAAGGTTGTTGCCTATAAAATGGCAGCTTAGTGGGTGTCCACTCTCACCCACCGCTTCCTTGACTGGTGGAGGGTCGTTAGCCGAACGGGTAGGACAAGGACTATAATTCTCCCTTCATTAAAAGTATTAATGATAAATACTAAGTAACTAAACCTTTTATAAATTCCCAATCTTAGTTACTTAGGAAAATGTGAATTTGGTGCTAACCCATGAAATTACACTTTGCACTTTGCTTAAGTCGTTAGTGCAGCGTGTGTGGTTAACCGGCACACTAACCTGGATTTAACAAGGTAGGCAAAGGGTAATTTAATGTTTATCATAGTATCGGTGGAGAGCGTGTGGTTAACCGACACATCGATTGAGTGGTAAATATTAAGGGTACCAAGTATATTTGCATGGTTATTCACACCTTGTTTTGTGATCCTCGGCATCCCAGTCACAAAATTTGAGAGGGCACAATCGAGATTGAAACATGCCATTGAAAAGTTCAATGAATCTCAAAAGATCTAGGAGTTTCAAATCCAATTAAAACCTAATAAATTATTTCGCTTTTCATGGTGGAAATTGGTGAATCGTCATTCGCCTACCTTCAAATATTCTATAGCTTGGATTACGGCATCCCTCTTCCAAGTTATAAAATATTGTGTTGGGTCCTAGCCTTAATATTTCATATTGGGTGTTATATTAAGGACTTTAAATCAACTATCTTGAATATCTCCCAAAAGGTGTCTGGTTCAGACAATTATGATCTTCCCAAATCTCTTGGAACAAGCTTTCCTAATGAAGATGATGTCCCGAAAATCATTCTTCACTCCCTCCACCTCCTCCAATTATTCTCCCTAACCCACAAGTTCTTGAATAGTTCAAAGTCACTCAATCCCTATTGGCAAGCAAGGTCTATGTGTGCTCACATATTGACAAGTTGGGAGAGTTCGGTGTTAAAGTCTTGAGAAAGTTGGTTGTTCAATCACTTTCTAAGTCACATAGTGAGTTTCCTTTGGGACTACTATGAAATAGACTATGACATGACCCTTATTGATCTTATCTATTTGCTAGGTGCAGCTGAATCAGCAATGATTTGGAGCACTGGTAAAGCAAATTTGATTAGTAGATCAACTTCCCAAACTAACATGGACATTGACAATTGGTAACATTGGATATCTAGAAAAGCTTTTTCTTCCCAATGGAAAGGGATCGGCCATAGTCAACTCGGTTGACCAAATGGTAAAGAGAAGGGCTAAGTCTGAGATAGTCCTGTGTGCCATTCCCAAAGGGTCCATATGTTTCTGTTGCTAAAGGAAGGGGCATTGGTTGCGAAGCTGCCTTAACTACCTGAAAGATCTGAGAGAAGGTCTAGTCAAAAAGTTTGACTCTGCTTCAGGTAAGTCCACTATCTAACTCAATTAAGTTCCTATTTGGAGATTCTTATTACATGATGTGACTGGGTCACATGTTGAAGTTTTAAGAATCAAAGAAAAGAGAGGAAGCTTAAAGAAGAGTAAGCTGATTCTAATCGCGAAGATGGATTTCGATCGCATGGTTCGGTGATCAGAATTTTGAGCTGCTGCTTAAGAGTTGTGATAAATTGATTAGGAATAGATAACAACATGTTTTTCATATGCATTTGCATTGTAAGGATAAATTTTTCCGCAAATTTTAAAATAAAAGGAAAATTTTTGATTTTATTTTAAGTATCCTTACAATGGCATTTGTGAAAAATTGTTGTTTATATGCTTCCATTGATAACAATATTGGAAAATAGATTTGATTCTTTTATTTGTGGTAGTGTCATAATTTACCAAATAAGGAAAGATTCTCATTACCCAAGTTTCAGTTGGATAGAAACTTGGAATCATGCAACTTGTATTGTATGATGAATGAGAATTTTCATCTTTGGAAAATTAAGACTAATTCCTTGTTCACATGTATATGTGAGTCAAGTGAAGGACTAAGGGATCGGGTACACTTGGGTGTGCACTGGTCAGGTCCACCACAAAAGATCGATAAGACTATTCGTCATGATTTACTAAAGTTTAGTAAATATGGTTATACTTACAAGTTTTAGTATAATTCTGAAACATTGGAAAAGTTTCGATGTATGGCAGAACGAATGAGAAGAATCAAATTAGGCAGAAAGATAAAAGTTTCTCAAATCTGAAAAGATGGGAGAGTACTTTAGTATCATGTTTTATGATCATCTTAATGATTGTGAGACCATATCACAATTCATCCTCTAAGGACATCTTAGTGCATTCTAATGGCTAAGAAGAGGAGTCATGAATTGTTGAAATGGTTAAATCAAGAAGATGAATAATACTTGGTTCCAAAACAATTCTTAGAGTCATACTCCAAGATTGTAACTTGAGTGACATATCTTAAAGAAGGTTTATTAACACTTGTCAAATGTAAGAGTAAAATGTGTTCTACTCTTGTACATTTGAAACTGGTAAGTTGTGATGTTTTGGATAAAACAAAGACCAACTAAGGCCAATTGTGTGAAGTTTTTGTCTTGATAAGAATCCGCACTATCACTTGAATATTTGTTTGTCAAGCAATGGGTCTTGGTAAGAGAGTCTTATATGTCAAGAGGACAGTGGGAGTCTAAAAGATTCTGAAAGAGTCTAATCAAGAATAAAACTTGTAGTTTATCACTAGCACGCGACTTGAGGTTTATAACCTATCGTGTTGACATATTCCATTTCTGTGCCCATTCTAGTTAATGTTGGCTTTGAATATGAGTTCTGAGAGTTCTCAATTGGTTGCATAACAACTTGGAAGCAATGGCAGGCCCTTGTGCGGCCAGGAGGCAAGAATTAAGATTGCACAAGTTCAATCCATATGATTTTGGATTTGTCACTAACCTTGTCTTGTGATTATGGTTTTGATAAATTCACATGGATAGGAACACATACACCATAAAATCTAAGTGTCATAAGGTTTCTCTCCTATTCATGAAAATGATGGTGAGGAAACGCTTCCACTAAGTAGATTTTAAGTAGATAGCAATTGTGATATTTGCATTCTCAAAGTCGTTAGTGGAGCGTGTGTCGTTAACCGGCACACTAACATGGACTTGTGAGAAGTGACAAAGTTCTAAACAATTGAGACTATGAGTACGACATCCCTTTTCATAGTTCTGAAATTGTTTAGACACACATGTGTGATATCTAAGGAAAGGTGTATGATTTTGATAAAGGCTTATCAAAGCATCTCGTATCAGAAATCTGAACTTTGGTAAGAAAGTCAATAAAGTATTGATTTCTAGAAGTCCAGCTGATTTCTGAGTACATGTCAAAGCTAGTGGGAGCATAGGTGTTATGAAAATAATCGTCATGTTAGTGGAAGCATGATAATTATGATAAGTGTTGCAAGTTAGCAATGTTAATTATAGAAAAACAAAAGTTCAATTGGGAAAAGTTGTTTTGCTATAATTAAGGGAGAGAAAATTATACTTCATTTCAAATCTAAAAGCTTAGATCGTGAGTTTTTAATAATCTTTAGTCAAGGATATATATGAATTTTATGTTGGAATGGCTCAACATAAGGAAATTCTATATATGGGTCCATTATTTGCGTTCTAAAATTCGATTATGATTACGGCATCCCTTTTCATAATCTGAATTTTGAGAACATGGCAAATAGAAATAGAAATATTATACAAATGACTGGTCTAGTATCATGTCTTTATGTGAGATATCATGAATCGTGTCCCATATGCTTCGGATATAGGATCGATTGCATGTGCTATAATATTCATCTGTTCTATGTTTTTCCAAATGCCTAGAGCATTAAGAGGGAAAAAGTACTAGAACTGGATATGACTAATTTGATTAAGCAATTGTCGAGGACAATCTAAGGTTTACCAAAGATTGGTTGCTCAGGGACAGTTGGAAGTATGGTGTAAACTTTTGGAGAGGACCATTTTAACATATTCTGAAAAGAGGCAACTCTTGTTCAGAAGTGATAGTCAAAATGAGAATATGGAAATATTCCCATAGGTGGAAGTTGTTCATTAAATCTGTGTAAGATTAGGAAACTTAATGCAAAAAGGATGTTCAAAGCAATGTACTTTGAATTTGAGACTTCGTTTCCATGGAATGATCTCCATTGAAATACTCTGTAATGACTGTTGACAAGTCTTTGTGACTTTGTGCATAATCATTACAAGAGGATCAGTGCATATAAGTTTAGAATCTAACAGATTTAGGTAAATGGCAGGAATTTGGAATTCTTGCATTTGCGGTAAGGATTTGGGATTGTGAAATGAGAATCATTGGAATTATGTTCAATCGATCTATTTCACATAGTAAAGATCATAAACAAACTTAGTGTGCATACTTGGTGTATGGCATAACTAATGTTTAAACAAACATAATATGCATACTTGGTGTATGGCATGACTAGTGTTTAGAAAACATAGTGTACATGCTTGGAGCATGGGACAACTATTGTTTTTAATTCAAGTATAAAGTTGATAGTTTGAAACAGTATGCAATGAATGATGGGTAATCAATATGGTGATAAATAAAAGGTGTTCTATTTATATTCATAAGTTCTGAGACCATATTGGATTCGATTATTCTTGCGTTTCACTTTGCATGTTTTGACTTCCAGAATAACTAGGTCGTTCTTCCTGAATGACTAAGTTATTCAAACCATCCACAGTCGGTCATATGTTGGAAGTAGATATGAATCAAGACTGTCATGAAGTTGGTTTGTAGATGTACAAGGTAGTGGACATAGCAAGAGTTGCTGCAACATTCATGAGTGCTCATAAGTTCTGAGTATTGAATTAAACCAACGATCATTTGACTCACTTCATGGATTTTATCACGAGTGATCATGAGACGATAATATCTTACATTCTTCAAACCTAGAGATATGAGTTGTTGCCTATGAGTTGGTTATGCATTGATTGTACGTAAACGTATTGGTAACTCGATGTTATAAAACGTGCCTTTGTGTATGATTCAACAAGTAGGAGAACAAGCATATGAGTTGAAGTTTATCCATTCCTTTTACCCTTGAATGGATAACGCGATATCTGTGGGCCCCTCGATGATTTAGTGATGACACCCCGAAGTGCTTGGCCAAGCCTGGATTGATTTGATTTGTTCAATTAGTCGGTCGTCATAAATCGGAAATCGGGAAACAACAAATGGACAGAGAGAATGATTATAATCCATGTCTCAGTCCATATGATATCCAGAATGGAGGAATATATGATCCCTTATCTAATGGACGCGTCATTGATTTGTTCAGAGTTCGACAGCGGCTTTTAAGAGCTACGATTGCTAGTCGGGTTTTGGAGTCATACGCAATAATAGTTTTAGACTTATCCAAGTGGGAGACTGTTGGATTAGTGTCTAAGCCCATAACTATAATTGGTATGTACTTGACCCGATTTGGCATGGTCCATTTGGGTTGCATGGCATCGGAACAATTTGGATAGACTTTTGTGAGAAAAGGATATTTATGATTTGTTAATATATTATAAGTTTTAATATATTAATATGAAATCATATTATTTAATTAGTATTGATCAAGAATTAATTTGGAATTAATTCTGTGATCAAAAGGAGACTAATTAAATATATGGGGATTGATTGTATAAATCATTCATTCTTATATATGTGGGCTTATGATCCATAGTTCTTCATTTGGGCTAAACCCATGGAGTAACCCATGGAGCATGAAGAATATGGAAAGACATGAGTTACATGGTGTAACCATAATAGCCACAATATATAAGGACCCCATGGCTCAAGAAATTGGGACTAGTGTGTGTACACATGAGGGCTATCCGATTTGAGCATAGGAACTTTTTCTCTCAAGTTATTCCAAGATGTTGGTGATGTTGTGTGAACCATTTGAGGTGTCACATTTGAGGCACTTGGCTCTTAAGCTCCATGGAATCAAGCTACAACAAAGAGGTATGTAATTCTACTAGAATTTATATTATATGTACTTTATATTATGCTAGTTAGATCAATACCTTGGAAAATTGATATTTGCATGTATAATAGAGAAAACATAGATCCAAGGTATTTAGGGTTGCATGTACACCTTAGGAGTGTTAGAATGCTCAAAACCCATCAGTAAAGCCTAAACCCTAACCAAGTTCAAGTGAAACTGCATTGCAATTCTTGTTGCATTTTATCATCTATAGCCTTAGGGCTTGTTTAAAGAATTAACAAAGAGGTTTGGATTGAAACCTAAGCTAAATTAGGGTGTTATAAATAAACATAAGTTAAAAGACTAAGGGTTTTAAACATAAATATGACCATTAAATGAGTTTTCACCAATGTAATCAATGCATAAATGGAGTTCACGGTCCAAATATAAAAGAAGTATGTGTTCACGGTCCAAAACAATTAAGGGAAAGGTGTTTACAGACTTGAATTCATTTCCAAGTGGTGTTCACGGTTTAGACATTAATTCCTAAGTAGTTCACAGATTAATTTCAATGCAAAATGGTGTTTACGGTTGGCCTAAATCCGTAAACCCCAAGGCCCAAGCCCATTATGATCCGTAAACACCCCTATATATGTTTTCACCCTTCAATCAATTCATTTCCCCATTTCTTAACCGTGAACCACTCCAAAATCCTCTCAATCTTCATCTGTGAACAACCCCATTTTCTCTCAATATTCAAGAGATTACGCCCATATTTCCTTCAAATCTTCATATTCCATACCAAGAACATTCATACCCACATTCATATCTTCAAAGAAATCTTCAAATCTTCATAATTCTCAAGATCCAACCGTGAACTCACTTACCTCCAACCGTAAACCCATTTTATTCAACCGTGAACCCTTTTGCAACATTCCAAATAATTCCTATTTAATTTGTAAGCGTTTTTGACCTAATTAAATAATTATTTTACCCTTTTATTTAAATTATTATTATTATTAATTTAAATACGACGTCGAATATAATTATTTTAGGATAACGTTATTCGCGCGTACGCTTACCTGGGGATCGTCTCTACAACTCGCTTATTCCAGCTAACACACATTTGAGGTGAGTTCATACCCCCATATTTTTCCAAGTTTTTTCAATGTTTTTAGGGGGGAATACAAGTAAAACACAAGTAATCTTGTGTTTAAAAATATAATTTTGCTTATTATATTTTCTTACCGTTAACATGCAATTGAACGTGAAACTTATTAAACACGACAAACATTATGACTACTAGACTTACAAACAATTTACAAAACATGTTAAGACCAACTATTTTACAAGCACAAACTTTAACACGGAAACAAACTTATAAACTATATTAATTATAGTTTATGGAACGAACAAACTACTTTTACAAGGTTACACGTTGTTTACAAAAAGGTTTTCATTGTATTATTCGTGAATTCGTTGAGGGATCAAATTTGTGAGACACGTCTTCGAGTACTTACCTAAGTACCAAGGGAAGTCTAACCTTATGAACCAGAGTCTCCTAGAGGGAGAGCGTGAGTTTGTGTATAGATCTGTACGGGACTGACATTCCCGCGCTCTGACTATTAGCTACAGTCGTTCTGGGTGACAAACGTCATTAACGTTTACGACGTCCGAAGTATGTCGTAGGGTTTAACGTCCATCAGTATGGTTATAAGAACTCACATGGCTAAAACAACGACTCGTTCACGTAATAATATACTTAACAAGCAGTCATGAGGGTTAGTAACTATGTGATTGCTTAGTATATACATCAGGGTGATATGAAATTAACATATGGCATGCAGTGGGATGTGTGACTTCCGCCTCATTTCCTGTTCCTTGTTTGGTTGTGGGCTTAGGGAAGAATCACCCAATCGACTGTCTGTTCGATCTAGATTTCTATAACTCGTATGTACTAAGTGATCACAGGAGGGTATTAACATCACTTCCAGTTTACAGAACAAACACGTTTTCGACTAGTTTTATTTAATGAAACATTCAACATGGAGGAAGATAATTCCAAATCAATTTTGGCAATTGAAGATTAACTAAAAAAAATAAAGGAGCAGCTAGAGCAACAACCACCGGGCAAACCTTCAGACACTACTCAAGTAAATGAGGTTAGTTTTCTATTCAATGATAACATTGTGCATAATCCTACACCACCCGAACTTGAGGTTGTGGTGGAGGATGATGTACCTTTAAATGATAATGATACCCAAAGGATGTTTGAAATCAAAGAAGTTGTAATTGAATTGGAAAAGTCTAATGAAGAGTTTCATGAGTTAGAAGCATCCAAAGTTGGGGAGGGGTTTGTTGAGCCTAATACCACCCCCTATCCAACAACTTTTAAAAAAACCGACCCACAACTTCTTCTGATGGATTCTAAAACATTGGCCAGATACAAACAACCAAGTATAATCATTGATCGTCCTTTTTTGAAAACTATATATGCTCATATTAGTTGCCAGGAAGGTGCGATAAACGTGATCTTTGTAAGCCATAAACTGAGACTCCTATTGTTTGGACCTACTAATGATTCTCCAATCAGTGGTAACTTGTGTGTAATAAATACTATTCATGATAATGTCTATGAGCATACCGTAAATATGCTCTCCAACACTACCCTCAATTTGGAGAAAATTTTCTCATGCAACAGGTCAAAACCATTAGATAATAGCACAAGTCAACACTTGAAAAGAAGGTTACAGAACAAGAAGCATGATAACACATGCTCCCATAATCAAAAATGAAAGTTTTACATGATATCAAACATCGATTAAAGAAGTTTACTAGAAGGAAAGATACATTGGACTTGAAAACTAGGTCTAAGCATTATCGTGGAAAACTTAAAGTTACTCAAAGTAAGATAAACAACCTCATGGATGAATTTCAAGGATGTCCACGAACATATGATCCTCCATAGACATCACTCGAGGTAACTCGTCCCGCTTAATGACGTTAAACTTGGCAATTTTGGAACTTTGTGGGTGTGTTCACTGCAAACCCTCACGAGACTTCACTCGTCTACTAGGGGGTAACCTAGGGGTTTAAAAGGCTTGTTGCACGTGCCAAGTGCAATCGTGGACCCCGGCGAAATTGAGGGCTAGTTAGTGTAGTTTATTTTTATTTAATTTAATTTTTGTGCTTGTAGTTGTTTTTTTTTATTATTTTAGGAATTTATCTTTTGATGCATCGGGGACGATGCAAGACTTAAAATTGGGGAGGAGGTGTACACAAGAAAAAGATGGAGGATCGAAGAAAAAGTGATTAAAAAAATCATAATTCTTCGATGTTTGTTCGGGCATAACGAATTCTTCGATGTTTGTTCGGGCATAACGAAACATTATGAAAATGCCTCAAGTTAGTGAAGTTTTTCAAGAATCAAAACCGCCTCTACTATCAGTACCATCAGGTGTGTCGTCCTCCATATTTTTAATTTCTTTTACATTAAATTTGATGAATTTTTTTGGATAATCAACTTAGGATGAATGTACTGCTATCTTAAACTCTATCTTTAATTATCTTATCCTGAAGTTGGTCACCATGAAATATGTGATGAGTTAGTAGCTTCTCTATATATTGAATGTAACTCATCAAGATGGAAAATGATAGGAGTTTCGTATATCGAGTCATAATATATATTAAATATTGATTTTGTGGGTTGCTCAGCCGGTTTTGGAATATTTATATTTATTTAAAAAAATGTTATGTGAAATACCCAAGTGTTTGAAAAATGAAGGATTTTGGCTCGAGCCTACGATCTTTCAATTGAGGACCCAACCGAACAATATGTGCCATCACGCTCTGAGTACTTGGTCTTACTTACTCCTGCGCCTTTGGGGTTGGGAAGGGACTATTATTGTTTTCACACAACCAAAAAGCATCAAAAGACATTAAAGAACTTCCAAGTATCTATATTCAAGCTCAAGTCAAATACAAAGATGATCAAATCCGATGAAGCCATCAAAGAACTAGAAGAATGCTCAATCAAGATAAATACGAAGACAAGTTCAAGTTGAAGACATTGTGTGAAACAATATGTGACCCCTCGATAACGGGAGTGTATGGGTTGGTCCATTAAGTGTTACCGACCGCGCTAACTATGTTAGTGAACCTTGAAAAGGGGACTTTGACAATGAGTTCAACTGATTACTCATGAGGTTGGTTATTGGAAAGGGTTCAAAAAGTGAAGGGTTTCAAACAACAAAGTAAAATAAGCATAACATGTGTTTTGAGTTTAAAAGTCCGGATAAGAAACTAATAATCCCCGAAATCAATATATTGTGCTTATTGAAAGTATTGTGATAAAATGTACGGAATTCGTGATTCCATTGAGTTTTTCTTAAAATGAGAGAGTAAGCCTACGCTGATTATTTCAGGCCAATCTCGGGGCGAGTTTGGAATAAAGTTGGGGAGGTTTGATAAGTCTATTTTATGAATGTACTAAATTGTCATAAATATGTTGAATTGATGCATAATTGTCCAAGAATGGAACTACTTTGATGAAATGTTGAACATTATGTGCAGGCAACTACTTAGTGCTAAAGTGGGCGAAACACGCAAGAAAAATGAGCAAAAGGAAGCTAACAAGCATGAGAGATGAATTGGTAAAAGAATGAAGAAAAATGGTGCTGAGAAATTTGACCACTCTTCAATGTTTTGATCATATCTCAAGATCTAGAGCTCCGATTGACATGAAGAAAGAAGTTTCGGAAACTAGACAAAATTTCCTACAACTTTCATGTTTTGCGTTTTTACTGAATCTACCGTTTTCATCACCAAAAAGGGGAAACAATGATGAGGGACGTCCTATATGACGTCTAAGACGCCCACTATGACGTCGACGCGGAAAACAGCTCCGAAAATCAGTTTTTCAGCACCTATTTAAAGGAGATTTAACCCTAATCGAAAGGGGACTTCTCCCCTGCGATTTTCCCCAGTTTTGGAGGGTTCCAAACACGTTCAAAGCTTCTCCAAACACATTTTTTATCATCAATTTCCAAATCAAAGCCAAAAAATCATCAAGTACACAATCATTCGATGTTTGAAGATCGTTCAAAGGGTGGATCTACTTCAATTCTATCAAGTTCCATAATTTATTACTTTCTCCCCAAGGTCCCGTTGTTCTATGCTTTAATGATTATAAAACATCATTAGCTTTATGATTTTTAGTGTTTTTGTGGATCTTACATTAGATTTCATTGTTTTTATGCTAGTTGTGTGTTTTGTGAATATTACGGAAGACTAAATCATTAGGGTTACTTCCGGGAATGTTTAGGATGATTTGATGAACGTGTTTTGATTATTACTTCTATTCCAATCAACTTTGGTTATTATATGTTCTTAAATTTATGATTTTTATCAATGATAATTGAAGTTAATTGGGTTTTATTCATGTGTTTAATTTTACAATTAAGATAGTTTATTGTCAATTCACTAATCGTGCCGAATTCATATAGTTTAGGAACTAATATGATCGGTTGAATCAACATATACTATTCCAAATTTGTGATTTTAAATGCTAAACATTGTAATTGGTAATCATAAGACACAATATTCTCAAGCCACTCATTGTTCCTAATCCATTTAGACATAGGGAGTAAGACAATTAGTAAGGATAACATATTGTGTGCCCAAAGTTATTTATTGCATGTTAATTGACCTTAGTTATGTTTTCATAATTAAATTGGAATTTAAGGGAAGATAAACATGTGAGTCTTAATCATCCAACAATGAACCTGAAGTAACCTTGTTTTTCTCATTGGTAATCGTTTGCAATATAAAGTTTCTAGTTTTTTTTATTTAAATCTTAGTTTAAATCTTTTTTCGTGATAATTGCAAGTATTAGTTCTTTTTCATTGACTACTATAGCACAAAGTTTGACCACAAACTCCTCGTAGATTCGACCCGACTTACCCTGTCTACTTAGGTTAGTTGGTTTATTTTTGATTGAGACAACGACCTCGATCAAAATTTGGTGCCGTTGCCGGGGAGATTGTGCGCTTAAGCAATTGTGCTGAAGTAGTCATTAAATTTTAATTTTTTTTTAGTTTGGAATCTTCACTCTTTTGTTTTTGTGTAGGTACACCGGTGTCTGCAAACAAGGCACAACATATATATTCTTGCTGATACTCGATAGTGAATGGAGGAATATAATTACATCAATCAAGACATGTGGTGGGAGAACGAAAATTTGGGCCAATATCAATACTATAATAATCCATATAATGATGATCCATACGATGATCGATATGATGAAGATTATTGGTGGACTGACAATTCAGCTCAAAGCCAATACCATGAATCATCTTGCTTCCCACACAATCAAGAATCAGATAATTCTTCATTTGAAAAGAAGTTGGATCAAATGTTGGACATGTTGAATGAAACATTCAACATGGAGGAAGATAATTCCAAATCAATTTTGGCAATTGAAGATTAACTAAAAAAAATAAAGGAGCAGCTAGAGCAACAACCACCGGGCAAACCTTCGAACACTACTCAAGTAAATGAGGTTAGTTTTCTATTCAATGATAACATTGTGCATAATCCTACACCACCCGAACTTGAGGTTGTGGTGGAGGATGATGTACCTTTAAATGATAATGATACCCAAAGGATGTTTGAAATCAAAGAAGTTGTAATTGAATTGGAAAAGTCTAATGAAGAGTTTCATGAGTTAGAAGCATCCAAAGTTGGGGAGGGGTTTGTTGAGCCTAATACCACCCCCTATCCAACAACTTTTAAAAAAACCGACCCACAACTTCTTCTGATGGATTCTAAAACATTGGCCAGATACAAACAACCAAGTATAATCATTGATCGTCCTTTTTTGAAAACTATATATGCTCATATTAGTTGCCAGGAAGGTGCGATAAACGTGATCTTTGTAAGCCATAAACTGAGACTCCTATTGTTTGGACCTACTAATGATTCTCCAATCAGTGGTAACTTGTGTGTAATAAATACTATTCATGATAATGTCTATGAGCATACCGTAAATATGCTCTCCAACACTACCCTCGATTTGGAGAAAATTTTCTCATGCAACAGGTCAAAACCATTAGATAATAGCACAAGTCAACACTTGAAAAGAAGGTTACAGAACAAGAAGCATGATAACACATGCTCCCATAAATCAAAAATGAAAGTTTTACATGATATCAAACATCGATTAAAGAAGTTTACTAGAAGGAAAGATACATTGGACTTGAAAACTAGGTCTAAGCATTATCGTGGAAAACTTAAAGTTACTCAAAGTAAGATAAACAACCTCATGGATGAATTTCAAGGATGTCCACGAACATATGATCCTCCATAGACATCACTCGAGGTAACTCGTCCCGCTTAATGACGTTAAACTTGGCAATTTTGGAACTTTGTGGGTGTGTTCACTGCAAACCCTCACGAGACTTCACTCGTCCACTAGGGGGTAACCTAGGGGTTTAAAAGGCTTGTTGCACGTGCCAAGTGCAATCGTGGACCCCGGCGAAATTGAGGGCTAGTTAGTGTAGTTTATTTTTATTTGATTTAATTTTTGTGCTTGTAGTTGTTTTTTTTTATTATTTTAGGAATTTATCTTTTGATGCATCGGGGACGATGCAAGACTTAAAATTGGGGAGGAGGTGTACACAAGAAAAAGATGGAGGATCGAAGAAAAAGTGATTAAAAAAATCATAATTCTTCGATGTTTGTTCGGGCATAACAAATTCTTCGATGTTTGTTCGGGCATAACGAAACATTATGAAAATGCCTCAAGTTAGTGAAGTTTTTCAAGAATCAAAACCGCCTCTACTATCAGTACCATCAGGTGTGTCGTCCTCCATATTTTTAATTTCTTTTACATTAAATTTGATGAATTTTTTTGGATAATCAACTTAGGATGAATGTACTGCTATCTTAAACTCTATCTTTAATTATCTTATCCTGAAGTTGGTCACCATGAAATATGTGATGAGTTAGTAGCTTCTCTATATATTGAATGTAACTCATCAAGATGGAAAATGATAGGAGTTTCGTATATCGAGTCATAATATATATTAAATATTGATTTTGTGGGTTGCTCAGCCGGTTTTGGAATATTTATATTTATTTAAAAAAATGTTATGTGAAATACCCAAGTGTTTGAAAAATGAAGGATTTTGGCTCGAGCCTACGATCTTTCAATTGAGGACCCAACCGAACAATATGTGCCATCACGCTCTGAGTACTTGGTCTTACTTACTCCTGCGCCTTTGGGGTTGGGAAGGGACTATTATTGTTTTCACACAACCAAAAAGCATCAAAAGACATTAAAGAACTTCCAAGTATCTATATTCAAGCTCAAGTCAAATACAAAGATGATCAAATCCGATGAAGCCATCAAAGAACTAGAAGAATGCTCAATCAAGATAAATACGAAGACAAGTTCAAGTTGAAGACATTGTGTGAAACAATATGTGACCCCTCGATAGCGGGAGTGTATGGGTTGGTCCATTAAGTGTTACCGACCGCGCTAACTATGTTAGTGAACCTTGAAAAGGGGACTTTGACAATGAGTTCAACTGATTACTCATGAGGTTGGTTATTGGAAAGGGTTCAAAAAGTGAAGGGTTTCAAACAACAAAGTAAAATAAGCATAACATGTGTTTTGAGTTTAAAAGTCCGGATAAGAAACTAATAATCCCCGAAATCAATATATTGTGCTTATTGAAAGTATTGTGATAAAATGTACGGAATTCGTGATTCCATTGAGTTTTTCTTAAAATGAGAGAGTAAGCCTACGCTGATTATTTCAGGCCAATCTCGGGGCGAGTTTGGAATAAAGTTGGGGAGGTTTGATAAGTCTATTTTATGAATGTACTAAATTGTCATAAATATGTTGAATTGATGCATAATTGTCCAAGAATGGAACTACTTTGATGAAATGTTGAACATTATGTGCAGGCAACTACTTAGTGCTAAAGTGGGCGAAACACGCAAGAAAAATGAGCAAAAGGAAGCTAACAAGCATGAGAGATGAATTGGTAAAAGAATGAAGAAAAATGGTGCTGAGAAATTTGACCACTCTTCAATGTTTTGATCATATCTCAAGATCTAGAGCTCCGATTGACATGAAGAAAGAAGTTTCGGAAACTAGACAAAATTTCCTACAACTTTCATGTTTTGCGTTTTTACTGAATCTACCGTTTTCATCACCAAAAAGGGGAAACAATGATGAGGGACGTCCTATATGACGTCTAAGACGCCCACTATGACGTCGACGCGGAAAACAGCTCCGAAAATCAGTTTTTCAGCACCTATTTAAAGGAGATTTAACCCTAATCGAAAGGGGACTTCTCCCCTGCGATTTTCCCCAGTTTTGGAGGGTTCCAAACACGTTCAAAGCTTCTCCAAACACATTTTTTATCATCAATTTCCAAATCAAAGCCAAAAAATCATCAAGTACACAATCATTCGATGTTTGAAGATCGTTCAAAGGGTGGATCTACTTCAATTCTATCAAGTTCCATAATTTATTACTTTCTCCCCAAGGTCCCGTTGTTCTATGCTTTAATGATTATAAAACATCATTAGCTTTATGATTTTTAGTTTTTTTGTGGATCTTACATTAGATTTCATTGTTTTTATGCTAGTTGTGTGTTTTGTGAATATTACGGAAGACTAAATCATTAGGGTTACTTCCGGGAATGTTTAGGATGATTTGATGAACGTGTTTTGATTATTACTTCTATTCCAATCAACTTTGGTTATTATATGTTCTTAAATTTATGATTTTTATCAATGATAATTGAAGTTAATTGGGTTTTATTCATGTGTTTAATTTTACAATTAAGATAGTTTATTGTCAATTCACTAATCGTGCCGAATTCATATAGTTTAGGAACTAATATGATCGTTTGAATCAACATATACTATTCCAAATTTGTGATTTTAAATGCTAAACATTGTAATTGGTAATCATAAGACACAATATTCTCAAGCCACTCATTGTTCCTAATCCATTTAGACATAGGGAGTAAGACAATTAGTAGGGATAACATATTGTGTGCCCAAAGTTATTTATTGCATGTTAATTGACCTTAGTTATGTTTTCATAATTAAATTGGAATTTAAGGGAAGATAAACACGTGAGTCTTAATCATCCAACACTGAACCTGAAGTAACCTTGTTTTTCTCATTGGTAATCGTTTGCAATATAAAGTTTCTAGTTTTTTTTATTTAAATCTTAGTTTAAATCTTTTTTCGTGATAATTGCAAGTATTAGTTCTTTTTCATTGACTACTATAGCACAAAGTTTGACCACAAACTCCTCGTGGATTCGACCCGACTTACCCTGTCTACTTAGGTTAGTTGGTTTATTTTTGATTGAGACAACGACCTCGATCATGTAGTAGCATACAATGCTAAGCTCATACTATCACGTATAACCTAAACAGGCTATCCTACTGCTGTCTACTCAATACTAGCATGCAATTCTCATAAGCTGAAACACATAAAGCAGGCACATAAGGCATCATTCCGAGATTCTTACTCCTATTCTAGCATGCTGTTCTACTCAAGCTGATAAACATAACATAAACTTGTATGGGTACTTTGGGGAATACTTACTTGAGCTCGGCCGGTCGCGCACATCACACACTTCGTTCTTTCTCAAAACTCCTTTAACTTATCTTTTAGAAAACCATTTTCATGTAAAAAGCTTTTAATCCCTTGATTTGAGTCCAGACACCCCCGAGGGTGTTTCCGAATCCCTCAAACCAGGGCTCTGATACCAACTTGTAACATCCCAAATTTCGAGTCCAAAAATTTCATTTTAATTAACTGATTATAAAAGCATTCATAAGAAAACCACATAAAATATATCATTCCGTAAATCAATATATCATGTCTGAAAACCAAAGTCATAAAATAGCATCATGTCAGAGTACAATCCCAGAACATCTCAAGTGCGGAAAATCAATGCGAGTGTGTATGATGTGCTGCTACTGCGCCAACTCCTTCCCCTTCGCTGAAGAGGTACCTGAAACCAAAACTATAAACTGTAAGCACGAAGCTTAGTGAGTTTCCCCCATCGTACCACATACCATACAATCATATAGCATACATACTGCCGGGCAATTCTAGGGTGTCCGACCTACCCGGTACGACCATTCTGGGGTGCCGACCTACCCGTACGGCCATTCTGGGGTGTCGACCTACCCGTGTCAAGCCATTCTGTGGTGCTGACCTACCTGTGTCGAGCCATTCTGGGGTGCTGACCTACCCGTGTCGAGCCATTCTGGGGTGCTGACCTACCCGTCGGTCCTAACAACCGAACCTCGGGGACTATTCCACCCCTTATTGCTACTATCACACATATCATAACACAAACATACTATCAGACATATCTGGGGTGTCCGAACTACCCTTCGGTCTTAACAACCGAACTTGGGGACTATTCCCTTCCTACTACCACTATCACATATAACATATCATGCCAGCATATCAACATATCATCACATACTGTCAGACATATCTGGGGTGCCTGACCTACCCTTCGGTCCTAACAACCGAACTCTACTACTATTACATATAACATATCATGCTAGCATATAACATATCAGGTAGTAGCAAACTTGGATGATCTCACAAAGACAATCATCCAACATGAAACTCCTACTGGTGGGCCGACATTGTGGCCGTAGACCCACCGCTACTGGAAGGTAACTCACCTCGAACGAGTAGCTGCTGATAATCTGTGCGGGAAATCTCTGTCTGCTGCTGCTCCGGAAATCCTCCGGCTATAATCCCCACAAAACACTCAGTCAGAATCTGATATCTACTCTTAGGGTAAAATGACTATTTTACCCCTGACCAAGTCCAAGTCAAAGTCAAAGTCAAAGTCAAAGTCAACTTCCAGTTGACCTGACTCGCCGAGTTGGGCCGTCAACTCGTCGAGTCCCTAACCTTTTAACTGTCCTCATCCACGTCTCTACTCGTCGAGTTTAGAAATGACTCGACGAGTTCTCCTTCTATACGAGCATCGAATGAACCTTCATCCGACTCGTCGAGTTGTATGAACAACGCGTCGAGTTCATCCTCATCCTAAGAACCAGTCCTGTCCTCGACTCCCCGAGTTGTATGAACAACTCGTCGAGTTCATCTTCAAGAGTTGGGAGATTGCCTTGGACACGCCGAGTCTGTTCATGCACTCGCCGAGTCCTATGAACTCTAGGACTATGCCTTATCCCAATACGTTGGGTCACTCCCCTGGACCTTCTAAAACCTTTCCAACACTCCACTGGGTCTCTTTGATCCATAACAGAAAAGGGGCTCTAACCTCGGACTCGCTGAGTCCCAAGAACAACTCGCCGAGTTGCTACTGTCCAAGTCTTATTTCTTCGATTTCTGACGTACAACTCTTTTCCAAATGGTAGATCTAGGTCCCTAAACTCGATCTAGCACGTAAAGTTACGAACTTTACGTGCATACATGGGACTTTGAGCCTAAAAGGCTCTAAAAGAGGCTCTTGAGTTGCATGGGGGCTTCCATGGGTGCAAAAGCAACCCTTTTCTACCTTGTAACTCCTTCATGGACCTAGATCCGAAGCCTTAACCCCCAACCATGCTTGCAATCATGGTTGGTTACCAAAAATGGCTTATAAAAGCCCTAAATCTCCCCAAAGAGGGATCTAACAAATGAACAAGCAAGGTATCGACTTTATACCTTCTGGGAACTGCAAATGATGCACAAACTTGAACCCCCTTGGTCTTCTCTTGATTCCTCTAGGCCCTTCCTTCTTCCTTGTGATCAAGACAACCAAGAATCACCACAAATGCCTTTAGATCTTCACACACACAGTTAGGGTTTGCTATGGGGGGTTTCTGGAAGCAATAGGGACGAAGGGTGGCTGAATGAGACGTTTAAATAGGATGTAAACCCTTAGATTATGGTTTTTGTCCAGTCAGAGCCTACTCGTCGAGTCTGCAGCCGACTCGACGAGTACATCATTTAAATCCCGAATCAAATTCGTTTCTACTCGACGAGTTGGTCCTTCAACTCGCCGAGTCCCAGGCCAAAAATGCAAAATACTTAAATAAAATACATACCAGGAACCAGGTGCTACACATGACCTTTCATTTCCATACGATCCATGGGTTAAAAACTCCATGGACTATCCACTCAAGCTTAGCCCAACCTAAATGAACTTGGCCAATGCTATATATATAAGAGTCCATATTTAATTAGTTCCTTTTTTGATCACTAAATTAATTCTAAATTAATTCTTGATCAATACTAATTAAATAATATGATTCCATATTAATATATTAGAACTTATAATATATTAATATAAATCATAAACATACTATTCTCAAAAGACTATCCATATAAATTGTTCCGGTGAAGTGCAACCCAAATGGACCATGCTATTAACGGGTCTATGCCAATAATAGTTATGGGCTTAGACATCTAATCCAACAGAGTTTTCTTGTATTAGTCGGGTATTATCGGAGATTTATTCAGGATTTCTCCGAGGTGGCTGTACCCCTCACTCGTTTGACAAGGAAGGGCATGGATTTCCGCTGGGGGCTAGGTCAGCAGGCTGCGTTCAAGACACTGCAGCAGAAGTTGTGGGAGGCCCCAGTGTTGACCCTTTCGGAGGGTGTTGAGGATTTTGTTGTTTATTATGATGCTTCCATCATCGGGGTGGGGGCATTTCTAATGCAATGAGGGAGGGTTATTGCTTATGCTTCTCGACAGCTGAAGCCGCATGAGGTTCGTTATCCGCCTCATGATTTAGAGTTGGGAGCAGTGGTGTTTGATCTCAAGATTTGGTGGCATTATTTGTATGGGGTTTGGTGTACTATATGACATGGATCACAAGAGTTTGAAATGCCTCATGGATCTGTCGAATCTGAACATGAGACAAAGTAGGTGGCTTGACATGGTCAAGGATTATAACTGCGATATTCTGTATCACCCAGGGAAGTCGAATGTGGTTGATGATGCTCTGATCTGCAAGTCGGCTAGTTCTATTGTTGGGAGCGTGTGTATGAGGATTTTGATTGATTCTTTGCTACTTGATTTGATTAGGGAGGCTCAGGTCGAGGGAGCCAAGGATGAGAATTAGAAACATGAGAGGCTCAGGGGTGAGATTGACAAATTTACTATTGACAGTCGTGGATTATTGACCCGATGTAGTCAGGTTTGGGTGCCATACTTTGGTGGGAATAGACAGACTATGCTGGAGGAGGCACACAAGTCCAGGTTTTCGATACACTCTGGAGCCACCAAGATGTATCGGGATTGGAGACTTAGTTATTGGTGGTTGTGCATGAAGAGAGAGATAGTCCGGTCTGTCGAGAGGTGCTTGACCTGTCGGATGGTCAAGGTCGAGCACTAGAGGTTGCATGGAAAGCTGCAACCATTAGAGGTTCCCATATGGAAATGGGAACATATTACTATGGATTTCATCACTAAGTTACCTCGGATGGCTAAGGGATTCGACACGATATGGGTTATAGTGGACCGTCTGACCAAGAGCCCCCACTTTCTAGCCATTCGAGAGAGCTCATCGAACGAGAAATTGGCCGATTTATATGTGCGCGAGATTTTTGCCCAGCATGGTATTCCAGTCTCCATTGGAGCATGGAGAGAAGATGAACCGGGAGTGTCGCGGAAAAGACCATGAAGACATAAATCGAATCGTTGCATTTCATCATAGCAAAGGACCACGTTTGAAGCATGGTTCGTGTCACACCGATACGGGTCGTGTTTGTCCTTTTCATCATATATTTGAGCAACATGACTCGGTGTGAAGCTAGACCGAAGACGTAGCAAAGTTTGAAGACTTATTGGAGATTTTTTTTTTGCAAAAAGCATGGCCATGCTAAAAATACATGGTCAAAACATATGACCATGCTTAAATCACATGGTCAAAACACATGGCCATGCTAAAAACATATGGCCTTGAATTAAGCACGTGCGTAGTTACTAAAATAAAGGAAATCACCATTTTTCATTGGATACGGTTTTGGGGAGCAAGTTTTGGTGATTTTGGCGGACTTTTGAAGGCTACTAATCATTTCAAACACTTTTAATTTCCATTTGTATGAATTAAACACTTTCATTCCCATCTTTTTGTTGGTTGATTTGTTCTTAGCCATGCTTGGCTACGAAACCCTAATTTCTAGTTCTTGTTCAAAACATGTTGATTGCTTGACTTGAAGCATATGGCTTGATACTTAATTTATGATTCTATTCTAGTGATTATCTTCGTGTTAAACTAGAATCCTTGAATTTGATTTGTGTTTGATTGACCATTTATATGAATTGAATTCTTGTGTAGTTAATTAACTTTTAAGGAACTTAATAGTTCTATAAAGTTAATGATTGGTAACAAACCATAGGTTTTCTTATTGTAGAATATATATCACATGTTTTCACACTTCCGAGCATAAGAAAAGAAATGAACATTGTTGAAAAGCTTGTATAAAACTTAATGTAGTTTTTCAATACAATCTAAGAACGTGTTTAGGTTGAATAAGTGAAGCTAGGTCTAGTTAAAGAGCATATTTTGGTTAGATAAGTTGACAAGCGAGAGGTATTAGAGCGTGTTAATATCTTCCAGTACTAACTTACAATAACAATTATGAATTACATGAAGTCATAATCAAGTTAAATGACAACATTGAGAACTAGAACTAGAACCATTCCAACAAACTGTTTACAAGTTCATTTCATTTTCTGCATGGTCTCATAGTAGATTGTTATTTTCATTATTAGACTTTTTCAAACAACCCCCCCCCCCCCTTTTTATCAAAGTACCTTGCGCAAAGAGATATAGACTGACTGTCTCGTGTCTTTGTGGTTCGACCCTACTTGCTTTGTACTACTTTTTAGTGCATTAAAGCAGTGTATTTGGAGTCTATTGTACCCCTATTATTTGTTGGGCTTGACACACCTAACAAATTGGCGCCATTGACGGGGACATGATGTTACTAATTGTTTATGCCCAGATCTTTTCGTACAGGTACACCATTGCCAATTGACATGGAGATAGAGAAGACTTCAATGAGGTTATAAAAGCAAGCCAAGTTTCGTAAGAGGCAACCGAGTTTCAGGACTTCTTCATCATCCACTCCTCTGGTCATTAACATTTGGGAGGACATACCCCTCTCAAGTGTATCAGAAAATGAAACAGAAACCTTCTCACTCTCAGCACAACCATTATCATCCAGAAACACCATTCCACCTACCCATAGTATCACGAACTTCATACCCACATAAACCTCAATTCCTACTCCCACCATGGAAGACCAAGGAGGAAACGTAGGTGGTAATAATAACAACAACTGTGGTCCATAAAACCTACCCGAGCAAACCCTTCGCTAATGGGCTAGGCAAAAGGTTACTCAACAACCTCTTTGCATCACCTATCCAACAACCACAAACTTTGAACTATAATACGGCTTCATCCACTTACTCCCAACCTTTAGAGGCCGAGAAAATGAAGATCCCCACAAATTCCTCACTGAATTCCATGTTGTGTGTGTTGGCATGAAACCACACAATGTAGCAGAGGATCAAATCAAGCATATGGCATTCCCCTTTGTTATGCAAGATGGAGCTAAAGATTGACTTTATGATCTTCCACCAGGTTCAAAAATATTTGTGTCTTGACAACATTATACTCGTCATTCAACCCCATTAGAAAGTCATACAACCTTTCCTTTTCTCGAATCTACATGAACTCCTTGTTGACATCACACTTGCAACCATTACAAACACAGGAGGGTGTAGGACTTATAGACTATATTTCATCCCACAGACTCCTAAGCTTCGTGTAGTATACAGATATGGGCATATCTCTTTGTCGTATGGTAGTGACAGTTCTTCTCAGCTCCTATGCTCTGGGGCGTTTTCTTTTCCAAAACGCTCTTCAAGATCCACCCAAATGTCGTGTGCAGTAACTGCATAATTTACACTGCTCTTGATATCTTTCTCCATTGAACTCACAAGCTATCCTCAAACCATTGCATTGCATCTCCTCCAATTCATCAGAATCTTTTGGCATCGACATTGTGCCATCAACGAAACCAAACTTATTTTTGGCAAACAATTAATGCATTTGTCATCTCGTTTTTCCACACTATAATTACTAGTCACTGTAATTATTGTCATGGAGTAAGTTTTCTCCAACAAAATTCTGGCCAGGATGATCAATAGGAGTGAGGAAGACCGAAGACGTGATATCAATGCATGTCTTTGATGAAGATGTGTCAACAGGTCCTGTCGTGGCTTAGGTAATTTCGGCTAGGGCTTTCAGACCCGTTCCGATACCATGTGAAATTTGGTAGAGAAGAATAAAAAAAAAGCTACGTTTCTCATTGATCAGAAGAAAACGATTACAGTTGTTTATATACCAAACAAAAGATAAAGACCAATTTAAAATAGAGATAAGCATATATCTAAACAATTCGTGTATGAAGATAAGTATTCCAACAGCTTAGAGAATAAATTTACAGTACAAGATAAGCCCACAAATACTTTGATGTGGACCCCCAAACAGACTCATCCACCCCAATTCTCAAATGGATTCTTATGGAATTATTAGAAAAACAAAGGAAACCACTACAACTACTACATACATTTTACAAACAAAAACGAAAAAACAAAAGGATCGTCGTCTTCCTCATTTGTTCTTGAATGGGATGGCCCTGATCACCACTACGTGGTACAGTGCTGCAAGTGCTGCTCCGATGAAAGGTCCTACCCAGAATACCCACTGCATTCCCACAAACACAAAAACAACAAATCTTTATCAAAACATTATACCTATGATCTGCATTCAAATCAACATTTATATAAACGGAGGTGGAAGACTTACGTGATCATTCCATGCGTGGTCCTGGTTGAAAATAATGGCAGCTCCCAAGCTCCTTGCCGGGTTAATTCCAGTTCCGGTGATCGGAATGGTGGCCAAGTGCACCAAAAACACAGCAAACCCAATTGGCAACGGCGCCAATATCTGAAAAATCAACACAAAACCCATTTTCAAATCGTTGTCTTTATTAGAAGATTGGTGATTTAAGAGTTGAACTTGTTCGTACCGGAACATGGGAGTCTCGGGCGCTGCGCTTGGCGTCAGTGGCGGAGAATACAGTGTAAACGAGGACAAATGTGCCGATGATTTCAGCACCGAGGCCGTCGCCCTTGGTGTAACCGTGTGCAATCGTGTTTGCGCCACCGCCGAGTAGCTTATACTGTTTGCTTCCTTCGAACCCCTTAACGACACCGGCGCCGCAGATGGCGCCAAGACACTGCATCACCATGTAGTACAACGCCCTGGTCAACGACAGTTTTCTTGCCAGAAACAACCCAAATGTCACCGCCGGATTAATATGCCCGCCTGCAAATTCATTGTTAATTACTCCAACTAATTAATAAAGATTAATTCTTTTGTTAGAAAGTGATATACCTGAGATTCCGGCTGTGCAATAGACGAGTGCGAAGATCATGCCGCCGAAGGCCCATGCGATGCCTTGGATACCAACGGTGGAGCACTTGGTCGGCGACTTAACTACTCCCATGACCGTCAAAACGGTGACGTATAAAAACAGAAAAGTAGCGATAAACTCGGCAATCCCGGCTCTGTAAAACGACCAGGAAGTAAGCTCCGATGGCTCAAAGAACGGAGCCGGTGGTGGTTCTTGGTAATCCTTATCTGGTACCTGCGCCGCCGTCCCAATCGGTTGTCTCTCCCGGTACTTGTTAGCTCCCAAATGAACATCCTCTTCCTTTCCCTCCATTGTTGTTTCTTGATCACTGGAAAATTACGTTTGTAGTGAGTGTGGTGGTGGAGATCAGTGGTGGAGTGGTTATAAATAGGAATAAATTGTGGGGTATCAATGAGAAAAATGTGTGTATTTTATCGCCGTCCAGTGCATAACAATGGAAATGAAGTCGTTTTTTACTGCAAATTGACAGCGACGTCGCTTTGGTCGGCTACCTTCTCCATAAAAATAGAAAGCACTGACGTAGCTGGCGATACAGTGGCCAAACACGTGTCCAGAGAGACTGAGAGAGAAACGTTAACACTGTGTGTGATGATGACTCACACCGCCCCATCTCCAATGAGATATTGAAATGTTATTTATCATATGTTATCATGAAAGAATTAGAATCTTTTATTTTTGTTTTATATATTGATTGTATTCTCTTCCTGTATTGTGTATATATATCCGTAATATTTTGCTAAAAATCTGTATATGGATATATGTTCATACCAATTTGGATAACTAGGATAGTAAGATCAGCTTTTTTTAGTGACTTTCCTTGTAGGAATCTCAAATATTATAGTTAATTTGTTGGGTTGTTTACAATTTTGTGTTTGAGCATTTTCAAAATTGTCAAATTCGAGAAACAACAATTTATAGGTATTTTCTGTGGATTATAGTAATGTTTAATTAACACGAAGAAGCGTTAACTTCAACCACTATATTTTTTATAATATCCTATTTATGTAGCAATCGTTTGACGTTATATATAACAATATAAATACCAACCCCAAATTTAAACACAATGAAAACCCCCAAAAAACAATTCGGCATCCAAATTGCAATCGGACACGAAAATCATTCGGAATACAAATTAATCACAACTATCCTGAACTAAACCCCCCATCCATATTAGTTTTTAAATTACTGATGGCTGATCCATCACAGCAAAATATATATACAGCATCCATGATCGATCCATTCCCATATTCTCGATCCATGCACAGCAAAACAGTCATGTCATTCTCTGAATGAGCCACACCATATACACGTTATTCACCTGCTACAGTGATAGGGATCACATATACAAAACGGATGATGGAGTTTGATCATGGACAACAAAATTACCTCAATTTCATACCTAATTAAGCATTAGCAACAGTAAGCATCAAAATTTGTTGTGGATAAACCAACCGGTCTACAAAAAGCTAGAAAATAGAACTAATAGAAATTAAAACTAAAATGGATAAATATGGATTAAGCAACAATAGTAGAGTAATCTCAACGAATTATTATATATATATTAAAGTTGTGGAAGAAAGGAATAGTAAACTTGAGATACTTTGTCCAAGTTTGGTCCCTTGATTTATATATCCGGTCCCTGTACTTCTTTAATTAATTTATTCATGTCATTTTATTTGTGTTCCATTCAACTTCCCATTTTTTTGGCAGAATTGGTCCCTGTATTATTGTTGGAAGTTAGGAATACTAAATTTGGATGTTTTTTGGCAACTTTGGTCATTATTCTTTACCCATTTTGACACTTTTGGTCATTGCAATCAATATTTTTACACTTTTTTGAAACCTTTTAATATTTAAAGTTTGGCCATAAAACTTTAACGGTTTGACAACTTTGATCCCTTTTCTAAAAAGTTGCTAATTCCTACCCCTTTAATTCTTTAGCCATTTTCACACTTCTGGTCCTTGCAGTCAAAACTTTTACATTTTTTGTCCGGGGCAAAGCCCGGACTTTTCATCCTTGCACTTTCTATGTCTGTCATATTTATCAATTCGGAAACAACATTGAAAGCTTCTGGCCCCCGCGTAGCGGGGTAACCTTTCTAGTTACAATTAAAAAAATAACTCACAAAAGCAAACTAAGATTTTCTGTGCCCAAATGTCACTACTTTTCGTAAGCAGCAAAAGACACATTATTAACGTCTTAGATGTGTAGTAACTTTCCTTACATAATTTAAAAATCATTACATATTGAAAAGTTAAAAGGACTGTAAATATACAATCAAGATGTATGTTCATTTTTTCTGGAACGAACTATGATTTTGCACATTTTCGCTTTTGTTGTTACATGAGTGGTTATACTAAAGATGTCGTTTTCATTACAAATATATATAATCGCAAAAGATTCATTTTCATAACATTATATGTGGTATGGAAGCATGGATGCTCCCTTATTCCATCAATTGAATACGTTGTAATAATGATGTTATGTCAAAAAATAAATGCAAAAAAATAGCAATCTATTTTCATTTGTTTTGTTTATTATAACATCGTACTTTCATTTCTTCCTATCACCAACATTCATTTGACCATTCAATATGCCATTTGAAGCCAACACCATAGCAACCAAAAAAACAGTACTAAATAGTAAAGGGTTTGACCAAAGTTTAAAATAACAAGACTACG
The DNA here is from genome assembly GCF_052849685.1 of Lactuca virosa. NCBI lineage: Eukaryota > Viridiplantae > Streptophyta > Magnoliopsida > Asterales > Asteraceae > Lactuca > Lactuca virosa. The sequence continues at coordinate 288,819,358 of NC_136427.1, read as the reverse complement.
TTGTGTCTTCAAGGAAACATTCATACCCTAAGGTAAACATTATAAAACCTAATATTTAACCATTTGAGCATAAATAAATTTGTGCAAGGAGAGTGGCAGAAAAACTACTTCCTCGTTAAATACTTATCATAATCATCAACTTCAAATTGGTCATTGTTGAAATACTTGACAGTCTAAACAAAAAAAAAAATAGTTGTAAGATAAAGGAAAAATAATGAAAGGTAAAATACCTTACATATATGGCCTCAATATACCTTAGATAAAATAGAAGGTAACCGTGACACAATAGTAATGAAAGTCGAGTTCAAGATGGGTGTTGTCATTTCTTACATCTATTGTAATTGTATCAAATTTCCAATTTCAGGCGGCAGAGAACCATTGAAGTAATATCAAAAACAACCATTAGAGTGGGTTTGGATATAGAGAAACTTGCTGATATAGAGCAATTTTGGACCAATTATCCACCATCATTTGAAGCGTAGAGATAAATTACATGATTCAAGAAAATATAAATCAAATATAATCAAGTACTCAATTAAGTAAATCAAAGTGGAATGAATACCTTAACTGGCTCAGACATTTCATCGAACGCCTTATAGGCATGTCCAATGGATAAATTAGAGAGTTATTCTTCCCAAATATAAATGAACCAAATAGCATACGGGGAATTGAGATGAAGTTAATAAGTGAGGAAATAATGACCAATGACAGACAGAAGAGCCGCTTACGGAGGGAGGTGTTGTCGACGGGAAACGAAGCACAAGAGCGGATCGATTAATCCCAAAATTGAAATAAAAAAAGCATGAATGTGAGAAATCACATAGTTAAAAATGGAGAAATAGAGAATCAATGTACCTTTGAAGTTGTGAGTGTGATGACGACGTCGATGACAGGTGGTGGTAGAGGGTGAGAGAAAGGGGGAGCGACTCGTGGTGCAAGAAAGGGGAGCGTCGGAGATCGAAACTGGCATGGAAGGCTTCCAGAGGAGAGAATGAAGTCAGTGTCTATCGATGTATGCATCCACTGTTGCCGATGTCGGTGGAGTTCCAGGGGTCCTTCCGCCACCACCTTCTTTCCCGAATTAGGGAGGAAGTGATTGTGAGTCGGCCGGGTTGATTCGAAGCAGATGAAGCAGAAGAAGGTGATGTGCCAATTCCCAACCGAATCTATGAATTGCTATAGCACAGGAACAAACCACGTGTCCAAGACAGGCAAGCTGGCATTGACCAGCCAGTCAAGGGACTAAAAGTGCCAATTCGAGAAAGTTATGTGGCCAAAATCTGAAAGGGCAGAAGATAATTGTACCTAAGGCCACTCAAATTTAATATTATATATATATATATATATATATATATATATATATATATATATATATATATATATATATATATATATATATATATTTGATTCCATTCTATATGATTTGCAAGGTAACCATATATTGAGATGAACTCAACTTTACGCTCATCTTTTTTTACAGCTGCCTAGTGATTACGAATTAGTATCACTAAGTTAGTAGAATTCGTCATCGCACATATTAGAACTAGGGATCTTCAATCTAAGAGGAAAAATCTATACCAGTGGGTTAGTCCCACATTAGCCGACTTTCGACTCATCTACTAAAACTTTCTGTAGAACAAAGAGAAATTATATTTCAACGGGCTTGATGCAAGCAACGAGATATTGGTTGATAAATACCTGGAAACTAGATAACAACACCATAATATGGGCGAAAAACATTCAAACACAAATCTCATCAATAAGGGTTGAACCTAAGCTCAGACACGATATCCACAAGGGCGTTGTATTCTATTAAGTTTGAGCTAAGAAAGATTGAAAACCATTGGTGCTAATATAATAATTTTCCTTTTTTAGGCGGTAAAGTAAGAGAAAACAATAAAATGACATAAGGAATTAAATTGTTTTGATCGATGTAACCTACATCCACGTGTATTAACCGGATAAATCTATTATTACTAGTCTATTTAAAAAAAACGATTACAATGGAATCTCTGATTATGAATACTTACAATCATAAAATCCCTATAACAACTACAAGTTCGATCCTATACACAAGTAAATCCATAATAACTAAACATGTCCATACATTCGAAATCGCCCTAAACATACTCCAAACACTTATCATTTCAAAATCGTCATTCAGGTTTTCTTTACTTTGTTTTGGTTTAGGTTTGTAGCACCCGAGTCTCCAGGTATGAAGTTTGTGATTTAATCTATGTTTAATTCAAATAAAGGTGGTGGAGGATTGTGAGTACGTTGGGCTTACACTAGGAACGCACAACATACTCCATGCATGCGCATTATCGGGTGATCCCTGGCATACGTTGGGCGTACCCATGCGTACGCTGGGCGTAATCAAGCTAGGGGCAAACCCTAAAAATTAGGGTTTGCACCCTATTTAAAGACCTTAAGTCCCTTACCCTTTCAGCCTCCATTGTCCCTTTTAGTGAAAATCTCGAACCCTAGCCTCCTTGAGTGCATTTTGAGCATGCTTTGAGTGTTTGTGGTGTTCTTTGGTGGATTTGAAGGAGAAGGAAGTTTGGGAGGAAGCAAGGAAGAAGAAGGAGCTTGTAGATCCAGATCTTGTGCATCATTTCTAGCATTTTTAAGGTATAAAGTTTGAACCTTGATCATTACAAGCTTAGATCTAGGTTTAGGGTAGAATATGGTATCTTTTGGTCACATAGCTTGGGTTCTTGGAGTATGAGCAACTCCAAGCCATATGAGTTGTCCTTTTGGACTCTTGGAAGTGTTTTGAGTCATAAAAATTGTATCTTGATGGTTAAGCCTCAACCATGCAAGTGTTAGCGACCATCCAAGTGAGTTGATGGACTTAATTCGCGGTTTGAGCCCCATCCATGCATGCAAAAGCATAAAGTTTGCAACTTTATGGCTTAAGACGTTATTCTGAGCTTGGATCTAAGTTTTGGTCGAAAAGGCTGAATGTGTAACACCCCGTTTTAAAAAGAGTAATTAAATAATAAACCAGGAACCCCGGGAAGTAATTATTATGATTATTTTATATTATTAGTGCTCAAAATTAAATAATAATTAGTGGAGTGTTGGTTTCGGGGTGCCAAATGATATACTTTGATTTCCGAGGGTTAAAAGTGTGAGTTTCGAATGGGTTTCGTAAACAATTATGAGGGCAAGGACTATCGGGTAATTATTGGGACTTAATATGAAGAGATGTTGGAAGCTAAGGGCTAAATGGTAAATTTCGGACCCAATTTGTAAAGAGCTTTGATGGCGGGGGGTAAAAAGGGAAAATATGGATCTTCTTTGAAAGAAAAAGGAAAAGGAGGGGTTGTTATAGTCAATATGGGTTGAAGTTTAATAAGGGACGGGATATATGAGGTCGTCATTCCCGGTAACCCTAAACCAACGCATGATACAGTCGACACCCCACCCCTCTTCATCCTCCAACCTCCATCTTCTTCTCCCTCGTCTTGCTGCCATATCCCTTCTCCTTCATGCTGCTCCGATCAACCAAGGTCGCTGACGGACCTTTGCTGCTGACGAAGACGGAGGACCGCCGCCCATCGTTGATCCAGTCGCGAGAGTCGGAGGCGAGCGACCATGGACTCTGTGGTGGTCGTGGGTGGGTCGCGCACACCCTCCTTTCTCCAGCCTTCTGTCGCCGCTCCTCGGAAATGCTCGTCATCGCCATCACCACCAAGAGAGCCGACGGTTGGTGCTGTTGTTGCTCATGAATCGTGGCACACCGCCGCCACTGCCGAAGATCAAAGACGACTTTAGGTCCAGTGTTGTGGTCGTGGGAGGAGCAGGTCAGATCGATTGGGTTGAGACTCGATATTGCCATTTGCCGCCGACCGACCGTCATCTGTGCCGCCGATAGCCGCCTCCTCGTGTCAATGTCGTTGCCTCACGCCACCAGGTTGGTGGCCGGATTCCCTTCGCTAGCAAGACAGTGTGTGTGTATCAGTGAGTGTATATGTGTTTATTAGTGTGTTTGTGTGTGTTGGTTAATTGGGGTTTAGCATTGTAATTGTAACAAAAGAGGAATAATGAAAAGAAGATCCATCACCACCACCGTGAGGTGGTGGTTGCCGCCTCCTGCCGCCACCGGCCGCCGTGTCGGGTGGCGGTGTGCTTTGATTGCGTTTGGACCTCGTTTGGGGGATGTTTGGACAATGTGGGACCAATAAAACCCTAATGGGCCCAAAGAAACCCTAGTGGGCCCAATGGAACCCTAATGGGCCATATTGGCATGTGACCTAAAAGCCCAACCAATGGACTAATGAACTGGTATTGGGTTGGAAAAACCCTAAGAGCATAAAACCTTAACTTGTGGAAATTCATCGGGACACACACACGAGAATTATTTAATAAACTTGAAATATGAAATAATAATCATTGGCAAACTAACTCAAGGCAATAATGGACTTAATGGATTAAGTCCTTAATGGGTTAAGTGAGAAACACTTAACCCTAATTGTCACTTTATGTGAAACCCTATTTTCACTCGGGCTTTGTGTTGGGCCTTTCTATTGGACTTTGGTAATTGGATTATTAAAGGACCATCCAAGAATGATCATATGGACTAGAATAGGTTGATGGGCTTTAGGTTAAGGCCCATATGAGGGGTTAGGCCCAATTTGGAAAATTGGGCCATAAATGGACCATAGTTTGGGCCTGTATGATTATGTGATATTGGGCCATGGGAATACCAAGATTTTGGACCAGAATAATTGGATGGGCCTTAAGGAAAGACCATGTAGAGGTTGGGCCCAATTTGGAAAATTGGGCCATATGTTGGGCTTTGGTCCATTACTTGGCTTTTGGGTTTTTGAAGTGTGAGTTGGACCTTGGGTTTGGAACCAATTATTAATTGGGTATTGTTTGATGTTGACAGTTCGGGAAGCTGTCAACCAGCAGCTGGAGTTTTATCTGCGAGACTTCAGCAGTGTCAGGTGAGTCATCCTCACTATACTCAAGGGTCTAAGGCACCAAGGCCGGCCCTTTGGATTGTTATCTGGTTATGATATGCTAGTATGATCTGTTAGATCGGTATCCTAGAGGGTAGGATAATATTATATGTTATGTGGTATGATCTGTTAGTTCGATATCCTAGAGGGTAGGATAATATTATATGTTATGCGGTATGATCCGGTAGATCAGTTTGTTGTCTATTGACTGTTATATGAGTATCTGTTATATGTGCACATATTTGTTTGGCGGTTGAGGCTTATCTGCTTTGTGCGAAGCCAATAGACCTGGGCATTCCAACCTGTTGGTTGTGGGCCGTGAGTATTCCATCCCGAGGATGATTGGACTCATAGTGCATGGGCATTCCAACCTGTTGGTTGTGGGCCTGGGGTATTCCAACCTGATGGTTGATTGGACCCATAGTGTGTTGGCATTCAACCTGTTGGTTGAGGGCCTGCGGTATTCCATCCCGAGGATGAATTGACCCATAGTATGTTGGCATTCCAACCTGTTAGTTGTGGGACAGGGGTATTCCAACCCGATGGTTGACTGGACCTATAATGTGCTGTTTATGATTATATGTGTATTGTTGTGGGTATGGGTATTTTGGGGGAACTCACTAAGCTTTAGGGCTTACAGTTTCAGTTTATTGTCTCAGGTACTTCAGGGGATTGTGGCAAGGCAAAGGCGTGATTGTACAACTCCTCACTTTTTATGACTTTGTTTCTGGGATACTCTGATATGATACATTTTGAAAACAAGTTTTGTAATGGTTAATGGTTTTGGAAATGTTTTAAAAGTTTAAATTTGGCATGATTTTTATGGGTGTTACAAGTTGGTATCAGAGCCTTGGTTTGAGTGAATTGGAGGAACATTCGTGTGAATCCAGTCTTAAATCAAGGAAAGATTTTCAAAATGGTTTTTAAATGGTTTTCAAAATAAGTAAAGGAGGATGCAGGGTGTACGATCAGTCGAAGCCAGTAAGTAGACCCCAAAATACCATACAGTTATTTGATTATGTGATATGTTAGAACAGCATGCTAGTATAAGGCTAGGGATCTTCAGGAATTGCATGATAGAATTGCCTGATTACATGATGCCTGCTAGCCTAGAGTTTCCTTTATATGAGATTGACATCATTACTGTAGTTGCTTAGTGTATGCATCACGGTTATACATAATTAAGATCTTATAGCCTGAGAATGTTTGATTTGGCCTTATGTTCTGTTCTTCTTTGATTGGGAGCTTAGGGTAGGATTGGATATTCGAAAGTCTATAGGGTCCAGCGTTATGTATGGCTAGCATACACTAGTGCTGCAGGGTTGGTGGAAGTTTCATGGATGGGTGGGTTGTTTGAGGTCGGGAGGCCAGTTATAAGATATTTAGCATTCCTCTAGGAGTGAGGATTGAGCGCTCGCCATGTTGTGTATTCAGTTAGGGCGTTGTGGTGATACTTGAGACAAATATGGGTAGGTGTGGAAGGTAGTATGGGCCCGTACTACTGAAAGCACAGGACCCATACGCATAGCAAGGAAGTCACAACCCCTAGGGTTGGGTTGGGAATTGGTCCCCTGTCATTATATGGGTTATCAGAGGTCTTTCTGGTGTATTATCAGAATGGTGGTTACGAGACGTCTTGAGACCGGATCCGGGTTAGGATCGGGAGCTGGCAGCCAGGATAGGCCAACATTGTCAGAGGACCGTGTCAGTGAGATCATATGGGAGGAGGTGATCGAGTTTGTCTGGGGATAGTTCCCAGGGATGTTTCAGTCTATTAAGACCGCCATGGTTGAGTATTTCGACGAGCGCTATGCAGCCATTGCCGAGACGGTTGCTGCGGTAGCTATATCAGCTGTAACGACGGCAAGGGGAAGAGCATGACGAGCTCTCCAGTACCGCGACTTGTTACGAGGACATTTTATGATGAGCAGGAGAGGCTAGCACATGAGTTTCTAGATTTGAGGCTCGAGGGTTTGCTCGAGGCCGGAATATGAGTCGCGGGGACTCCAGAAAGGAGTGATGAGTATGTTCAGCTAGGGTTTTGCAGCTGAAACTAGAATGGTTAATTGATGGATAGGAATGTCGTTTTCTAGGGCAAGAGTTGTGCCCTTTCAGTATACGAGCTCGAAGGATTGAGCAGGCTTGTGACCCAGGATCAGGTTGTATTCCAGCTCGGGTCAGTTAGTCGCAGGGGTTGGCGACAATATTTCAGCGCTGGTAAGCGCAGATGGGTCAATGTGGCATGAGCATCTCATGAGGCGTACGCGATTACCGTTCCGACCCGTAGGGGCTGATATCGGATTCGCCTTGGATCTCTTGTATCTGGCAGTATGGATTGATTGTGCGATCTATTGCACTCTCGGGATTAGAGACTAAGTTTTGGGAGTAGTTTGTAGCCCAGTTAGAGCAGAGGTTGCTTCGGTTACAGCAGTTCAGCTATGGACGATTGAGCTAGTAAGTGAGTCAGGGTGCGAGACCCTGAATGATATGATTTCTAGAGCTCGAAAGCGAGAGATTTGTTTGGAGCACTTGGGAAGAAGGGTATTATGTGGGAGGTTGCGGACAGAGTCCCACAAGATGGTTATTCGACATTGTCAGGATTCAGTGGTTTTAGTAACCATTATTGACTGGCGGGGGAAAGCGCCAAGGGAAGTAACCCGTTGCTGAGATATTAGTATGAGCATCTACCTTTTGGACTTCAGGATTTGAGTGGGGGATCATTCAAGTATTAGGGACTGTCGGTATCACCGGGATTCAGGAAGTGTTCAGTTAGTTCTTAGAAGTGTGTGATCATTTGTGATTGGCTAGTAATGGAGCACTAGTTGAAAAGAGTTGGTTGTCATCGGATCGATCATTAGAAAATGAGAAGAACTGGGAATTCTCCAATTTTCATGTGTTGTGAAGACTTAGTCGAATCTAAGTGGGGGAGAATTATCCCAAGATTCAGAAATAGGAATGGTTTTGAAAATGGGATAAGTTTCGCATCATTTTCAGGAAGGAAGACAACCCAAGTGGCGGTTTAGTTTGAGGGTTGTGTGAGTTGAGAGTTCGGTAAAAACTCCCCGGCATGTGAATCGCGTCTTCTCGGTGCTTGATAGCAGAATTTGGGGATCAGGTTGGGGTTCTAGCCATGAATTAAGTTCAGTGGTGTGTTAGGTCGAGCGCGTGTTCGACCGGTATGGAAAGTGTTGTAAGACTGCGGAGGTAGCCGTAGCATTCACTAGCGATCAGTTGGTATGGAAAGTGTTGTAAGACTGCGGGGGTAGCCGTAGCATCCACTAGCGATCAGTTAGTATGGAAAGTGTTGTAAGACTGCGGGGGAAGCCGTAGCATTCACCAGCAACAGATAGTGCCAGAGTGATGTAAGTATGTGGGTGTAGTCGTACCATTCACTAGGTTGGTAGATAGCATGAGCGCGTTGTTAGGACGCGGAAGGGACATTAGTAACCACCAGTTCGGGTGTAGCAATGTGGATATGAAAACCCACGGATTGGATTTCGGAATTACCCAGACGGATTGGATCGGGTTGAGCCAGAGATAAGACTGTAGGAACGCCACTACATTTAAGAGATCAAGGAAGCAAGGAATTGCTTAAGGTCATTTGTGATATACGTCTACCATTGGTCAGGTAGCAATCACTTTTAGCCTTGGATTTGGTGACGTCAGGATTTGACGCATGGATCCGATCGGTTGGATCAGGAGGTTGTTAGAGTCGCAGAGGCATGATAACTAGTGGCAACTAGTTCCAGGGAAGGATTTCGTTCGGAAGTCGTGTGAGGCAACTATGTGGGAGTCCTTTAGCTTCGCAACCGGGCCGTAACCCGGTATTTCAGATGAGTGTTACTCGGTTGTGGCGAATCAGAGGATTTTTGGATGAGATGCAAGGATAGGTCCTTGGATTTCAAGTTATGGGTTAGACCTGAGTTGTGTGTATAGTGGTATTCCAATCTAGGGTATCCCGTCGTGAGGATGACCGGACCCTACGATTAAGTGGACCTGACGTGTTTGGTATTCCAACCCGAGGGTTGATTGGACCAAACATGTGTATGATGCGAGGGTATTCCATCCTAGGGATGACTGGACCCGTCGTAGGCATGCCTGGTATTCCAGCCCGGGGCTGATTGGGCCAGGTATGAGTATTTGTGCTTATGAGCCGGTTATTATATGTATGTGGTTCGGGAACTAAAGGCTCATAGTTAGCAGTGTGGGATTTGTGATTTTGTTTTCTAGTGGGAACCTCAAGTTATCAGAAGTTGAGTAGCCAGTTGGGAGTTAAGTGCAATGCATTCGACAATGATCCAGTGTGGGCAGTCTGTCAGGGAGACAGACCATCTCGAGACTTCAGATTACGGATTGAGTAAATGTGATCATATTGCAAGGGATTCGTTTATGTTCAGGTTTTAGAACCCTACGAGGGTTGGTTACGGTTGCCTTGGAAAGGCTAGAGTTTTGCTCGGGGTTGTAGCCAAGTAGTTCAAGTTGGTTGGCGTGTAAGGAATGATAAGAAACGATTTCGAGGACGAAATCAAATTTAAGTGGGGGAGAGTTGTAACACCCCGTTTTAAGAAGAGTAATTAAATAATAAACCAGGAACCCCGGGAAGTAATTATTATGATTATTTTATATTATTAGAGCTCAAAATTAAATAATAATTAGTGGAGTGTTGGTTTCGGGGTGCCAAATGATATACTTTGATTTCCGAGGGTTAAAAGTGTGAGTTTCGGATGGGTTTCGTAAACAATTATGAGGGCAAGGACTATCGGGTAATTATTGGGACTTAATATGAAGAGATGTTGGAAGCTAAGGGCTAAATGGTAAATTTCGGACCCAATTTGTAAAGAGCTTTGATGGCGGGGGGTAAAAAGGGAAAATATGGATCTTCTTTGAAAGAAAAAGGAAAAGGAGGGGTTGTTATAGTCAATATGGGTTGAAGTTTAATAAGGGACGGGATATATGAGGTCGTCATTCCCGGTAACCCTAAACCAACGCATGATACAGCCGACACCCCACCCCCTCTTCATCCTCCAGCCTCCATCTTCTTCTCCCTCGTCTTGCTGCCATATCCCTTCTCCTTCATGCTGCTCTGATCAACCAAGGTCGCTGACGGACCTTTGCTGCTGACGAAGACGGAGGACCGTCGCCCATCGTTGATCCAGTCGCGAGAGTCGGAGGCGAGCGACCATGGACTCTGTGGTGGTCGTGGGTGGGTCGCGCGCACCCTCTTTTCTCCAGCCTTCTGCCGCCGCTCCTCGAAAAAGCTCGTCATCGCCATCACCACCAAGAGAGCCGACGGTTGGTGCTGTTGTTGCTCATGAATCGTGGTACACCGCCGCCACTGCCGAAGATCAAAGACGAGTTTAGGTCCAGTGCTGTGGTCGTGGGAGGAGCAGGTCAGATCGATTGGGTTGATACTCGATATTGCCATTTGCCGCCGACCGACCGTCATCTGTGCCGCCGATAGCTGCCTCCTCGTGTCAATGCCGTTGCCTCACGCCACCAGGTGTGTGGCCGGATTCCCTTCGCGAGCAAGACAGTGTGTGTGTATCAGTGAGTGTATGTGTGTTTATTAGTGTGTTTGTGTATGTTGGTTAATTGGGGTTTAGCATTGTAATTGTAACAAAAGAGGAATAATGAAAAGAAGATCCATCACCACCACCGTGAGGTGGTGGTTGCCGCCTCCTGCCGCCACCGGCCGCCGTGTCGGGTGGCGGTGTGCTTTGATTGCGTTTGGACCTCGTTTGGGGGATGTTTGGACAATGTGGGACCAATGAAACCCTAATGGGCCCAAAGAAACCCTAGTGGGCCCAATGGAACCCTAATGGGCCATATTGGCATGTGACCTAAAAGCCCAACCAATGGACTAATGAACTGGTATTGGGTTGGAAAAACCCTAAGAGCATAAAACCTTAACTTGTGGAAATTCATCGGGACACACACACGAGAATTATTTAATAAACTTGAAATATTAAATAATAATCATTGGCAAACTAACTCAAGGCAATAATGGACTTAATGGATTAAGTTTCTCACTTAACGCTAATTGTCACTTTATGTGAAACCCTATTTTCACTCGGGCTTTGTGTTGGGCCTTTCTATTGGACTTTGGTAATTGGATTATTAATGGACCATCCAAGAATGATCATATGGACTAGAATAGGTTGATGGGCTTTAGGTTAAGGCCCATATGAGGGGTTAGGCCCAATTTGGAAAAATTGGGCCATAAATGGACCATAGTTTGGGCCTATATGATTATGTGATATTGGGCCATGGGAATACCAAGATTTTGGACCAGAATAATTGGATGGGCCTTAAGGAAAGACCATGTAGAGGTTGGGCCCAATTTGGAAAATTGGGCCATATGTTGGGCTTTGGCCCATTACTTGGCTTTTGGGTTTTTGAAGTGTGAGTTGGACCTTGGGTTTGGAACCAATTATTAATCGGGTATTGTTTGATGTTGACAGTTCGGGAAGCTGTCAACCAGCAGCTGGAATTTTATCTGCGGGACTTCAGCAGTGTCAGGTGAGTCATCCTCACTATACTCAAGGGTCTAAGGCACCAAGGCCGGCCCTTTGGATTGTTATCTGGTTATGATATGCTAGTATGATCTGTTAGATCGGTATCCTAGAAGGTAGGATAATATTATATGTTATGTGGTATGATCTGTTAGTTCGATATCCTAGAGGGTAGGATAATATTATATGTTATGCGGTATGATCCGGTAGATCAGTTTGTTGTCTATTGACTGTTATATGAGTATCTGTTATATGTGCACATATTTGTTTGGCGGTTGAGGCTTATCTGCTTTGTGCGAAAGCCAATAGACCTGGGCATTCCAACCTGTTGGTTGTGGGCCGTGAGTATTCCATCCCGATGATGATTGGACTCATAGTGTGTGGGCATTCCAACCTGTTGGTTGTGGGCCTGGGGTATTCCAACCTGATGGTTGATTGGACCCATAGTGTGTTGGCATTCCAACCTGTTGGTTGAGGGCCTGGGGTATTCCATCCCGAGGATGAATTGACCCATAGTATGTTGGCATTCCAACCTGTTAGTTGTGGGCCAGGGGTATTCCAACCCGATGGTTAACTGGACCCATAATGTGTTGTTTATGATTATATGTGTATTGTTGTGGGTATGGGTATTTTGGGGGAACTCACTAAGCTTTCGGGCTTACAGTTTCAGTTTATTGTCTCAGGTACATCAGGGGATTGTGGCAAGGCAAAGGCGTGATCGTACAGCTCCTCACTTTTTATGACTTTGTTTCTGGGATACTCTGATATGATACATTTTGAAAACAAGTTTTGTAATGGTTAATGGTTTTCGAAATGTTTTAAAAGTTTAAATTTGGCATGATTTTTATGGGTGTTACAGAATGGATTAAGACTTAGGAATGAAGATGGGCTGACTGGCCAGTATGTTGCGCATACTGGGTCAGTGTCTCGACTCCGGATTTCCATCAGCGTATGTTGGGCGTACGAGCCATGTACGTCGCGCGTACGCAGTCTGTGGGCTTAGATGATTTTTAGGCTCGATTAGTGTTGGGATTTAGACTTTTTTAAGTTGGGCCTCGGGCACTTGATTGTAGCATGTCATTTTTCTGGGCTTAATGCCATGTTGGGAGTTCTTAGGCCATATTGGGCCTTAGAGGCCTTATAGTTAGGCATGGATGCATTTTTGGACTTTGTATGGATTTGGGCCTTGGAATGAGGGAGGCCCAATGAGGAAAGGGTAAAGAAGCCCTTTTTTCCTTAAGTCAAGAATTAGGATTTGGACCTTTGAGTTAGAGTGTGGCCTAATTTCTAATTAGGGTTTTATGCTTGTGTGTTAGGAAGAGGTGGTCGCGAGTCATCCGCCAAGTGCGATTTGATATATTTAGTCCTAGGTGAGTCTTCCTTCACAGTATACGTGGGTCGAAGGCACCAATGCCGTCCTACTAGTGTATGATGTAGAGTGATGATTGTCATTGTAATAACTGTCAGTTTTGCCTGTGTTTGCTTGATGACTCTATGATTTCTTTTATGATATTATGTGGTAGTAGTAGGGGATGAAATACACCCGGTATCCGGTTGAAATAGACCAAAAGGGATTGCAAGCACCCAAATATGCTTGATAGTATCCAGTTGAAATAGACTGAAAGGGTAGGCAAGCACCCATATATGCTTGATAGTATCCGGTTGAAATAGACCGAAAGGGGTAGGCAAGACCTAGATATGCTTGGTAGTATGTTTGTTTAGTATGTGGTATTTTGGGGGAAATCACTAAGCTTTGTGCTTACAGTTTTCAATTTATGTTTCAGGTATTTTCAGTTCGAAGGGGAAAGGCCCGACCTGATCGCACCGCATCACCCTATGATTTCCGCATTTAGAGATTTTGGGAACTTGTACTCTGATAACATGTTACTATGATACTCTTTTGACTATTTTGCTATTAATGTCGTGTGATTTGAGTGAAATTAAAAACAAAAATTTATCTGTATTTTTGGGATGTTACAAAGTTATTAATCCTAGTCACCAAAATTCCAAGTCACAAATTAACAAATTCCACCATGAATTAAATTGTCTTCAACCATCAATGATTCCCAAGTGCAATGTTCGCAAATTCAGGCTAAACGTTTAAAAGTATAACAATAATAATTATACATTTTATCGAACAATTAAAAAAAATGCTTGAACATGTTAATTATTCTTCGTACGTGTTATGAGCTAAATAAATAAGTTTAAAAATAAAAGATAATTTTGGATAAATAATCTTAGCGAAAGTTGAATCAGTCGTGATGATGAATCCGTGGATATAAAGAATGCCAAAATCTGACTTTGTAAGAAAAAGTTATTATTTTTCGAATTATTGCGTTCTAACGACACAATAATGTGTGTCATAAAAAGTGAAATAGAGATCAGTTGTTTTTTAGCCAAAACAATCTAAATGAAAGTTGATGTCCTCGAAAATACGAATCCGTCGATATAAAGATTGTCAAGAACGAAGTTCATATAAAGAAGTTATGATTTATAAAAAATATTTACGCAGTAAAATAAAGTACAAATCATATATATATATATATATATATATATATATATATATATATATATATATATATATATATATAGTCATTAGAAACGTATCGACGATGCTGTCGATATAAGACTAATATTGAATATTTCTTATATATATATATATAGTCATTAAAAACGTATCAACGATGTTGTCGATATAAGACTAATATTGAATATTTCTTATATAATTTTAGTATAAATATCATTACATCTATTTGAATAGTATTATAAATGGGCGTTTAGTCGTTTAAGCAACTATAAGGAATAATTTCGAAAATTCGTTTACTATATATAAGAGGCTCTAGCCTCTAATGTTTCTTGCACGATTCTCTTGATTCAAAAGTCTTTCTCTGGTTACCCTCGAGCATGTCGGTCCCTCGTGATTTGACATCTCTTTCTGTAGTTTTAGTATCGTAAGCTGAGCGTTGGAGGAATCTTTTTAGAAGAAATATTTAGCGACGAAGTTCTGTTTGCAGTGTTCGAAGTTTTCACTAGACAGTCTCGTAAGGTGAGTTACACTTACTATGCTTGTTAAGTGTAATTTATATTTGTGTTTGGCGTCGTTGTTTTTAACTTATGAATAAGATTTATCGGTAATTTTCGTAGTAATATTGATTCATGTACTTACGTGCGTGATGTCAAGGCTAGATCTTAGTGAGGTGTTTAAAGTGGAATTTCCAAACGGGACATCTTTCTACTAAATAAATTCTACCTCCGGTATAATCTTATCTGGTCGTTCCTTATCAGCTAGAGCTTGATGTATTCATTCGGATTATTGAAGAATCCGATAATGATTAATATAACCTTTATAAATACGAGCAAATAATGATACTTAGTAATATTTGTATTTAGGTCGGTCAAAAGGGAAAACTGAAGTGTCAGTCAGTGAGCTGAAGTCAGTAAAGGTTTTGGCCGGAAAATGCCTGGCTGGAGCCATACTCGACATAGAAATCCGTTTAGGTTTCGGGGCGCTGCCCCTTTGACCCTTGGACCCCCTCCAGGGGCACAACCCCTTGGAACCCTGAACCCAAGGGCGCTGCCCCTGGACCCCGTATTCACGAGCTCGCATTTATCACTCCGAGTGTGCACCCCGCATCTCCTATCTCGGTTAGTAAATGGAGCTAAGCCTATCTCATTATTAATAGTAATTATATCAAAATATGTTTATAACACTAAAATCACCAACACACCAATCATATTCTCCAAGATATTTAACTATACTTAGATTAAAGTCAAATATGAAGATGATAGTATTCGTAGAATTCACACAAATTAAATTTAGTCAAACCTATTAATAAATTCATTCTTTTGAGTTAAGTATGAATGGTCACACTTCAACTATAGGACTTCATTATTCTGGAAATTGGATTTTGATTTGGATTTAGTATTTGGATATTGGAACATTAAGACAACAACTATTATATATTGTTTTGATATATTGGGATATGATCATCACATTAATACTTGTTGTGTTCTATATTAACATGTTTAATCAATGAATAATATTATTATTCTAAAAGTTTATAGTCGATTATAATTGTGTGGAGCAATTATTAAGTAAGACTAATATGAATTCGATTGGTTGACTCTCACTATATGAAAGTAGGTAAGTGGTTGTAACCAAGTTTGATAGGTACTTGTCAGAGAACTAATATTGAACGGACCCACATCAAGGTTAACTCATAGATCACAAATATGATTGATACTTGATTAAAGGTGCTATCTTTGTATCCTTAACACCTGAGATACATAGTCGGACTTAAGTGTAGAGAGTGTTTTGCTTTGATATGGTCAAAATGTTGATCCTTAACCAGGCAATTATAAAATCCATTTTCAGGTATGGTGTGCACTATACAAGAGGCTTATGTAGGAAATATGGGATTTTTTTTCATCTTATGTGTTGAGAGTTAGACATCCAACGCGTGTTACCCAAAGTTGAACACCATATGAGATTGATTGCGATCCAAGTCTCATGTTCAATAGGATGTTTGTAACAAAGGGATAACTGGTAAACTTACCTTAATACATCAATTAAAGCTTTGAACTTTTGGGAATTGGATGTTGATAGAATGACACTAAGTCACATATTACTAGGGGAAATGAAATATTGTTAGACTTTCACCACTGTCTATATCAATCTATGATGAGCCTTGTGCAAGTGGGAGATTGAAAGATCTATATGCCCAATAGTCATTATAGAATGATATTGCTAGATAATATATGATCCTAAAGGGGCACACTAACAACTTGATGCAAATATATTATTTATAAGAATTCGATCCTTGATAAATAAATATAATTTTTGTAATTAATTAGAAATTATTTATTTCATGGAAACATTACTTTTAAAAGTTAACTATAAAAACATATCATAATATATCATAAGGTATGATTATTATGTCATGTACATATTTTTGGGCTAAATAGGGTTTTTGTATTATATGGATTTATATGTTTTATAAGTTATAAAAATTAAAAGAGTTTTTATATAAAAACTAGCTTCTTCTTTTTATAAAATATTCAAGGAGACAATATAGAAGAATTAAGACTTGATTTTGATTAATTTATTAAACACACCATGCTCTTAGAAAGCATCGCTAGTTGATTTGAGAAAGCATTGGTCTTAAAGCGCTAAGACCCATGGGATAAAGGCTTAAAGTAAGGACTTAAAAGAACTAGTTTTCTCCTTTCTTTCACAAGCCAAAAACCACGAAATTTATGTCTTCCCATCTCCATATTCTCTCTAGTTTTTGTCTCTTAAAGTGTTAAGAACATAAAGATGAAGATGATACTTGAATACTCTTTTTAAGGCAAATTAGTTTCTTTGTCTTAAGAGCTTAAGAGATTCTTTTATTACAAGAAGAAGACTAGCATCTTATCAAGTTGATTTGTAACGCACCGTTCCTGGTATGCTTTTAATTTATTAAAATATTCATTTTGTAAGAGCTACTTGACGAGTTGGTAGCCTAACTCGTCGAGTAGGTGCCAACTTGGTCGCGGGATTTAAATGGTCTACTCGACGAGTCCGAGCCTGGACTCGGCGAGTAGGTCCATCAGGAGGAAACCCTAATTTTCAGGGTTTGCACTCTATTTAAACATCATATCTGGCCTCCACCCCAGCCTCCATCACCTCCAAACCCTATTATCGAAACCCTAGTTCGCCATAAGTGATCTTGAGCTAGTTCTTGCTATTTTTGAGTGTTTTTGGTGCATTGTGAAGCTTGTAGAAGAAGTGGAAGATTGAAGACTCAAAGGGGAAGAAGTAGATCCAGGAGCTACACTTCATTTACTGTATTTTCTGGTAATCAAGCTTCCAACTTGATCATTCTTCTCTTAGATCTAGTTATCTCCATATTATGAAAGTTTTGGGTCAAGAACCTTGGTCCTTGGGGTTGGGACGTCCCAAGTGACTTATATCTCAGATCTAGGACCTAGAAGGGGTTCCATAGCATAAAGGTGCAAACTTTATGACCATGGAAGCCCCATGCAAGCATAGGAGCAAGTTTATGGTCTTTTTAGCCCTAAAAGATCATGCATGGAAGGAAAGTTCAAAGCTTTATGTGTCCAACAGAGGCTAAGACCTTAGATCTGGGTTTGTATGCATGGATTTGAGATTACATGGCCTTTTGGATAAGATTCAAGTATTATAAGAACTAGGGTTTTGTCTAAACCCTCTTAGAGGAGCTATGAATGGGTAAAGTTGGAAACTTTACCCTTAGGAAGGCCTTTCCAGTGGACAGACGAGCTAAGAACCTTAGGTTTAGAAAATAGGGGCTTAATCTGTTAAGATGGCCAAACAGACAAAAGGACTTGTTGAGTCCATAAGGGAACTCGACGAGTCGTATCGTGTTGTCCCGATCTTTATGACAGCAGGAACTCGACGAGTCTGTTAGGAGACTCGACGAATTGGCTTAGTTGACCGCGGGTTTAAGCGTTCAGGAACTCGCCGAGTTGGGTTGACTGGGAGCTGACCTTGACTTTGATTTTGACTTTGACCAGGGGTAAAATGGTCATTTTACCCTAAGAGAAGATTAGCAGATTCTGATTAAGTGTTATTATGGAATTGATAGCCGGAGAGTCATCGGAGCAGCAGACAGGGATTCCTCGCTCGAGTTTTCAGTAGTCAGTCTTGCGAGGTGAGTTTTCTCCTATAGGAACGGGTCTAAGGCACCAATGCCAGCCCGTTTATGTGTGGTTGTATGTGTCAGGGTTAGCCCGATGTAGGTTTTATGTTCCAGACTCCGGTCTGATGCCGGGCGGGGCCCGATGTAGTTAGAATGCTTCTTGTCTTTGTGATTCTTGCATATGTCTGATTATGTGTTCCGGACTTTGGTCCGATGTCGGGGCAAGCCTGAGGAATGATAGTTTTTATGTTATGTTTATGTTTATATTCATGATATACTTGTTGATATGATATGTATACCAGACTTCTGTCCGATGCCGGGCGGGGCCCAAGTTATGCCGGACCTCGGTCCGATGCCGGGCGGGGCCCGATGCAGTGGGCTAGGCCCAGTATGTGATTATGTGTATAGTATGTGGTAGCTTGGGGGAACTCACTAAGCTTCGTGCCTACAGTTTTCAGTTTTGGTTTCAGGTACTTCAGCTAGCAAAGGGAAGGGCTCAGGATGATCGCATGGCACACACCATAGTTTTTCTAGCCTGGGAGATTTACTCTGATATTTGTTATGAGTTCATAATTGTGCGAGGCGCCAATCTTGGCCCTGCCAGAGGGCGTAGAGGATTTTGTGGTGTACTGCGACGCGTCTATTACGGGTTTGGGCGCAGTACTGATGCAGAGAGGACATGTCATCGCCTATGCTTCGAGGCAGTTGAAGCCTCACGAGGCTAACTACCCGACTCACGATTTGGAGTTGGGGGCGGTCGTCTTTGCCCTCAAGATATGGCAACACTACCTCTATGGGGTCCGTTGTACCATTTACACGGACCACAAGAGTTTGAGGTACCTCATGGATCAGCCGAATCTGAACATGAGGCAGCGTCGGTGGTTGGACGTGGTGAAGGATTATGATTGCGAGATCATTTACCACCCGGGGAAGGCCAATGTGGTGGTCGATGCGCTTAGCCACCAGGCAGCGCCGATCCGATACATTTGCATGCGGATGAAAGTAGTGACTCCACTATTGGAGCAGATTCGGGAGGCCCAGCAAGAGGCCATGAAGGAGGAACATCGGAAGAGCGAACATATAGTGGGTCAGGTTTCCTCCTTCGACTATGATAGCCGAGGGTTATTGACACTACACCGCAGGGTGTGGGTTCCATACCACGGGGGTGTGCGCCAGGTCCTGATGGAAGAGGCGCACAAATCCCTATTCTCCATTCATCCCGGGGCGACGAAGATGTATAGGAATCTTCGTCTAGACTATTGGTGGTCCTGCATGAAGCGGGATGTAGCATGGTATGTGGAGCGATGCTTGACCTGCAGGAAGGTCAAGGCCGAGCACCATAGGCCACACGGCAAGATGCAGCCGTTAGATATTCCCCTGTGGAAGTGGGAAGATATTACCATGGACTTCATCACCAAACTTCCCAGGACCGCGCGAGGAGTGGATTCCATATGGGTCATCGTGGATCGGTTGACCAAGAGTGCCCATTTCATACCGATCCAGGAGAGTATCTCGGCCGAGAAGTTGGCCGACATCTACATTCGAGAGGTGGTGGCTCGACACGGAGTGCCAGTCTCCGTGATTTCTGACAGGGATGTGCGATTCACTTCCAGGTTCTGGAAGAAATTCCATGACGAGTTGGGTACTCGTCTGCACTTTAGCTCTGCATTTCACCCGCAGACATATGTTCAGAGCGAGCGAACCATCCAGACTCTGGAGGATATGTTGCGGGCGTGTGTGTTAGACTTCGGTGGTAGTTGAGATACTTACCTCCCATTGGCTGAGTTCTCGTACAACAACAACTACCACGCGAGTATTGACCGTCCTCCCTTCGAGATGTTATACGGGCAGAAGTGTAGGACCCCGATATGTTGGGGTGAGGTTGGCCAGAGGGTCATGGGGAGCACCGAAGTGGTGCTCAAGACGACAGAGAGGATTCAGCAGGTCCGGAGCAGGCTTCAGACTACTCAGAGTCGACAGAAAAGTTATGCCGACAAGCGCCGATCAGGCCTGGAGTTCCAGGTCGGGGATATGGTTCTCCTGAAGGTGTCGCCATGGAAGGGCGTCATCCCATTCAGGAAACGGGGCAAGTTGGGCCCCAGGTACATTGGACCGTTCAGGGTTTTAGCCCGGGTGGGCAAGGTGGCGTACAGGCTGGATCTTCCAGCCGAACTCAGTCAGATCCACATCACTTTCCACGTCTCCCAGCTGCGGAAGTGCTTTGTGGACGACTCGGCAGTGGTGCCTTTAGAGGATCTTCAGGTCGATGACAGCCTGAATTACATCGAGCGGCCTGTAGCGATCCTCGACCAAAAGTCGAAGGATCTGAGGAACAAGAGGGTCGAGCTGGTGAAGGTGCAATGGAAGCACCGGAAGGGCTCAGAATGGACGTGGGAGCCGGTGGATGAGATGATGGAGCATTACCTAGAGCTTTTCCAGGAACGAGCAGCAAACTTCGAGGACGAAGTCTAAAATAAGTGGGGGAGATTTGTAGCACCTGATTCCTGGTATGTATTTTATTTAAGTATTTTGCATTTTGGCCTGGGACTCGGCGAGTTGAAGGCCCAACTCGTCGAGTAGAAGCGGATTTGATACGGGATTTAAATGACGGACTCGTCGAGTCGGCCTCCAGACTCGACGAGTAGACTCTGACTGGACAAAACCCTAATCTAAGGGTTTGTACCCTATTTAAGCATCTCATCCAGCCACCCTTCGTCCCTATTGCTTCCAGAAACCCCCCATAGCAAACCCTAACTGTGTGTGTGAAGATCTAAAGGCATTTGTGGTGATTTTGATCACAAGGAAGAAGGAAGGGCCTATAGGGATCAAGAGATGACCAAGGGAGTTTAAGTTTGTGCATCATTTGCAGTCCCCAGAAGGTATAAAGTCGATACCTTGCTTGTTCATTTGCTAGATCCCCTTTTTGGAGAGATTTAGGGCTTTTATAAGCCATTCTTGGTAACCAACCATGATTGCAAGCATGGTTGGGGGTTGAGGCTTCGGATCTAGGTCCATGAAGGAGTTAGAAGGAAGAAAAGGGCTGCTTTTGCACCCATGGAAGCCCCCATGCAACTTAAGAGTCTCTTTTAGAGCCTTTTAGGCTCAAAGTCCCATGCATGCATGTAAAGTTCGTAACTTTACGTGCTAGATCGAGTTTAGGGACCTAGATCTATCATTTGGACAAGAGTTGTACACTAGAAATCGAAGAAATAGACTTGGACAGTATCGACTCGGCGAGTCGTTCTTGGGACTCGGAGAGTCCGAGGTTAGACTCCCCTTTTCTGTTATGGGTCAAAGAGACCCAGTGGAGTGCTAGAAAGGTTTTAGAGGGTCCGGGGGAGTGTCCCAACGTATTGCGATAAGCCATAGTCCTGGAGTTCATAGGACTCGGCAAGTGCATGAGCAGACTCGGCGAGTCCAAGGCAATCTCCTAACTCTTGAAGATGAACTCGACAAGTTGTTCATACAACTCGGCGAGTCGAGGACAGGACTGGTTCATAGGATAAGGATGAACTCGACGAGTTGTTCATACAACTCGGCGAGTCGGATGAAGGTTCATTCGATGCTCGTATAGAAGGAGAACCCGTCGAGTCATTTCTGAACTCGACGAGTTGGCGGCCCAACTCGGCGAGTCAGGTCAACTGGAAGTTGACTTTGACTTTGACTTGGACTTGGTCAGGGGTAAAATGGTTATTTTACCCTAAGAATAGATATCAGACTCTGACTAAGTGTTTTGTGGGGATTATAGCCGGAGGATTTCCGGAGCAGCGGCAGACAGAGATTTCCCACGCAGATTATCAGCAGCTACTCGTTCGAGGTGAGTTACCTTCCAGTAGCGGTGGGTCTACGGCCACAATGCCGGCCCACCAGTAGGAGTTGTATGTTAGATGATTGTCTTTGTGATATTCATCTAGGTTTGCTACTACCTGATATGTTATATGCTGGCATGATATGTTATATGTGATAGTAGTAGAGTTCGGTTGTTAGAACCGAAGAGTAGGTCAGACACCCCGGATATGTCTAGCAGTATGTGATGATATGTTTATATGCTGGCATGATATGATATATGTGATAGCGGTAGTAGGAGGGGAATAGTCCCCAAGTTCGGTTGTTAGGACCGAAGGGTAGTTCGGACACCCCATATATGTCTGATGGTATGATTATGTTATGATATATGTGATAGTAGCAGTAGGGGGTGGAATAGTCCCCAAGGTTCGGTTGTTAGGACCGACGGGTAGGTCAGCACCCCAGAATGGCTTGACACGGGTAGGTCGGCACCGCAGAATGGCCGTACCGGGTAGGTCGGCACCCCAGAATGGTCGTACCGGGTAGGTCGGGCACCCCAGAATTGCCCGACAGTATGTATGCTATATGATTGTATGGTATACGGTACGATGGGGGGAACTCACTAAGCTTCGTGCTTACAATTTACAGTTTTGGTTTCAGGTACCTCTTCAGCGAAGGGGAAGGAGCTGGTGCGGTAGCAGCACATCATACACACACGCATTGATTTTCCGCACTTGAGATATTTTAGGATTGTACTCTGACATGTTGCTATTTTATGTTTTGGGTTTTCAGACATGATATGTTGATTTACGAAATGATATATTTCTACGTAGTTTTCTTATGAATGTTTTTATACTCAGTTAATTAAAATGAAATTTTTGGACTCGAAATTTGGGATGTTACAAGTTGGTATCAGAGCCCTGGTTTGAGGGATTCGGACACACCCTCGGGGGTGTCTGGACTCAAATCGAGGGATTAAAAGATTTTTACAAAGAAAATGATTTTCTAAAAGCTAAGTTAAAAAGTTTTAAGAACAAGGTGTGTGATGTGCGCGACCGGCCGAGCTCAAGTAAGTATTCCCCTAAGTACCCATACAAGTTTATGTTATGTTTATCAGTTTCAGTAGAACAACATGCTAGAATAGGACTAAGGATATAGGAATGATTCCTTATGTGCCTGCTTTATGTGTTTCAGCTTATGAGAATTGCGTGCTAGTATTGAGTAGACAGTAGTAGGATAGCCTCTTTAGGTTATGCTTGATAGCATGAGCTTAGCATTGTATGCTAGTACGGTTTCCTGTTATGAGGATAGGATTGCTTGAGATCGTTCCCTTTTGTCTGAATGCTGCTTGCTTTGTGCTTTGTGGGACTCTGAGTGATGGGAGTTAGCTATTAGGTGAATACGTTAAAGTCACATGGGATCAGGGTTGGATAATCTTAGAGGATTGGATTTGACCCTATTTCGCAGCTCTTGTTTGAGTCCTAACCGTTGTAGGGATGAGTCCCTTACTCGAAGGATTATCCGGGCCTCGTTGCATGTGATTGTATTCAGGTAATGGCTAATTGGCATTACAAGGAGGCCTTCAGCAGCTGAGGACTGGTTAGGGTGGAGTCAGAGTTACCCTAGGGAGAGCCTAGGATGGGAATAGCAGAGATCAATAGTAGTAGAAGGGACTTGGTGGAGTCGAGGCGGTTCTTGAGGAAAGTACGGATAGATGTGGAAGGTAGTATGGGCCCGTACTACTGAAAGCAGAGGATCCGTACTTGAATCGAGGAAGGCTGAGTCAAGACCAGGGAACTTGTGATGGATGTGATCCCTCTAGATGTATCAGTATCACTGACGGTTGTCATTATGTATTGCAGAATGGTGGTACTACGTCCGATGCCAGCAGTTGGCAGCTCAAGAGAGGGATCGGGTTCGGGCTCAGGTTCCGAACCAGTGGATGAGAGGCTACGCGAGTTCATCGCGTCCGAGATCACTAGAGGCATCCTTGATGTGACCCCGGTCATCTTTGGGTCGATCAAGGAAGGGATTGTCGAGCTGATGGAGGATCGCCTCTGGGCGTTCAGGAGTGACATGGTGACCAGCCAGTCAGGATCACGCACACTGTCCTTTAAGGACTTCAGGGGCAGTGGTGCGCCGGATTTCCACGGGGCGAAAGACCCCATTGTGGCCAGGCGATGGATTGCAGACATTGAGTCTGCACAGTTGACTAGCTTCTGCCCCGAGGGGTCGAAGGTGAGATATGCAGTAGGGTGCTTGAGAGACAGGGCCAGAGATTGGTGGGAGTCGGTTGGTGACTCTCTGGGAGCCTCGGCTATTGAGGCTATGTCGTGGCCGGATTTTGTGACCCGGTTCAGGGCTGAGTTTGCACCTGCGGTGGAGCTCCAGCAGTTGGCCCGGGAGTTCCTGGATATGAGACAGACGACTGAGTCAGTGGCGGAGATCGTCGCCAAGTTCCGGGAGAGGGCGTTACTGGTGCCCCAGTATGCGGGAGATGAGAACATGAGGAGGACCCGCTATCATGACATGCTGCGAGCCGACATTCGGGAGCATGTTAGTTTTTCAGCTTGCCCTACCCTGGATTCCATGATTGCCAGGGCAAGGGAGATGGAGATTGATCTGGAGCACATCCGGAATAGGAAGGTAGAGGAGGGGCAGACGACTGGGGCTTCGGGAAAGAAGCCCAAGGGATCAGATGGTAGGCCGAAAGGCCAGTCAGGACAGGGCCGCTGCAGGAAATGCGGCAGGCCGTACGAGGGGGCGTGTAGGTTGGGACCGTCGGGCTGCTACAAGTGCGGCAAGACGGGGCATTTCAGCAGGGATTGTACCTCCCCTACACCCGCTATTCAGACATCCGAGTTGTTGTGTTTCCACTGCAACCAGAGGTCCATAAGAAGGCCAATTGCCCCCAGTTGACAGCAGCAGCGCCAGTGAAGGCGCCAACCCCAGCGGCCCTGCGGATTACTGATGGCCGGCAGGGCAAGTCAGAGGTTCCAGTGGTGAGGAGCCGGGCCTTCCAGTTGACTACTGAGGAGGCACGCGCCGCACCCGATGTGGTGACGGGTATGATTCGTCCCCTCTGATTTAGTTGTATGATGTTTTTGAGATTGATATATGTTTTGTATATATACGTTTAGGATCGTTCCACGTGAACGGTATCCCAGTACAGGTGTTGTTTGACTCAGGTGCCACTCGATCTTTTG
Source organism: Lactuca virosa (assembly GCF_052849685.1). Classification (NCBI taxonomy): domain Eukaryota; kingdom Viridiplantae; phylum Streptophyta; class Magnoliopsida; order Asterales; family Asteraceae; genus Lactuca; species Lactuca virosa. The sequence goes on along the minus strand of NC_136427.1, from coordinate 288,794,222 downwards.
TTTCCCTTGCACGTAGCAAGAGGTTTCCTGAGTCTTTGGGCATGTTGGATTTCCCTTTAGAGGTAGAGATTGTCGATGACCGATCGGTACGAGCATCAGCAGTTTTCAGAGATTGTGTACTAAGGTTATTTGAGGAGCGCTACCTGGTAGACTTGGTTCCCATTCCGTTGCGTGGGAACAAGGTGATTATAGGCATGGACTGGTTGAGACCTAATGGGGCGGTGATAGATTGCGCACAGCAGCTAGTGCGAGTCAGGACCCCAGGTGGGGGAGAGTTGGTGATCCACGGCGAGAGACCACATCGTGGACCCACAGTGTGTTCAGCAGTAAGGGCTAGGCGCTACCTACAGCAGGGCTGCGCCGGGTATGTCGCGTATGTTATGGATACCCGAGAGGCGGGTAAGGCGACGGTGAGCGACGTTCTGGTGGTGCGAGACTACACGGATGTGTTCCCAGAGGAGCTTCCTGGGATACCTCCGGAGTGACAGGTGGAGTTCAGGATCGACCTAGTCCCTGGTGCGGCTCCGATAGCCAAGGAACCATATCGGTTGGCTCCTCCCGACATGCAGGAGTTATCTACGCAGCTGCAGGAGCTGCTAGACAAGGGATTCATCAGGCCGAGTAGCTCGCCTTGGGAAGCCCCGATTCTGTTTGTGAAGAAGAAGGACGGGTCGCATCGGATGTGTATAGACTATCGGGAGTTGAACAAGGTAACGGTGAAGAACCGTTACCCACTTCCGAGGATTGATGACCTCTTTGACCAGCTACAGGGAGCATCTTGGTTCTCCAAGATTGATCTGCGTTCAGGATATCATCAGATGAGGGTCAGAGAGGAGGATGTGCAGAAGACTGCGTTCCGGACACGCTATGGCCACTATGAGTTCGTGGTGATGCCTTTTGGGCTCACCAATGCTCCTGCCGCGTTCATGGATCTCATGAACCGCGTGTGCAGACCGATGTTGGATCGGTCTGTGATAGTTTTCATCGATGACATCTTGGTTTATTCCAAGACGCAGGAGCAGCATGAGGAGCATCTGCGAGAGGTTTTGGATACCCTGAGGAGGGAGAGCTTGTATGCCAAGTTCTCCAAGTGTGAGTTCTGGTTGCGCGAGGTGCAGTTTCTTGGGCACCTTGTCAACCATAACGGTATTTTGGTCGACCCGGACAAGGTAGAGGCCGTGATGAGATGGGAGGTTCCGAAGTCTCCATCTGAGATTCGGAGTTTCCTGGGATTAGCCGGCTACTATCGGAGATTCATCCAGGATTTCTCCAAGATAGCTGTACCCTTGACGCGGCTGACGAAGAAGGTCGTAGTCTTTCGTTGGGGGCCTGAGCAGCAGACATCATTTGAGACACTGAGACAGAGATTGTGCGAGGCGCTAATCTTGGCCCTGCCAGAGGGCGTAGAGGATTTTGTGGTGTACTGCGACGCGTCTATTATGGGTTTGGGCGCAGTACTGATGCAGAGAGGACATGTCATCGCCTATGCTTCGAGGCAGTTGAAGCCTCACGAGGCTAACTACCCGACGCACAATTTGGAGTTGGGGGCAGTCGTCTTCGCCCTCAAGATATGGCGACACTAACTCTATGGGGTCCGTTGTACCATTTACACGGACCGCAAGAGTTTGAGGTACCTCATGGATCAGCCGAATCTGAACATGAGGCAGCGTCGGTGGTTGGACGTGGTGAAGGATTATGATTGCGAGATCATTTACCACCCGGGGAAGGCCAATGTGGTGGTCGATGCGCTTAGCCACCAGGCAGCGCCGATCCGATACATTTGCATGCGGATGAAAGTAGTGACTCCACTATTGGAGCAGATTCGGGAGGCCCAGCAAGAGGCCATGAAGGAGGAACATCGGAAGAGCGAACGTATAGTGGGTCAGGTTTCCTCCTTCGACTATGATAGCCGAGGGTTATTGACACTACACCGCAGGGTGTGGGTTCCATACCACGGGGGTGTGCGCCAGGTCCTGATGGAAGAGGCGCACAAATCCCTATTCTCCATTCATCCCGGGGCGACGAAGATGTATAGGAATCTTCGTCTAGACTATTGGTGGCCCTGCATGAAGCGGGATGTAGCATGGTATGTGGAGCGATGCTTGACCTGCAGGAAGGTCAAGGCCGAGCACCATAGGCCACACGGCAAGATGCAGCCGTTAGATATTCCCCTGTGGAAGTGGGAAGATATTACCATGGACTTCATCACCAAACTTCCCAGGACCGCGCGGGGAGTGGATTCCATATGGGTCATCGTGGATCGGTTGACCAAGAGTGCCCATTTCATACCGATCCAGGAGAGTATCTCGGCCGAGAAGTTGGCCGACATCTACATTCGAGAGGTGGTGGCTCGACACGGAGTGCCAGTCTCCGTGATTTCTGACAGGGATGTGCGATTCACTTCCAGGTTCTGGAAGAAATTCCATGGCGAGTTGGGTACTCGTCTGCACTTTAGCTCTGCATTTCACCCGCAGACATATGTTCAGAGCGAGCGAACCATCCAGACTCTGGAGGATATGTTGCGGGCATGTGTGTTAGACTTCGGTGGTAGTTGAGATACTTACCTCCCATTGGCTGAGTTCTCGTACAACAACAACTACCACGCGAGTATTGACCGTCCTCCCTTCGAGATGTTATACGGGCGGAAGTGTAGGACCCCGATATGTTGGGGTGAGGTTGGCCAGAGGGTCATGGGGAGCACCGAAGTGGTGCTCAAGACGACAGAGAGGATTCAGCAGGTCCGGAGCAGGCTTCAGACTACTCAGAGTCGACAGAAAAGTTATGCCGACAAGCGCCGATCAGGCCTGGAGTTCCAGGTCGGGGATATGGTTCTCCTGAAGGTGTCGCCATGGAAGGGCGTCATCCCATTCAGGAAACGGGGCAAGTTGGGCCCCAGGTACATTGGACCGTTCAGGGTTTTAGCCCGGGTGGGCAAGGTGGCGTACAGGCTGGATCTTCCAGCCGAACTCAGTCAGATCCACATCACTTTCCACGTCTCCCAGCTGCGGAAGTGCTTTGTGGACGACTCGGCAGTGGTGCCTTTAGAGGATCTTCAGGTCGATGACAGCCTGAATTACATCGAGCGGCCTGTAGCGATCCTCGACCAAAAGTCGAAGGATCTGAGGAACAAGAGGGTCGAGCTGGTGAAGGTGCAATGGAAGCACCGGAAGGGCTCAGAATGGACGTGGGAGCCGGTGGATGAGATGATGGAGCATTACCTAGAGCTTTTCCAGGAACGAGCAGCAAACTTCGAGGACGAAGTCTAAAATAAGTGGGGGAGATTTGTAGCACCTGATTCCTGGTATGTATTTTATTTAAGTATTTTGCATTTTGGCCTGGGACTCGGCGAGTTGAAGGCCCAACTCGTCGAGTAGAAGCGGATTTGATACGGGATTTAAATGACGGACTCGTCGAGTCGGCCTCCAGACTCGACGAGTAGACTCTGACTGGACAAAACCCTAATCTAAGGGTTTGTACCCTATTTAAGCATCTCATCCAGCCACCCTTCGTCCCTATTGCTTCCAGAAACCCCCCATAGCAAACCCTAACTGTGTGTGTGAAGATCTAAAGGCATTTGTGGTGATTTTGATCACAAGGAAGAAGGAAGGGCCTATAGGGATCAAGAGATGACCAAGGGAGTTTAAGTTTGTGCATCATTTGCAGTCCCCAGAAGGTATAAAGTCGATACCTTGCTTGTTCATTTGCTAGATCCCCTTTTTGGAGAGATTTAGGGCTTTTATAAGCCATTCTTGGTAACCAACCATGATTGCAAGCATGGTTGGGGGTTGAGGCTTCGGATCTAGGTCCATGAAGGAGTTAGAAGGAAGAAAAGGGCTGCTTTTGCACCCATGGAAGCCCCCATGCAACTTAAGAGTCTCTTTTAGAGCCTTTTAGGCTCAAAGTCCCATGCATGCATGTAAAGTTCGTAACTTTACGTGCTAGATCGAGTTTAGGGACCTAGATCTATCATTTGGACAAGAGTTGTACACTAGAAATCGAAGAAATAGACTTGGACAGTATCGACTCGGCGAGTCGTTCTTGGGACTCAGAGAGTCTGAGGTTAGACTCCCCTTTTCTGTTATGGGTCAAAGAGACCCAGTGGAGTGCTAGAAAGGTTTTAGAGGGTCCGGGGGAGTGTCCCAACGTATTGCGATAAGCCATAGTCCTGGAGTTCATAGGACTCGGCAAGTGCATGAGCAGACTCGGCGAGTCCAAGGCAATCTCCTAACTCTTGAAGATGAACTCGACAAGTTGTTCATACAACTCGGCGAGTCGAGGACAGGACTGGTTCATAGGATAAGGATGAACTCGACGAGTTGTTCATACAACTCGGCGAGTCGGATGAAGGTTCATTCGATGCTCGTATAGAAGGAGAACCCGTCGAGTCATTTCTGAACTCGACGAGTTGGCGGCCCAACTCGGCGAGTCAGGTCAACTGGAAGTTGACTTTGACTTTGACTTGGACTTGGTCAGGGGTAAAATGGTTATTTTACCCTAAGAATAGATATCAGACTCTGACTAAGTGTTTTGTGGGGATTATAGCCGGAGGATTTCCGGAGCAGCGGCAGACAGAGATTTCCCACGCAGATTATCAGCAGCTACTCGTTCGAGGTGAGTTACCTTCCAGTAGCGGTGGGTCTACGGCCACAATGCCGGCCCACCAGTAGGAGTTGTATGTTAGATGATTGTCTTTGTGATATTCATCTAGGTTTGCTACTACCTGATATGTTATATGCTGGCATGATATGTTATATGTGATAGTAGTAGAGTTCGGTTGTTAGAACCGAAGAGTAGGTCAGACACCCCGGATATGTCTAGCAGTATGTGATGATATGTTTATATGCTGGCATGATATGATATATGTGATAGCGGTAGTAGGAGGGGAATAGTCCCCAAGTTCGGTTGTTAGGACCGAAGGGTAGTTCGGACACCCCATATATGTCTGATAGTATGATTATGTTATGATATATGTGATAGTAGCAGTAGGGGGTGGAATAGTCCCCAAGGTTCGGTTGTTAGGACCGACGGGTAGGTCAGCACCCCAGAATGGCTTGACACGGGTAGGTCGGCACCGCAGAATGGCCGTACCGGGTAGGTCGGCACCCCAGAATGGTCGTACCGGGTAGGTCGGGCACCCCAGAATTGCCCGACAGTATGTATGCTATATGATTGTATGGTATACGGTACGATGGGGGGAACTCACTAAGCTTCGTGCTTACAATTTACAGTTTTGGTTTCAGGTACCTCTTCAGCGAAGGGGAAGGAGCTGGTGCGGTAGCAGCACATCATACACACACGCATTGATTTTCCGCACTTGAGATATTTTAGGATTGTACTCTGACATGTTGCTATTTTATGTTTTGGGTTTTCAGACATGATATGTTGATTTACGAAATGATATATTTCTACGTAGTTTTCTTATGAATGTTTTTATACTCAGTTAATTAAAATGAAATTTTTGGACTCGATACCATGACGGTGTGCGCCAAGTCTTGATGGAAGAGGCGCACAAATCCCGATTCTCCGTTCATCCCGGGGCGACGAAGATGTATAGGGATCTTCGTCTAGACTATTGGTGGCCCTGCATGAAGCGGGATGTAGCATGGTATGTGGAGCGATGCTTGACCTGCAGGAAGGTCAAGGCCGAGCACCATAGGCCACACGACAAGATGCAGCCGTTGGATATTCCCCTATGGTAGTGGGAAGATATTACCATGGACTTCATCACCAAACTTCCCAGGACCGCACCGGGAGTGGATTCCATATGGGTCATCGCGGATCGGTTGACCAAGAGTGCCCATTTCATACCGATCCAGGAGAGTATCTTAAACCGAGAAGTTGGCCGACATCTACATTCGAGAGGTGGTGGCTCGACACAGAGTGCCAGTCTCCGTGATTTCTGACAGGGATGTGCGATTCACTTCCAGGTTCTGGAAGAAATTCCATGGCGAGTTGGGTACTCGTCTGCACTTTAGCTCTGCATTTCACCCGCAGACAGATGGTCAGAGCGAGCGGATCATCCAGACTCTGGAGGATATGGTGCGGGCGTGTGTGTTAGACTTCGGTGGTAGTTGAGATACTTACCTCCCATTGGCTGAGTTCTCGTACAACAACAACTACCACGCGAGTATTGACCGTCCTCCCTTCGAGATGTTATACGGGCGGAAGTGTAGGACCCCGATATGTTGGGGTGAGGTTGGCCAGAGGGTCATGGGGAGCACCGAAGTGGTGCTCAAGACGACAGAGAGGATTCAGCAGGTCCGGAGCAGGCTTCAGACTGCTCAGAGTCGGCAGAAAAGTTATGCCGACAAGCGCCGATCAGACCTGGAGTTCCAGGTCGGGGATATGGTTCTCCTGAAGGTGTCGCCATGGAAGGGCATCATCCGATTCAGGAAACGGGGCAAGTTGGGCCCCAGGTACATTGGACCATTCAGGGTTTTAGCCCGGGTGGGCAAGGTGGCGTACAGGCTGGATCTGCCAGCCGAACTCAGTCAGATCCACAACACTTTCCACGTCTCCCAGCTGCGGAAGTGCTTGGTGGACGACTCAACAGTGGTGCCTTTAGAGGATATTCAGGTCGATGACAGCCTGAATTACATCGAGCGGCCTGTAGCGATCCTCGACCGGAAGTCGAAGGATCTGAGGAACAAGAGGGTCGAGCTGGTGAAGGTGCAATGGCAGCACCGGAAGGGCTCGGAACGGACTTGGGAGCCGGTGGATGAGATGTTGGAGCATTACCAACGCTTTTCCAGGAACGAGCAGCAGACTTCGAGGACGAAGTCTAAAATAAGTGGGGGAGATTTGTAGCACCTGGTTCCTGGTATGTATTTTATTTAAGTATTTTGCATTTTGGCCTGGGACTCGGCGAGTTGAAGGCCCAACTCGTCGAGTAGAAGCGGATTTGATACGGGATTTAAATGACGGACTCGTCGAGTCGGCCTCCAGACTCGACGAGTAGACTCTGACTGGACAAAACCCTAATCTAAGGGTTTGTACCCTATTTAAGCATCTCATCCAGCCACCCTTCGTCCCTATTGCTTCCAGAAACCCCCCATAGCAAACCCTAACTGTGTGTGTGAAGATATAAAGGCATTTGTGGTGATTTTTGGTGATTTTGATCACAAGGAAGAAGGAAGGGCCTATAGGGATCAAGAGATGACCAAGGGAGTTCAAGTTTGTGCATCATTTGCAGTCCCCAGAAGGTATAAAGTCGATACCTTGCTTGTTCATTTGCTAGATCCCCTTTTTGGAGAGATTTAGGGCTTTTATAAGCCATTCTTGGTAACCAACCACGATTGCAAGCATGGTTGGGGGTTTGAGGCTTCGGATCTAGGTCCATGAAGGAGTTACAAGGCAGAAAAGGGCTGCTTTTGCACCCATGAAAGCCCCCATGCAACTTAAGAGTCTCTTTTAGAGCCTTTTAGGCTCAAAGTCCCATGCACGCATGTAAAGTTCGTAACTTTACGTGCTAGATCGAGTTTAGGGACCTAGATCTATCATTTGGACAAGAGTTGTACACCAGAAATCGAAGAAATAGACTTGGACAGTATCGACTCGGCGACTCGTTCTTGGGACTCGGCGAGTCCGAGGTTAGACTCCCCTTTTCTGTTATGGGTCAAAGAGACCCAGTGGAGTGCTGGAAAGGTTTTAGAGGGTCCGGGGGAGTGACCCAACGTATTGGGATAAGCCATAGTCCTGGAGTTTATAGGACTCGGCGAGTGCATGAGCAGACTCGGCGAGTCCAAGGCAATCTCCCAACTCTTGAAGATGAACTCGACGAGTTGTTCATACAACTCGGCGAGTCGAGGACAAGACTGGTTCATAGGATAAGGATGAACTCAACGAGTTGTTCATACAACTCGGCGAGTCGGATGAAGGTTCATTCGATGCTCGTATAGAAGGAGAACCCGTCGAGTCATTTATGAACTCGACGAGTAGAGGCGTGGATGAGGACAGTTAAAGGGATAGGGACTCGACGAGTTGGTGGCCCAACTCGGCGAGTCAGGTCAACTGGAAGTTGACTTTGACTTTGACTTGGACTTGGTGTGACATCCTCATTTTCACGGCCAGAAAAGACCGATTTTGTTTATGCTTTATAAAAATCAGAGTACCTCTTTTAATAAAAATGTTGCGGAATTTGTTCCCAGTAAAACATGATAAATACGTTATCAAAGCATTTCCGAAGAAAAGTATTTTTATTCATTTTAAAACATTTGGGATGTCATCGTCAATACAGAAACATAAGCATAAACAGAACTTACATTCATTATCACTAGTGATTTATATCTCCTTAATCTCTCAGTGTAATGTGACTTCATATCCACACCTGTGATATAAATAAACTGAGTGGGTCAGGTTGGGAAACCTGGTGAGTACATAGGGTTTTCAACCCACAATAAATAAGTTTATTAACTTTATCAAACCAAACAAACCCGATTACCCGTTCCCGTTATCCTCACTTTACGTCCCTAACACACAGACTCTGTTTTCGTCTGTCTTTTTAACGTTGAGTTCCTATTAATGAGATCTTCAATTTTCATTTAGGTCGTGTAGGCCAAAAACCACTTGAACTAAAATTCGAGTTTCGGGCCGTGCACTACTATGCCAAATCTTAGAAAATTCATAACATCCTCATACGAAGTCAGATTTGGACGTTCTTTTTTTTTTGTATGTTCTCGGTTTAACGTATACTACAACTTTTGTTTAGATTTCTAAGGCTAAAAAGTCATCCATCGTAAATTCACTATTTACGTCTCCCGGTGTCGTGCCGGTTTTGCCATAAAACTTCGACGGACCATAACTTCTTCGTTATAACTCAGATTTCAACGTTCTTTATATGTACAGAACCCTTGAGACGTGTTCTACAACTTGGTTAAGATTATGTATTCTAAATAATCTTTTGTCAAAAAGTCAATTTCGACCCCTATTATCTCTAAATTGACTAGCCCGAATCTACGGGCGTTACAATTATCTCCCCCTTAGGATGATTTCGTCCCGGAATCATCAACGAAACAGGGCTCACATGATGACTCCATACGTTATCTCTTCATCCTAAGTAATAACCGTAACTTTGATGTTTCTTCGAACGAATATCTAACTCTAAGACTTCCTTATTGCAGGCGGTACTCGATCTTGCACTTGCTCCCTATCTCACGTTAGACTCCAAATTATGACCTTCAAGTCACAATCTCGATCCTTACTGGAGACTGCTTCTTCTTCTTAACAAACTTAAGATAAGTTATTTATTACTAAAATGGACCGATGTGTCATATTCTAATGACTTATCATCGTATGTTCCCATACTTAGACTCAGGTCTCTTAAAGTCTTCTAGAACAGACTATACATTTCTTCATGTTCTAATCACATCTTAAAAGGTAGCATTTCTAGCTACAAGCAACTATCGCGATACCTCTACCGATCGCTTTGATTATCTTTTATTTCAATCTTCCGACTTAAGTCAGATGCTACATCAAACTTGGTTCTCTGAACCATGTAACATACTTATCGTAGTCAGACTCAATTCGATATGACCACTAGGATTGGAATAACAATCATCCTCTTAGTCATTACCGAAACGATGGTAACGACATATTTGAATAAAACGGTATCAATTACTAGCTTCTTGGTAACCTTGTGACTTTCCCTGATCCAAGCGTGAGTCCTGTGCTTCCGGTAGTATAGGCCTATACTACCTTTCACACCTACTCATACTCGTACCAAGTATTGTCTTGCAGTTCACCCAAGTCACCATACAAGAAAATCACATAACAACTTGACACATTAGATAACAAAACGAAGGTTTTATATTATTCCTTGAAATGATTACATAGGTGTTCAAGTTCAACCTATACTATGCCTCTAACAGGCTACACCACGTGGTACTATTTACACGACTACTTCATAGATCCTCATTCCTGATCCCTTTCATTTCCATCTTCTTCGTCAAGGATCATATGGAACGCTCTTGCCTTCAGTTTCGGTGGAATGTTTGGTCTTGCCGCCTCTTTCTTCTTCGGGCAATCCTTAGCAACGTACCCTTCTTCACGACATTCATAACACACCCTTTTGCCGGCGGTGCACTCGTTGGCGTAATGTCCGGTCTTCCCACACTTGTAGCAAGTCACTTCCTCGCTACATTTCCCGAAGTGCTTTTTCTTGCACTTCTCGCACCATTTCACTTTGTTTCCTCCTCCGCTAAACTCCTTTGAACCAGACTTGATCTTCTTATTGGGCCTCGTAGACCCCTCAAACTTCCTCTTTTCGCTAACCTCAATCTTGTTGGCAGCTCTTCCCTTAGTCATATCCTCCACAGACTTGGCAGCCCAGATAGCTGCCTCCAGAGTAGGTGCCTGACGCACTGGCACCGCATACTCCCATGGAAGTCCCTTTGCGTACTTGTCGATTTTCGTCAGCTCATCCGGAACAAGACGCAAGGCGAACTCCATCTTCTCTGTGAAGTTGTTGGTGTATTCATCAATTGACATGCTTCCTTTCTTCAAGGTCAGGAACTGGTTCTCTAGCTCAAGCAGGTTTTGGGCTGAGCAGTACTTGCGTTTGAACTGCACCAAAAACTCTGCCCATGTCAGTTGCAGGGGCTCATTGGGGCTCAGAGTCTTCCCCAGGGTATTCCACCAGCGCACAGCACCTCCTCGGAATTGACGTACTGCAAAGGTGGTCTGTAACTTGCCTCTGCAACCACACGTCATGAAAGCTAACTTCATCTCTGAGATCCAATCCATGACTCCGATCGGATCTTCCTTTCCAATGAAAGTCGATGGCTTGCAAGTCAGAAAATCCTTGTACTTGCATCCATTCCTCTCGACTCCGTCATACTGGTTGTTTTGTCAAACTATTGGTGGGTTGGCTTGACCAACGGTCCCACTGTAGTTCCCTCCTTCTGATTGCCCATTGGTCAATTCGGGCTGTTCAACTGGCATTGTAGGTTCGTTCCTATTTTCATGCAACATTTGCCTCATCTCTTCCCGTTGTTCAGCCAACATAGCCCGTATCATGGCTCGTACTCCGGCCATTGTAATTGGCTCAGGAGCATCTGCTACAACATGTATTTGTTCAATCACTGGTGGTTGATTCCTGTTCCCATTTGCATTCCCGTCTCCACTACGGGTTCTTGTCATTTCGATCTATATACCAAATCAGACGTTCGGTGTGCAATGACGAGAATTAAGATAGGAAAGATTTTATTTACGATCGACGTGTAATTCTCCCTATTTCTCCAAAAAGTTTTATGCCAGTTCTAATACCGTAATTAAACGTTTAGAAATTTGAACACATAAAGTTTCCAGATCCGGTCGGCAACAAACCATAGATCCGATCATACAATGCATATCATAAATCATTTAGCACATAAAAGCATGTTAGGCATTTTCCCTAAATTAGCTAGTGCTTGTGTCTATTCAGGTGCTTTACCTAAATTTTATTCGACACACTCCTCACAATCCTTGATTAGCATTCTAAGTTTAAGTCTAGAAATAAATCCATATTCCTAGTTCGCTTAAACTAATGCTCTGATACCAACTGTGACATCCCCATTTTCACGGCCAGAAAAGACCGATTTTGTTTATGCTTTATAAAAATCAGAGTATCTCTTTTAATAAAAATGTTGCGGAATTTGTTCCCAGTAAAACATGATAAATACGTTATTAAAGCATTTCCGAAGAAAAATATTTTTATTCATTTTAAAACATTTGGGATGTCATCGTCAATACAGAAACATAAGCATAAACAGAACTAACATTCATTATCACTAATGATTTATATCTCCTTAATCTCTCAGTGTAATATGACTTCATATCAACACCTGTGATATAAATAAACTGAGTGGGTCAGGTTGGGAAACCTGGTGAGTACATAGGGTTTTCAACCCACAATAAATAAGTTTATTAACTTTATCAAACCAAACAAACCTGATTACCCGTTCCCGTTATCCTCACTTTACGTCCCTAACACATCTAACACAAGGGACCTAGTCTAAGGACTTTCATCGGGGTGACAACATATGATTCGGGGGTTCCTCAGTGTATACATATAACGAAACATGATTCCGGAAACGTTCCGGGCCGGAGGACGTCATGTATAGCATCACAACCAATGTATAATAGCAACCATAGCAACACAACCATCACAGTGTATACATATATGAAATGTTTACATCAGTTTGAAACTTGTTTGAATTACATCAGAGAGTATAAATAAAATATAAACATAAGACTCTTATTGCTCCAGCTTCTCAAAAATCCAGCAAGTACCTGTCTACTGATTTCCTGAGAATACAAGCAGTTTTAAAATATATCAGCACAAAGCTGATGAGTTCATAAGTAGTTGTTTTGAAATGAAAACTTTGTTAATGAGCTAGCTGAAATGTTTGTATAGTTTCAAGAAAAACCGATATTTTCTTTAGTGGAAACGTAGTGTTATCGATTCCGTGTAAACCATGAATGTTCGTTAGTGAAAACCGTAGTGATATACGAAAATACTACTTCACGTGACTAGCTAAAGTTAATCATGAAGTGTAGGTACTTTGTTTGCATAATCGGTTCTGTTTGAAAACCATGGCTTTAGCCATTATACGTAGTGTGTATTAGTTCTATTTAGTATAAATAAAACCGTTGAAGAGTGTCAGATTGTAAACTAAATGTGAATTATACATAATGTGAGTCGTATAACCATTCTTGATATGACTAGAGACCTTTCCAACGTTCTTCAGGCGTCGCGTTAAATGACATTTGTCACCCTAGGCATGCCTGCCTAACTGTAGCTAGCAGTTCGGGTGTGGGATTGTCAGTCCCGAATAGATCTATTCACAAATCTCACGCTCTCCCTCCAGGAGACTCTGGTTATACTATGATAGGATTTATCCCCGTACACCTAAGGGTACAGTAGTGAAGTAGCGCCTCACAGTATCGTACAATCTAGTTTACATGTAGTGTCATAGCGTTCTACCATAGTGAAAATCTGTATGTATACCGTGTATAGTGATATTTATAGTGATAACGTAGTGATGTAAACTGTAAACTATCCATGTCTTAGTGCATATGTTTAGTAGTGAAAATTCCTGTACTTGTCCTATTTAGAAAATCCCAAACTATACCGATTATAGTTTGCATGTATAATGTAGTGAATAGCGAATCCGAAAAACTATGCAATTTTAGTGAAAACGACCCTTATGCTCAACATAGTACAAAAGGGGTTAAAGTATGAGAATTGCATGAGTTTTGAAAGCATTTATGTTTAGCTTGTATCCTCCCCCTGAAAACATTAAAAACACGGAGAAAATAGGGGTATGAACTCACCTCGGGTAAGTGGTTTGATTGAAGGATCGGTACGAAGAGCCGGGTGTTCAAGTGAAGCTTTGAACACGATTCGATCCTAATAACATGTAATGACACATAAACGAGTCAAATGAAGGTATTTCACCACTATATGTGATGGAAAACCACTCTAGGGACGTGAAACTATTTGCACCAAGTGATAGGACCTTGTAGGATGGAGTGTAGGGGGTGTATGGCCACCTAGAGTGTGTGTGCGGCCATGAGTGTGCGGCCCAAAGGGTGTGCGGCCGTACACTCATGAAATGAGGTGTCTTTGTAGTGTTCTCAAGGTCCACACTCACATCCACGAAGTGTTCAAGGTCTATACTCAATTGTGGTGTAAGATAAGGGTCCTAGAATGAGTGTATGGTCGCACACAAGAGTGTGTGGTCGCACACTTGGGTGTGCTGCCGCACACTTGGAGTGTGCTGCCGCACAAGGGCGTGTGCGGCCGTACACAGGTGTGTGCGGTCATACACCCCTCACTAAGATGTCCAAAAATGCCAATCCAAGGTACAACAAGGCTAGGGGCATGTCTACATCGAATATGGAAGTTAAACTCTCACTTTGGAGGGTGTTTTAAGGGTGTGCGGCCACCCTAAGAGGGTGTACAGCCGCACTCACTTCCAACACAAAGAACATGTCCATTTTTGCACACATAGAGCTTGGATAGAGTGATCTTTCATGGATTGTAAGCTAGAGGAAGAAGTACTCACGTTCTTGAAGCTTTGGAAGGTTCAAAGTTGGAGAAACTTGAGGGAAATGATGTGGTGTGCTGCCAAGGTGCTAAAGGAATGAAAGGAAGGGGGGATACCCTTTATATAGGGGTAAAGGTGTTGCCCAAAAGAGTGTGTGCTGCCAGGGAGTGGGTGTGCGGCCGCACACCCATGTGTACGGCCGTACACTCCTCCAAGAGGTGTGTATGGCCCGATTTTCTCACTATTCAACACTCTGACTCATTCCTAAACTCAACCTTGGTTATATACAAGCTTAGAACACTTAAATGAACCCTTAAATAGCACCAGAAATCAGCAAAACAAGTTGAATATTGATTGAATTGACTAAGTGTACAAGATTGAAGTTTCCGGGTTGTCACATCATCCCTCCGTTAGAGGGAATTTCGTCCCGAAATTCAAAAATAGAGTACAAGTCATGAACTTGGAAAGAGATGAGGATACTTTTGCTTCGTTGAATCCTCGCGCTCCCAAGTGAATTCAGGACCCCGCTTGGCATTCCAGCGGACCTTCACTATCGGGACGCGACTCTGTTTCGTACGCTTGACTTCCCGATCCATGATTTCGACAGGTTCTTCAACGAAGTGTAGACCTTCGTCCAATTCGATCTCGTCGAAAGGAATCACAAGTGTCTCTTCGGACAGACACTTCTTTAGGTTTGACACGTGGAAGACAGGATGGATGTTGTTGAGCTCTCGTGGTAACTAGAGTTTGTATGCTACGGGACCGATCCTAGCAAGGATCTCAAATGGTCCAATATACCTTGGGTTTAGCTTTCCACGCTTTTCGAAACGTATCATGCCTTTCCAAGGCGAGACCTTCAGAAGAACGCGGTCACCGACCTGGAATTCCAAGGGTTTTCGTCGTTTATCGGAGTAGCTCTTTTGTCTATCTCGTGAGGCTTTCAGTCGCTCTCGGATTTGCACGATCATTTCAGTCGTCTCTCGGATAATCTCAGGACCAGTGAGAGTGTTGTCGGGGACTTGACCCTTGACTAGTTGCGTGTCACCCACTTCAGCCCAGCACAGAGGGGATCTGCACTTGCGACCATAGAGGGCTTCAAACGGCGCAGCCTTGATGCTGGTATGGTAGCTATTGTTGTAGGAATATTCGACCAAAGGAAGATGAGTGTCCCATGACGCGCCGAAGTCGATGACGCAGGCTCTCAACATATCTTCCAATGTCTGAATTGTTCTCTCACTCTGTCCATCAGTCTGCGGATGATAAGCCGTGCTCATATCCAATTTAGTTCCAAGTGCCTTCTGAAGCGATTGCCAGAATCTTGAGGTGAACCTGCTATCTCGGTCGGAGATAATGGATACAGGTACCCCGTGAAGGCGAACTATCTCTCGAATGTAGATCTGTGTGAGTCTCTCCATTTTGAAGTTTTCTTTGATTGGCAGGAAGTGGGCGGATTTTGTCAATCGATCGACAATTACCCAGATGGCGTCGTGCCCACTCGGGGATCTAGGTAATTTAGTGATGAAATCCATTGTTATCATTTCCCACTTCCACTCAGGTATTTCTGGCTGCTGAAGTAAACCTGAGGGCTTCTGATACTCCACCTTCACCTTGGCGCAAGTCAAGCACTTGCCCATGAAGGTTGCAATTTCTGCTTTCATGTTTGGCCACCAATAGAGCTGCTTGAGATCCAAGTACATCTTATCCGACCCTGGGTGAACGGAGTATTTTGTCTTGTGAGCCTCATTCATAACAACCTCTCTGCACCCGCTGAACTTTGGGGTCCAGATCCGGTTCATGAAGGAGTACACTCCGTCTCCCGTGACCTCCAAGTTCTTGTCCATTCCTCGCAAAGCTTCATCTGCCATGTTCTCGGGTTTTAAAGCTTCCAGCTGAGCCTCTCTGATTTGCGCGGACAGATGGGAACGGATAGTCATTGTTAGTGCCTTCACCTTATGCCCTGAATGCTCCTTTCGGCTGAGGGCATCTGCTACCACATTGGCCTTGCCGGGATGGTAGAGAATTTCGCACTCGTAGTCACTGAGTAGCTCTACCCATCGTCGTTGTATCATGTTTAACTCCTTCTGATCAAAGATGTGCTGCAGGCTCTTATGGTCGGTGAAGATTATGCACTTGGTTCCATAGAGATAGTGTCTCCAGATTTTCAATGCAAAGACCACTGCTCCCAACTCTAGGTCGTGAGTTGTGTAATTGACCTCGTGTGTTTTCAACTGCCTCGAGGCATAGGCGATGACTTTTCCTCGTTGCATGAGTACACAGCCTAGGCCCTGATTGGATGCATCACAATAGACCACGAAGTCTTCCGTCCCTTCGGGCAAGGACAAGATAGGTGCGCTGCACAGGGCCTACTTCAATGTTTGAAATGCAGTGTCTTGCTTGGCTCCCCAACTAAAGGTTACACCTTTCTGTGTCAGGGTAGTTAAAGGCTTAGCGATTATGGAGAAGTTCTGGATGAACCTACGATAATAGCCTGCAAGACCCAAGAATTGCCGGATTTCTGTGGGTGTCTTTGGTGCAGACCAATTTTCAATCGCTTTAATCTTGGAAGGGTCCACGTGTATTCCTTTCTTGCTGATCACGTGACCGAGGAAATTTACCTTCCTGATCTAGAACTCACACTTTGAAAATTTCGCGTATAGCTTTTCTGCCCTTACTGTTTCCAACACCTGCCTCAAGTGCTGTTTATGATCTTCCTCACTTCGCGAATAGACGAGTATATCATCGATAACATGATCACAAACTTATCTAAGAAAGGGCGGCACACCCGATTCATCAGGTCCATGAAGACCGCCGGTGCGTTGGTTAGACCAAAGGGCATCACTACAAACTCGTAGTGTCCATAGCGAGTTCAGAATGCTGTTTTGGGCACATCATTCTCGTGAACTCGCAACTGATGGTACCCTGATCTTAGATCTATCTTTGAAAAGTAACTGGCTCCCTGAAGTTGGTCGAAAAGATCGTCGATCCTGGGTAAAGGATAGCGGTTCTTGATCGTCAGCTTGTTCAGTTCTCGATAATCAATACACATCCGAAAGGATCCATCTTTCTTTTTCACGAATAAGATCGGAGCTCCCCAGGGTGAGGAACTCGGCCTTATGAACCCCTTGCTGATCAGTTCATTGAGTTGGCTGGATAATTCTTGCATTTCTGCCGGCGCTAAACGATAAGGAGACTTGGCTACGGGAGTAGCTCCAGGGATTAGATCGATACGAAACTCGACTTGACGCTCGGGAGGGATTCCTGGGAGGTCTTCGGGGAAGACATCAGGAAAGTTGCAGACATCGGGAAGGCTCTCGATGTCTTTAACTTTTTGCGTCTCGTCAACGACGTGAGCTAGGAATGCATGGCATTCCTTCCGTAGATACTTTTGAGCTTTGATGCACGAGATGATACGAAGGTTCGAGCTAAGCTTATCTCCGTAAATCATGAGGGTTTCCCTAGAAGGAAGATTGAGACGGATAGCTTTCTTGTAACAAAGAATATCAGCACGATTGGAGCTCAACCAATCCATGCCGATGATGACATCAAAGCTCTTGATGGATACCGGCATAAGATCGATGGGAAAGGAGTGATTGTCTAGGGTAAGAGTACAACCTATGAATATGTCGTTAGCGCTCTCTTTCTTTCCGTTAGCCATTTCGACGGTGAACTTTTCGGTTAAAGGTTGGGATTTACATTTGATTAAATGCTTGAATGCATGACTAACAAAACTCCTCTCCGCACCAGAATCGAAAAGAATGCATGCATAAGAGTTGTCAAGGAGGAACGTACCCGTAACAACGGTAGGATCAGCGACTGCTTCATTCTGGCCCATCGCCAAAACTCTTCATGTATTGCCACCAGTTGTTGCCTTGGGGCAGTTTCTCCTGAAGTGCCCAACCTCTCCACATCCATAACAAGCTTGACCAGCACCTGCTCCCGCAGCCTGGTTGGTTGGTTGGGCTGGCACCTTGCAGTATCGAGCTATGTGACCCTTCTTCCCACAGCTGTTGCAACTCAACTCACGGCAGGGTCCGTGATGATGGAAGTTACACTTGTTGCACAAAGGTAGTTTCCCAGTATAAACACCGGTAGGAGCTTGGGTGGTCGGAACACTAGCTGGGGCAGCAGCAGGAGCAGTAACAGCATGAACTGCCACTGTTTGTTGTTTCTTGGAGGGCTCCTGCGAAGACTGACCCTTCCGCTTATTCCATGATTTCTTCTTCTTCCCACCACTTTCCTTCTGTGGCTCGGAAACAGCTGCCAACTCATCCAGATCGATCCCATTATCGATCAGCACCTGCGCCAGATCCTTGGCGCTCTCAAATGTAGTGGGTCTAGCAGCCAAGACATTGCCTTTGGTTGGTTGTGTCAGTCCCCATATGCACCTCTCGATTTTCTTGCTTTCCGGGGTGACCATTCCCGGACAGAGGAGTGCTAAATCACAGAACCTAGCAGTGTAGGTGGCAATGTCAGAACCCTTCATCTTCAAGTTCCAGAATTCATGCTCCAACTTTTGCACTTCGCCCCTCGGGCAGTATTCCGCAAGCATGAGTTCCTTCAGTCTTTCCCAACCCATGGCATTAGCCACTGATAGGGTTAGGGTTTTGACCCGACCATTCCACCAGGTCAAGGCTCTGTCGGTGAAGGTGCAGGCGGCGAACTTCACCTTGTTTGCTTCGGAACAGGTGCAAATTTCGAAGATGGATTCGATCTTTTCGAACCATCGAGTCAGAGCGATGACTCCTCCGTTTCCGTCGAAGGACTTGGGCTTTGCAGTCATGAAGTCCTTATAGGAACACTCCTTTTGTTGTCCCTGGGTTCCGTCTTGCCTTTGAGGGTTGGTCCCACCTCCGGCCCCACCTGAGTTCACTTGAGCCATTTCTGCAGTCACGGCGGCTGTAACTGCGGCCTGAAACATGACGGGGTCGAACTGAGGGGGTGGTGGTGGTGGCGGAGTGGTGTCGTTCCTTCTGATGGGTCTTGGTCGGGGAGGCATTTTGTTCTAGAAACAATCAGGAAGAAGAGGATGGTAAGTCCTCAAGATATATGAAACAAAATATATCTTATCCTGATAAATAAGTGTTCTACCAAGCGATAAGCAAGAAAGGTTACTAATGTAACTAAGTTATCGCTATGAAACAAATAGGCAGCAACACTAAGAATGAATTTCCTCACTAAATTTGGCTCTAGCAAAATACTCCTATAGTATTTTATGTTGACTGTTTTTTGTAAGTTTTAGACCTGCTGTAGCACCACCGTTACTCCCAAGCACATGTTGGTCATGTTTTGACTGAATATAGTTGATCAGGCTATATTCACCCGAAACATGATTACATAATTGCCCAGGTTAAACCGCAGTGCCCCAACATTCAAATACTTTTTGTGTTGTTCTACTAATGACACGAATTTTGTTATGTATGCATGCTCGTATACTTTTTATAAAAATACTTATATTTTTGAAAGTATACTTTTAGTGTAGAGCACTTAGGCCCCTTTAGTGTTTATAGTTGTATACCACGTAAGGTTCGGTATACTAGTTCGCTATAAACAAGGGCTCTGATACCAATCTGTCACACCCCGAAACATGATTGCGGAAAAGTTCCGGGGCGGAGGACGTCATGTATAGCATCACAACCAATGTATAATAGCAACCATAGCAACACAACCATCACAGTGTATACATATATGAAATGTTTACATCAGTTTGAAACTTGTTTGAATTACATCAGAGAGTATAAATAAAATATAAACATAAGACTCTTATTGCTCCAGCTTCTCAAAAATCCAGCAAGTACCTGTCTACTGATTTCCTGAGAATACAAGCAGTTTTAAAATATATCAGCACAAAGCTGATGAGTTCATAAGTAGTTGTTTTGAAATGAAAACTTTGTTAATGAGCTAGCTGAAATGTTTGTATAGTTTCAAGAAAAACCGATATTTTCTTTAGTGGAAACGTAGTGTTATCGATTCCGTGTAAACCATGAATGTTCGTTAGTGAAAACCGTAGTGATATACGAAAATACTACTTCACGTGACTAGCTAAAGCTAATCATGAAGTGTAGGTACTTTGTTTGCATAATCGGTTCTGTTTGAAAACCATGGCTTTAGCCATTATACGTAGTGTGTATTAGTTCTATTTAGTATAAATAAAACCGTTGAAGAGTGTCAGATTGTAAACTAAATGTGAATTATACATAATGTGAGTCGTATAACCATGCTTGATATGACTAGAGACCTTTCCAACGTTCTTCAGGCGTCGCGTTAAATGACATTTGTCACCCTAGGCATGCCTGCCTAATTGTAGCTAGCAGTTCGGGTGTGGGATTGTCAGTCCCGAATAGATCTATTCACAAATCTCACGCTCTCCCTCCAGGAGACTCTGGTTATACTATGATAGGATTTATCCCCGTACACCTAAGGGTACAGTAGTGAAGTAGCGCCTCACAGTATCGTACAATCTAGTTTACATGTAGTGTCATAGCGTTCTACCATAGTGAAAATCTGTATGTATACCGTGTATAGTGATATTTATAGTGATAACGTAGTGATGTAAACTGTAAACTATCCATGTCTTAGTGCATATGTTTAGTAGTGAAAATTCCTGTACTTGTCCTATTTAGAAAATCCCAAACTATACCGATTATAGTTTGCATGTATAATGTAGTGAATAGCGAATCCGGAAAACTATGCAATTTTAGTGAAAACGACCCTTATGCTCAACATAGTACAAAAGGGGTTAAAGTATGAGAATTGCATGAGTTTTGAAAGCATTTATGTTTAGCTTGTATCCTCCCCCTAAAAACATTAAAAACACGGAGAAAATAGGGGTATGAACTCACCTCGGGTAAGTGGTTTGATTGAAGGATCGGTACGAAGAGCCGGGTGTTCAAGTGAAGCTTTGAACACGATTCGATCCTAATAACATGTAATGACACATAAACGAGTCAAATGAAGGTATTTCACCACTATATGTGATGGAAAACCACTCTAGGGACTTGAAACTATTTGCACCAAGTGATAGGACCTTGTAGGATGGAGTGTAGGAGGTGTATGGCCACCTAGAGTGTGTGTGCAGCCATGAGTGTGCGGCCCAAAGGGTGTGCGGCCGTACACTCATGAAATGAGGTGTCTTTGTAGTGTTCTCAAGGTCCACACTCACATCTACGAAGTGTTCAAGGTCTATACTCAATTGTGGTGTAAGATAAGGGTCCTAGAATGAGTGTATGGTCGCACACTTGGGTGTGCTGCCGCACACTTGGAGTGTGCTGCCGCACAAGGGCGTGTGCGGCCATACACAGGTGTGTGCGGTCGTACACCCCTTACTAAGATGTCCAAAAATTCCAATCCAAGGTACAACAAGGCTAGGGGCATGTCTACATCGAATATGGAAGTTATACTCTCACTTTGGAGGGTGTTTTAAGGGTGTGCGGCCGCACTCACTTCCAACACAAAGAACATGTCCTTTTTTGCACACATAGAGCTTGGATAGGGTGGTCTTTCATGGATTGTAAGCTAGAGGAAGAAGTACTCACGTTCTTGAAGCTTTGGAAGGTTCAAAGTTGGAGAAACTTGAGGGAAATGATGTTGTGTGCTGCCAAGGTGCTAAAGGAATGAAATGAAGGGGGGCTACCCTTTATATAGGGGTAAAGGTGCTGCCCAAAAGAGTGTGTGCTGCCAGGGAGTGGGTGTGCGGCCGCACACCCATGTGTACGGCCGTACACTCCTCCAAGAGGTGTGTATGGCCCGATTTTCTCACTATTCAACACTCTGACTCATTCCTAAACTCAACCTTGGTTATATACAAGCTTAGAACACTTAAATGAACCCTTAAATAGCACCAGAAATCAGCAAAACAAGTTGAATATTGATTGAATTGACTAAGTGTACAAGATTAAAGTTTCCGGGTTGTCACAGATATTCATCTAGGTTTGCTACTACCTGATATGTTATATGCTGGCTTGACACGGGTAGGTCAGCACCCCAGAATGGCTTGACACAGGTAGGTCGGCACCCCAGAATGGCCGTACCGGGTAGGTCGGGCACCCCAGAATTGCCCGACGGTATGTATGCTATATGATTGTATGGTATGCGGTGCGATGGGGGGAACTCACTAAGCTTCATGCTTACAGTTTACAATTTTGGTTTTAGGTACCTCTTCAACGAAGGGGAAGGAGCTGGCGCGGTAGCAGCACATCATACACACACGCATTGATTTTCTGCACTTTAGATATTCTGGGATTGTACTCTGACATGTTGCTATTTTATGTTTTGGGTTTTCAGACATGATATGTTGATTTACGAAATGATATATTTCTACGTAGTTTTCTTATGAATGTTTTTATACTCAGTTAATTAAAATGAAATTTTTGGACTCGAAATTTGGGATGTTACATAAGGGTTGAATTGTAGTTGTTCATAATTGAGCAATGAATGAAGATTCTAGAACCCATCTATGTGGTGAACGAAATTAGGAGGGATTCTAGTGTTTCCAGAAGCCTCCTGGTGGTAAATATGGAAATGATTTGAACTGAGATTAAATTTATTATTTAATCATTCAAATCTTGTTTTGTCCCCAAGTTACCTTAACTATAAATAGGACCCCACGGCCTATGATTTTCGTTTATAACATTCTCTAGAGAAGACTCATGCCAAAAATATCCTTTCCCCTCTCTCGTCTTTGTCTTCTAGTTCTAGGGTTTGAGTGTGAGTCATTGGAGGCATCATCCTTTTTGGTGTGAGCCATTGGAGGCATCATCCTTTTTGGTGTTAAGCTTTCGAAGACCTACACTACAAGGAGATTGAGGTGATTTGTTTACTACAACAAATCAAAAGGTATGTAACTCTATTCTTGGTAATTTCGAATTATATTAGGGTTATGCTAAGTTTAGTTGTTCATTGTATATTGCTATCAAGGTGTATGACATAGACCCTTTATAGGATGCATGTACCCTCTTAATTGTTTAAGTGTTTTTCCACATTGTACATGATTTTATTTTCTATAAAACCCAACATATTGTTGGTGGATATATCTAGAGAACTTCTACCTTGAAGTTTCATGCCACACTTCATCAACTTCCAATCTCCCATGAGAATCAAAGTTTTCAAAGGTTGTAACACTTTTCTTTCTATGGTTGTTTTTATCTTTCTAAGTCTTGCAAAATGATTTTTTGGTGAGAATAAAACTAGTTTTATTTTGTTAAAATCTAAAGTCTTTCGTTGCTATATTTATGTTTTTGAAACAATTTTTGAATAAAATCCCAACAATTTCATCCAACCCACACAACACTTGTGCTTTTGCAACAGCCGGGAATACAAAAATAAACTCAAGTTGCACCATCATTGAAATCTTGAAAATAAAACCTAAATGTCATCTTAAATCCACTAAACTTTAAGCAATGAACATTGAACAAAAACCCTCATGTAGCAATGAACTATGGGCAATAACACATTGAAGGCAATAGACTTTAAGAGACGCCTTTGTAGTATCAATTGAAACCTGATTTAGCAATGATAAACCAACCATAAAAAATATAACTTTATAAATAAAAAAATGTGGCATGAATACTTCAACAATATCCACAAATACAAAAAGCTTCGATTGGAGCACAAACAAAACAATTTTTCCAAATTGGTTATTGAATCCTATATACCTCGTCGGTTGCGTTCTGCCCACGTTACAGATACTACAAGTAGAAGTTTCGAACCACACACGAACTGGGATTGTAAATGAATACTCGGCGGTGGAAGAGTTTTGATTGGAACACATACAATTTGACAGAAATTGCAGATTAACACACACAAATAAATTGTAGAATCGATTTGCTGGAGAAGTGGGAATTGTAGATGAACACACTTACATACCTTTGATTGGAGCACACGATGTGAGTTTTTGGCTGAGCGATGGTAGCAAAGGAAAAATAGAAAATGTTTTTTATTTAACTGCCTCATCTTAAAAATAATATGGTGGGGATGGAGGCTTTTTGGCGCCGTTAGTGGTAGGGATGTCAAAAACTTCCGTGGGACCCCGATTCTGTATGGGATAAAAATTTAAAAAGTTCGGGGGCGGGTGCATAATTAAACCCTGTTTTATTTTTGGGATCAGGGTCGGGAGTGGGTATTTCCGTCCCATAATGTCGCGGGGGCCCCGTTTGTATATATATAAATAATATATATTTAATACAAAAATATATATATAGACATA
The DNA here is from genome assembly GCF_052849685.1 of Lactuca virosa. NCBI lineage: Eukaryota > Viridiplantae > Streptophyta > Magnoliopsida > Asterales > Asteraceae > Lactuca > Lactuca virosa. The sequence goes on along the minus strand of NC_136427.1, from coordinate 288,769,994 downwards.
TAGTTTTTTTTTTTAATTTTTATTTTTCACTTATCACTGATTTCTGTTGTTAAGAACAATGATCATTGAACTTGTTTTTACTGTTAAGAACAATGATTTTGATTTGTTCAGTGTTTGCTATCTTTTTGTAAATTTTCTTTACCTGCCATTTCATTACCCATTTATTTATCCCATTTTTGGTTAATAATATGGTTGATTTTTTTTTTGTGAGAGCCATTTTCATATTTCATGTCTTTAGCATTCTGTAGAGCGAATCACCCAAATGATTCAAATGTCAAACAATAAAGACTTGATGGATATTGGTGATGTATTGAATTAGTAATATATTTTTGGACATGTAATTTTTTTTAGTAACGTTGTATTTATTGTATTTTATATTTGTAAGTTGTTCGATTTGTCGTATTTCTAATATTTGATTTGTCGTTTTCTAATGTTGGATTTGTTGCTTTTAAAATGTTGGATTTATAATTTTTGAGTTGCTAGAAAACTAAGGCCACGTTTGATAATTGCTGACTGAGAAAGTGCTGTTTGAGTAAGAAATTCTGACTGAGTAAGAAATCATGCTGTTTGATTGAAAATCTGACTGATACAAAATGACCATTTTACTCCGATACTTTACGCGTTTCTGTGCAATATGATAATAATAATAATAATAACAACAACAACAATCATAACAACAACATTAATAATAACAATAATTACAGTAATAATAATAATAATAATAATAATAATAATAATAATAATAATAATAATAGACATTAATAATAATAATAATAATAATAATAATAATAATAATAATAATAATAATAATAATATACAAAAAACTTCCAGCATAATAGACATTAAATATACTATTTTAGAGATAAAATACAAAAAGTCTTTCAGCTTGTTGGTAAGCACCATTGCTTCTACAAGGGAGACCCAAGCTCTATTCCTCTAACCTTCAATAGCCAAGGATCGGTCAGATGTATATCAAACAGGACCTAAGCTTTTAAAGTTATGAAAAATAGATTTTTTTAGCCCAAAATATAGCATTCTTTTAGCATAAAAAGTTAATTTTAAGCTCACAAAAACGGTGGAACGCGGGCGGGATCGGGGCGATAGAGGTATTCGGGGATGGAACCGGGGGCTAGGTAATCGGGGGTTTGGGGACGGGAGCAGAGGCGAGGGCAGGGGCAGAATTCGGGGGAGGCAATTTCCGACCCCGTTTGGTCCCGTTGACATCCCTAGTTGGTGGGGAGGGAAGGAGGACAATGTGAAAGAAAAATAAAGAAAATATATGTAGGTTATGACGGAAAAAAAGGGAGAAGTCACAAGGTTCAAGACAAACGTATTCCAAATCGTTTAGATGCTTGTTGAATAGATGAGATGTTTGCTGAATCATGAGAAGGGTTGTTTTATTTTATAGAAACACATTTAATGCTGCTTTTTTTTTTTATATATAGAAACACATTTAATGCTGAATGGTTAAGAAGTTATATGGTAGACGAACCATACAAATGTTATATCAAAAAGCCCATTAGTCTCTTCGTCTTTTATTTTCATCTTTGTTCTTTTGCTAAATTAAAGAATCATTAATTGACATCTTTATGCATACGTTATATCGGATACAGTAAGTTCAAATCGGTTATATTTTTAGGATGGATTTGATGTAAATAAGATCCCAATACGTTTCCAAACTAAGTCAACCATTTGACTAAGCCGTAACTATTCAACAATCAACACCCCATAAAGATCTGCAGCCTTCTCCGCTTCTAACTGAATCCCCAACATAGGCATCGTTTCTTTCAACGGATCATCAACCTCTCCGCCCAGCGAACCCATAGCCAAAATCAAATCCAGGTACAGAGACAGAGACTCAGAGAGAGTGAGAAAGATACTTAAGGATATGTAAAGAAAGGAGGCGGTGGAGGGAGGGAGGTAAACGTTACACCTTGGGGAAGTAAAAGTTTATGCCTGGAGCTTGGAGGTATAAGGAAGTGATTGATCTAAGTTCGGATCGGAAATCAAGTCACTAATGGTGGCCAGAACAAGCCTAATTAGCCGTCGGACTGCGCAGAAGTTCCGGCAAGCAGCGATCTCGGCCGCTGGTTCAGTCAAGATCAAGTTGTTACTGTTTTGTTGCTTTCTCTTTACATTAACCTTGCTCGCAAGCCGCACGCCGTCGTTTTTGGGATGGGGACAACAGAGTGTTCCCCTTCTTGATCGGACTTCCAGGTTAATTAGTTACCTTAACAGTTTGATTTTTTTCACTTTTTGGCAAAAAGGTATCTCTATATACAAATATCGTACTTCAAAATTTGCATCAAAGATACGTCACATATATGATATAGGAGAGAATTCACACACTAACACTGTCAATTGATCCAAAAGAAGCAAGCATTACAGACGCACCGTACATATGAACGTATGAACATTACAATCAAACAAAACAACCTAAAATTGCAATTTGAATCTTCCAGTAAAGCATTCAATTGAACTATCATTTGCGAGGGCCCACGAGAACATGGCTTAACTTATACTTATATATATGAATAATAAATGAATATCGACTCGTGATCTTCATTGATTGATATAGTATAAATCATAGTTGCGTTAAATTTGTTTTTTTTTTTTTTCTATTTTCTATGTTTGGTCTTCTCTTTCTGGTGAGTTGAATTGCCAATTACTCCACTTTTACCATACGCAATGAAATTTGGCAGTTTTTGCAATAGAGATTCACGTATCATGAAACTTGTCGATAACAGTAATTTATCTTTACTAGGAAATTGTCTAGGTCAAGTTATTGATGCAAAAATAAGAATCTGATTTAGGAGTTCATGCAATTTTAACTAAGGTCCAGAGAACAATACATTATCACCCAAGTTTTGGAAGCTCAACAACATCAAGTATGATGAGATAAAAAACGAGGATGCACAGTAATAACTCATATACTTCTTAAAAGAGATTTAAAAAAAAAAAAGAAAAAAGAAGAGAATGATGAGGCCTGTTAATTTATTCTAATGCTTGTTTGCTCTGGTTAGGTCTTGGATTTAAGAAATTAGTTTTGGATGTACACAATGAAGTTCTTATTTGGGGGTAAAAAGATATTTAGGTTAGGTGTATTCCTATAAAGTAAATACATATCATTCTGTTAGAACATGTGTAGTTTTTGAACAATATGATTATACGAATCTCATCGGTTCTTTAGATGGAATAATATGATCTTTAATCATTTAAAATGAGAGACTTGTATTATATACCATAGGAATTAGGAAGACATGCATTTTGGAAAATTATATCAAAACCACTCTCCATATCTCGAATTTAGTAATTTATTAAAGTTTAAACTGAGGGACTTGTTTTTTTACAGTAAAGGGTACACATTGCTGATAAATACATGGAAAAGATATGATCTTCTGAAGCAATCAATTTCTCATTATACATCGTGCCCTCGACTGGACTCAATCCACATAGTATGGAGTGAGCCTGATCCTCCTTCAGATGCTCTTGTGAAATATCTGAATCAAGCAGTGAAGTCAAAAGCTGGAAATAATCATTATATCGAGTTGGCTTTTGACATAAACAAAGAAGATAGCCTCAACAACAGATTTAAAGAAATCAAGAATCCAAGAACAGATGCTGTTTTTTCTATCGATGATGACATTATATTTTCTTGCGAATCAGTAGAGTTTGCTTTCAGTGTTTGGCAAAGTGCACCAGATACTATGGTGGGATTTGTACCTCGCATCCATTTGATTAATCGATCGGTATGTTTTTTTTTATTAAAAACATTGAAGAATTTTAATTTGTTAAAAGAGAATGAAATATATATATTTTTTTCTTTATGCAGAAAGAGAATGAAAATTCTTACATTTATGGTGGATGGTGGCCTGTATGGTGGACTGGTACATACAGTATGATACTCTCTAAGGCGTCATTCTTCCACATGAAGTACCTTCGTTTGTACACTAACGGAATGCCTACATCCATCATGGAATATGTAAAGAGAAATAGGTACACACCCTTTCAAATTACTTGTAATTTTACTACTATTTTTTTTTACAATTTATTAAAAAATTTCAATGAATCTAAACAGGAATTGTGAAGACATCGCAATGTCATTCCTGGTTGCCAATGCAACCGGCGCCCCTCCCATATGGGCAAAAGGTAATTTCATCGAAAAATACTGTCACATGTCCTGGACTAGACAAGCTTTCTAGGGCTATTTTGCACAGACGAGATGATAGATCAAAAGCAAGTCCGTATCCGTCCTACCTTTATGAGTGGGACAAAAGAGTTGCAATCTTTGTCATATTGACGTCAGTCTCAGTCTAATGCATGTCAAACGCAGTACAGACTGTCATGTCATGTTCTACTGGCTTTAATTATATGTTTGGTGTACAACAATTGTAGGCAAGATATACGAAATTGGATCGACGGGAATCAGTAGTCTAGGGGGTCATAGCGACAAAAGGACGGAGTGTGTGAATAGATTTGTATCCGAGTTTGGCAAGATGCCATTGGTACCAACTACTGTGAAGGCTGTTGATAGCCGTGGTACTTGGTTCTGGTGATGCCATTGATTCTCTTTTTCTAGCTTCACACTTAGTTTGTTAAATTACCACTACACTAGCTAATCTATCTCTTGTATTCTTAACCGATTTTTAATGTTATTAGCATCCAACAATTCAAACCCCGTAAACCATATTTTGTTTATTGTATCAATACAACTCCCTATTTTGTTTCTAAATTGCAATTTTCATCGCACTGTCTTAGTCCAATGCATGTCAGATGCAGTAGAAGACAGTAATCTGTCATTATTATGGTTTCGGTTTGTTCAGCTTCTTTTGTTGTTATTGTGGTTTGCGGGTTTATGTAGGTTTGTTGGATAGAAAAGAATCGCATTTAATATTTAGGCCACGAGTCCATGACCATGCCTCAACTAACATGGGATTTGAACTTATCTGTTGGGGACTTGTGTGGAGAAATGGGTCTTGATACTATCCAATTCCCATACTCTAATTGTTTTGTATATCTTTGGTGTGTTTTTTTGACTTGCTCATGTGCAAATTGCTGTTGTTGCCATAAACATGCCTCATTTAAAGTTCCATTTCTTAGGGGGGTTGTTTTTTTTTCTATTTTATTTAAATACTTATTTCAAAAGGGTATTATTTACAAGTAAAAGGGTGATAAGATCAAGCCAAGTTGTAGGCTGTCTTCATTCTTTTCACACCAGGACGAAGTAATGTTGGAAGAAAATTGGGTAAAGCATCAGACGTGTTGAAAATCTGTCTACTAAAAGCAAAACAAACTGGTTTGGGACATTGGTAGCAACATCTATCGACATTTTTAAAATTGCTTTTCTTTAATGCTAATGATATTTAACAAAGTTACTAGAAAATATCGGACATGCTGGTAAAAGTTTTTTATCTTATTGAGAAACATTAAAGGATGTGATGATCAATCAAAGATTTTCATTGTCGGATCAGAAATTTTATTTTTTTTCATTAATAGAAAAATGGAAACAAGTTGCTAAGTAAATAAAACACTAGTTGCTCCCATTTTACTCGTCGCTATTAAGGGAATTACTTTTTTTTTTTTTTTTTCCTGTGGCTACTAAAATATTTTGGTTAGCCATGTTGCTTCTTGCCTACCGATGGATTCCACAGCAGTTTGAAAGATTAACCTAACCTGGAATCTTAGAATATATGCTTCTTTTCGACTCCCTGAAATATTTCATGGCTTAATAAAAACTACGTATTGTAAGGTGAGCTTGTAGAGACAAGTATATTTTTAGTTGCATTACTGTTTATAAAATGACATATTTTCACTGTATGTTAGTAAACTAAGCTCTTTCATTTTAACTTTGATTGCTTAAAACTTCGAAAAACGTTAATAAAAATGATTAGATCAATTCTTACAAAGTCAATAAATAAGAACGTTAGTTATCACATTGTCTCCCTTTGGTTGGTATAAAATGGCAACTAATTAGCTTTTTATTGAATGGATCTTTGACTCTTTGTATATCCAGCTCATTTCCATAGTATAGTTTACTGCTTCCGTGTGCGAAACCGATTGAGTCTTATTCAATGTTACATAAACAATTACTAAAACCACAAAGAAAATAAGATTCATAAACGTAAGAAATATATAATATTATGACCCCCTTTCATAATATAAATAGTTAAATTATCAATAAATAAATTAGAATTTTTTATATATATTAAAATTTTGAATGGAACACATGATGACATGAATAAGTTTTGTATACAAACAACTTTGCCTTTGACCTTATCCTCCAATCAAAGTCCTACTGTAACTTTGACTTCCGTTTCTTTTTTTTTTCAAAATTCCGCCAACCTAATCCTGTCTGTGACACACCATAACCGAGTCACCACCGAGTCAACCAGTGTCTACCTACCGACCTCGGCCTTCATGGCTCCAGTAATCTCCCAAAAACGTCTTTGCTCCGTCCAAGCTCGGAAAATACGTCGGTTCCAAGAAGATCTGAGCCAATGAATCACTAGAATCCACCGTAACGAAAGCCAGACTACCTTTCGCCTCCACGCTTCCCATCGCCACCACCAACAACTGTTTATACGAGTAATAAAATTTCTTCACCGCCGCTTCGATCGCTTGTAACCCTTGTAGCAGATGAATCTTCACCGGGTTTTGCTTTTTCCGGTAGAGTTTCATCGCCGCCTCTTGAATCCTTGGTCCGCCCATAGGATCCACTTCTACGTCCAGAATGTACGGAACCTTATGTCTTAGATCCTTTGAACGTTTGGTGATCTCTATCAGCGATTTTGATCGGAAGCAAAAAGATTGAGAATCGGTGGTTGTTTTGACGTCGAGCTGGTTCTTCAACCGGAGAAAATCGTCGGGATCCATTAGTAGATGCAGATCTTCCACCTCTGTTAATAGTTTCCATACCTGTTCCAGAATGTAACTATCGCTCGAAGCATTTTCGAAATCGTTTGAATCGATTTCTGATTCGATTCGGTTCAAGAGCTGCTGAGCAACGTAGATCCACGATTCCAGGATCTGATGCGTCGTGAATACCGTTCGGTTCTCATAGTTGTTGACGTTAGCTTGATCCGGAGGCGTTTTGCTCAGAGCATGAAGCTCCGATGGCTTGCAGACGGCGTCGTAGTTTAGGCTTGGCTTGCCGTTGAGATTCGGCTCCCCTAACCCCAACGTGTATGGACACCGTCTCATCTGGCATTCAATCGAATACAGAATCTTCTGTGCTACCTCTTCCGATTTCTTCCACGTGTCAAGCCGAGGTAACAGGCTTTCCTCGCTTATCTGGCTGACTAAAACCGTCGCATCTTCGCCGTCGTTAAGCTTCCACACCTCCGCTGAGCTTCCCTCACGCGTCAATACGCCTCCGCTTCCGCTGATATTAACAATCGGTGCCGTTTCGATCTTATCATCCTCGCAAAACAAAGAAATAACCTCGATCTGACTCGTCGCCAAAGACTCCAGTCTTCTTCTCCACTCCCGTTGATTAACGTAAGGTCTCGGATCAGACAACACAATCGACACAAACCGAAACGTGAACTCTAAAGCTTGCAACGCCGGTTTCAACACGGCCTCATTTTTCCACCCTGGAAACTCCACCGTGTTCCATAGCTCCTTTATTTGAGGAAGTCGTAGGTAATGCTCGTATGCAAAACAGTCAGTATCAGACGCCGGCGACAAATCCGGAACCCGGACTGGCGGTGGTGGAACCAAAGCAGTAAGTTTGTTAGAAGACGAACGCCGTGGTGATCTGCTTGGCATACTATCTGATGATACCATCTTTGCTTTACAATCCAAATCAACCATCTTCTCCAAATTGGAATACGAAATCACAGGTAACTTATATATATATTTTTATTTTGTTTGAAGGAAATGAAAAATATTGTTTGCAATGAAGTTAAAGTTGGATAACGTATTTATAAGGGAGGGGGTCTCGTTGGAGATATGATATGGGTCATGAGAAGGTACAATTAAACGCGTGTAGAAGCGAGGAACATGGAATTTGAAAGTCGCCGTAGTTTGGAAAATATTATTATTTAAAGAAATCAAAATAAATGCCTCACTGTTAATTCTTTAGCATCAAATACATTTTCATTATTATCGTATAAGAAAAAGTAATTTAATGTTCAAAAAAATTATTATGTTATTTTTTAATATTTTTGTTTATTAAAATTATTATATTTTGTGATTTTGATTAACTTGGTGATTTACGACTAGATAACCCAAGAAAAATGATTGGATAACTTATAAGAATATAAAATAGTTTAAATTATAAAGCTTTTGTGAACAATTATGATTTAAAAGTTATTGGTATTATAGTTTTTGAAAAAAGAACAAATTTCTACAATATTATATATAGTTTTTGAAATTAATAATTACCTGTTATCCATTTAATTTCACACATTCTATGTTCTATCCAACCTATTTCTTGGGTTATTTGGTCATAGAACATTAACTAAAGAAAAATAAAATGTATAATGATTTTAATATACATAAAAGTAATAAATAATTTTATTCAACATTATAGGATAATATGTTTTTTATTATTGCCCTAAAATAAATTTATATCTTAAATCTTTCAACGATGAAAGAAATAGTTTTGTTATCATTCAATTTTATTAAAATATATAAACTATGTTAATTGTAACAATATTTTATGCTATCAAAATTATTAATGTAAAATGAAATATTGATATATGCTTTAATAATTTTAAATATTGGACTCACTAATTTTAAATTTTTTGGGATTTTGCAATTAGTTTTTTATGTAAGTCCGTTTCAATATTTAGCATTTTATATATAAAATCAGGTTGATGTTGTGATGTAAATTGGATTGTATAACATTAGAGTTGGCATGTTACTATTTATCAATATCAAAACGAAGAGTTTATATATTTTGAATAAAACAAATAATGACCGCAAAAAATATTAACATATAGCTTTTGGTTCGAATCGTCCTTATGTGAAACAAGAACATGTGAGAATTTATTCCATAAGAATTACATATATACTCTAAAAGAATTTGAGGATTAAAAAAAACGAGGCATTTGGTAAATGAAGATGGAGTTGAAACAGGTGGATGCATGGAGGAAGAAAACGAATACTTATCCATAAATGGATAATGTTACCTATCCTTGCTTGGAATGGGTCGGGTCACGTTTTTCTTCCTTGGATCTAAGAAGCTTCCCAACTCGGAACATTCGTCATGGTTCATGCGTGGATAAAACGTTTTTCTTTTTTCCACCTTTTTTATTTTCAATTATTCCTAGTTCCTACATTTTTTATTCATTGGGTCGACTTCTATATAGGACCGGTCCAAACCGATTTAAAACTCCGGACAAAAGAAAAAAAATGAGGCCCTCGACATTAAAATAATTTAGTAAAGGAGGATGGCATCTCCCAAAATTTTTATTAATTAAAAAAGATATTACAATAACAGGTTGAAAACTCTATGGAAATGAAAAATGGCATGAGTCGGTCCCACATGCCAAACAACCTAAGAACTACAAAAATAAATCTAAGAACTACAAAAAGAAGTGAATAAAATTTTATCAATATTATCCAACATATCGTTCTATGTGCATAACGTGGCAAAATCGTAATTCATTTATTATGAATCGGTTTTTTTTTGTTACCGTTGAAAAAATCATAAAAATCACAAATTTCTTTTAGCTCCAAGTTATCTTCGATCGATGGTGGTGAGATTGTGAGAAGCCTAATGTGATGATTATTCCAAAAGAATCGGGCGTTCCTTAGTCTTCTGACTCTTCTTTGTTGATTTTGTTTTGGATTCAATTTTTTCCCCTTAGCCGATATACACGATACATCAACTTACTTTTTTTCTATACTAACATAATAATGTATATAAAAACAGGGTCCTAAAAATTTGGAGGCTTTAGGCTATCACCCATGATGCCCCATCCATCGGGACAATCATGTGTATATGTCTAATATCTATTTGAGGATAAATTACAATTAATATATATTGCTTATGTAGTTATGTTGCGTTAATTTTTTTAAATTTTAGGGTTCTTTAGAATGAAGATCAAAGAGATGGAGAAGATTTGGAAAAAATGCTCATTTGTAAGAATTGAAACTTTAGACGTCAGGTTAAATGGCTCAAGCATAAGAACACTTTACAACCCTTGGATCTAAGCATGTGGTGTTGATGTTGATGTTGTATCTCTATATCATCCGAAACAAGTTGTGTTAACATTGATTGTACAAGATTTTTGGTGCATGTCGAAGAGGAAATTATCGGTTTTTACTCAGTTTTGATAAAGTTCCTTCAACTTCAAACACAAAATTAGTTACTGATTTAGTGTCTGCTGAACTCTTTTAGTCTTTTATCATAATTTCTCGCTATGTAGTTATTTTATTCTTTTGTTGATTTGTTCTTATAGATATACAAGAAAATACCAGCCATTGTACTTGGTGGAGCAACTGCGGTGTGGATTTTCTTTGAATTGTTAGAGTACCATCTATTTAATTTCGTTTGCAACGTTTTGATCCTTGCATTTGCAGTTGTGTTCTTGTGATCCAATGTTTCTAAGTTCATCAACAAGTTTTTTAATTTGTTAGATTTGATTATCATGTTTTGAGGTCATATATTGACTGATGCAGCTACAGATCTCCTCCATGTATCCCTGAAGTTCGAATTCCTAAACACAAGTTTCTTTAGATTGTTGTTGGGTTAAGGAATTAACTCATTGTGTTTGCTAATGTGATGTATTAAATATGTACTTTAAGAAACATAAAACACTTTGTCACCCAACAAACGCTAAGCTAGATGTTATCAGAGCCCTTATTGGTTGATAAAACATCAAAAGAAGGGCATACAAGCCAACCAAAATAGTCAAGTTTTCTCAAAAAATTAGTATTTTTGTATATATTTTACCCTTACAAAATGACCTTTATAGTAAAAGGTAATGCAAATTATAGTAAAAATGAAATGTTATAGTAAATGGAATGTATTGTTGCGTCACTCTATCCTAAGATATTCCATATCTAGTATTTATAGACTAATCATCTACTATTGATGAGAAATTCACTAAAGGCATAAGATTCACTTTTTAGGAAAGGAGAAGGGAAGGTTGAAGGTAGCATCAAAGGAATCTCAACTACTAATCCAACTCAAAAAGTATGGTTGGTTATTGTTCCTTTGCTTGTCTTTTCGTCTAATGTGGTCACATCTTTTGGCTTTCGATCATGAAATTACTCATCAACTTTCATTATTGAGCTTTCGTCTTCAACTTGGTTTTTTTGCTTCTCGATCCCACATCTTTCTTTTAACATTTTGACGTGCATTTCCATCGTTTTTCGGCGCTTTCCACGTATACACAAATGATTTAAACAAACATCAAAGTATGCCCATTCCCAAATACAATCATACATTTTATAGTTATGTACATGCTAATTAAAGTGATATAAAACTGGCTGATCAACATCTTAGGGGCATGATGTAGCACCCGATTTTGGGTCGTTTCCTAAATCGGGGTCATGAGCTGAAGATCGATTATCTTAAGGCTTTGGGCTTTTAGGGAGGAAAGGTTTAGACCCAATTGTATGTGGGTAATATAGGTTACGTGATCCAAGCCCTTGGTTCTTGTTTTGGAGTCAAAGGGGTAATATGGGAATAAGTGATGTTTCAGGTTTCTTGCGTGAATTAAGAATCTTAGTTCAGTATGGTTTTAGTAAAACGTAATAAGATAGGTTTGTGGGGATCTTCAATACCTTTCCGAGCATATAAAGATCCTCAAAAACAGATTTGGGGCGAAGAAGTTATGCCCATTGGAAGTTAAGATGAGAATGGGAATTGGTGTGTATGTTGGGCGTACATCATTAAAGGTGACGTGGTCATACTTGAGTATGTTGGGTGTACATGGAATGTATGCTGAGCGTACTCATGCAACTCCTAAAACCTAGTTTTTGTGTCTTGGACCCTATTTAAAGACCTTAACCCCTTGGAAACCCTTCTTATTTCCAGCCTCCATCCTCCCCAACCCTAATCTTTGAGAGCTTGATTTTGGACCTTTAAAGTGTTCATGGTGCCTTGTGGAAGAAGATAAGTTCATCTTTGTGGATTGTTGTGGCTAGAGCTTAGAGATACATGAATTTTATCATCTTTGCAAGCTTGTAGAAGTATAAAGCTTCAAACTTTACTGCTATTTAGTGTAGATCTAGTTTTGGGTTATGTTTTAAAGATGTTTTGGTCCCATGGCTTAGATCTTATGAGTAGAAGTTACTCCTAAACCTTTGAGCCTCATTTTTAGTCATTTTTAGGTCATTAAGTCATAAAAATCGAATATTGATGGGTATATCACTTCCATGCATGAGTTAGTGGTCTATTGGTGAAGATATGAATCTAGGGCTTTGGTTTGGACTCCATTAAGCCATGCAAAGTCATAAAATCAGGAACTTTATGACTTAAGACGACCCTTAGAGTCAGATCTGTGAATTGGACGAAAGGTCTTTTAGCATTAAGAGCTTAAAGTTGAGTTTGGGCAGCAGAGGAGTATGTTGGGCGTACCCTCCTGATACGCTGAGCATAACGGGTTCAACCCGAGTTCTCTTTCTGTTGAAGCCCGGTACGCTGGGCATAATGGGGTGGTACACTGGGCGTACTCACCAGAAGGCCATTTTTTGACCTTGGTTCATATTGGGTTTTGGGCCATGATCTATTGGGTCAAGTGTAGGAAGGGTAAAATGGTCTTTTACCCTTAGTAATATACAATAAGTATTGAACCATTTGTTATGGGTTATTGCCCTAATTATTGATTAAGAATGATTTTGGATATGTTCAGTGTGAGGAGCCCTTGTACTAGCCGCATGGGTGTGATTCAATTATCTTTAGTTCGAGGTGAGTCTCCTCACTGTACTCGTGGGTCGAAGACACCAATGTCGACCCATTTGAATGTGTTATATAGGGTGCTAGCTATCTATGTGACTCTTGCATTGTATGTTAGGTTGGGCCCATTGGCATGCATGTAGGGCTGGGCGCATTTGCATGAGTGGGTTGGGCCCATTATATGTTGGGCTAGGCCCATTTGTATGCTAGGCTAGGCCCATTGATTAGGAAGGGCTAGGCCTATTATTATGGGTTGGGCCTAATGTGCGGGCTAGGCCCAATGATATCTATGATATGTGGTATTTTGGTGAACTCACTAAGTTTTGTGCTTACAATTTTGTGTTTATGGTTTCAGGTACTTCCGGTTGCAAAGGGAAGGGCCCGTCGTAACTGCACAACATCCACCAACGTTTTCCACATTGGCTATTTATGACTTTTACTCCGATGACAAAATGATTTAATTACTGTAACTAGATTTTGGGACAACTCAATTGTATGGTTTAAGTGTTTTTAAAATGAAAATTTTACTCTGAATTTTTGGGATGTTACAAGTTGGTATCAGAACCTTGGTTTGAGCGATTCATGCACACTTTCGGGTGTGTCTGAATTCAAACTGAGGAATTGGTAACCTTTTTGAAAGAAAATAATTTTTCTAAAAAGATTTTTATAAAGAAAAAAAGGGGGTGTGATGTGTGCAATTAGCCAGGCTCAAGTAAGTGATTCCCAAAATACCCATACATAATGTTATGTTATATGTTATGAGAATTGCATGCTATATTAGGGCTAAGGATCTGCTCAGGATTGCATGATAGAATGCTAGGAGAGATGCCTTTATATACCTATTGGTTGAGCTTTTAGAACTGCATGCTTGTATGGATGTCAGATGATTGGATAGAATGGCCTAATTAGGTGGTACAATGGTTAGATATTTCTCGATGCCCGCATGTTGCTTTCTTTGTGATTTGTGGGACTCACATTAATGTGAGCTAGTTATTTCATGAATATTTTAAGTTGCATGCTGCAAAGGTTAAATAATCCCAGAGTGATTGATTTGACCCTATTGCACAACTCTTGTTTGAGTCCAACCGTTGTAGGGTTGAGCCTTTTAGTCGAAGGATTATCTAAGCTTTGTTTCATGTAACTGTATTCATGAAGTAGTTAGCTGACATTAGTGAGGGACCTTCATCAACTGATGGCAGGGTAGGGTAAGGAACCTATGAGAGCCTAAGAAGTGTTTGGTGGGTTTGGATGTGATGTTTAGCGAGTATTTGGAGTACTAGTTTGAAAAGCTAACTTAGAGGATTTGAGATGATTCTTGAGGAAAGTATGGATAGGTGTGGAAGGTAGTATTGGGCCCATACTATTGAAAGCAAAGGATCCGTACTCGAATCAAGGAAGGTCACGGAGATTGAAGGAAGCCTGTAGGATGAGGATTATTTGGGTATTTTTTGATAAATTGTGTGATGGATTTTCAGTATGGTGATGAGCATGCGTGGAGGAGGTTCATGTTATGGTTCAGACTCAGGTGCTGGTACTGAGCCGCTTGAGGATCGGATGTCGGAGTTCATCTCGTCGGAGATCAACCGCAATATTTTGGAGCAGACTCTGGTAATCTTCGGTTCGGTTAAGGAGGGGATTATGGAGATTATGTATGAGTGTCTGGGCGTTTTCCTCACTGAGATTATGGCTATTATGGAAGCTTGCACTCTGTCCTTCCACGAGTTTCGTGCTTGTGGAGATCCCGAGTTCTTTAGGGAGAAGGACCCTATTGCTAGTAGGAGGTTGTTAGCGGACATGGTGAACGCTTTCCGGACAAGCTTATGCCCTGAGGGGTCGAAGGTCAGATTTGCATCCCGTCTTTTGAAAGACAGAGCTCGTGACTGGTGGGAGAAGGTAGATTTCGCTCGGGGAGGTGAGGCTATTGAGATGATGACTTGGGATAAATTTGTGACCCGGTTATGGCTATTGTGGGAGCTTGCACTCTGTCCTTCCGCAAGTTCTGTGCTTGTGGAGATCCCGAGTTCTTTAGGGAGAAGGAACCCATTGCTAGTAGGAGGTTGTTAGCGGACATGGTGAACGCTTTCCGGACAAGCTTATGTCCTGAGGGGTCGAAGGTCAGATTTGCATCCCGTCTTCTGAAAGACAGAGCCTATGACTGGTGGGAGAAGGTAGATTTCGCTCTGGGAGGCGAGGACATTGAGATGATGACTTGGGATAAATTTGTGACCCGGTTTAGGGTGGAGTTTACACCAACTATCAAGGTGCAACAGTTGGCGAGGGAGTTTTAGGACCTTCGCCAGGCGACCGAAACTATAGCAGAGATCACTGCCAAATTCAGGGAGAGAGGCTTATTGGTTCCACAGTACGTTGCAGATGAGGAGAAGAGGAAAATGAGGTACCATGATATGATGTGAGACGATATTAAGGAATTTCTGAGCATGTACAGTTACAAGACCTTGGAGGATATGATTGCTAGATCCTAGGAACTGGAAATTGAATTGGAGAACCTCGGGAAGAGGAAAACAGATCAGGTTTTGACAACTAGGGCACCTGTGAAGAGGCCTAAGACTCAGGATTCGTGAGTAGGGGGCCATCAGGGCTGAGGCCATTGTGCCAAGTGTAGAAAGACACATAAGGGGAGATTTCGGGAGTCAGGAAGGGGATGTTTCAGTTGTAGTCAGATGGGTCATTTCAGCAGGGATTGTTCTGGGGGATCAGTTCTAATGTGTTTTCACTGCAATCAGGTGGACCATAAGAAGGCCGACTGTCCGAGGTTGATGAGTGGAGCAGTGAAAGAACGTGCTCCAATTATTTTGAGGATTACTGATGACTGCGAGGGTAGGTTCGAGGCTCCAGTAGTGAGGAGCCGAGCACTGCAGTTGCAGGAAGGGGAGACCAGAGTTTCATCAGATGCTATTAGGGATGAGATTTAAAACCAAAAAACCGGACCGGAACCGGAATCAGACTGGAACTAGAATCGTTAGAATCGAAATATATAGAACCGGTTCTGGTTCCAGGTTTAAAAATTGGCTTTATTCGGGTTCCGGGTAATCTGGGTTTGGGTCCATCAGGTCCGAGTAAACAAGGTCTAAGAACCGGAACCGATGTTAGGAATCGGAACCAATTTTAGGGGCCGGACCGGTTTCTATGAAACGTTTAAAACATCCATATCTCATTCGTTTTAACTCGGATTGACATACGGTTTTTTCCAACGTGTATTTTAGAGTTTTTACATGATTTTAGACTATAAAGTTGTCATTTTTAATTTTATATTCGTTGAATCAGTCCCACAAAGTCGAGATATCAAAGCTGGAAGTTTTTAGTTTTTCAGCTTTTTTGTATTTTGTGAAAGTTTTAAAACATGCATATCTAATTCGTTTTAAGTCGGATTGACATGCGGGTTTTTCCAACTTGTAGTTTAGAGTTTCTACATGATTTTAGACTATAATCTTGTCATTTTTTGTTTATATTCAATGACTTACAGTCCCCCGAAGTTGGGATATCAAAGCTGAAAATTTTCAACTTTTTTCAGCTATTTGTTTTTGTACTTTGTATTTTGTGAAAACGTTAACAACATGCGGATTTTCCGGAGTGTAGTTTAGAGTTTATAAATGATTTTAGACTATAATTTTGTCAATTTTGGTTTCATATTCAGTGAATTACAGTCCCCCAAAGTCGGGATATCAGTATGAAAATTTTCCAAGTTCAACCCACTAAGTAGTAAGTTGGGTCTACGCTGGCATGTATGCTGGTGTGTACGCTACATGTCATATACACTGGGTGTACATCATTAAACGTGACATGGTCATCCTTGAGTACACTGTGCATACATGGCATGTACGCTGAGCGTACTTATGCAGCTTCCAAAGCCTAGTTTTTGGGTATTGGACCCTATTTAAAGACCTTAACCCCTTAGAAACCCTTCTTATTTCCAACCTCAATCCTCCCCAACCCTATTTTCGAAACCCTAATCTTTGAGAGCTTGATTGTGGACCTTTAAAATGTTCTTGGTGAATTGTGGAAGAAGGATAAGTTCATCTTTGTGGATTTTTGTGGCTAGAGCTTGGAATACAGTACTTTTATCATCTTTGCAAGCTTCTGGAGGTATAAAGCTTCAAAATTTATGGATCTTTAGTGTAAATCTAGTTTTGGGTTATGTTTTGAGGATGTTTTGGTCCCATGGCTAGGATCTTGTAATTAGAAGTTACTCTTGAACCTTTGAGCCTCATTTCTAGTCATTGTTGAGGTCATTAAGTCATAAAAATTGAATCTTGATGGGTATATCTCTTCCATTCATGAGTTAGTGGTCCTTTGGTAAAGATATAGGGATTTGGTTTGGACTCCATTAAGCGATGCAAAGTCATAAAGTCAGGAACTTTATGACTTATGACAACCCCTAGATTCAGATATGTGAATTGGACAAAAGGTCTTTTAGCATTAAGAGCTTAAAGTTGAGTTTGGGAAGTAGCGGAGTATGATGGGCTTACCCTTCGGGTACGCTGAGCGTAACGGGTTCATCTCAAGTTCTCTTTCTATTGAAGCCCAGTACGTTTGGCGTAATGGGGTGGTACGCTGGGTGTACTCACCAGAAGGCCCTTTGGGCCATTTTTAGCCTTGGGACATATTGGGTTTTGAGCCATGATCGGTTGGGTCAAGTGTGGGAAGGATAAAATAGTCTTTTAACCTTAGTAAGATAAAATAAGTATTGAACCATTGGTAATGGGTTATTGCCCTAATTATTGATTAGGATTGATTTTGGATATGTTCAGTGTGAGGAGCCCTTGTAGTAGTCGCGTGGGTGTGATTCAGTTATCTTCATTTCAAGGTGAGTCTCCTCACTGTACTCGTGGGTCGAAGGCACCAATGTCGGCCCACTAGAATGTGTTATGTAGGATGTTAGCTGTATGTGTGACTCTTGCATTGTATGTTGGGTTGGGCCCATTGGCATGCATGTAGGGTTGGGCCCATTTGCATGAGTGGGTCGGGCCCATTGTATGTTGGGCTAGGCCCATTGTATGAAACGATAGGCCCATTTGTATGTTGGGCTGGGCCCATTGATTAGGAAGGGCTAGGCTCAATATTATGGGTTAGGCCCAACGTACGGGGCTTAGCCCAATGATATGTATGTTATGTGGTACGTTGGGGGACTCACTAAGCTTTGTGATTACGGTTATGTGTTTATGGTTTTAGTGTAATATCCCGATTTCCGAGAATGAGATTTTGAGGATTTCAAGCAATTAAAGAAGCCTACTCGACGATTGGGAGGCCCCAACTCTTCGTGTAGAGATTAGTCAGCCCGCGTGTTTTATGAGGTCTACTCGACGAGTCAGAGGACCCTGACTCGACGAGTAGGAGCTGGAAAATGAAACCCTAATTTCTGGGGTTTTGCACCCTATTTAAAGGGTCATTAGCCTCCCTCAGCCTCCCTTACCGCCCCCTTTGAGTCCAGAAAATCCTAACCTCGAATACCCTCCATTTGTGTGTGTGAAGAAGCTTGGAAAGTGGTTTTTGTGAAGAAGGCTTGAAGTCTAAGGAACTTGGAGCAAAGAAAAGCTTGTGGATATGACTCTACTTCATCTTGACATCATCTGGAAGGTAACAAGTCATTACCTTGACTTATATTTAGCTAGATCTCTTCATGCTTAGGTTTAGGGCCATTTTTAGCACATTTGGGAGTCATTTCGGGTATTGGACATGATCTGAAGTTGTAACTTCAGATCTGGACTCCTCTTGGTCCCTATATTCATAAAGTTATCAAATTTAGTAAGCATTGGCCCTTTCTCTTTGGGTTAAACCTTTCCCTTAGCTTGGTTTTGGCATTTAGGACCATGCATGTACGTAAAGTTTGCAACTTTACATCCATGTGTTGCGTCGTGAGAGAGCAAAGACAAAACAGACGCGATTTCGAGCACTGTCAGATCTTTACATGCCTCTTGTCACGTCGTGACTTCTGGAAGAAAGTCAAAATCCTCATTCAGTTCTTAATTCTATTAGACCACGACCCATAGATTCATATATAGTTCCTTTCACTGACTTAATGGATAAGGATTCTAACTTTATCCATTAGGACTTCATCCCAAAGGTAGATATACAACCCCTACATCCATTAAGTCCTTTACATGACACTACTTTTCTCATGGACCCAAAATAGCTCCAATCATGACTCTTATCTCATTCTTAGCAACCTAAGGATCATTTGAGATTCACAACAAGCTCTGGAGTTCCTCAAACGCCAAGAGCATTCATGGAAGGAGCCAAAACATCTAAATGAGACCAAACTTGAAACAAGAAGATCAAGGATCAAGATGTGAACTTTATACCTCCAAAGACTCCAAAATCTGAGGGGAATGAGGGATCCAAGCTAGCTCCTTAGTTTCTTACACTTCAATGAATCAAGCTCACAAACATGAAATGAGGCTAGCGCTTTGTTGAAATAGGTTGGAGGCTAAGAAGGATACCCTAGGTCATGAGTTAATGGATTTAAATATGGAAGAAACCTTAAAAATTCATGGGCTTGGGATGCAGCTGTTGTCACGTCGTGACACTCTTTTCCATCCAAACACGTGATCCTTAATTCCGATGCCACGTTGTGATACCCTTCATGTCATGTCATGGAATATGGTTTTCCTCAAAAACCATGCCTTTGACTCCTTTATACGCACTACTTATCCAATCTAGGAAACATGTGTTACAATAATGGAGATACGATAGATCTAGTTATTTTCTATTACTCTTTGGAGATGTCTAGAAACCTAATTTCATTTTATGTGTTGTAAAAACATGAATATCAGTTTCGTTTGATAATGGAAAGGTAATATTCCAGTTTATAAAGATGGTTGTTTTATGTTTAAAACATCTTCTTGCAATTGGCATTCATGAAATTGTAGTTTTTGTTTCTAATAATAATAATAATAGTGATGACTTCAATATTGATTCCTCTAATAGTTTAGATAAGAACGTGCTTGGTGTGACATCCCCTAATTTCTCGGCCAGAAAAGACCGATTTCGTTTATGCTTTTTAAAATAAAATCAGAGTAATCCTTTTAAAAGATGTTGCGGAATTTGTTCCCATAAAAAACATGATAATTATATTATCAAATCATTTCTGAAGAAATATATTTTATTCACTTAAACCATTGGGATGTCATCGTCAATACAGAAACATAAGCATAAACATAATTTACACTCACTTACACTAGTGATCTACATCTCTTTTAATCTCTCAGTGTAAAGTAACTTCGTATCGATACCTGTGATACAAACAAACTGAGTGGGTCAGGCTTGGAAGCCTGGTGAGCATATAGGGTTTTCAACCCACAATAAATAATTTATTATGCTTAAACATCAAACAATCAACCCAATTACCCAATCCCCATTATCTTATTTATTTCTTAAGGATTTACCCTCAGAATCAAATCTCACTCATTCCTAAGGATTCATCCTAAGGAATAGGCACAAAGTCCATCGCTGCCCAAGGTTCATACAGCAGGCACTACGTCACATAGTCGCCGCGTTTATACAATAGGCACTACGTCTCATAGTCGCTAAGGTTTATACAATAGACACTACGTCTCATAGTCGCCAGGGTTTATACAATAGGCACTACGTCTCATAGTCGCCAGGGTTTATACAATAGGCACTACGTCTCATAGTCGCCAGGGTTTATCTAATAGGCACTACGTCTCGTAGTCGCCAGGGTTTATCTAATAGGCACGAAGTCACATCGTCGCCAAGGTTTATACAACAGGCACTAAGTCCATACCTGCCAACATACTAAATCCGTAGCTACCAACGTACATCTATACTGTACTAAATTCATAGCTACCAACGTACATCTATACTGTACTTTTATTCCTCATACTTTATCTACCCATGTTTTACCCAACATATTTGAAGATAAAATACATATACATTTTAAATCATTTTAAACATGTATAAAACATTCATTCAACATCCATCTCAAATAAACAAACAACATATATACACATATCACGTATTTTATATAAAATACTTCATATTTATGTGTAAGATGAAAGTGACTACACACTCACCTGATTTAATGAAAATCGGGCAGCAATTCGTTTCCGAAAACGATCGTTTCTAATAAAACCGGGAGTTTTATTGAGAAACCGGGCTCTGCGAAGGGTCGGGCTTCGAAACCGAAAAGATAAATTTTCCGGGTCTTCGGGCACTTTGGGGCGTATTCCGGGGGTTATAATCGATACCGGGGCTTCGGGGGACGTGAAAATAGCCAAAATATTGAAAAAGGGGCAAAAATTGCCAATTTCTAAATTCTAGCCGGGAGGGTTCGCACCCTCCTATTTATAGCATGCGAGCTGCTGATCGGACGGCCAGGAGAGAAGCCACGCGGCAGTAGATCCGAAGGAGGCAGCACCTGCTCGCACGTGGGTTGCGCATGTGAGGGCCTCGCTGGAGGGCTCTGATTGGACCGAAGTCCGGGTCCGAGGTGGGGGGGCTCGTGGCTCATGCGAGGCTCGGATGGATCAGAAGCGACACGGGGCGCGCATGCAAGCTTCCAGCGCATCGGACACATCATCGATTCGGACACCTGTGCGACATTCGTCGCTTCTCGGACGCGCCACGCAGCAGCTTCGGACACGTGGCCAACTCAGAGCGAGGGTGACGTGGCAGCACTATTCATGCAAAATTTCTCGAAAAATATGCCCAATCTTGTAAAATCCATAACTTTCTCATACGGGCTCCGTTTTTGACGTTCTTTATATGCACGCGTAGAGAAAATTATGCTCTACAACTTTCGTTTAGACTTCGTCGGAAAATTTTGACTTTATTTTTATATTATTATTTTTAACAGACCGGGACTGGTAAATCCGTTAAAAATTCATAACTTCTTCATCCGACGTCCGTTTTCGTCAGACTTTTTGCCGTTGTACTGCTAATGACGAGACCTTCGATTCTCGTTTAGGTCGTGTCGGCTAAAAATCACTCGATCTAAAATTCGAGTTTTTAGCTGTCTACTGATAAGCTGAAACTTAGAAAAATCATAACTTCCTCATACGAAGTCAGATTTGGGCGTTCTTTTTATCGAACTTCTCGGTTTAACGAATACTACGAGTTTAATTTAGAGTAACAAGGCTAAAAAGTAGTTTATTAAAAACTCACTTTTTACGACATTCGGCACCGTGCCGGTTTGTCGCGAAACTTCGACAGGTCATAACTTCTTCGTTATAACTCGGATTTCGGCATTCTTTATATATCCGGAAACCTTGAGACATATACTACAACTTGGTTAAGATTAATCCTTCTAAATAATCTTCCATCAAAAAGTCATTTTTGATGCTTATCGTCTCTAAATTAACTAGCCCGGATCTACGGGCGTTACAATTATCTCCCCCTTAGGATGATTACGTCCCGGAATCATCAACGAAAATAGGACTTGTATAATGATTCCATACGTTATCTTTCCATCCTAAGTAATAACCATAATGCTCAATCTTACACCTGCTTTTCGTACTAGGTTGGACTTTCAATCGTAACCTACAAGTTACAAAATAAATCCTTACTGAGGACTCCTTCTTCTTCTTAGGATAAGTACTTCCCCTTATCTATTGTAACAGATCGACGGGTCATGTTCTAATGACCTTCATCGGATGATGCAACGTCTAGACTCAAGTCTCTTTGAGTCAAATTCCAGAATGGAATATACCATCGTTCGTATCTTAATGTGATATAATCACATTTTAGCATATAGCATTCCCAGCTACAAGCTTCATTAACAACGAGCGCGATGCTATCGATCACATTAATTTCAACCTTCTGACTTTAGTCAGATGCTACATCGAACTTGGTCCTCCGAACCATGTAACAAACTCATCGTAGTCGGACTCAATTTGATATGACCACTAGGGTCGGAATAACAACCAACTTACTAGTCATTACCGAAACAAGGGTAATGACATATCCGAATAAAACGGAATCAATCACTAGTTTCTTGGTAACCTTGTGACTTTCCCTGATCCAAGCGTGAGTCCTGTGCTTCCAGTAGTATAGATCTCTACTACTATTCACACCTACTCATACTCGTCCCAAGTACTGTCTCGCAGTCCCCAAGTCCTAAAATCACAAAACAATTTAACACATACGAATGTGTCCAATTAATCATAGAATTTTCCTAGACTCTACTAGGACTTCTTCCACGCGTATCTTCAATCATCAATTCTAATTCAACTTGGTTGGTGATGGAAATTCCAGACGATGGGACAACTTCAAGAATTACACCAACCATTCATCATCCTTCCAATCGGAGGTGTACTTCAGACGTACCGTATCCCTCTAAACGTTCCGTTATTTTATTAGACATATTCTAAAGGCAAGATACCACTCTTATGATATCTTCTGATAGGTATCATTCACTATCATAAGCTTTTCATTTCCTCCATCTACTCAATTCTCTACGAGTCTTCACCATAATGTTTTGTACACCCAAGCAGGCGTTCGGTGTACCGGGCGAGAATTTAAGATAGGAAAGCTTTATTTATGATAGACGTATAAATCTCCTTATCACTTCGAAACGTTTACATGTTAGTTCTAATCTCGTAATCATACGCTTAGAATCCTACACACATAAGGTTTCCAGATCCGGTCGGCAACAGACCATAGATCCGAACAAATAATAGCATCATTATAGCTATAACACAAAACATTTAGCACATAAAAGCATTTTAGGCATCCTTCCTAAAATAAACTAGTGCTCGTGTCTAAAATATGGTAGACACTCATATCACAATCATCACTTAGCATTCTAAGTTTAAGTCTAGAAATCCTACAATTTCTTCGTTCGCTTAAACTAATGCTCTGATACCAACTGTGACATCCCCTAATTTCTCGGCCAGAAAAGACCGATTTCATTTATGCTTTTTAAAATAAAATCAGAGTAATCCTTTTAAAAGATGTTGCGGAATTTGTTCCCATAAAAACATGATAATTATATTATCAAATCATTTCTGAAGAAATGTATTTTATTCACTTAAACCATTGGGATGTCATCGTCAATACATAAACATAAGCATAAACAGAACTTACACTCACTTACACTAAAGGTCTACATCTCTTTTAATCTCTCAGTGTAAAGTAACTTCGTATCGATACCTGTGATACAAACAAACTGAGTGGGTCAGACTTGGAAGCCTGGTGAGCATATAGGGTTTTCAACCCACAATAAATAATTTATTATGCTTAAACATCAAACAATCAACCTAATTACCCAATCCCCATTATCTTATTTATTTCTTAAGGATTTACCCTAAGAATCAAATCTCACTCATTCCTAAGGATTCATCCTAAGGAATAGGCATGAAGTCCATCGCTGCCCAAGGTTCATACAACAGGCACTACGTCATATAGTCACCGGGTTTATACAATAGGCACTACGTCTCATAGTCGCTAAGGTTTATACAATAGGCACTACGTCTCATAGTCGCTAGGGTTTATACAATAGGCACTACGTCTCATAGTCGCCAGGGTTTATACAATAGACACTACGTCTCATAGTCGCCAGGGTTTATCTAATAGGCACTACGTCTCATAGTCGCCAGGGTTTATCTAATAGGCACGAAGTCACATCGTCGCCAAGGTTTATACAATAGGAACTAAGTCCATAGCTGCCAACATACTAAATCCGTAGCTACCAACGTACATCTATACTGTACTAAATTCATAGCTACCAACGTACATCTATACTGTACTTTTATCCCTCATACTTTATCTACCCATGTTTTACCCAACATATTTGAAGATAAAATACATATACATTTTAAATCATTTTAAACATGTATAAAACATTCATTCAACATCCATCTCAAATAAACAAACAACATATATATACACATATCACGTATTTTATATAAAATACTTCATATTTATGTGTAAGATGAAAGTGACTACACACTCACCTGATTTAATGAAAATCGAGCAGCAATTCGTTTCCTAAAACGATCGTTTCTAATAAAACCGGGAGTTTTATTGAGAAACCGGGCTCTGCGAAGGGTCGGGCTTCGAAACCGAAAAGATAAATTTTCCGGGTCTTCGGGCACTTTGGGGCGTATTCCGGGGGTTATAATCGATACCGGGGCTTCGGGGGATGTGAAAATAGCCAAAATATTGAAAAAGGGGCCAAAATTGCCAATTTCTAAATTCTAGCCGGGAGGGTTCACACCCTCCTATTTATAGCATGCGAGCTGCTGATCGGACGGCCAGGAGAGAAGCCACGCGGCATCAGATCCGAAGGAGGCAGCACCTGCTCGCACGTGGGTTGCGCATGCGAGGGCCTCGCTGGACGGCTCTGATTGGACCGAAGTCCGGGTTGCACATTTGTCGCTTCTTGGACGCGCCACGCAGCAGGTTCGGACACGTGTCCAACTCAGAGCGAGGGTGACGTGGCAGCACTATTCATGCGGAATTTCTCGAAAAATGTGTCCAATCTTGTTAAATCCATAACTTTCTCATACGGGCTCCGTTTTTGACGTTCTTTATATGCACGCGTAGAGAAAATTATGCTCTACAACTTTCGTTTAGACTTCGTCGGAAAATTTTGACTTTATTTTTATATTATTATTTTTAACAGACCGGGACTGGGAAATCCGTTAAAAATTCATAACTTCTTCATCCGACGTCCGTTTTCGTCAGACTTTTTGCCGTTGTACTGCTAATGACGAGACCTTCGATTCTTGTTTAGGTCGTGTCGGCTAAAAATCACTCGATCTAAAATTCGACTTTTTAGCTGTCTACTGCTAAGCTGAAACTTAGAAAAATCATAACTTCCTCATACGAAGTCAGATTTGAGCGTTCTTTTTATCGAACTTCTCGGTTTAACGAATACTACGAGTTTCGTTTAGATTACTAAGGCTAAAAAGTAGTTTATCAAAAAACTCACTTTTTACGACATTCGGCACCGTGCCGGTTTGTCGCGAAACTTCGACAGGTCATAACTTCTTCGTTATAACTCAGATTTCGGCATTCTTTATATATCCGGAAACCTTGAGACATATACTACAACTTGGTTAAGATTAATCCTTCTAAATAATCTTCCATAAAAAAGTCATTTTTGATGCTTATCGTCTCTAAATTGACTAGCCCGGATCTACGGGCGTTACACTTGGGGCATAATATTCTTCTCCATATAAGTGAGAATCACATCACCAAGCTCCAATTAGATTGGACTTGGAATCATTCAACTTATATTTAGATGAAGTATGTGAGTCTTGGTTATTAGCAAGTTGATTAATTCACCATTCGCATGGATATGAGAATGAGGTAAAGGATTATTGGATCTTGTACACACTAATGTGTGTGGACCCTTAAGATCCACCACAAGGGACGACAAACATTACTACGTCCTATTTACTGATAGGTTCAGTAGATGTGATTATGTTTATATGATTAAGTATAATTCTGACACTTTGAATAGTTCAAGAATATCATAACGAAGTAAGGAATCAATTGGGCATGAAGATAAAGGGTCTCCAATCCGAAAGGAAAGGAAAATGCCATAGTATCGAGTTCTACGATCATATTAGAGATCGTGGAATGGTTTCCATAATTGGCTTCTCTTCTCCAAGAACACCATAATGATGTTGCCAAAGGGAGAATTGAATGCTATATGGTTCGAGCTATGATGAGTCGTGCTTCACTACCATTCACGTTTTTTGGGGAATATACACTTGAAACAATTGAGCATGTATTGAACCTTGTAACTGACTAAGTATGTTTTGAAGACACCTCTTGAAATGTGGAGTTGGAAGGTTCCCTCACATTTGGGTCTGGTGTTGTGAGGTCTTTCGCTAGACGAGAAACCAATGACCAACTTGAATCGAGATCTAAGAAGTGTTGCGTTGTCGGGTATTCACTAAAGACTTTTTGATATATGTTTTGAAGTCCAACGATATTATGGTGTGTAGAGCTCAAAAGGAATGTTCCTAGAGATAAAGAACATATACATATCAAGAAGTCAGTGGGAGTCATATTGACCTTGAAGAAATTTGAGGTATGACAGACAATGAACCTATAGTTGGCACTAGCTCTCAACCTAATGTTGAAATACCTGTTAAGTCAAATGACATTGCCTTATCTCTTCACAGATCTAGTAGAGTTAGAGTACATACCAAGTTTTATGAGTTTCATCAAACCGTGGAAGGAGATACGTTGATTAGTGATAAAACATTGATCAATTTGGATAAGCCTAATAGCTACTAGGAAGAAATGGTGGTCCCTATAGATACCATTAGAAGAGTTTAAGGATAGTGAAATTCATTCCATGATGGATAACCAAGTATGGGATTAGTTGATACAAAGCCTAGTCTTATGATAGTGAGCTGCGATTAGATTTTCAATGTGAAGACTAATATGGATAGGAATATACATACATTCAAAGCTAGTATAGTGGATAAGAGTTTCGCTTAGGCTAAAAACATTGATTATGAGGAAACATTCTTACCGGTAGCTGAGAAAAAGTCTATTTGGTTATTGGTTACTATTGTTACCTTCTAAGATATGGTATAATGGATGTTTAAATGACTTTCCTTAAGAGGAAACTTTATAAGGATGTATGACCTATTATGAAAGGATTTAAACATACAAAGTATCCAAACAAAAGTGTGTAAGCTTGAGAAGTGTATTCATAGATTTAGACAAGCATCGCGTAGCAGGAATCTGTGCTTCCATGAGAAAGTCAAAGAGTGTTGTTTTCAAGAAGTCCAAATGAGTGTTGTGGACATGTCAGAGCTAGTGGGAGTGTCGTTGCATTCATGGTATTGCATGTTGATGACAATATTGTTCATAGGAAACATTGTCCCTAAAAGCAAGGTGAAAAATATCGAGAATTGTTTCGCTATAATGGACATGAGGGAGCGACATTGATACTTGGTCTTTGAATCCAAAAGTATAGATCAGAATGTTTAATAGGATTCAGTCAAAGCACAATATGTTGAAATGTTTCAACATGGAAAATTCCAATGGGATTGTTCATATGCTTCATAGCAAGGATTTGAGTGAATATCAAAAGTCATTTGTACTAGTCATGAAAATGATAGGATGAGTCGAGTCCTATATGCTTTGGATATAGAATCGATCATATATGCTATTACTTGTGCTTATTATGATGTATTATATGTTTTGAGCATCGTGAGATTGTTTCAGAAATTGGCTCGTATGAATCGCTAGACTACTATTAGGAACTTTTATAGGTGTTGAAAGATACCAAGGAGTGGTTGCTTGTAGACAGTAGAGAACATAATTAAGAAGAGATGAAGTGACACAGACTTTTAGAGATGACTCCGAGTCATAGTCTAAATGGACATTTGTTTTAAATTATAGTGCAGTGACATGAAAGGTTTCATGTAGGAGATGGTGGTAGACTCAACTATATGAGTCAGAGTACAATAGTGCAAGTGAATTATCCAAGGAACATACATGGACTAGAAAGCTTCATAGTTGACCTTAGAGTTGTTTTGAGTAACAAATTGCCATTAGAGATATTTTGTGAAAGTGCAGCCGTGTTGACTAATGATTCATGAGATCACAAAAGGTCAATGCATAGAAGGAGGAAAATCCACTACATCCAAGAAAAGGGTTAATAATGGAGATCTAGTTGTGAATTAAGCATCTTTCTGATGATTCATTCACAATAGTGATGACCAAAAGGGAACATGATATGCATGCTATGAGCATATGCATGAGAAATGGTGAAAAGTTTTTTTTAAGTCGATTACCCCAAAACATTGATACAATAAATAAATGTGTAATTGTATGATGATTAAATAATAAGGATTTATTTATATTCAAGGAGTATGATACCATAGACAATTAGTTTATTATTGTGTTTCATTTTGCATGTTACTTTTCGAGTAATTAATTTACTCGAAACTCCACAGTCAGTCATACTATTGGGAGTATGTAATGATTTAAGATTGTCATGGAATATTTGTAGATTGCCCATGTTGATTGGACATTGCATAGGGATTGCTGCAATATTCATGAGTACTTAGAAAATAAGGATTTGTAGTATTGGATAAACCCACACTTAGAGATTACTTCATGGATTTAAATCATGATTAATTTTAAGACGATAATATATTATATTCTTAAAACAAAGATATATAAGTCATAGCTTGGAAGTTTGTTGTGCATTGGTTTCACATCAACGCATCCATAACTGGATGTTATAAAATGTAACTCAATGTATGGGATGGTGATTAAATGGTATGATTATATAGTCAAAGTTTATTCGTTTGTTTTGCCTTAACAAGAAAAGTGATATCTTTGGTGCCCTCGATGAATTAATGTTGGCATTCATGTGTTAGGCCTAGCTCGAACTAAATTGATGTGTTCAATTAATAGTCCGAATCTAGTTATCATAAATCGGGAATTATGAAATAGAATCTTGGACCATGAGATCGATTTATATCCATGTCTCATGTTTATGTCATATCTTGTAGAACGAATGGATAGGTGATCACTTATCTAAGGTCCAACGTTTGAATTTATCAGAGTTCGACATTGGCTATGGAAAGTACACTTTACTGGTTATTCAAAGTCTATATTTGCAATTATAGTTAATGATTTGTCCAAGTGGGAGAGTATTGGAATAAGTTTCCAAGCTCATAACTAAATTGGTCAAGGTCATAACTAAATTGATATAACCTTGTGGAACAAAAGTAAAGTCCTTTGGGTTGCCCTCAAAAGCTAGAAGTAGCTAGAAATGACTTTGAGAAAAAAAGATAAAATGATTTGTTAATATATTATATGATTAATATATTAATTAGAAATAATTAATGATTAATTATAAATTAATTCGAAATATTCATAATTAATTGTTTATTAATAAGAATTAATCTGAAATTAATTCAGGATAAATTGAAGTTAATTAAAGTTACAGGAGTTGAATTGTAGTTTTCCAATAGGTGAAAAAAGAGGCAATTCTAGAACCACTTATAGCATGGGCGGTTTTAAAGAGCCTTCTGGGGTTCTGGAATCCTCCTGGTAGATGATATGGAAACTAATTTGAATCGGTTTAAAATATTATTATTTTATTATTCAAATTAGTGTTTCTACCAACTATAAATAGGGCCTATTGGCTTTCAAATTTCGTTTATAACCTTCATGGAATGATGAAATCTGAATTTCATCATTGTCTCCTCTCTCCTTGTCGATTTCAAGTGTTCTAGGATTTTTGGTGTGAGCAATTAAAGGCGTTCACATTATTGGCGCTTGCTTTCCATAGACTTTGAAGATCAAAGGAGTTTGACATATTTTATTATGTTAAAGGTATGTATTCTAATCTCATATTTTCGATTTCATTAGGTTAGAAGTTTGTTTCAAAAGTATGTTACTATAACTTGAGAAAATGCCATAGAGTTCTAGGTTGCATGAGCCCTTAAGTTTTTTTTGTTTATATTTAATTTTCGTTGTGAAAAACCTCATGTTGTATGTAACATCCCAAAATCGAAGCAAACTTTTTATTTTTCAAAACCATTTCAAATCCATAAATTTTACAAAAATAAAGTTTCCAAGAGTCACAATCATATATCAGAGTATCCCAAAATCATAAATCATCTAAAATTCCAGGATGATGTGTACGATCAAGCCTTCGCCTTGCCCCTATCATCTGAAGTACATGAAACCATAAAATCAACTGTAAGCCAAAGCTTAGTGAGTTCCCCCAAGGTACCACTACACAAACACATAACAACATGCATACTGGGTCCACAACCATGAGTCTGGATTTCCCTCCCGACCCATAGCTTATGTCTAGATTGCTCCCGAGCCCACATCATAAGTATGGATTGCCCTCCCAACCCATAACTTATGTCTGGATTGCTCCCGAGCCCACAACATAAGTCTGGATTGCCCTACCGACCCACAACTTATGTTTGGATTGCTCCCGAGCCCACATCATAAGTCTGGATTGCCCTCCCAACCCACAACTTATGTCTGGTTTGCTCCCAGGTTTGTTGGCTTTTCGTACAGAGCAATATTGCCTCAACCCAACCACACTATGTCGACATATGCAACAAATAAAACATATAACAACAACATATAATCATGCAGATCTAACAGATCACTACAGCATAACAACATCGTATATACCAGGATACATAACTTAGTGGGCCAACATTGGTGCCTTCAACCCACAAGTATAGTGAGGAAAACTCACCTCACAGTCTTAAAAATAGTCGAACAGATCACTGCTCCAAATACTACCTCTATAGATCACTTATACAAATAACATGGACCCAATCTCAAACAACTATTTAAATTTTCCAAAATACTCTCAAGTCAAACCTGGTCAAAGTCAAAGGTCAAGAGTCAAAGTCAAAATATCAAACCAGGCCGAGTACTCCTTACGTACTTCATCTCTACGCATGACGTAGAGAGTGCCTTCCCAGATTACGGGACTCCTAATCAGTACACATTGCGTACTCCTAAGGTACGCATTGCGTACTTATGTCCATATTACACTCTTCATTAAGCAATTATTCCTTTAAGTACTTACATCCAAATCTCAGATCTAACCCCAAATGACCTCCTTAATCATAAAATTTCCAACTTTATGACTTTGCATGACTAGAAAGTGTCCAAATCTAACAACCCTAACATATCACAAGATTCTAAGCCCCAATACTCATGCATAGATGAAAGGAAAGAATCAAGATCATATTTTTATGACTCCATGCATTTCAAAACATCAGAAAAGGCTACTCATAAAGTTTTTAGTAGCTCAAACTTAACTAGGCCAAGATTATGGGACCAAAATGCACAAAAACTTAAGAACTAACAAGATCTAGTGAAGCATTCATTAAGTTCAGAAATTTATACCTTCTGGAGGTTGCTTGAGAGGTGCAAATCCCAGATCTACAATGCTTGAAGCTTTCCAAGTGCACTCCAATAATCTTCTTCCTTCTAGGATGAATACAAAACACTCAAATAGCTCAAAAACTCACAAATGAATACTCGGGTTTACAAGGGGTCATTTGGGAGGATGGAGGCTGAAGGTGGAAGAGTTAATGGGAGTTAATGTTATTTAAATAGGGCTAATGGGAGTTAATGTTGTTTAAATAGGGCTTAAACCCTCAATATTAAGGTTTACTCATCAGTTGAGTATGCCCTGTGCATTCCTTGTGTACGTCCTGCATACTCAATGGCACCTGCGTCACCATTTAATGACCTACGCCCAACGTACGCCCCAAGTACGCCCGACGTAGGGACCATTTATGCAATAATTTTCATTTTGAGTTGAGAAAGGAATTTACCTGATTTGGGTGGGTGTTACATTATAACCTAGAAAACTCATCACATACTGGGTGAGTGTAGCCTCTCCCAATGAGTTGGCATCGAGAGCCAAGGGGATGCGCCAAATAAAACAGAATTATAGTTATATTTGAGCCTTTGGATGGGTTTAATTATTCAATTGAGAATGGAAAATAGTATGGCAAGCTTGATGAATCAGATCAACTTTTAGTGTCTTTGGCTAAGCATTTTTTTTACTTGGCTTCATTAGATAATGGTGATACTCCTACTATAAAGAACACTTGGATTCATATCAAAGTCAATATTCTGGGGTGGTGGATTATTCTTTATCAATTATCAAATAACACAAATTTGGATGTGAGAGGTGTCGACCTTGATTGTATTATTTTCCCTATTTGTAGTCAAGATATTGAAACTATAAATCACTTATTCATAATGGTATGGTCGTAAGTTTTATTTGGTGTTTGATTCACTAGATGTGGAAAATTCACATGTCATGTTTTGCTTTGGCTAAATATTAGATTTGTTGGGTGAATCAATTATACTTTTTAATGGCTCAAAAGCAAGTAATCGATGTGGTTGTAATTTCAACAACTTGGTCTATTTGGAAGTTCGTAATCCCTGTGTTTCTGAAGACCCTCAGCCGAGAAATAAGCATTTATTTGATTGTTTCCAAAAAATGGGTTTCGAGTACTTACCAAAAAGAATTAAGATTGAATTGGGTGGCTTAAAGACCATATAATCATTTGTATTTTCTACCTCATTACCAGTGTTTTTAATATAATCTTGTCGTTTAAAAAAAATATGAAACATGTGTAAAATATGAATAGTATTATTCCTATCATCTTAAGACCATTCATCGTTGAAAACAAAATTGTCAACATAAATAAATGAGAGATCATTGTTAAGTAGTTGGTTATGTTCATACTTTTTATTCATATTTTGTACAGTATAAGGGCCTATTACAAATTATACATCGATATATTGATATCAATACATGCAACTCTAACTGAGGGTTTCCAGACAATCAATCAATGATTAGCTCAGAATCAATCACCCACACTGATTGTACAAAACCAAGACTGTCCACTTTCTACAATCCTTAAGTATGAAAAGCAAAATATGATCAACTTCTATAAAACCTCTTTTAATAGGAAGCTCATGAGTATACGACCCATTTTGTTGGTGATTTTAGTGTAGTTATTATTATTATCGAGATAGGATGAACTCAATTTACTTACCGAGACAGGAGGTGCAGGGTGCACACTCGGAGTGATAAATATGATCTCAGGAAGACGGGGGTTTGGGGGCAACGCCCCTGGGTACAAGGTTCCAAGAGGTAACGCCCCTAGCAGGGTCTAGGGACAGCGCCCCTTGCAGGTCCAAGGGGTAGAAACCTTGACTGTGATGTCTAAACGGATTTCTATATTAGGAAAGAGTTTGGACATGCATTTTCCACCCAAAACTAGTGGTGACATCAATATGATGTAAGAATCGGTTATGTCTTATAACCATTCTTCTAACCACCATATTTGGCGCCAAAATGAAGATAACTACCCTTAACCACTTTTCTCTCTTGTATAAGAACTTAGAAATGTTCTAGAAAAGGGTTGGATTCCATACACTCGAAAATCAATCATTTGATTCTCTCTATCTCATCAAGAACAAAAAACAACAAGGTATTTCTGTATTTCGAATTTGGAAGTAGCCTGAATTATAAATTGTCTCTCTTGGATTATCCAAAATTAGATTTCATGATACCCCATACATAAGGGTCGAAGTCACAGATTTTGGAAATGATTGCAATTACGATCCTAGAAATTATCCAAATAAATATTGATATTCTAAGACCCAACATCTAACACCATTAACCGAAACAGAAGCCATAATTTGTTTTAAGAGAATTCCAAATCCAACTTCTTCAATTCACTTCGAAACTCGTGTCTTCCAACATATACCCTCCAAAAATTCTCAACAAGAGAACCATACGCCATTTCTATGCTGTCAAATGTTTTCAATTTTGGTAGACAAAGCAAATAAAGAAATACAATAACAACTCTCCAGTCTCATGACGTGCTCTTGCGTAGTTGCGCTTTAGAAAGACAAGGCTAAGCGATCACACAAATATATGGGATGTAAAAATGTGTTGGAATGTGTTATTTATGATACTACTAACGTTGAAAATACTTCATCTATAGTTGTGATGTTGTAAATACTAATTCAAGCTCCAAATACACATTCAGTGGTCAATACTCGGTAGTTAAAAAATTACAAACATTCGGAGGCTCATAACAATCAAATAGTTTCTTTGGTGACAAATCATTTTAAGCAAGATCTATTCGAATTAGATTGTTAATAAAATTCGATCTCTTTGGCGAATAATTTGTGTCTTGTGAGAAGCTACACCAGGCATAAAAAGGCATAAAAAATCATTAAATAGTTCTTGGACTTTCACAAGTTTCTACTAAAAATATTTAACACATGAGTTTGATGGTTTCCATGAATTAATTCACATGCAAGGTGCGTTTTGATGATGCAACTTGTTTTTTTATTGTGATGTTTAGTGGGTGTCAATGTCCAACCACATGAAATAAGTGGTGTCAGCTGTAAATTTATAGGGTTAAATGTAAACACATATTTTTATTAATTAATTTATTATATTTTATTATATTTTATTATATTTATATTTCACTTTATGGTAGCAATATTATTCATATGCCGTTTCAGAAAACAAAAAAGAAATACAATCAACTATAACAATAATAAACTATAACAAATGAAGATTCATTTTGCCACATGTCAATCTCTCATGTGTTTTGACCCTTGTCATTTTAATATATTTTTGAAATAAATAATATCTACATGTCAATTTCTGGATTTTTTCAAATTTTAAATTAAAAAGCTACATAATACATATATATCTATATATGTAAAGTATTAAATGTAATAAATATGATAGTAATTGTAATTAATAGGTTTCTTCATTTCTTATTTCAAAATTACATTTAAAAAATACTTAATGTTTATATTTTAATATTTAATCTTTTGTTTAATCAATTCGTGTAATACACGAGTTTTATACCTAGTATATTAATAGAAAACTAAAGGTAAATTAATATTCATCCTTATGATTTGGTACTTTATGGTTTGTTGTTATGTTGGACGCTTTTGCATCTGAGTGCCCATCTTCTGTGACAAGTTTGTTCGCGAGCTAATTTTGTCATGTTGGTATTTAGCCTCTTAAATTCATTATTGGTGTAGGATTTATGTAATTGTACTTTTGTCTAGTCGCTGGCTGATTGTCGTTCAAAAGAAAATTTAAATTCACTCCATTTTTTATTTGTAACGTTCATCTTTCGTGCAAAGTCTTTTTTTTTGTTACACTTTTCATTCCCGAAGTGGACATCTTTTAAAAATGATTGTTTTGAGATGCTTTAAAATTGAAATTAATCAGACCTTGTACATCGTACAAAAACAATGTTAAAGTATGTCAGTTTTATACTCGAACTCTCAGAATGTTGATAAAAGAGTAGAAATTATGGATTGTTGTATATTTTGTGGGATGGGGTTGCTGTTAAAAGAGTAGAAATCAGTTGGCAAGTGGTTAAATTTACACAAAATAAAGCGAATTCACTGCATCCATTTACTAAACTGGGATATAAAAATCCCCAATCCACCGTTGAGACTACCAGTCTCACCCCTAGTCTAGACACCAAGTTCCTGAGAATCCAACTGATAAGGTTATCCTAGTCTATGCACCATACTACGCCACTCCTTGGCCACACAATCATCCTACTAATTCCTTGACCCAAACGATCTCCACCAGGTCTCACCTTCATTGCCATAATCACATGGGCCTCGCCCATAGGTCTCACCCAGTCTATACCAACGAATGAGCCACGCCCACGGGTGTCACCCCATCGAGAGCTACACATGCCCAACCTCGTCTCGGACTCCAATGGTCCTCCTCCCATAACTGAGAGATGCTCTTCGACCCCACTGTCCGCCTTGCCCAAGGCACGAGTTGATCCTCCTTTATACTCACGACCACCCCCAACAGGGGTATACCTCAATCTGGTGAATGCTACAATCCCATCGCAGACTTACAATAATTCCTTACCATCTGCCAATCCTGTGAATGCTATGGCCACCCAGTAGTCTTACGACACGCTTATCTCGCCATGGTTATCACCCATGGTCTTACCACACCTCTACCATATCAACCCCAATCATCCTGAATGGAAACCGCATCCAACTGAATCCCAATAAGGTGTTTGGGTCATGTTTCGAACCCCAAAGTCTTTATCATACAAGAATAGGCAACAAGGCTCTAACACAACCCTCAACCTGGATCCATCCACATGCCTGCTATACATCACAAAGAAGACGCCAACCAGCTATTGGAAGTTTCCTGAACTCCCAACTTACTCAACTTCAACCCATATGGCTACTTGAGTCGTCTTCCCTCCTGACTGGGATATGAAACTCACCCTAGTTTCACACCTGATTCATCTCCCAAAATTCTGAATGATTCTCACCCACTCGGATTCATCGAAACTCTCCCAACCCATAAAATTTGATGGATTTCCAACTCATCTTACCTTTTATAACTCGAACCACCGATGAACTGCACTTACCAATACTAGTGTTCCATTACTAGCCAATCTCGATGATCGCACAACTCTTGAAATCTAGATGAATACTCCCCGAAATCTCAGCAAGTCCGATAACTCAAATCGCTTCCTATGATACAACACCAAATCCTTAACTCCTTTATGCTGGTGACAAAGACTATAACCCTTGTTCTGAACTGGCGAATCTTCACTCCAACTTCCTATCATCAGAAGGATCTCTGAATTCTAACCAGCTTCGCCCCTTGCGATTATAAAATTCCCCTGGCATTTCCAACGTCCAAACAACTCATGCGGTTGCCACCTTCATCTTCTTGCTATCGCTCCTACCCTAGCAACAGTAGAGATTGGACCCAAAGGTCCTGCCATAGACGACTGCCAATCCTACTTGAACAAATGCTATCATATCCAAACTTCAAGTTTCTTGAGGAACTACCCAACTAATCCGACCATAGACCTTCCAAACAATACCCCTGAATCAACCCAATCAAAGAATCGGAACAACAACCGAACAAACTAAATCCTGCTCAACAAGATACGGCCCACTAATGACTCTTGACATGCAAATGACATATCACAATTCTTGATGATATAACCTAGGCAATATCAGAGAACTAAACCAAAGATAATGCTTACCTATACCTAAACAAGATTCCAAAGAAGTATAAATACTGATACTAATCAAGAAGAAAGCACAAGATAACATACATGCAATAGCATTTGATGAAACCATAGCCTCCCCTGACTGGTACTGCAATGCTCGGCTCCTCACTGCTGGGACTCCTGCTCTACCATCACGACCATCAGCGATCCTCAAAGTAACTGGAGCAGGTACAGTTACTGCTCCACCCCTCAACATCGGACAATTGCCTTCTTGTGGCCCACCTGGTTGCAGTGAAAACACATCGGAGACGACCCACGGGGGAAATCCCTACTAAAATGACCCATCTGACCACAACTGAAACATCCTCGACCTGTCTCCCGACATCCTCCCTCATGGGTCCTCCCACACTTGGCACAACGGTCCTGGCCCCGATGGCCTCTTGAACGTGAATCCGGAGTCTTGGGCCTCATCACTTGGCCCACTGAAATCTGAGTCTGCTCTGGCTTCCTCTTCCCGAGGTGCTCCAAATCAATCTCACGCTCTCGGGCTCTGGCAATCATATCATTCAGGGTATCGCACCCTGATAAACTCACAAACTCCGTGATGTCATGTCTAAACATGTCATGATATCTCACTTTCTTTATCTCCTTGTTTGCAGCATACTGTGGAACCAACAAAGCTCTCTCCCGGAACTTGGCAGGGTTTCTCTGCCACAGTCTCAGTCGTCTGACAAAGGTCCTGGAACTCCCTCGCAAACTGCTGCACCTCAATAGCCGGTGCAAACTCAACCCTAAACCGGGTCAAAAACTCATCCCAAGTCATCATCTCCAAGTCTTCGCCTCCCAAAGCGAAGTCTACTTCCTCCCACCAATCTTGGACTATGTCTTTCAGAAGACAGGAGGAAAATCTGACCTTTGACCCCTCGGGGTAGAAACTCGTCCTGAAGGTGTTATCCATATCCGCTAACCATCTCCTACTGGAAATGGGGTCCTTCTCCCCAAAGAACTCGGGAGCTCCACAAGCACATAACTCACGGAAAGAAAGAGTGCGACCTCCAACAATAACCATAACCTCAGTACGGAATGTGCCCGGACGCTCATCCAAAATCCACAAAATCCCCTCCTTGACCATACCAAAGATCACATGAGCCTGCTCCAAAATACCGCGGGTAATCTCCGACGAGATGAACTCCCACATCCGCTCATAAATTGGCTCATTACCTGCACCTGAGCTTCAACCCGAACCCGAACCTCCTTCCTGAGTGCTCATCACCATACTGAAAAACAACATGCAAATGATCAGAACATACCCAAGAATACTCATCCTACAGGCTTCCTAGATTCTCTGAAACTCTCCCTGATTCGAGTATGGATCCTGTGCTTTCAGTCGTACGGGCCCAATACTACCATCCACACCTATCCATACTTTCCTCAAGAATCATCCCAAATCCTCTAAGTCACCTTCTCAAACTGATACTCCAAGTACTCGCTAAACAGCGCAAGTAACCCACTGAAGCACTTCCTAGGCTTTCCTAGGTTTCCAACCTCACCCTGCCAGCAGCTGCTGAAGAACTCTCCATAATGTCAGTTAGCCACCTCGTGAATACAATCACATGCAACAAAGATTAGATAATCATTTGAGTAAAAGACTCATCCCTACAACAGTTAGAATCAAACGAGAGCTGTGCAATAGGGTCAAATCCATCACTCTGAGATTATTCAACCTTTGTCACATGTGACTTAACACATTCACTTAATAGCTAACCCACATCACTTAAGAGTTCCACAAAGCACAAAGCAACCATCATTCGTGCAATAGCACTCCAATCCATAGAATAACCAAAGAACATTCAAACTCACATACTACACTCATGCTAGGAACTTCTACTCTCACTGCCGGTTTCCTTATGCATGCAAATTATACACAATACAAGATCAAATAGACTGCCAAATAAAAGACTCTACCCTACGACCACAACCAAACAAGGAAGAGGAAATAAGGCCAAATCAATCATTCTAGGGCTATATGATCGTAATCGTATACAACTTTTAAAGCATACACTTAGCAATTACTGATACTAATAAATATTCCCAATCTAGCATAACATCCAATGCTTCGTAGGCTACAAGGCATCACATATCAGGCCAATCTATCAAGCAATTCCTGAAAGTATGCCTAGCCTCATCCTAGATCGCAATTCTCATAACATATAATCATAACAAACATGTATGGGTATTCTAGGAATCACTTACTTGAGCTCGGCTGATTGCACGCATCACACCCCCTTTGTCTTTATAAAATCTTTTTTTTGTAATTTATTCCTATTTTAAAATCTTTTTAGAAACTCATTTTCTTTCAAAAGATTATCAATCCCTTAGTTTGAGTTCAGACATACCCGAGAGTGTGCCTGAATCCCTCAAACCAAGGCTCTGATACCAACTTGTAACTTCCCAAAATATATGAGGTAAAAAATTCATTTTTAATTCAACCAAAACATTAATTATCTTTAAGTCAACATTCAATATCCTATTTCTTAATATTCTAAAAGTGCTTTATAATAAAACAGTTATTAGAGTACAATCCCAAAATCATCATAATGCAGAAACATGGGTGGATGCGTTGCGGTCAAGCTGGGCCCTTCCCTTTCGAACCGGAAGTACCTGAAACCATAATCATAAAACCGTAAGCACAAAGCTTAGTGAGTTCCCCAAAATACCACATACCATACATAATAACACATATTGTGCCCCCGCCCAACATCGGGACCCCGCCCGACATCGAGCCCCACTCGGTATACAGATATGTCAGTCATCAGGCCCCGCCCGATATTCATATAAACATATAATCAT
Organism: Lactuca virosa; assembly: GCF_052849685.1. Taxonomy (NCBI): domain Eukaryota; kingdom Viridiplantae; phylum Streptophyta; class Magnoliopsida; order Asterales; family Asteraceae; genus Lactuca; species Lactuca virosa. Next base: position 288,729,776 of record NC_136427.1, on the reverse strand, counting down.
ACGAACACATACGATAATCAGAAAGACAATAGCATACAATACAGTCATCAGGTCCCGCTCGGTAAGCATACTAACACATAAAACATGCAAGAGGCACGCAAGCATCTAACATCCTAATATAATAAAGCTTAGGCCGGCATTGGTGCCTTCGACCCGCTAAACATAGTGAGGAAACTCACTTCAATCCGTTGATAATCAAATGACTGCTCGGGTTGCTGAACTGGATAACCTCGCGCCAACTAATAATAAATATAATCTTAATCAATAATTATCCCTATAACCCGAAATTCGAGGCCCACTCCATAAACCAACTTCCTAAAGGGTAAAAGACCATTTTACCCATTTTCTTACTTGTTCCATAACCAAGGTCCAGCCCAAATGCACTAAAGCCCAAAATGGCAACATAAAGCCCAATATGGCCCAACTTCCTAATTGGGCCCAAATACTATCATGGGACCAATACCAAGAAATTCTACAGTCTAACCATGGCCCAAAGTCAGAAGTCCAATGGCCGAACAAGGCCCAAACCCTAAAAGGCCCAAAAAGCCATCCTGGGGAGTACGCCCTGCGTACTTGAGCATACACCCCACGTATCCAGACATGAAGCACGATGTAAAAACGATTGATGCATAATCCAACATTACGCTTAGCGTACCCCCACATACGCGCATCGTACTCGTCAGAAGCCCAAAAACCAACATTAAGCTCTTAATGGGTTAAGCCAAGATGTCTAAAACAAAGATCTAATCCCTAGAAAAGGTCTTAACCAATAAAGTTGCCAACTTTACTCTCATATTTGCCTTAATGGGACTCAACACTTAAAAAGGAGCTTAATAATGGTCTTAATACTTGCATGAACCAAAATCTTCCATAAAGTTTGCATTTTTATGAATAAGGGACCTTATTATAGCTAAGATCTAGCATCCACTACTTCAGGAGTAGATCAAAAGCTCATCTTTACATAAAAGGACTCAAAAATGCCAAAGAAACACCATAAAGTAGATCCAACCAAAATGATCATCAAGGTATAAGCTTTTTACCTTGGAAATCTTGCAAATGAGAAGATACTCATGGATCTACAAGCTCAAGCCACTCCTCCAAGTGTTCCTCTTCTTCTTCTTCACCACAAAACACCCACAAATCACTTTCCAAGCTCATACGTCACCAAATGCACTTAGGGTTCGAATCTAGGGCTTAAAAGGGATGGAGGTTGAAGATATTAGGGTTTGGTGATGAGATAAGGAGCTTAAATAGGGTCCAAGACCCTAAATTAGGGTTTTCATGAAACTGGAGTACGACATGCATACTCCCATTACGCTTAGTGTACTCCTCCAAGGTGTCGCGATCCTTCTCCCTAGTACGCCATGTGTACTCCCTCTGTACGCCTGTTAGGTGCAATTTGTGCACCTTTTTGCACACCTTTTAGTCCCATTTCATGCATCTATTTAGCATAATTGTTCTTCCTTTTTCTTGCATTTCATCATATTCATGTTAGTCTCTAGAACAACCTTATTTGCACATTTTCATGTCTTTTTCAGGTAAACCGGAGCTTGGAATGCGCTTTGGGAGGTGCCGGGAAGCATTGGTGAAGATTTCGGGATGATCGGGCGAAGAACGAAAAAGTTGGAAAAATCAAGTTTGGATTCGGAGTTAGAGGGGTACACGGGCCGTGTTGGATTTACACTGCAAAATCAACACGGGCCGTGTTGAACAAAATGGGAGCTGTTGAGCATGCCGAACATGGACCGTGTTAGTTTAGTGCAAATCAATACGGGCCGTGTTGGCTGCTAAACACGGGCCGTGTCAGTTTAGCCTATTTTAACATGGGCCGTGTTCGACCCAAAAACCAACTTTTGGCAGTTTTTCCTATCTTTCATATTACGGGTTGAGGGTCATTTTTACATAGACACAACATATCAGAGCACATTTGGAGAGAGGATTTCGAATGTTTTTGCAAGGATTTGATCATTTATCATTTGGAAACATTATTTCTCTTATTTGTAAGTTGTAATTGTACATTATTTCCATCTTTTATTCTTGTGATCTTGTTCTAGCCATGTGTGGCTAGAACCCTAGTTTCTCCAACTTCATGTCTTGACTTCTTAGTTGTGATTTCAATCATATGACTTGATGTTTGCTTTTGATTTCTATCTAGTGAATTTGATTTTGATTTAATCGAATGTTTGATTCTAATTGTGATTCTTATTGGCCATTTGAATTAGGGTTAGGTCATTCAAGTTATCTCTTTTACAAAATCCGTAATTGTTTTGTGAAATTGAACAAGTAACAAGCACTAAACTGATTTCCATTGAATGAATTTAGTGTAAATCTTATTCACACACTCTTACGCTCCCGAGCTTGTGAGGAGTATTGGGTGTTGTTGGGAAGATTCACATAAAGTTTAATGCAATCTTTCAATCTAATTCTAAGAGCGTGTTTAGATTAGGTTAGTAAGGTTAGGGTTAATCAAAAAGCTTTTTTTGGTTAATTAATGTGGTGAATGGGAAGTGTTAGAGCTTGTTAACACTTTCAAGTACCAACTTAGATAGAATTGAGCAAATATCATGTTATCTTGGAATCACATTGCTAAGTTGTCATACATGAGGTTGGAGTCCTTACCATTTCTGAATTTAATTCACTCTTTTAGTTGATTACTTGTGTTTTTAATTGTTTGTTTTAATTATTTCATTCTAAACCCCCCTCTTTACTGTTGGTGACCATAGTACCTTGCGTAAAGAGGTATAGACTAATTATCCCGTGTCTCTGTAGATCGACCCTACTTGCCTTGTACTACCTTTTAGTGCAATATAGTGGGATTCTTTTGGAGTATATCGTACCCCTTTATTTTTTGGGTCTGACACGCCTAACAAATTGGCGCCGTTGCCGGGGACACGGTGTTACTAATTGTTTTATGCCAAGATCTTTTCGTACAGGTACGCCATTGCCAATTGACTCGGAGATAGAGAATACTGCAAAGAGGTTACGGAAGCAAGCCAAGCTTCGTAAGAGGCAACCGGGTTCCAGGACTTCTTCATCATCTATCCCTCCGGTCATTAACATTTGGGAGGATATACCCCTCTCAAGTGTGTCCGCATCCGAAACAGAAACTCTCTCACTCTCACCACAACCATCCTCACCCATAAATACCACTCCACCCTCTTCACCTACTCAAAACATCCCAGACTCTACACCCACATAAACTTCAACCACTACTCATACCATTAGAGATAGCCATGGAGGGAACCCACTTCCAAATCCACCACCCGAGCAAACCCTTCGCCAATGGGCGAGGCAAGAGGTTACTCAACAACCTCTTTGCATCACATATCCGGCAGCCACCAACCTAGAACTGAAATCCGGGCTCATCCACTTACTTCCAACCTTTAGAGGTCGGGAAAATGAAGATCCTCACAAGTTCTTCACTGAGTTCCATGTTGTGTGCGTGGGCATGAAGCCACACAATGTCACGGAGGATCAAATTAAGCTTAGGGCATTCCCCTTCGCGGTGCAAGACGTAGCAAAAGACTGGCTCTATGACCTCTCACCGGGGACGGTTACTACTTGGGTAGATCTTGCACGCCTCTTTTTGGATAAATACTTCCCAGAGATGAAAGCTTCAGCCCTACAGAAGGAAATCATTGGAATCAAGCAACACAAGAGAGAAGCTTTTCACACATATTGGGAGAGATTCAAGAAACTTTGTGCCCGATGTCCAAAGCATAGAATCATCGAATATCAGCTCCTCCAATACTTCATTGAAGGCATGAATCCAATGGAAAGAAGACTTCTAAATGCCTCCAGTGGCGGATCTTTACCCGACAAGACTCCAACTGAAATCCGCAACTTAATTAAGAACATGGCTGAAGATTCTAAACATTCAAGCCATGATGAAGAATGGTATACAGATGCACCCCGAGGTGTAAAGGAAGTCCAAAATCCTCAAATTGAAGCTCAATTGTCCGAGCTTACAAAAGTGGTCATAATGCTAGCTAAAGATAAGGGTGTGCAGCCCACACCCCGCCCTTGTGGTATTTGCACTCAAGTGGGGCACCCAATCGACATGTGCGCTCAACTTCAAGATGAGGATTATGAAGAAGAAAAAGCCATGGGAGGCTTTCCTGGGTCAAATCAAAGGGGATATGAGCAGCCACAGGGTGATCAAAGATGGAACAACAATCAAGGTTGGGGAGGATATTAACATGGAAGTTATCAACCAAGTCAACCACATCAATACCAATAAAGACCACCTTTTCCACCACAGAACTTCCAGCCAAGGCAGCCACAACACCCTCCTCAACAAGTGGGTTCATCAAATATGTCCTTAGAGGACATAGTAAAGAGTTTGGCAACTAGTACACAAACTTTCCAACAAGAAACAAAAGCACGCATAAAGAACTTAGAGCAACAAGTTTCACAGCTTGCTACTTCCGTGAGCAAATTAGAATCTCAAGGAAAGTTGCCCGCCCAAACTGAAAAGAATCCAAGGCACAATGTGTGTGCCACCACTTTGAGAGGCGGAAAGAGCTACGATGGTCTAAAAGTGTCGGTTGATCAAGAAGAAGAAGAAATAGTGGTCGAAGAGGCAACCAAAGAAGAGAAGAAGGAAGATAAAACAACTGCAAAGAAGACCTTCGTCACTGAGCCTAAAGCCACACCTGCTCCATTCCCCAAACGATTAAAGAGCACGGAGAAAGAACGGGAGGAGAGTGAGATTATGCAAATGTTCCAGAAAGTTCACATTAACATCCCACTCCTCGAGGCCATCAAGAAGGTACCTAGATATGCAAGGTTCCTTAAGGATCTTTGTGTATCTAAAAAGAAATTGAAAGGAAACCAAATTGTAAAAGTTGGGGAAAATGTATCCGCGGTTTTGCAAAAGAGGATGCCCCCAAAGTGCAATGATCCCAAAGTTGGGGAATCTTTATATACCTCGAGCCATGCTCGATCTAGGTGCATCCATAAATGTCCTACCATATTCTATTTTTAAATCAATTGGTGTAGGAACATTGAGCAAAACCGGTGTGATCATCCAACTTGCCGACCGGTCTTTGGTACATCCAAATGGTGTATTGGATGACATGTTAGTGCAAGTTGATGAATTTGTTTTCCCGGCCGATTTTTATGTCTTAGATATGGGAGATGATGACTCTCCAAGTTCAAGTTCCATACTTTTGGGTAGACCTTTTCTTAAAACTTCTAAAACAAAAATTGATGTCTACAACGGAACTTTAAGTATGGAATTTGATGGTGAAGTTATCAACTTCAATGTTCATGAAGCAAAAAAGGTTCCTTCTGATGTTCAATCTGTTAGTTTTGTGAATATGATCCAGCCATTGGCTGAAAAGAGCTTAAACTCTACTAACCATGATTTTATGGAGTTAGTCTTTTCACAATAAATAGACAGGGACAAAGCCAAAGAACTTGCAAAGGAGTGCGGTATAAACGAGGAGGTGCTGGAGATTTTGAAGTTCAAGGATGATAAGCACATGAGGATTGATGGAAGAGAAGTAGAATTACCTACTACCAAAGCCAAATTTCTTCCACCGGTGGAACAAGCACAAGATTCGGGAGAAAAAACTCCACCGAACCCTTTAAAGAATATACATGTCAAGAAGGAGAGCACTCAACCAGTCATCAACTCAAATAAACTATCGAAGAAGGAAAAGAAGGAGTTGATAACCCTGCTGAATAAATACCAAAAAAGGACTGAGTGGATAATCTCCGATATTAAGGTTTTAAGTCCTTTTTGGTTTGTGCGTAAAAAGAAAGCCAAAGGAAGGTTGAATGTTCCATTGAAGTAGGTGGAAAGAAGGTTGATGTGTTGGAGAGGCCCACATACTTAGAACGAAGCATATTAAGGGGCCAAGTCGAGCCAACGACTTAAAACAAGGGCGGCCAACCGGGAGGCAACCCGGGGGTATTTTTGTCTTTTTCTTTAAAAACATTTCTATTTCTTTGAAGTTTTTGGTTTTTAATGTTCCAAATGCATTTAAGCATGTTTTTAAATCACCAAGGGGACCTCGGGATGCAAAACCATTTCATTTGAATGAGAGGGGATTTTTTGGGTTCAAAAAGTGGGAAGTGGCAAACAGAGCCATACACGGCCCATGTTCATTTTTGCCTTATATTGAACACGGGTCGTGTTCAAGCAAGGCAAACACTTCAACAGTCAGAGGGGTACACGTCCCGTGTTATTTTTACCTTATGCCCAACACGGGCCGTGTTCAACCATTTTCATAATTTTAAACCCCCAACACGGGACATGTGATTTTACACTAAAAGAACACGGGCCGTGTTCGTGCTGCAGAAGAAATGTGTTTTAAGTCTAAAAAACGGTTTTTATCACCCCATACACCCATAACTCACCCCCAAAACAATTTCTCTCTTCCAAGAACCCCTAGGTCCGAAATTTTCACAATTTGTTTTGTGCTTTTGGGCTTGATACTTCATGTAGGCAAGCTTGGGGAGGTTGAAGAGAAGGTTCTCACCATCAACTGCAAGACTCCAAGAACGATTTGGTAAATTCTTTCCATATCTTTAATCGTCCATATTTTGCTTAAAAATTCAATTTGTGTGCACTTGTGATTGTTTGGACTCTTACCCAACCGGGCACCACCTGTCTCCTCCTCTGTAATAGGTTGTTCCGCCCTCTCCGAGCATCGGGATGATGCTTATCTTTAAGCTTGGGGAGGGGTAGAGTTGTACACTAGGTTCATTCATGCATTAGGTTCATTCATGCACTTAAAAAAAATCCTTTCTTATTTTCATTCTCCTTGCATTCTGCATTTATAAAACCCAAAAATATTTTTATTTCAAGTTTTTGCATTCCATCATTTTCATGCATCATCATCATCATTAAAAGAAAAAAAAATACGAGATGATGACACTCTTTACACACGATAGCTCCATGAAGTGGGAAAACGAAAAAAAAAATATCCAAAGCGACCGGATAGTTACCGGAAGTGTAGAATCTGATGTCATAACTAGGGGACCCAAACATCGTAATTCGAGACTCCCGCCTTAGATAATAAAAAAAAATGGCATACTGAAATGTTTTTGTGGGCGGTAATAATAGCTTTAGGATGATTTGCTTCTAAATGTTTAAAAAGAATCTTTATCGGCAACTCTGGACCCACAGAACACGGACCTATTTGTTGACACGCGTTACCCTCGCGGTAACAGAGAGCTTAAGTATCAGATCCATACAGTCAAGAAGGAAGAAAGGGTACAACTGTCATATTTAATGGGTTTTAGGTGAAACAAATAAACTAGAAAACAATTCCTAAGTTCACATGCAACCTACTTTGGATCTACGTTTTAACTATTGAACATATAACTTTGAATTGCAAAACAAGAACCCTAGAGGATAGAGGCTAATTTCGAAATTAACAAACTAGAGTTTAAGAGTTACATACCTTTCAATTGTTATAGCAAACAATTGACAATCCTCTTGATCTTGATCTTGATCTTCTTGGAAGCTTAGCACCACAAATGTAATGCCTCTAATGGAATCACACCCAAGAGCTAGCAAGAAGGAAATTAGAAGGAGAGAGAGAGAGAGAGGGAGTATGCAATTTTCGGCCCTACGGTTTCACCAATGAAGGAGTGGGCGAATTCAGGAGCTGGGAGGCTCCTTATATAGCTGAGGGATCTAGGGTTTAGGGAAAACCCTAATACTCCTTTGCTTGGGGCCTAAGCTAATCCAAAGGCCTTATCCAAAGCCCCTTGGACGAAATCCTTAGGGTTTCCCCTATAGATTTCGTCCACCTCCTTCCAAGGAGGTTCTGGAGCCTTCCACTCAACTATCTGATAATTGCAAACTAGTCCCTGCACTTTATAATTAATACTTTTAACCCCAAAATTAATTCTGATTAATTTCTGGCTAACTATTAATTAAACATAATGATTTCTAATTAATATATTAATCTTTTAACATATTAATAAATCATTTATATTAATTTATTAATCTTATAAATTAATATCTCTCCTTTCATAATTTCCTTGTCCAGTTGCTAGGTTTGAGGGCAACCCAAAAGGACTGTGCTGCTATCAATTCAAGTACATACCAATTATATTTATGGGCTTAGACACCTAATCCAACAATATTCAGCACCCAAATCAGAATTTCAAGTACTCAAACAAAGAAATTATCAGAAATTCAAAAGCTGATTGAAGAACTCAAGCTCAAAACGAAGATACAAATCCAAGTTCAATAAAAAATCAAAAGCCATCTCAAAGTCAAATCTAGCGAATAAAGAACTGTGTGATAAGATACTTGTGGCTCTCGAAAAAGTGAAAGCATAGGATCTGGGCCCCTTCGGGTGGGCTCACTGTTTCAGCGAAAGTTGATTCGCCGTGAAGGGTCTTAAGGATGCGTCGATTCTGATTCTTGACCATGTAGTCTTAAGGACATGAGATCCCGAACTGTGTTATTTTCGCTCGCAAAAGCTAATTAAGGTATGAAGTTTAAATAAAACTACGGTTGGATTATTGGATTACACCGTTTTGTGGTCTTCCTCACTTTGGGAGTCTGTGATATGTGGAAGGTAGCAGGATGGTCGCCTAGGTATTAATGATTGGAGCCCTATTGATGTAAAGTCTGATCGTATATGTCCATATTTATAAAAATAAATAAAAAGATTACTTGTGTTCTTAAATTTTTCTTTGGTTTGTTTTTGTTCCTTAAGTATCTTTTGTACATATGTTTCATTTTCATGGTTTTCATCGCATTCATTCATTCTTAGCTTTTAGGATCTTTCTGTCCATATTTGTTCTATGTTTCTTTTTGCCATCTAGAAATCGTCTTGTTTGTCCGGTTCTTGTTCTTTCTTGAGGACAAGAAACGTCTAAGCTTGGGGAGATTTGTTAGGTGCAATTTGTGCACCTTTTTGCACACCTTTTAGTCCCATTTCATGCATCTATTTAGTATAATTGTTCTTCCTTTTTCTTGCATTTCATCATATTCATGTTAGTCTCTAAAACAACCTTATTTGCACATTTTCATGTCTTTTTCGGGTAAACCGGAGCTTGGAATGCGCTTTGGGAGGTGCCGGGAAGCATTGATGAAGATTTCGGGATGATCGGGTGAAGAACGAAAAAGTTGGAAAAATCAAGTTTGGATTCGGAGTCAGAGGGGTACACGGGCCGTGTTGGATTTACACTGCAAAATCAACACGGGCCGTGTTGAACAAAATGGGAGCTGTTGACCATGCAAAATCAACACGGGCCGTGTTGAGGGTCATTTTTACATAGACACAACATATCAGAGCACATTTGGAGAGGGGATTTCGAAGGTTTTTGCAAGGATTTGATCATTTATCATTTGGAAATATTATTTCTCTTATTTGTAAGTTGTAATTGCACACTATTTCCATCTTTTATTCTTGTGATCTTGTTCTAGCCATGTGTGGCTAGAACCCTAGTTTCTCCAAATTCATGTCTTGACTTCTTAGTTGTGATTTCAATCATATGACTTGATGTTTGCTTTTAATTTCTATCTAGTGAATTTGATTTTGATTTAATCGAATGTTTGATTCTAATTGTGATTCTTATTGGCCATTTGAATTAGGGTTAGGTCATTCAAGTTATCTCTTTTACAAAATCCGTAATTGTTTTGTGAAATTGAACAAGTAACAAGCACTAAACTGATTTCCATTAAATGAATTTAGTGTAAATCTTATTCACACACTCTTACGCTCTCGAGCTTGTGAGGAGTATTGGGTGTTGTTGGGAACATTCACATAAAGTTTAATGCAATCTTTCAATCTAATTCTAAGAGCGTGTTTAGATTAGGTTAGTAAGGTTAGGGTTAATCAAAGAGTTTTTTTTGGTTAATTAATGTGGTGAATGGGAAGTGTTAGAGCTTGTTAACATTTTCAAGTACCAACTTAGATAGAATTGAGTAAATATCATGTTATCTTGGAATCACATTGCTAAGTTGTCATACATGAGGTTGGAGTCCTTTCCATTTCTGAATTTAATTCACTCTTTTAGTTGATTACTTGTGTTTTTAATTGTTTGTTTTAATTATTTCATTCTAAACCCCCCTCTTTACTGTTGGTGACCATAGTACCTTGCGCAAAGAGGTATAGACTAATTATCCCGTGTCTCTGTGGATCGACCCTACTTGCCTTGTACTACCTTTTAGTGCAATATAGTGGGATTCTTTTGGAGTATATCGTACCCCTTTATTTGTTGGGTCTGACACGCCTAACAACGCCCCGTGTGCTAGGGTTAGCCTTAAACCTACCATCTTCCAAAGGCCATAACTTCTTCGTTATAAGTCCATTTACGATGATCCTTATATCCATGGAAAGGTAACGAGAAGCTCTACGCTTCTACCAACTCATACTTGCCTCAAAACTTCCCGACCCAAAATCCAATTTCCATAAATTCCCGAACTGACACTTTACCGGTATACCCCTTGGCTCCAAAACACAAACCGAACTCTCGGATCATCTAATTTACATTACCCACACCCAATGGGTCTAAATCTTTCTTCCCCAAAGGCCCTAAGCCTAATGATAACCCATCTTCGGGCCACAGCCCCGAATTAGAAAACAATTCAGAATAGGGTGTTACAAGGATTGAGCCCCTGCTCTCTCCACATCCACATACCCTTACAAACCTTTAAAATGTTTACGATCTTTATATTTTCGGCCTCTATAACGCGTACATATCTGAGTGTTCAGGGACCCCAATAAGAGTGGAGCCGCAGGATCATTTGAAACCGCTTCAAAATCAAACCATGTCTAAAAAAAACTACAAAAGTTAAAAATAAATCAAAATTAAACATATTAAATATAACTTTATAAATAATTTACTGAAAGATAATTTAACATGCCATTGTTTTCGGATTCAGGAACATCTTTCCAGGCATCCTTATCAAAAGCAATGTCACAACATATATAATTTCCAACCTCCCGAATGGAACAATCGTATACATCCCCAACCGACATATAAGTAGCCTTGTCAAATAGCAACTTAAGAGGCCACCTACCGTTGAGCTGGTGGGCACCGGGAGCTCCACCGAATGGATGTGTTGGCTCCTCACCACCATCACCTCCATGGCCCATCACACCAGCCATTAGATGGAGCAAAACAAACCAAAAAATGACATCCTAAAAAATTATAAAACTATGAATATATATATATATATATATATATATATATATATATATATATATATATATATATACATACATACAATATGAAATACAATGCAATTTCAATCAGAAAGCTTTCTATTACAACAAGTGTGTAACATCCAAAAAATACTAAGTATAAATTTTGTTTTTAAAATAGCCAAATAACATAAACATTGTTCACAAACCCAAATAGAGTACAATGTATCTCTCAAACATCAGAGTAAGTCAAATAACAATGCGGAATAAAATCGAGGGGATGTTGTGAGATCTCATCGGTCCCTTCCCTTTGGAACCATAAGTACCTGAAACATTTAAACCACAAAACCATAAGTACAAAGGTTAGTGAGTTTCACCAAAGTGCCATATACCATGCATAACATCAGGCCCCACCCACATAATGGTCCCCGCCCAACATAACAGGCCCCGCCAAACATACAAACAAGCCCTACCCAACATATAATGCAAGAGTTACAGAGACAACTAGCATCCTAAATAGTATAGTGAGAATACTCACCTCTCTCATGAAGTCAGACGAACCACAACTCAACATCACAAAACAGGTGCTACAACCCACTTATCGAATCACACAAGGTCACACCTTAGTCTACATTCTAGAACTAGCAGTTTGACCAAAAGTCAACATGGTCAAAACATCAATGGTCAAAGTCAACATCATTTAACTCCCACGTCGTGATCAATCCATGGTAACGTCGTGGAGAGCGAACTCAAGCTCGATCAAATCCTTGGTCATGATTCAAATCAATCACGATCAATTCTACCATCACGTCGTGATGGTCATGCCACCACGTCGTGACAGAGTTTGTAACATCCCATTTTTCAAACCAGATTTTTCATTTTTAATATAGATAAAACATTTTTCATAAACACACATTAAGAAAACATAAGTGTCGAATATAGTCATCCTAAAATATCAGTGTATCAAAATATGTGAGAACATCAAACTGCAAGTGAATGTGTACAATCAAGCTTTCGCCTTCCCGCGATCATCTAAAGTTCCTGAAACATATATAAACAACTGTAACCACGAAGCTTAGTGACTTCCCCAAAATATCACATACAACACAACATAAAAAAATATCCATGGGTTATCATCAAGCCTAATGGGCGAACAACATGTCCGGTCGGTTATCAGCAATCCTGGAGACTATCAACAGTCTTAATGGGCTAACAGAACGTCCGGTAGGTTATCAGCAACCCTAGAGACTATCAGTAGTCTCAATGGGCTAACTTCATTCCCAGGAGTTATCAGCAACTCCAGATAGCACATAACAACAATACCAATCATGACCCAGCTGGTCAACATGCAGACATACTATGACATATGCAATATAGTGAGGAGACTCACCTCTCATGGAAGACTGATAACCTCACACCCGAAGTACCGGTACTAGACTCCTCTTACTAATCATATAAAAAAATATCCCTAATTAATAATTAAGGTAATTACCACAACTTAACAAATACCAAGACTAATCCTTATTTGGGAAAAGACCATTTTTTCCCTTCCAAGTCCTTAACTCTTCAAAGTTGACGAAAAGTCAAACTAGTCAAAAAGTCAACAATCAAACATCTGTTGACTTACACATGGCGTACACCAAGCTCTACGCAGGGCATAGAGGCTTAACCAGAAACGGGTGGAAATCAGGCTATGCGGGGCGTAACCCGGATTGCACCCCGCATACTACATGTTTTGCTAATCCTTACTTTAAGCACTTAATGCATTAAGTCCTTTCACCCAAAGCTCAGATCTGACCATAATGAACATTCTAAATCATAAAGTCTCCAAATTTATGCCTTTTCATGGCTAAAGAGAGCTCAAATCCAAAAACCTAACAGTTTACTCCATCTAATGTCCCATATCTCATGCATTCATGGAAGGAAGGGGTCAATACATTTTTATGACTTAATACACTCTAAAACTCCTAGAAATGCTACTCACAAGGTCTGGAGTAGTTCATACCCAAAAATATCAAGAATATGGGACAAAAGGACATAAACTAGCAAGATCTTGCAAAGCATTCATCAAGGTTTGAACTTTATACCTTCAGAAGATGGACAAAGGGATGCAAGATTTGGATCCACAGGATTGAGTGCACCACAACGTCAACAATGGCCTTCCTTCACAATTAAAATGCATAAAAGATTACTCACAACCTTCAAAACTCACTCCAAGGGATTAGGGTTTCAAGATGGGGGCTAAAAGCGATGGATGTTGTGATGGGTTTTGAGCAGAACAACAACCTATGTGTACATGCAACCCTAATTGCTTTGGATCTAAGTTTTTTACTAGTTGAACATGCAAATTGAATATCAAAGCAAAGCCCTAGATCTAGCATATATAATTTCGAAAATTACAAATCAAAAGGGTTTTGATGATTACCTTACAAATCGTCTCATGATTACTCGTAATAAATTACATGAAGTAATTCTATGAGCGTGGGTTTAATCCAATACTCAAATCCCCATTTCAGGAGCACTCATGAACGTTGCAACAAACATTTGCTATGTCTAAGCACTTAGACAATCTACAAGCCAATTCATGACAGTCTTAATTCATTACTTACTTCTAAAGTATGATCGACTATGGATAATTTGAATAATCCAATAATTCAGGAAGTAAAACATGCAAAGTTGAAACATAAAGATAAACAATTGACAAAAGATATTAATCAATACGCATAAATAAATCTCCATTAATTAATCATCAAATGTCAATTACATTTATCTATTACAAGTTTCTAAAATATCTATCTAATCACTAAAACTAATATCATCCTTCAGACCAATGCTCCTCGCATGCTGAACATGCCTAATCCTACTCAGACCCTTTGTGAGGGGATCTGCAGGATTCTCTTATGATGATACTCTCTTGACGACGAGGAGTCATTCTTCTACCCGATGTCTGATGAAGTGGTATTTTCTGTCGATATGTCTGGATCTTCCATGATCCCTTGGTTTCTTGGTCAAGGCAACTGCTCCTTCATTATCGTAGAAAATGTCCATAGGCTCCATTATGGCTGGCACAACTCCAAGGTCTCCACTGAAGTTCTTCAACCATATATCCTCCTTTGACACTTCGCTAGCGGCTATATACTCCGAAAGGACCGATAAACCTGGGACCCAAGTTGCCCCGCTTCTTGAATCAAATAACACCTTTACAAGGTGATACCTTCAGGAGTACCATATCTCCAATCTAAAACTCTAACTTAGAACGTCGTCAGTCTGCATAACTCTTCTTGCGGCTCTGAGCCGTCAATAACCTCTTCCTGGCCTACTGTATAAGATTCATCGTCTTGAGCACTATCTCAGTGCTCCCATGACCCTCTGTCCGACCCCCCAACAAATAGGGGTCCGAAACTTCCTCCTATAGAGAAGCTCGAAGGGAGGCATACCAATACTGGCATGATGACTGTTGTTATACGAGAACTCAGCCAACGGGAGGTAGGAGTCCCAACTCCCACCAAAGTCAATAATGCAGGCCCTCAACATGTCCTCAAGCATCTGGATAGTCCGCTCGCCCTGCACGTCTGTATGTGGATGGTAGGTGGTATTGAAGTGCAACCGGGTACCCAACTCCTCATGAAACCTCTTCCAAAATCTAGAAGTGAACGAACATCCTAATCAGCATAATAGAAATAGGTGCACCATGGCAAGATACCACCTCCCGAACATAAACCTTAACCAATTTCTCGGTAGAAGAGCTCTCACATATAGCTATAAAGTGAGTGCTCTTCGTCAAACGGTCCACTATCACCTAGATGGCATCAAAATCCTTGGTAGTCTTTGGCGATTTTGTAATAAAGTCCATCGTAATCTGTTCCCATTTCCACTGTGGGACCTCCAAAGGCTGAAAGTTGTAGTGAGGGCGCTAATGTTCGGCCTTGACCTTCCGGTAGGTCAAGCACTTATCCACAAACCAAACTATATCTTTTTTCATGAATGGCCACCCATAGCCATGTCTCAGATCAAGATACCTTTTCGTAGCTCCCAAGTGGATGGAAAATCTCGATTTGTGGGCCTCATCCATCAAAACCTGCCGAGCTCCACCAGTGTAAGGCACCCAAAATTGACCATGAAGTGTCAATAACCCTCTGATTCCTATGTCAAAAGCTGAAACAAGGCCAACCACCATCTCATTCTTCTGGTTCTCCTCCTTGATGGCCTCTGACTGTGCATCTTTGATCATTTCTAAAACTAGAGTCACCACTGTCATCCTAAAACATACCTCGTGAATCAGAGCACTAACCGCCTTGTGGCTCATAGCGTCAGCCACCACGTTGGCCTTACCGGGGTGGTACAAAATCTCACAATCGTAATCCTTTAATACATCAATCCACCTCCGTTGTCTCATATTCAGATTAAGCTTATCCATCAGATACCACAGGATCTTGTTGTCCGTGTAGATGGTACACCGAATCCCATAAATATAACGGCGCCAAGTCTTGAGGGCGAAGACTACTTCCCCCAACTCAACATCATGAGTCGGATACTTCGCTTCATGAGGCTTCAACTTCCTTGAATCGTACGCAATCACAAGCCCCCTTCTGCATCAAAATAGCACCTAGACCCATGATAGATGCATCACAACAAACCATAAAATCCTCAACTATCTCTGGAAGGGTTAGTATTGGTGCCTCATAAAGCCTCTTGAGAAGAGTCTCAAATGATGCTTCTTGCTCATGCCCCCAACTAAACACAACATCCTTCCTTGTCAACTTGGTTATGGGAACTGCAATCTTGGAGAAGTCTCGAATGAATCTTCGATAGTAACCTGTCAAACCAAGGAAACTCTTAATCTCAGAGGGAGACAACGAAACCTCCGAACGCATGACTGCCTTAATCTTGGCCGGGTCAACCAAGATACTGTGCTGGTTGACGAGATGTCCCAAAAACTAAACCTCGTGCAACCATAACTCACATTTGGAGAACTTGACATACAACCTCTCTGCCGGTAGAACTCCAACAATCTCACGAAGATGCTCCTCATGCTGCTCCTTGGTCTTCGAATATACCAAGATATCATCAATGAAAAAAATCACTGAACGGTCCAAAATAGGCCTACATACTTGGTTCATGAGGTCCATGAACGCTGCCAGTGCATTCGTGAGCCCAAAAGGCATCACCACGAACTCATAATGTCCATAACGAGTCTGAAAGGCCATCTTCTATATATCCTCCTATCGAACCCTCATCTGATGGTACCCCGACCTCAAATCGATCTTGGAAAACTAAGATTCCCCTTGTAACTGATCAAAGAGATCATCAATCCTCGACAATGGATAACGGTTCTTCACCATCAGCTTGTTCAACTCCTGGTAATTAAAACACATCTGGTGTAAACCATCATTCTTCTTGACAAATAGAATCGGTGCTCCCCATGGCGAACTACTCGGCAGTATAAATCCTTTCCCTAACAGCTCCTGAAGCAGAGAAGACAACTCCTGTATCTCGAGTGACGCAAGGCGATAAGGCGCCTTGGCAGTTGGAGCCGCACCAGTGATCAGATCGATCCGAAAGTTCACCTGCCTCGTGGGAGGCACTCTAGGTAAATCCCCAAGAAAAATGTCGAGGAAGTTATGCACTATTGGAACATTAGAAATCATAATCGATCTCTTCTCATCATCTCGCGTATCAACCACGTATTCAAGATAACCCATGCACCCTTGATACAGACACTATCTCGCTCTGGTGGCAGAACAAAATGCTGATTCAACCCTAGTACCTTTACCGTAGATGGTAAGTACTCCCCCACTTGGGTCTTGAATCTTTACAAACTGCCGCTCATAGACAATCAGTCCCCCGAACCGGATCAACCAATCCATGCCCACAATAACACTACCATCCCCCATCACAATAGGAATAAGATCGATTGTATATCCAACACTAAAAATCTCCAATACACAACCCCGAAAAACATCAGTAGCTAAGATTGCATGCTCATCATCTATAGAGACCCTCAACAGCTGATCTAAGGCCTCACGTGGAATGCTAAAACCATGACAAAAGGAAGATGACACAAAGGACCGACTCACACCCGAGTCAAACAACACTAAATCAGGTACAAAGTTAATACTTCTGGAGCCGCCCTGGACTCCTCTGCTGTCAGTTGAAAAGTTCTCCCATGGGCCTTCGAGGCCTCGACCTTCCATTGGCGGCTATCGCTAATACTCAGAGTCACAGGAGTAGGAGCCTGAACCGTCCTCAATGTAGGATGTGGAAACTCGACCTTCATGTGGCCCATCTGGTTGCAGATAAAGCAAACCTGAAATCCGTTCGGACAATCCTTCGCGATCTGCTCCTCCTTGCCACACATGCATCAAGTCATCCCTGACTGACAGGGACCCTCATGATCCTTTCCGTACTTGCTGCAAGTACAGCCCCTTTGACCCCCAACCCTAGGCGGGTTTAAGCTGCTTAGTCACCGGTTGCGACTGCAATGGCCTTCTATCTCTCCTCCATGTCTCAGCCTCAGCCTCTCTTACCTGGGTCTCCAACTCAATCTGCCTTTTCCTGGTATTGGTCTTTAACTCAGCCAATATCTGATACTGGGTTTTCACCATGAACTCACGAATATCTTTCTTCAACATGCTCAAATATCGAAGCATACGTGCCTGCTCCGAGAATGCGTACTTAGGGAAAAACAGGGTTGTAAGGGTCGAATTGTTGTAATTAGTCGAAGTATGTTTTGGACTCTTCGAATCTTTTGTAATGTATTTTACTAGGGCGCTTTTATTCGAAGATTAAGAGTCAATGCCTTAGTATATTTTTTGTATGCTTTCAGTTCCCTGTAAATAGGGTTATTTACTAGAGTTAGATAAGAACTTTTACAGACTTGTCTACTATACTCTGTAAAGAATTCGAAAGCATAATAGAGCATAACAAGATCATATTTACATCCTGTGTTCAAATCTTATATTCTTACTTGAATTCATACTCTAATTAATTTATTACTCGATTCATTGGTTCATCAATTGGTATCAGAGCAGGAATCATATCTCTGATCTGATTTTCACGCTGTTCAAAATGTTTTTGAATCAACTTTTTGATTCAAAAGTTTCCTCACTTTTTGAAAGTGAAAAATTGTCAAGATCTTAGTCTGTGATTCGATTCTGCATTTGAATTGTTGAATCGAGTGTTATTCTCATCAATTCGATTTGATTAATCTAGTTTGTTTTCAAATTCTCAAATCTTTTCAAACTTCTCAAAATCTTCTTCCGTACAACAATGGCGAGTTTCAATCTCAATTCGATGACCTCGTTTTCTCATCTGCTAGGTTCATCAACCAAAATTCCAATGCTAATCCCTGAATACTATGATCAGTGGGCTGATCGTATGCAGGATTATCTGAATGGTCTGGATGAAGAATTATGGTCATGTATCACTGGAAATGTCAATGTTCCAGTGAATGTTCAACCAATTGGATCATCTTCTACAAATTCTGGAGTTGATAATCAAACTGATCGTCTGAAGAAACTGGAGAAGAGGTGTATGAGGGAACTGCGAGGTGCATTACCTCCAGTTGTGTACAATTACGTTAGGAGTTGTACAACTGCAAAGGAAATCTTGAACAATCTGAAAGATAAATTTCAAGGAAGTGAGAAGACAAAATCAATTCAGTTAAACAGTGTTTGGTTGAGTTGAAAGATTTCAAACAAAAAGAAGGAGAAACAATTGAAGTTTACTATGATTGTCTGAACGAGTTAATCTATCGGTGCAATCGCTATGGAATTACCAGGACTTCAATGGAATTCAATCTCATCTTTGTAATGGGACTTCGAAAAGAATGGAGAAGTGTGAGTATGATGGTGAAGAATCAGCAAAGTTTTGATACATCAACTCTCAATGATTTGTACAATCAGTTGAAAACACACGAAATTGAGGTAAATGAAATTGCTGAGGAATCGAAGTTGAATTTGGGAGGTCCATTAGCTCTTGTGTCAAAGATTTCTGAGAAAGAAGCTGAAAATGGTGATTCTGAGGAAGAAGAAGGATTCATCATGAATTCAGATGATGAAGCAATAGCATTTTACTCGAATAATCGTGTCAAGAAATTTTTCAAAAAGCCGTTCAATTTCAAGACTACGCTTGCTGAGGTGAAAGGAAATTATGTGAGTAAAAATGTTGTTGAGGAGAAAAAGAAAGTTGAGAAGCAAGATTCGAAGATAGCTGATGGAAAGGGTGAGAAGAAGCTGAAAGGTGATGCTGGAATAGATTGTCATTATTGCAACGGTGCGAATCATCTTGCAAATGACTGTATGCTTCGAAAGAAGGATGAGAGGAAGAATAAAGTCAAAGATGAGGCATACTATGCAGAGAAGCTTGAGGTGGTTCGTGCTAAAGCAAAGAATTTGTCATTGGTTGCAAAGGGTGAGCATGAGGATGAAGATGGAATTTATCAAATCTGGTCATCCGGGTCAGACGATGAAGAAATGAGGAATCCAACGCATGGAGCGTTGTATGCGAAAATGGAGGAGGACTCAGATGATGAGGAATTCGAAGTAAGGGGACGATGCTTCATATCCAAAGCAGCTGACAAATCTCCAATGACAACAAAGGTACGTAAAATTCTCGAATCTTTTAATATTCCTACACATGCTTATGACTCTGAACTAATTTCTTTTGATGAGACGGTTACTTATTTTGATTCAATTGTTGTGTCTGCTAGCAATGAGGCCAACAAATTGTCAATGGAGTTGTTAGAAGTCAAAAAGAGATTAGACATGAAAATAAGCAAAATTGAATGTTTGGAATTACAAATGACAAATATAATGTATGATAGGGATAGGTTATCGAGTGATGTTAAACTTTTGCTAGCTCAAAGAAACATCTATTGTAATTCTGCTAAACGACTTTATAGCAAATTAACTGATTTACATCATTCATGTGATATAAGTAAAGAGCAACATAGAAAATTACTACCTTTCCTAGCATTCGAAAGAGCCAAGGTAGATAATATTTCGTATGATTGTGAGCAAATAATAGCTGATTTTGACAGAGTTCCTGATGATAGATATAAATATGGAATTGTCAAAATTGATGAATGTCTTGATACGAATGAATTAGTTAACATAGTGAATGATACTTTGACTAAATCTGAACAAATTCAAATTTTGAAAAAGACTGAGAATTCAACATCTGATTCTCAATCTAATTTTGCTGATATCGAAGATAATTCTGACAATATTAGTGAAATTAGTGAACTTGAAGATGTTGATTGTTCTCAGTTGTCTGTTGTTAATGTTGCTTCAACATCTAAAGGAAAAGAAAAAGTTAAGGATTTGATGGTTGAAAATGAAACTGATATACCCTCAACTTCGAAAGTTTATGATATGAACTTCGTGGATCTCAAAGACATCCAAACTGATGATAGTGATGATGAAGATGAAGTGAACATTTCGAAGGAAAAGAAATCTTCAAAGGAAGAAGAAACTCCTCGAATTGTGGTTGATCAGGTGTATGGTGATACACAAAAGTTCGAAAAAGTGATGAATGAAAAAGGTGAACACTATCTTGAAACGAATTCAGTGGTTTATCCAAATTTCAAATGTACAGATAATGTCATTTTTCCAAATCAAGTTTTCGTAACAACTGGAAATGTTGAGAAAATCAAACCAGAATTAAAGAAGTTAGTTGAAGAGGATAATTCAAAAACAACTGATGAAGGTTTTTTCGCAAATCAAAGCACAGTTGAAAACAACTTAACAAAGAATTCGTATGTTTTCCAACGTCAAAAACCACAAAGAAAATGGGTTGAAAAATCAGAAATTGAAAAAGAGAATTCAAAACAAGTTGAAAAGGAATGTGAAAAAGTTGTCAAATTAAACTCTAAGGAATTCAAAGATCAAACTGACAAATTTTCGAAGGAAAACAACATTTCAAAAAGACAAGCAAGAAAGAAAATATTTTGGCAAAATGTTGAGTCTCAAAAGATGTCTGAATCACAATCACCCAAAAATGTTTTCAAAGCTAAAAATTCATCTTTTTCAACAAAACCTCTGTAGAAACAAAGAATCGAGTAATGAATTAATCAGAGTATGAATTCAAAGTATTAATGCGAGATTTGGACAGAGTATGTAAATATGATCTGTTATGCTCAATTACGCTTCCAAGTTTTAAAGAGTACAAGATGTAAATCTGTAAAGACTTCGTTACTATGACCCTAGTAAACACTCCTATTTATAGGAGAGGAAAGCGTACAAAAAATATACTAAGGACTAAGCGTTAAGCTTCGAATACAATGCCCTAGTAAAATAAATTACAGAATGTTCAAAGACACCAAAACATACTTCGACTAATTACAACACTTCGACTCTAACAATCTCCCCCTTTGTAATCATAGTCGAAGTCTTCAGTTCGTAAGAAGTGTGATGGAGTACAGCAAAACTCTTCGAACCTCTGTATACCATGAAATAATCTTCTTCAACTCCTTCTTGTCTCCTTCATTGTTTTTATTGCAATGATTCATACGAACAATTAAGTTCGTATATTGAGACGTAGAGTACCTTTCTACTTCACTTGCCTGGAACAAGAATCGTTTAGCTTTTCCTGTTTTGTCTTTTCCAGCAAAAACTATTCCAAATGACTTAAGACAAATTTCTCCATCAGCATATTTCTTCAATTCAGTCTGAGTCTTCGAAGGAGCCATTGGAGCTTTTATTTCCATTCCCTTGGCAGTTGCTAACTCCACATCGGTCATTGCCAAACACTCATAATAATTTTTAATGAAGATTTTGATGTGAGCAACTCCAATCTTGAATTCTTCTGGATCTGTGTTTTGTAGGAATGAAAAAGATTTGTCTTTTAAAAGCAATGCAACTTGTATGAGATCATACAAGTTCATCAATGGAAAATCTGCAATAGTGAATTCACAAATCTTTCCATCTGCCCTGACAACCACATATTTAAAATTTTGGACTGTGTTTTCGAAAACCACATCCTTTTTCATGCTGATCACTTTCTTTATTTTGATCAAAGACCAAACATCTTCAGGGGCTTTTCCAAGAACAACATGAAAACGTATTTTCATGTGTGTACCATCATCTTTGTTTTTAAAGTTCCCTTCTGCCTTGAACTGTGGCATGATAAACATCATCTCATTTATTGGAATATCCAACTGACATGCATCTGTATTCGTGACCAGGTAACTCTGCTTTGGCTTCTTTTCAAATGTATACATGTGATTAAAAGCAACCTTGGCTTCGATTGTCTCGTAGTTATAGTGTTTCGTTGGATCACCTTTATCCATCCCCTTTGGATCATTTGCTCTCTGTACCATTATACTCTGAATAATTCTGAGCTTTTCAATCTCAGCTTCTGCTTCCGCCTTCTTTTCTTCCTTCGATTTTTCAACAAGAATCGATTTCCCTTTGTCTTTTGAAGCAGGTTTTTCAGTTACTTCTTTTGGCTTCGATCCACTCCCACCAGTTTCCAAAGGTTTACCAATTACAATTCCTTTCGAAATTGGTCTTGTAGTTGGCATCGTTGTTATGATAGTTGAAGTCACTGGTTCAGCAGATACAATCACCGGTTTTGTTGAAGGGATGTTCGAAGAAAATACTTTGCCCACCACTTTCGCATCTTCTCCTCCTGATTTCCTTTCTCCCCCTTGCACCCCTGTGAAAACAGGAGGGGCAGTTGTTGTTGGAAGAAGACTAGATATGCGAAAGAGCGGGGCAAGTTTCTTGTTAAGTATAGCTTCGAATTGAACAAACTTTTGAGATAAAAAATCCGGTGTAATCAATGGAGAAGAAACCGGCCTTTCAGAAATCTCCTTTAACTCCTTGAGCAACTTGATTACTTCCTCAAAACTTGCATTTTCGGATGTTGAAATTTGATTTATTTGAGGACTCAAATTTTCGTATAACTTCACAAATCTTGTGACTGCATCACAAATGATATCAACTTTTTAATTGACAGAAGCATAATCATGATGAACAACTGCAACTTCTTTTTGCATTTCTTCGCGGAGTTCACGAATTTGCATGTTAACATCTTCCCTCACCTTCTTCACTTCTTGAACAAAAAGAACATGACGTTCTTTTGTTAGGCTTTTCAGATTCTTGACTTCACCCATAAAATCTGATCTTTGATTTTTAACACGAAGTTCATTATTTTGATCAGTGTAGTCAACCTTCTCCAAAATAATAGACTCGGAAGCTTTCATCATGCCGGAGACTTTGTTGATTATTCGTGATTCCATCATCTTTAACATTGTATCGATTTCCAGACTTGAAACTGATGAACCTCCTCTAAGATCGGCTTGAGATTAAATGATGGAGTTCAACTTCTGATTAAGAATCTTATATTGCTTCATGGTCATTAGCATGTGATCTGGAAATTGTTCTTCTTCATCGTGAAATTCCAAATCTTCAAATGTACCACCAACCCCCTCATTATCATGCTCAATCTCCATTTCAATGGTTTCTTGAATGGGTGAAGTTGATTTGGGTGGATCAGTTGATTGTGAAGAAAAGATTGAGGTAAAAGGTTGATCAAGAATATGTTCGAAGGTTGGAGAATGAGTAGATGATGTAATGGGAATAGGAGATGGTGAGACAGAAACAATAGTTTCGAAGGGAGTAGAAATAACAGGACCTTTATCTTCAGGCTTCGAACCTCCTTCACCCATATCGACATTTGCATCCGTATCAGATACGTGTGTAGGGATGCCTGAAGTTCGAACCTCCTCAAAAATTGATTTGGCAATCGAAACTTCGGGTGGTGTGACAACTATCTTCTCAGGAGTTTCTGGAACTCTTTCTTCATCATCTTCAGTCGACTCAGTGGAAATTACCAGCTTTCGAGCCTTCTTCTTCTTTTTCTGTAACAACTTCTTGGCCATATCCTCAGCCATCCTTTTCTTCGACCCCGGAGAAACTGGTGCTGGTACTTCGCGAATTAATACTCCTTGGTGAGTTATCTGTGGTTTGCGAACCATCTTTTGTGTAGGAGACTGACGTTTGCGAGTGGACTTCATTTTTATTCTTCGAAACATTCCTGTTTTCGAAGGAATGATAACCTTCTCTTGAGTATCTTGAACAATGGGCGCAATCACTTGTGTTTCAGTAATAAATACTTCAACAGGTTCAGGCTTTTTCTTTGGAGACTTTGAGGATTTCGAATCCTTGGTTTTCTTTGAAGAGGAAGCAGGATCAGCCTTCTTTGACTTTTTGGACTTCTTCTCTTCCCTAGGCAACAAGATCCCAGTCGGAACAGAAGAATCGATTGTCTTCATATATGCTACCAAAACCGAATTCGTAGGATCCACCATTTTAAGCATCGCATCTGGAATCCGAGCAACATATGGGAATTCATCAGCATCATCTACAACTTCCTTCGGATAATGATATGATTGAAAATTAACTTTCTCTTCGTCAGTTGGTACGAGTATCCCTTCCTTATTATAAAAATACTGCAAAATAAGGCTCCAATATCGTGCACACGAAATGCCATGAACAACATTCGTATGTTCTACACCTTTTTGGAATTCCTTCCATAATTGTGTAGAATAGTCTGCCTGAAGATCATAGTATAAGCCTGCCACCATAGCATAAACTTCCATTCTGCCTTTGTCTAACCCAACAGTTCTTCCGGTCAAACATCGAAGAAAAATCCCAAACAAAAAATTCCATAATCGTGGAAGTCCAGACTTCTTAAAATCACTGATTTTTGACAATGGGGGCTGATATCCCATCTCATTAAACATATGGACTATTTATGGGAATGTGAAATCAACATAAGGAGGTGAATTCGGAATATCAAGAATCTGGCAGAAGAGTTTCTTGGATAACCTAACCTTTTTATCGTTCACAAGATGAAAAGTGATCGTATCGTGGGCTTCGAATGTTTGATCAAGACCACTCATGTGAAATGAATATGATTTGGAGTTTCGAATATTTGTACTGAAACAAAAGTTTCGTTAATATCTTGAACATTGTTCCCCGTCAATTCCTTAAAAAGATTATGAAAATTGGGTTTCACTTTCATCACGGTCTCATGATGTCAGATCATAAACACAGAGTTTTGATATGTCTAAGTCTCGATTGGTTTGATCAGAAACCTCTTGGACATATGTCTTCGTGTATGATCGTGTAAGAATTTTGATGAAAAAGATGGATTTAAGATTCGAATTGTACCTCTGTTGATTTTTGGACTAAACAGTAAACTCTTAACTCATATGAGAAGAGTCAGGTAGCTCAGTAGACTAATGTGAATACAAGCCTGATTGGGAAGAAAACTTCGTATGAAGAATTTCATTAAGGCTTTCGTAGACACACATTGAGTCTTTGGAGGCTTCGGACAACATGCAGCAACATGCTTCTAGGGACAACTTAACTAGTTCAAAGTAAGTAAAATGGAAATAGTTGTAAGATTCATTTACCTGACGCTAGAGCTACAAGCATGTGCCTCTTCGAATGTTCAGAAAGATCTACACCAAAATACTTAAAAGAAAACTATAAAATCTTTTTGTTGATTTGAATTTTTTTAAAATTGAAAATACAATACAAAAGAAAATCTTTTTGGATTTTTGAATTTTTCGAAAATTGCAATTAAAAAACAAAAGAAAGTCTTTTTGGATTTTTGATTTTTCGAAAATTTGAAAAAGATACTGTATTTGTTGCAAACAGACGAATTTTTTATCATTCCTTTATGAGTGACAAATATACGAATTCGAAGCGGTCGAAGCGTTGACCATGAACAGTAACCGCTGAATGCTGAATGACTTTGCGTTATTTTTTATTCAGCGCCTCTGATTCATTCTTTGTCACCCATCATTCTTCTTTTTCGCATGGAACAGAATTTACATCGATCATTCCAAGTCCTTCTATAATTCGTACAAGAGATTTTTCATCTAATGCCTTCGTGAAAATATCAGCTAACTGATCAGTGGTTTTCACAAAATGTACTTCAATATTACCATCCTCCACGTGATCCTTGATGAAGTGATAGCGAATAGCAATATGTTTAGTCTTCGAATGCTGCACAGGATTATGATAAATTCTTATCGCACTTTGAGAATCACAATATAATGGAATCTTTTTCATATTTATTGCATAATCACGCAATTGACTTTGAATCCATATTATTTGCGAAGTGCAAGCAGCAGCAGCCACATATTCTGCTTCAGCTGTGGAGATGGATACACATGTTTGCTTCTTCGACTGCCAGCTCACCAATTTGCCATCAAGAAATTGACATCCTCCACTTGTGCTTTTTCGATCAAGATTACAACCACCCAAGTCTGCATCTGAGTATGCTTGTACGAAAAATCCAGTTTTCGAAGGATACCACAATCCTAACGAAATTGTTCCTTTAAGATAACGAAATATATTTTCTTACAGCAGTAAGATGTGGCTCTCGTGGATTGGACTGATACCTGCCACAATTACACACATAAAACATTATATCAGGTCGACTTGCTGTGAGATAAAGTAATGAACCAATCATGCTTCGATAAAGAGTTATGTCAACTGCCGGTTTATCTAACGATGGTGTCAACTTTATGCCATTTGCCATAGGAACACGTAGCTTCGTGCTATTCGTCAATCCAAACTTTTCTAACAGATTCTTCGTATATTTTTCTTGATTGATGAAATTCCTTCTCTGTTTTGACGAATATTCAGCCCAAGGAAATTATTGATTTTTCCCATCATGCTCATTTCGAACTTACTTTTCATCAAATCTTCGAATTCTCTAGACAAGGCAGGGTCAGTCGAGCCAAAAATAATATCATCAACATAAATTTGAACAAGCATAATATGATTCCCCACTTTCTTTTGAAATAATGTGGGATCAACTGATCCTTGTTTAAATTTAGATTGTTTCAAAAATGATGTTAGAGTTGCATAGCATGCTCGTGGTGCTTGCTTCAGACCATAAACTGCCTTATCTAAAACATAAACATGATTAGGATTTTCTTCATTAATAAAACCTGGGGGTTGTTCCACGTAAACCGTTTCTTCAAGCTCTCCATTTAGAAATGCACACTTCACGTCCATTTGATAAACATCAAAGTCCTTGTGAGCTGCATAAGCCAGAAATATAGGAACCGCCTCGAGTCTTGCGACAGGGGCAAAAGTTTCTTCATAGTCGATTCCTTCTTGTTGTGAGTATCCTTTAACAACAAGTCTGGCTTTGTTTCGAACAATATTTCCATCTTTGTCGATTTTATTTTTGAAAATCCATTTTAACCCGACAATCGAAACATTTGCAGGCTTAGGAATTAATCTCCAAACCTTGTTTCGTTCGAATTCTGACAATTCAGATTGCATTGCAACAACCCAATCTGAGTGTTCCATTGCATTCTTAACTGTTTTTGGTTCAATTTTAGAGATGAAAACATTGAACATGCAAAATTCTTGATGAGTATTCAATACCTCATTCTTTGCACGTATTTGAGCTCTTGTTAAAACTCCCTCTTGTGGATTCCTAATTACTTGATCCTTCGGATGATCTCTTGTCCATTTTTCCATTGGTGGATAGGCTGGATCAAATTCCAAAGGTGCATCTTCGTACATTTCATCATTTTCGGAACCTGCAATTGAACAAGTATCATGAACATCATCATTATGCTCCCCCTCAACATCGGCATTCAATCTTTCTCTCTCCCCCTCGAAAGAATGCTCTTCTTCATTTAAAGTATTCGACTCCAAGTGCTCCCCCTCCACTGGATTATGTTGCATACTTTCGCCTTCTTGAGGAGTCGATGTTGATTCATCAGTAAACTTCGTACATTCTGGCACGTGATTATCAGGAGCATTAATTTCAGCATCGACTGCATGATCTGAAAATCCAAAAATCAAATCATAATCAATATCATCCATTTGTAAAGATTCAGTTTCAACTTGTGTTTCTTGT
Source organism: Lactuca virosa (assembly GCF_052849685.1). NCBI lineage: Eukaryota > Viridiplantae > Streptophyta > Magnoliopsida > Asterales > Asteraceae > Lactuca > Lactuca virosa. The sequence continues at coordinate 288,701,751 of NC_136427.1, read as the reverse complement.
AAAATTGGATGATTTGTAAATTTATTCTCATTTTGTTTAACATAGTAATCATCGAATGTGAGATTGAAAGTTTCTTCCACTTTTCGTGTTCTCTTATTTAACACACGATATGCTACTGAATTGTGCGAATATCCAAGAAAAATCCCTTCATCAGCTTTTGCTTGAAATTTCGAAAGATGATCCTTGAGATTCATAATAAAACACCTACATCCGAAAACATGAAAGAATTTCACATTAGGTTTACGATTATTCAGAATTTCGTATGGTGTAATATTAAATCGCCTGTGTATGAAAGATCTATTTTGAGTAAAACACGCAGTGGATATTGCGTCAGCCCAAAGATATTGGGGTAAATTCGCATATGCCAACATGGTTCTTGCTGCTTCGCTTAGTGAGCGATTCCTTCGTTCTACAACACCATTTTGTTGTGGTGTGTATGGAGATGAAAAATTATGCGAAATCCCTTTGTCCACCAAAAATGAATCAAGAACATTGTTCTTAAATTCAGTTCCATGATCACTCTTGATTTTTCGAACAGTCTTCTTCAACGTGATTTCCATCTTTTTGATAAAGTCAATCATGATTTGTGCAACTTCAGATTTAAGCCTGAGAAAATAAACCCACGTAAATCTGGAAAAATCATCAACAATCACTAAAATGTATCGTTTATTGTTGAGAGTTGAAACAGTCGAAGGACCACATAAGTCAATGTGTAAAAGCTCCAGAGGTGATACGATTTTCGAATCAATCGTAATTGGATGACCTTGTTTATGTTGCTTGCCAACTTCACAAGCTGCACATAAAGAATCATTGTCAAATTTAAGTACATGTAAACCTCTTACCAGATCTTGTACCACCAGTTTATTGATGTTTCGAAAGTTGAGATGTGAAAGTCTTCGATGCCATAGCCAACTCAAGTCTGCTTTTGCTTTCGAAAGGAGGCATACAGCAAGTTTGCCTACAATAGGATTGATGTCCAGAGTGAACATGTCACCTTTCCTTTTGGATTTCAGTAATACTTCGTTTGTGTTGACATTCGAAATAATACTTCCTTCTTCGTTAAAAAGAACTTGATTGCCAGTGCCCACAACAAGTTGAGAAACACTAATCAAGTTATGTTGAAGACCTCAACATATGCAACACGATTCACTGTGAATTGTCCATTCGTGATCTTCCCATATCCTTTGACTTGACATTTTTGATTGTTCCCAAATTTTACTACACCAGCATTCTTGAGACTTCGAAAATCTCTTAAATTCTCCTTCTTCCCAGTCATGTGACGAGAGCAACCACTATCAATGTACGATTTGTTATCATATTGTTCGTCACAGAGTACCTGCAATTAGTGAAAAAATTTAGGCACCCAAGGCTTTTTGGGTCCTTGGAAATTAGATTTCAATTTCGAATGTAATGAAGAACTTTTAACCCAATCACAAACTTTGGTTTTGAGACTATCAATTAAGTTCACTTCATCATCTAAAGGAACCGAAACATAAGTGTTTAATGGTTTCGAATGTTCACTGACACTACCCTTTGAATTATGAGTTGGAGAATAAACATCCGTTGCCTTTGATACTGGTTTCCAAGCTTTGACCGAGATGTTCGAATCTTTAGAATATGAACTTCCATTCGAAGAGGTATTCACATACTTTTCATATGCGTCATTAATTTGCTCCTTTGAATATGCATTCGACTGATACATCTTTCCTTTGCCTTCAAGCCAATGATCAATGTTCTTTCTTGAAGTTATTCCTTTTTCCCGTGAAGTTTTCATTGTATCTCTCTTTGTATGATTAGGAAAATTTGGTTTTGAGGAACAAAATCAACTTTTGGTTTTGTTAGAAAGGATTGACTATAAGATGTATCAACTGTGGATTTAAAATGTTGACGTGGAAAGAATTTTTGATTTGAATGTGATGTTTTTGAAAATGCTCTTGTTTTGTTAGTTTCAGAAACTTTCGAAAATTTTGATTGCTTAATTACTTCAGACCTTGTATTATTTGATTGAGTTGAATGTTGGTTTTTTGTTGAAAAAGAGGAATTTTTAGCTTTGGAAACATTTTTGGTTGATTGTGATTCAGACATCTTTTGAGACTCAACATTTTGCCAAAATATTTTCTTTCTTGCTTGTCTTTTCGAAATGTTGTTTTCCTTCGAAAATTTATCAATTTGATCTTTAAATTCCTTAGAATTTAGTTTAACAACTTTTTCAGTTTCTTTTTCAACAGATTTTGTATTCTCTTTTTCAATTTTCGATTTTTCAACCCATTGTCTTTGTGGTTTTTGACGTTGAAATACATACAAATTCTTTGTTAAGTTGTTTTCAACTGTGCTTTGATTTGCGAAAAAACCTTCTTCAGTTGTTTTTGAATTATCCTCCTCAACCAACTTCTTTAATTCTGGTTTGATATTCTCAACATTTCCAGTTGTGACGAAAACTTGATTTGGAAAAATGACATCATCTGTGCATTTGAAATTTGGATAAAACACTGTATTTGTTTCAAGATAATGTTCACCTTTTTCATTCATTACTTTTTCGAACTTTTGTGTATCACCATACACTTGATCAACAATAATTCGAGGAATTTCTTCTTCCTTTGAAGATTTCTTTTCTTTCGAAATTTTCTCTTCATCTTCATCATCACTATCATCAGTTTGGCTGTCTTTGAGATCCACGAAGTTCATTTCACAAACTTTCGAAGTTGAAGGTATATCAGTTTCATTTTCAACCATCAAATCCTTAACTTTTTCTTTCCCTTTAGATGATGATGCAACATTAACAACAGACAACTGAGAACAATCAATATCTTCAAGCTCCCTAATTTCACTAATATTATCAGAATTATCTTCAATATCAGCAAAATTAGATTGAGAATCAGATGTTGAATTCTCAGTCTTTTTCAAAATTTGAATTTGTTCAGATTTAGTCAAAGTATCATTCACAATATTAACTAATTCATTCGCATCAAGACATTCATCAACTTTGACTATTCCATATCTATACTTATCATTCGGAACTTTGTTAAAATCAGCTATTTCTTTTTCACAATCATACGAAATGTTATCTACTGTAGCTCTTTCATAAGCTAAAAATGGCAGCAATTTTCTATGTTGTTCTTTACTGATTTCACATGAATGATGTAGTTCAGTTAATTTCCCATACAGTCTTTTAGCCGAATTACAGTAAATGTTTCTCTGGGCTAACAACAGTTTGGTTTCACTTGACAAATTATCCCTATCAACCATGATATTTGTTATTTGAAGTTCCAAACAATCTATCTTAGTAATTTTCGAATCTAGTTTCTTCTGTGTCTCTAGCAACTGCATAGACAGCTTCTTAGCCTCATTGCTAGCAGATACCATAATTGAATCAAAATAAATAACAGTTTCATCGAAAGATACAAATTCAGAATTATAAGTATGTACTGGAATATTGAAAGATTCAAGAATATTTTGTACCTTTGTGGTCATTGGAGATTTATCAGCGGCTTTTGATACGAAGCATCTTCTACGAACTTCGTATGCCTCCTCCTCTGATTCTTCCTCCATTTTTGCATACATTGCTCCGTGGGTCAGATTTCGCATCTCCTCATCGTCTGATCCAGATGACCAGATTTGGTAAGTTCCTTCTTCATCCTCATTCTCACCCTTTGCAACCAATGACAAATTCTTGGCTTTTGCACGAACCACCTCCAGCTTCTCTGCATAGTACGCCTCATCCTTGACCTTGTTCTTCCTTTCATCCTTCTTTCGAAGCATACAGTCATTCGCAAGGTGATTGGCACCGTTGTAATAATGACAATCTATCCTAACATCTCCCTTTAATTTCTTCTCTGTTTTTCCCTCAACAGGCTTCGAATCTTTTATCTCTTCCTTCTTCTTCTCATCCCCAACATTTTTACTCATAAAATTCCCTTTTGACTCAGATGACTTTGCCTTCGGATTGAATGGTTTTTTAAAGAACTTTTTCACACGATTGTTTGAATAAAAAGCAATTGCCTCATCATCTGAGTTCATGATGAACCCTTCATCTTCGTCCGAAACATCTTTCTCAGCTTCCCTTTCAGAGATCTTCGAAACCAAAGCTAGTGGACCTCCCAAACTTGCCTTCAATTCTTCAGCAATTTCGTTCACTTCGCTTTCATGAGACTTCAGCTGATTGTACAAGTCATTCAAAGTCGACGTATCAAAGCTCTGTTGATTCTTAACCATCATGCTCACACTACGCCACTCCTTATGAAGTCCCATAACAAAAATTAGATTGAACTCCATGGCTGATCTGGTGATACCATATCGATTGCATCGATAGATCAGTTCATTAAGACGATCGTAATAAACTTCAATCGTTTCACCATCTTTCTGTCTGAAGTCCTTCAGTTCCACTAAGCATTGCTTCACAGAGTTAACTTTTGTCTTCTCACTTCCCTGAAATTTTTCCTTGAGATTGTTCCAGATTTCCTTTGCAGTTGTACAACTCCTCACATAGTTGTAAACAACTGGAGGCAAAGCTCCTCTTAGCTCTCTCACGCATCTTTTCTCTAACTTTTTCAGACGATCAGACTGATTCTCAACATCAGAACTTCCAGAAGATGATCCAATTGGTTGAACATTCGTTGGTGGATTAAAATTGCCAGAAATGCAATTCCACAGTTCTTCATCCAATCCATTAAGATAATCATGCATACGATCAGCCCATTTATCGTAATACTCAGGAATTAGCATAGGAATTTTAGTGGATGATCCCAGAAGATGAGAAAACGAAGTCATGGAATTAAGATTGAAAGACGCCATTGATGTACGGAATAAATTCTTGAGAATTTTTGAAGAAACTTTGAGAATTTGACAACAAACTATAAGATTCAAATCAGAATCACTAGTAGAACACTCGATTCAATGATTCAAATGCAAAATCGAATCACAGACTAAGATCTAGACAATTTTTCACTTTCAAAAAGTGTGGAGTTTTTTTTGAATCAAAAATGAATACAAAAACCTTTTGAACAACGTGAAAATCAGATCAGAGATATGATTCCTGCTTTGATACCAATTGTAGAAACAAAGAATCGAGTAATGAATTAATCAGAGTATGAATTCAAAGTATTAATGCGAGATTTGGACACAGTATGTAAATATGATCTGTTATGCTCAATTATGCTTCCGAGTTTTACAGAGTACTAGATGTAAATCTGTAAAGACTTCGTTACTATGACCCTAGTAAACACTCCTATTTATAGGAGAGGAAAGCGTACAAAAAATATACTAAGGACTAAGTGTTAAGCTTCGAATACAATGCCCTAGTAAAATAAATTACAGAATGTTCGAAGACACCAAAACATACGTCGACTAATTACAACACTTCGACTCTAACAACCTCAACACTCATCTCAATCAAATCATTCAAAGTCTGAAGTGAATACACAACCAAGGTTTTCGAAAGTTTCAGAAACTAATATTTTAAGAAAATTTTCAAATAACTCAAAACCAAATCAAAAATTCTTTCAACGTCAACATTTTAAATCAACAGTTGATACATCATATGCTAAATCTTTTATAACAAATCCAAAAGCTGATTTTGTTCCTAAAAAGCCAAATTTTCCAAATCAAACGAAGAAAGAAACTATGAAAACTTCACGAGAAAAAGGAATAACGTCAAGGAAGAACATTGATCATTGGCTTGAAGGAAAAGGAAAGATGTATCAGTCAAATACATTTTCAAAGGAGCAAATTCACGAAGCATATGAAAAGTATGTGAATAATTCATCAAATGGCAGTTCATCGTCTAAGGATTCGAACATTTCAGTCAAAGCATGGAAACCAGTAATAAAAGCAAAGAATGTTCATTCACAAACTCAGAATTCGAAGGGTAATGTCAGTGAACATTCGAAACCATCAAAAACTTATGTTTCGGTTCCTTTAAATGAAGATGCAAACTTAATTGATAGTCTCAAAACAAAAGTTTGTGATTGGGTTAAAAGTTCTTCATTACATTCGAAATTAAAATCTAATTTCCAAGGACCCAAAAAGCCATGGGTACCTAAAATTTTCCATTGAATGTAGGTACTATGTGATGAGCAATATGATAACAAGTGGTACATCGATAGTGGTTGCTCTCGTCACATGACTTGGGAAGAAGGAGAATTTACGTGATTTTCGAAGTCTCAAAAATGCTGGAGTAGTGAAGTTTGGGAACAATCAAAAATGTCAAGTCAAAGGATATGGGAAGATCACGAATGGCAACTCACAATGAATCGGGTGGCATATGTTGAAGGTCTTCAACATAACTTGATAAGTGTTTCTCAACTTGTTGTGGGCACTGGCAATCAATTTCTTTTTAACGAAGAAGGAAGTATTATTTTGAATGTCACAACAAAAGAGGTGTTACTGAAATCCAAAAGGAAAGGTGTCATGTTCACTTTGGACATCAATCCGATAGTAGGGAAACCTGCTATATGTCTTCTATCGAAGGCAACATCAGACTTAAGTTGGCTTTGGCATCGAAGACTTTCTCATCTCAATTTTCGAAACATCAATAAACTTGTGGTACAAGATCTGGTAAGAGGTTTACCTGTACTTAAATTTGACAATGATTCTTTATGTGCAGCTTGTGAAGTTGGCAAGTAACATAAACAAGGTCATCCAATTATGATTTATTCGAAAATAGTTGCTCCTCTGGAGCTCTTACATATTGATTTGTGTGGACCTTCGATAGTTTCAACTCTCAACAAGAAACGGTACATTTTAGTGATTGTTGATGATTTTTCCAGATTTACGTGGGTTTATTTTCTCAGGCTTAAATCTGAAGTTGCACAAATCATGATTGACTTTATCAAAAAGATGGAAACAACATTGAAGAAGATTGTTCGAAAAATTAAGAGTGATCATGGAACTGAATTTAAGAACAATGTTCTTGATTCATTTTTGGTGGACAAAGGGATTTCGCATAATTTTTCATCTCCATACACACCACAACAAAACGGTGTTGTTGAACGAAGAAATAGGTCTCTATGCGAAGCGGCAAGGACTATGTTGGCATATGCGAATCTTCCACAATATCTTTGGGCTGAAGCAGTATCAACCGCATGTTTCACTCAAACAGATCGTTCATTCATCGTCGTTTTAACATTACTCCATATGAAATTCTCAACAATCGAAAACCTAACGTCAAATTTCTTCATGTTTTCGGATGCAGGTGCTTCATTATGAATCTCAAGGATAATCTTACGAAATTTCAAGCAAAAGCAGATGAAGGGATTTTCTTGGGATATTCGCATAATTCAGTTGCATATCGTGTCTTGAATAAAAGAACACGAAAAGTTGAAGAAACTTTTAATCTTACATTTGATGATTACTACATTAAACAAACAACTTCTCAGTTTGAAAATCATCCAATTCTGAAAAACATACAAGATGAATCTGAATCCTCACAAACATTAGATATTGATTATGATTTAATTTTTGGAATTTCAGATCATGCTGTTGATGCTGAAATAAATGCAAATGATAATTATCTCTCTGAACTAACAAAGCTTACTGATGATTCAACATCAAACTTTCCAGAGAAAGGCGAAAGTATGCAAAACAATCCAGTGGAGGAGGAACAATTGGATTCGAATACATTAGATGACGATCATCATTCTTTCGAGGGGGAGAAAGAAAGGATGAATGATGATGTTGAGGGGGAGCATAATGTTGAGAGGGAGAATTTAGAAAACATTGAGAATAATAATGATTTCGATGATGTTTGTTCGTCTGTAGGCTCAGAAAACGATGATATATACGAAGATGCACCTTTGGAATTTGATCCAGCATATCCACCAATGGAAAAGTGGACAAAAGATCATCCGAAGAATCAAGTAATTGGGAATCCACAAGAGGGAGTTTTAACAAGAGCTCAAATTCGTGCAAAGAATGAGGTATTGAATACTCATCAAGAATTTTGCATGTTCAATGTTTTCATCTCTAAAATTGAACCAAAAACAGTTAAGATTGCAATGGAACACTCAGATTGGGTTGTTGCAATGCAATCTGAATTGTCTGAATTTGAACGAAACAAGGTTTGGAGGTTAATACCTAAACCTGAAAATGTTTCGATTGTCGGGTTAAAATGGATTTTCAAAAATAAAACCGACAAGGATGGAAATATTGTTCGAAACAAAGCCAGACTTGTTGTTAAAGGATATTCACAACAAGAAGGAATCGACTATGAAGAAACTTTTGCCCCTGTCGCAAGACTCGAGGCGGTTCGTATATTTCTGGCTTATGCAGCTCACAAAGATTTTGGTGTTTATCAAATGGACGTGAAGTGTGCATTTCTAAATGGAGAGCTTGAAGAAACTGTTTACGTGGAACAACCCCCAGGTTTTATTAATGAAGAATTTCCAAATCATGTTTATATTTTAGATAAGGCAGTTTATGGTTTGAAACAAGCACCACGAGCATGGTATGCAACTCTTACCTCATTTTTGAAACAATCTAAATTTAAACAAGGATCAGTTGATCCCACATTATTTTGAAAGAAAGTGGGGAATCATCTAATGCTTGTTTAAATTTATGTTGATGATATTATTTTTGGCTCAACTGACCCTGCTTTGTCTAGAGAATTCGAAGATTTGATGAAGAGTAAGTTCGAAATGAGCATGATGGGAAAAATCAATAATTTTCTTGGTTTGAATATTCGTCAAAACAGAAAAGGAATTTTTATTAATCAAGAAAAATATACGAAGAATCTGTTGGAAAAGTTTGGATTGACGAATAGCACGAAGTTACAAGTTCCAATGGCAACGGGCATAAAGCTTACACCTTCGTTAGATAAACCTGCTGTTGACATAACTTTATATAGGAGCATGATTGGTTCATTACTTTATCTTACAGCTAGTAGACCTGATATCATGTTTTCTGTGTGTAATTGTGCGAGGTATCAGTCTAATCCACGAGAACCACATCTCACTGCTGTAAAGAATATTTTTCGTTATATTAAAGGAACAATTTCGTTAGGATTGTGGTATCCTTTGAAAACTGGGTTCTTTGTACAAGCGTATTCGGATGCAGACTTGGGTGGTTGTAATATTGATCGAAAAAACACAAGTGGTGGATGTCAATTTCTTGATGGCAAATTGGTAAGCTGGCAGTCGAAAAAGCAAACATGCGTATCAATTTCAACAGCTGAAGCAGAATATGTGGCTGCTGCTGCTTGCACTTCACAAATAATATGGATCCAAAGTCAATTGCGTGATTATGCAATAAATATGAAAAAGATTCCATTATATTGTGATTCTCAAAATGCAATAAGAAGTTGTCATAATCCTGTGCAGCATTCGAAGACTAAACATATAGCTCTTCGTTATCATTTTATCAAAGATCACGTGGAAGATGGAAATATTGAAGTACATTTCGTGAAAACAACTGATCAGTTAGCTGATATTTTCACGAAACCTTTAGACGAAAAATCTCTTGTGAGAATTATAGAGGGACTTGGAATGATTGATGGAAATTATGTTCCATGCGAAAAAGAAGAATGATGCACGATAAGGAATGAATCAGAGGCGCTTAATAAAAGACAAGGCAAAGTCATTCAGCATTCAGAGATTACTGTTCATAGTCAACGCTTCGACCCCTTCGAATTCGCACATTTGTTACTTATTTTAAGGGTTGATTCAGCTGTTACTGTTCATAGTCAACGCTTCGACCTCTTTGAATTCGTACATTTGTTACTTATAAGGGGATGATAAAAGTTTGCATATTTGCATCAAGTACTATTTCAATTTTCAAAAATTCAAAAATCCAAAAAGATTTTCGTTTGTTTTGTCATTTAATTTTCGAAAATTCAAAAATCCAAAAAGATTTTCGTTTATTTTGTCATTTAATTTTCGAAATATCCAAAAATTCAAAAAGATTTTCGTTTGTTTTGTCATTTAATTTTCGGAAAATTCAAAAATCCAAAAATATTTTCGCTTATTTTGTCATTTAATTTTCGAAAAATTTAAAAATTCAAAAAGATTTTCGTTTGTTCTGTCTTCATTTTCGAAAAATCAAAACATCAAACATATTTTGATTCTTATTTCTTTTTAGTATTTTGTTGCAGATTCTCATGAAGATACAGAGGAGATTATGCTTGCAGTACTCGGGTAAGGTACATTTTTCGTATGAATCGATAAATTTTTCATCATTCGAACTAGTTAGGATGTCCCTAGAAGCATGCTGCTGTATGTTGACCAAAGCCTCCATGACTCAATGTGTGTGTACGAAAGCCTTAATGAAATTATTCATACGAAGATTTCTTCCCAATCAGGCTTATATTCACATTAGTCTCTGAGCTACCTTACTCTTCTCAAAATGAGTTAAGAGTTTACTGTTTGGTCCAAACATAACAGAGGTACTTTTCGTGTCTTACATCAATCTTTTTCATCCATAAAGTTCTTACACGATCACACACGAAGACATATGTCCGAGAGGTCTCTGATCAAACCCATCGAGACTTAGATATATCAAAACTCTGTGTTTATGATCTGACATCATGAGACCGTGATGAAAGTGAAACCCAATTTTCATTATCTTTTTTAAGGAATTGACGGGGAACTAAGTTCCAGATTTTCACGAAACTTTTGTTTCTGTACCAAAATTCGAAACTCCAAATCATATTCATTTCGAATGAGTGGTCTTGATCAAACATTCGAAACCCACGATGTTTGTTACCCAACAAGATCCAGAACACAATTTTTTTCTTCAATATGATTTCCGTGTGAGTTTCATTCGAATGTCCTAGTCATTTCAAAATTTTTCAACACCAACTTGTCACTGACTACACTGGTCAAACAAATAATTTCTGTTACAATTTCTCACCTTATGTTTAGGATGACATGTAACGAAATTTTGAACTATCCATGAAGCATTATAAAAGAAGCCCTTTGATACTCATCAACAAGTATTCGATTGTAATTCACGGGAACCCACACAAGCTATTGATCATTTTTCTTAATGATTAATGAAGTAATCTTTGCCCGAGATTTCATCTGCTTTTGTGTCAATGGTTTGACATCACAATATCCCATATTTTTCTTATATTTGTTTCACGTCTCTATTCTTTGGAACACAGCACTCACGAAATCCTTGAGGTTCTGAGTAATACCAACTCAGGCTGATGATTTCGAACTTCTGGCGTATGACTTCGCTTTTCATCCCAAAAGTGAAAGAGCCTTGCTTCCATTCGAAGGGTTCTGACGGTTACAATTTTCTTGGGGATTACAAGACAGGCTGTTTATAAATGACGTATGGAATTTTGTCCGTTTCTCAAGGCGATGTGACAGCTACTTTTTGACGCATGGCTACTTTTACGCAGTAATGGTCCGATTTTCAAGGTGCCACATCGGATATCATTAAATACATATCCCGCTTCAAATTCAAATTCAAGGGTTACATATAAAAGGGAATTCCAGGGGTTCATTGTCAGTTTACGCGATCAAAAAGCAAATTTCCCAAAATTCTCTGTTCATCATCATCTTCAAACCCTAACAATGGCGACTTCTGCTCATGTTGATTCTCATACCACTGAAGATGCCTCTTCATTACCAATAATGAAGATTCAAGCAACAAACTACTACTTGGAGGGTGAAGTTTCTCAGTACCCGGAAGAATTAAAGATGCTCATAGTTACTTTGAAGAACTCGGTTTTGGCTAAAGTGATGTTTAACTCTTTCTCTGTTCCATTGTCCTGGATTTCTCAAGCAGGATCAACTGCGACATACAACAAAGCATCTGATACGATTACTTTTCATCTGGTGAACGACAAAAAGGTCAGGCTAACCAAGAAACTATTTTTCCAAATTCTTGATATTCCGAATTCGCCTCCATTTGTTTCATTTACTTTTCCACAAATCGTTCACATGTTTAAGAGATGGGATATCAGCCACCATTGTCCAAGATTAGTGATTTTAAGAATATGGACTTCCACGAATCTGGAATTTCTTATTTGGTAATTTTTTTTATGATGTTTGACTGGGAGATCAGCTGGCCTTGATAAAGGAAGAATGGAGGTTTATGCCATGGTTGCTGGCATCTACTATGATCTTCAAGTAGATTATTCTACACAGTTGTGGAAGGAATTCCAAAAGGGTGTAGAACACACGAATGCTATTCATGGTATTTCGTGTGCAAGATACTGGAGTTTGATTTTGCAACACTTTTACAATAAGGAAGGGATTTTGGTACCCAATGATGAAGACAAAGCAGTTTTTCAATCATACCACTATCCGAAGGATGTCACAGATAGTGCTGAAGTTTTTCCATCAGTTGCTCGTATTCCAGATGCTATGCTTAAAAGAGTTGATCCTTCGAACTCTGTATTGGTGGCATATTTGAAGACTATTGATTCTTCAATCAAAACTGGCATACTCTTGGATAGAGATGATACGAAATTCAAGAAGATGAAGAAGAATGAAACTGAGTCAAAATCTTCGAAATCTCCAAAGAAGAAGCCTGAAACTGATGTAGTGTCTGTTGCTGAGACTCAAGTGATTGAGCCTATTCTTGAAGAAACCCAAGAAAATGTTATCATTCCTTCGAAGACTGGAATGTTTCGAAGAATTAAAATGAAGTCAACCCATAAACGCAAGTCTCCCACACAACAAGTGATTCGAAAACCTCAAATCACTCATCAAGGCGTTTTAATTAGGGAAATGCCCGCACCTGTTTCACCGGTGTCCAAGAAACGAAGGGCTGAAGATATGGCAAAGCATTTGTCAAAGAAAAAGAAGAAGAAGACTCGAAAACTTGTAATCTCTACTGAGTCAACAGAAGATGATAGTGAAAGAATTCCAGAAACTCCAGAGTTTACTCTTATCACAGAAAGTTTCACTCCTGAGAAGACAGTTGTCATACCACCCGAAGATTCGATTTCCAAATCAGTTCCTGAGGAGGTTCGAACTTCAGGCATCCCTGCACACGTATCTGATACGGATGCAAATGTCAATATGGGTGAAGGAGGTTCGAAAAATGAAGCTACAGGTCCATCTACTTCTGCTCCTTTTGCAAGTATTGTTTCTTTACCATTATCTTCTACTCCTCTTACTTCAACAACAGATTCCCCAACATTTGAACACATTCTTGATCAACCCTTTACTTCTATTTTTTCTTCTCAATCTACTGAGCCACCCAAACCTACTTCACCTGTTCAAGAAACCGTTTTTGTGGAGACAGAGACTGATAATGAGGGGTTTGGTGGTATGTTTGATGAATTGGAATTTCATGAAGATGAAGAACAGTTTCCTGATCATATGCTAATAACCATGAAACAATTTAAAATCCTGAATCAGAAGTTGAATTCGATACTTCAATCCCAAGCTGATCTGGGGGGTGGTTCATCTGTTTCAAGTCTAGAGATTGATTCGATGTTGAAGATGTTCGAAGCCAGAGTTGTGAGCAAAGTCTCTAGAATGCTTACAGACTCTGAATCACAAATTTTGGAGAAAGTTGATCTCAATGATCAAAACAATGAAATTCGAATCAACTCTCGAAATTCGAAATTTGCTGGTGATCTGAGAGAGTTGAAGAATGTTGCAAAGGAAAGACATATTCTTTTTATTCAAGATGTGAAGAAAGTTCGAGAGGATGTAAACTTGCAAATTCACGAACTTCGTGAAGATATGAAAAGAGAAATAGCTACTGTTCAACACGACTATGCATCATTGCATCAAAAGGTTGATATAATTTGTGACGCTGTCACCAAATTTGTCAAATTATATGAAAGTTTGAGTCCACAACTTACTCAAATTTCATCAACTGAAAGTACAAACTTTGAGGAAGTGATAACTTTACTCAAGGAGTTAAAAGAAATTTCTGGCAGGCCGGTGTCTTCTTCCTTGATTACACCTGACTTTTTGTCACAAAAGTTTGTCCACTTCGAAGCAATTCTCAACAAACAACTTGCTCCTCTCTTTCGAATATCAAGTCTTCTTCCAACAACATTTGCCCCGCCTGTTTTCACAGGGGTGCAAGGGGGAGAAAGAAAAACTAGTGAGTCGAAGACTAGTGGAGAAGATGCGAAAGTTGTGGGAAAAGTCTTTTCTTCGATAATCCCAACAACAAAACCAGTATAGTTTCTGCTGAACTTGTTACTTCAACTGTTGTAACAACAATGCCAATTGCAAGACCAATTTCGAAAGGAATTGTGATTGGTAAATCTTCGGAGACTGGTGGGAGTGGTTCAAAACCAAAAGAGACAATTGACAATCAAGCCTTGAAAGATAAAGGCAAATCAATTGTAGTGGAAAAATCGAAAGAGGAAAAGAAGGCTGAAGTAGAAGCTGAACTTGAAAAACTGAGGATTATTCAAAGTATTATGACTCAGCGTGCTAGTGATCCGAAGGGAATGGATAAAGGTGATCCAGCCAAACATTATAATTACGAAACAATTGAGGCCAAGGTTGCTTTTAATCACATGTATATATTCGAGAAGAAACCAAAGCAGCGTTATTTGGTCACAAATACTGATGCAGGCCAGCTGGATTTTCCCATAAACGAAATGATGTTTATCATGCCTCAGTTCAAAGCAGAAGGGAATTTTAAAAATAAAGATGAAGGTACACACATGAAAATTCGTTTTCATGCTGTTCTTGGAAAAGCCCCTGAGGAAGTTTGGTCTTTAATAAAAATCAAGAAGGTCATAAGTATGAAAAAGGATGTGGTTTTCGAAAACACAGTCCAAAATGTTAAGTATGTGGTTGCCAGGGCAAATGGAAATATTTGCGAATTCACTGTTGCAGATTTTCCATTAATGAACTTGTATGATCTTATACAAGTTGCATTACTTTTGAAAGACAAATCATTCTCATACCTTCAAAACACAGAACCAGATGAATTCAAGCTTGGAGTAGCTCACATCAAGATTTTTATCGAAAACTATTATGAGTGTTTGGCACTAACAGATGTTGAATTAGCTACTGCCAAAGGAATGGAAATTAAAGCTCCGATGGCTCCTACGAAGACTCAGGCGGAATTGAAGAAGTATGCTGATGGTGAAATTTGCCTGAAGCCTTTTGGAATTGTCTTCGCAGGAAAAGACAAAGCTGGAAAGTCTAAACGGTTCTTATTCCAAGCAAGTGAAGTCGAGAGATATTCAACATCTCAATATACGAACTTGATTGTTCGTATGAATCATTGCAAGAAGAACAATGAAGGTGACAAGAAAGAGCTGAAGAAGATTATCTCCTGGTACACGGAGATTCGAAGAGTATTACTGTATTCCATGACACTTCATACAAATTGAAGACTTCGACTATGATTATAAAGGGGGAGATTGTAAGGGTCGAATTGTTGTAATTAGTCGAAGTATGTTTTGGACTCTTCGAATGTTTTGTAATGTATTTTACTAGGGCGCTTTTATTCGAAGCTTAAGAGTCAATGCCTTAGTATATTTTTTGTATGCTTTCAGTTCCCTATAAATAGGGTTATTTACTAGAGTTAGATAAGAACTTTTACAGACTTGTCTACTATACTCTGTAAAGAATTCGAAAGCATAATAGAGCATAAAAAGATCATATTTACATCCTGTGTTCAAATCTTATATTCTTACTTGAATTCATACTCTGATTAATTCATTACTCGATTCATTGGTTCATCAAGGGCCCTCTCATGGAACATCTTGGTAATCTCGGTCACCGTCTCAGTCGTCTGTCTAAGCGACATGAACTTCTGCGCCAATCGCTCCCTCTCCACCGCAAGCACAAACTCAACACAGAATTTCTCAGTAAACGGATACCAAGTTAAAGCAGACCGCTCCGCTGGAGAATAATCTGTTGTCACGAACTTCCACCGATCCTTCGCTCCCAGGTGGAGGAGGTTCAGTACGAAACAAACTTTCAAGTTCTCCGGACATGAATAAGTGTAAAAGAATCCATCCACATCAGAGAACCATCTCATAGCAGCAATCGGGTCCTTGACCCCATCGAACTCAAGAGGCTTTATGTTGTTGAACTCCCAGTATAACATCGAGTCACCCAATGCGGTTTGGCAGCAGTAACTGTGGCAGTGTCTGTGGCAATAGAAACGTTAGTGACGGTAGCATAGCGCTCATCAAACAGCTCAATCATAGAGGTATTGATAGACCCAAACATCTCTGGAATAGTCTCCCTGATTTCCGCAGCGACCTCGGCTGCAACGATCCCACGAATCTCCTCATCACTGGTACCCGACCTCTCCGGGTCATTGAAGCATGAACCTCGGGTAATCGTCATACTGAAAAACATAAGAAAACGATCAAAACCAGGATAAAGTGCACAAAACACTATAGACACTCCTGCAAGGTCCTTAGTGTCCGAAGAATACTTCCTAAACCTCATACGGATCGTGTGCTTTTAATGGTACGTGCCCAATACTACCTTCCACACATATCCGTATTTGACTCAGGTTTCCCTCCCAGGACCCGAAGTCACAAGAATACTATTTCTCTGGCATATCTACACACACTCACCTATAGTTTCCCCAAAACCACCACTAAGCACCCAGGCACTCATCCTAGGCTACCCCCTCGACTACAACTTTGCCTCGAAAGGATCTTCGTTATTCTTTCCAATTTCTTCGCATACACCAGTTGTACATAATTCAAAAATCGATAAATAGTCGAATAAATGATCTTACCTCAAGTCCACAAACAAACAAGGAACATGAAATAAGGCTAAATCAGGCATTCTAAAAATCCTAACTATGTAAAATCATGCAACATACTCAAAGCAATTAAGAATAATAGATTCAATCCTATAAAAGCAACCTCCTACGCTAAAGGCATCATAATTCAGGCAAACCTACCATGTACCTCCTAAGGGATCCTTAGTCTATCAAATAACACGCAATTCTATCAGCTAATAAAATAACAGCTCGGGACAACATATATATCAAGTAGGGATATTTTGGAAAATCACCGCTCAAGCTCCGGCCGATTGCACATATTGCTTCACCCTGTCTTTCTCCCTTTAAAATTCATGTTTTTTTTGAAAACTCTTATGTCCTTAGTTTGATTCTGGAATCCCACGAGTATTCATCCAAATCCCTCAAGCTAGGGCTCTGATACCAACTTGAAACATCAATTTTTTCAAACCAAAATTTTCATTTTTAATTTTGATAAAACATTGTTCATAAACCCACATTAAGAAATGATAAGTATTGAATACAGTCATCCTAAAATATCAGAGTATCAAAATATAAGGAAACACCACACTGCAAGTGAATGTGTATAATCAATTCTTTGCCTTCCCGTGGTCATCTAAAGTATCTGAAAATATTTATCTATAACTTTAAGCACGAAGCTTAGTGAGTTCCCTAAAATGTCACATACAACACAACATAAAATAAACAACTATGAGTTATCAGCAACCTTGGGGATTATCAGTAATCCCAATACTCTAACAGCACACCCAATGGCTTATCAGCAACCCTAAAGACTATCAGCAGTCTCATTGGGCTAACAGCACTCCCGGTGGGTTATCAGCAACCCTAGAGACTATCAACAGTCTCAGTGGGCTAACAACACGCCCATGAGTTATCAACAACTCCAGATAGCACATAACATCAATACGAAGAAAGACTCAGCTGGTCAACATTCACACATACTATGACATAGGCAATATAGTGAGAAGACTCACCTCTCACGGAAGACTGATAACCTCACACCCGAAGTGCCGATACTAGACTCCTCCTAGTAATCATATCCAAAAATAACCCTAATTACGATTAAGGTAATTACATCAACTTAACAAGTCTAAATACCAAGACTAATCCTTATTTGGGCAAAAGACCATTTTCCCTTCCATGACCTCAACCCTTCAAAGTTGACCAAAAGTCAAAATAGTCAAAAAGTCAATAATCAACCTTTTGTTGACTTACGCATGGCGTACACCAAGCTCTACGCAGGGCGTAGAGCCTTACCCAAAACGTGTGGAAATCAGGCTACGTTGGGCATAGCCCTAATTACGCCCCGCGTACAACACTTTTTTGCCAATCGTTACTTTAAGCACTTAATACATTTAGTCCTTTCACTCAAAGCTCATATCTGACCCTAATGAACATCCTAAATCATCAAGTATCCAAATTTATTCCTTTTCATGGCCAAAGAGAGCTCAAATCCAAAACCTAACTAGTTACTCCATCTATTGTCCCATATCTCATGCATGGACAGAAAGAAGGGGCCAAGATTGCATTTTTATGACTTAATACACTCCAAAACGCCTAGAAACGCTACTCCCAAGGTCTAAAGTAGTTCGTACCCAAAAAGACAAAGAATATGGGACAAAAAGGACACAAACTCATAAACTAGAAAGATCTAGCAAAGCATTCATCAAGGTTTGAACTTTATACCATCTGAAGATGGATAAAGGGATGCAAGATCTGGCTCCACAAGCTTGAGTGCACCACAACTTCAACAATGGCCTTCCTTCACAATCAAAATGCATCAAAATCCCAAAAATTAGGGTTTGCATTCTGTGCCGAAAGGTCTCATGGGGTTAAGGTCCTTAAATAGGGTTCAAAACCCCAAAATTTAGGGTTTTCACTCTGCGCCACTACGCCCTGCGTAACCAAGGTTAGGCCCAACGTAGTGCATAAGATTCCCGCATGTGTTTAATGAATTACTCACTGCAAAATTAACAATGTACGCCTTGTGCATACTCTTATTTTCCCAAAAATTATAAACTTAGAATCATAAATAAATGTACCTGAGAAACGGGTGTTGTAGAGTCCGCCCAAAACAGTCGATGAGCCCCTCATCGTCACACTGCGGCATCGATAAGGCCACATCGTGAAAACTGCATTGGGGCAACTTATTGTATTAAGCCCCTAATCCTTTAAGCCACCCATTTTAACTTTACAAAGGGTTTTCTTACTCCAATAACATTTTAAAATCAATGCTTTATATACATGCATGTCCAATGCATGTATTGAGCTCATGTTAGGTCAACATGATAGAAATGGAATCAACATCACATGCATGGATTCAAAACTCAACCAAGCTTCAGATCCAAAGCATATAACATTCAAAGGACCTCTAGGATCCATAAAGTTACCAACTTTATGGAATCCTTCCATCCAAACTTTCCTAAATGTAGAGAAAACGAAGAAAAAGCATAGATATATAAGCCTAATGCATAAAGATTAGGACTTGATTACTCACTAAGGTCCAGGAGATGATCAAATGAAATCTATAAGCTTTCCAAGATGCTCTCTACACCACAAAAGCCTTCTTCTTATTTTAAGAGCCACCATGAACACCAAAATGAGCTCAAAAACCGAGGAAGGGGGATTAGGGTTTGCTTCAAGGGTTTGGAGGTGATGGAGGTTGTGGGTGGGGAAAACCCAAGCCCTCACTTCCTTTACATGGGGCCTTAAGCCCGGAAAATTAGGGTTTACTCATGCCCATATGCCACGTCATGACCAATATAGTGTCGTGTCCTAACATCTAAATGAGATATGTGTCTCATTCGGGCAATGCCACGTCATCGTGACCATCCAAAAACTCATAAATTACTTTAAAATTCATACCTCAAAGATCCGGATGTTATAACTCTCCCCCAATTGAATCAGACTTCGTCCTCAAAGTCACATTTCACAAATATCTCGGGGTGATGCTCCATCATTTCCTCCTCATGATCTCAAGTTCACTCAAAACCCTAACGGTGTTGCCACTTCACTTTCACCAAGCCCACTACCTTGTTAAACAAGGTCTTCGTCTTCCTGTCAAGGATCACAATTGGTCTCTTTACATAATTCAGGCTCTCATCAGAATGTCATCCAAGGGTACCACCGCAGAATCATCAGCCAAATACTTTCGCAACTAGGAGACATGAAAGATGTTGTGAATCTGCCTAAGCTCGACAGGTAAATCCAATCGGTATGCAACTTTGCCCACCCTGGTGATAACCCTGAAAGGACCAATAAATTTGGGGCCCAA
Organism: Lactuca virosa; assembly: GCF_052849685.1. Taxonomy (NCBI): domain Eukaryota; kingdom Viridiplantae; phylum Streptophyta; class Magnoliopsida; order Asterales; family Asteraceae; genus Lactuca; species Lactuca virosa. The sequence goes on along the minus strand of NC_136427.1, from coordinate 288,681,821 downwards.
CTTTCCCCGCTTCCTAAAGTGGATGACACCCTTCCAAGGTGACACCTTTAGAAGCACAAAATCTCCAACCTGGACTCGAGATCCAAATGTCGCCGATCAACATAACTCTTCAAGCGAAATTGTGCGGTCTGCAGCTGACCATGAACCTGTTGTATCAACTCAATAGTCTTAAGTACTACCTCAATACTCCCCATGAATTGATGTCCGACCTCGCCCAAACAAACTCGGGTTTGAAACTTCCTCCCACAAAGCATCTCGAAGGGAGGTCGATCAATACTGGAATGATAGTTATTGGTGTAGGAGAACTTGAACAATGGAAGATAAGTATCCCAACTCACGCCAAAATCTAGCATACATGCCCTGAGCATATCCTCGATGTAACATCCCAAAATTCAAGACCAAAAATTTCGTTTTTGATTAAGTTATTGTAAACCAACAGTATAAAAACATTCATAATAACATCACATGTCAAGGCCAAAGTGTCAGTAATCAAAACATGTTATCATAAAATAATATCATAGTGTAATCCCAAAGATCTCATGTGCGGAAAACATAGTGTGATGTGTTGCGATCAAGCCGACTCCTTTCCTTTGAAAACGAGTACCTGAAACCAAAACTGTAAACCGTAAGCACGAAGCTTAGTGAGTTCCCCAAATACCACATACCATACATATCTACATACTGCTTAGCATATCTGGGTGCTGGCCTACCTCTTCGGTCTCTTTCAACCGGATACTGTCTAGCATATAAGCACATAACTCGCATACTGTCATACATATCCATGAGCCATACATATATCATAATCAATATAGATGCTATGTGCCAAACATAGTCTTGCCATTATGCCACGGGCCGCCACATGGTCTTTCTTGCCAAGCCGGGGGCCACCCCCCTCGGTCTCACAGACAAGTGCCAAGAGCCACCTCCTGGTCTTCCATGCAAGCATCACAAAGACAACTAGCATACATACTACTCTACTTAGCTAATCAGCATATAGTGTGTCATGAGCCACCTCCTGGTCGTTCATACATAATTGCATACAGTTCCCCAGGAGCCACCTCCTGGTCTTTCATACATATTGCCTAGGGCTAACCCCTGTGTCTTCCTACCATACAGAATAACATACTGTGTGCCAGGAGCCGCATCCTGGTCTTTCATGCATAATGCCTAGGGTTAACACATGGGTCTTCCTATCATACATAAACTAAATGGGTCGGCATTGGTGCCTGTGACATCCCCATTTTCACGGCCATAAAAGACCGATTTTGTTTATGCTTTATAAAAATCAGAGTACCTCTTTTAATAAAAAATGTTGCGGAATTTGTTCCCAGAAAAACATGATAAATACGTTATCAAAGCATTTCCAAAGAAATGTATTTTTATCCATTTTAAAACATTTGGGATGTCATCGTCAATACAGAAACATAAGCATAAACAGAACTTACATTCATTTACACTAGTTATCTACATCTCTTTTAAATCCCTCAGTGTAAAGTAACTTCATATCGACACCTGTGATACAAATAAGCTTGAGTGGGTCAGGTTGGGAAACATGGTGAGTACATAGGGTGTTCAACCCACAATAATATAATTATTATGTTTAAACATCAAACAATCAACCCAATTACCCATCCCCGTTATCTTCTTTACTCTTAAGGATCTACCCTAAGAATCATCTATCCTACGTCCGTTCATTTCGAAGTCCATTACTTCCAGGGTTTATATAACAGACACTAAGTCCATAGCTGCCAATGCTCGTTCGTAAAACACTAAATCCATAGCTGCTAAAGTTCATTCATCGGGTACTAAATCCATAGCTACCAGTGTTCATCTAATAGGTACTAAGTCCATAGCTACCCACGTTTATCTATAAGGTACTAAGTCCATAGCTACCAACGTTTATCTTCTAGGTACTAAGTCCATAGCTACCAGCGTTTATTCAATAGGCACTAAGTCCATAGCTACCAACATTTATCTATCAGGTACTCAGTCCATAGCTACCAGCGTTTATTCAATAGGCACTAAGTCCATAGCTGCCGATGTTAATTATTAGGCACTAAGTCTATAGCTGCCAATGTTCACTCACATCATCTTTCATCTCTCATCGTTCATCTACCCATGTTTTACCCAACATATTCGTAGATATAAAATACATATACAATTTAAATTATTTAAAACATGTATAAAATCGTTCATCCATCATAGATAGCAAGTATACATGTTATATGCACACATAGCACGTAATTTATATAAAATACTTCATATCTATGTGTAAGATGAAAGTATACACGTTATTGGCATATAACACTTTTGAAATCCAACAACCCAGGCGGACCTTCAAACCGGATTCCCCGTACCGCGAGTGGTTAAAAAGATATTATAACGAAACTTATATAACCCATAATAATAGCTCAAATAATTATAATAAGGTCCTAATAACGTTACTATATTTAAATAAAAGCTATATTAAAAATTAGGTAGGCGTATCTTACCTACGAGGGGGTTTGGCTAGAAGCCGTGCTCTGCAGGGGCAGGACTTCCGACCCGTCGAGCGCTCTGTGGCTTTCTTCTAGCGCTAGGGGAGTTTTTGGGAGGTTTAGAGAGAGTGTAGAGAGAAGAAAGTGTTGAGTATTTGAGATATTGAAACTGATATGGCATATTTGGTTATTTAGGGAAGCCTTTTTAGGGTTAATCATTTTATGATTCCCTACGATGCCTTTACGGTAGAAGTTCTTAATCGAGCTCTTCTAAGGCATTGATTTTATATTAGGCATAGATTTTATATTTATGGCATATATTTATTGTTTCCTATAAATAATCATTAGGTTTACTGTTGGTGTAAGCTTTTGACCAGATTAGGGTTTTCTCTGCACGTTCATCTCATAATCAATACAAGAAAAACATTTATCAGATTACTTGCATATGTTGGTGATTGATTCTTGATTGTTCTTGATATTCCGCATTCGTCATCTCGGATTTATTCCCAACAAGTGGTATCAGAGCGGGTTCTTGTAGATCTCAGCGATTTTTGCAAGAATCGATCTTGTTTATGGCGATATTTTATCATGAATCTCACCTTGTTCTTCAAGTTTTGTAAGTTTTCTGAAAAGAAACAGCCTATACCTCGTTTTTATTGAAAAATCTTGTTCAGATCTGTTATCTTCTACTCATTATTTCATCTAATTTGTTCTTGAATTGTGTTCTGGAAGAGAGTTAGAAGAAAATTTTCGTGTTTATTTGAATTTTCGTGTTCAGATCTGTTTTCCCTCACTAAAAACCTTTTCAGATCTGTTTTTCTCTCTCTAGAATCTTTATCAGATCTATTTTCTCTCTCTCTCTTCAAGTTCTATCATTTGTTGAAGATCTAATAGATCTTTTATTCTGTAACTCCATTTTAAAACTTGGATTAAAGGTCACTAAACCAATCTATGGTGTAAACAAATCAACATTGTTTTATGTTCTTGGTGATTCTACGTTGAGGAATGTTACTGAGTTATATAATTCTTTTGTTGATAAGAAAATAAATCATTACTCACGGGTTGATGAACGTGAATTGCAAAAGAATGAGAGAATAGTAGAACAATTTCGTGTTATCTATGAACATTTAGATCGGGAACATAAACAGATGTTGAAGATAAAAAGGGCTGAAAAAGAAAAAGAAGAAGTTCATAATGTTCCTCATGTTTCTGAAGAAAATATGACTCCAGATGTTCTTGTTGAGGGGGAGTCAAGTGGTTCATGTGTTTCAGATGAGTTACAATCCGATTTTAGTTGTTCTGAAGATGAATCTTAAAGTAAATCTTTGGAAGTCATGAAAGTAAAGACATTTTGTTCTATTGGAACAACAACAGATGATTTATTGTGTTGTGATGATATCTTTGAAGGATTGGTTCCCTACAGAAAGCCAATAATTCAAGATGTTCATATTTATCAAACTCCTAAGGATTGTGTTCAAAAGTCTTCAAATGTTCAGATTCAGAAAGAAGAAAAAGTTGTTCAGATCCGAAATTTATTTCTGAAGCCTAGAAATAAGAAAAGGAAGAAGAAGAGAAAGAACAAGAGTAAAATGAAGAAAGTTTGGATGCCCAAGGTACAAGTACTCAATGCTTGTGAAAAGGTTGAGAAAGTTGATGTCAAGCATGCTCAAAGAATCTCTGATTCTCATTTTTCTTCAGTTAAAAATCTTAGAAGTTGGAAGGAAAAGAAAAGAGAATTTGGTTGGTTTAATGAAATTTTTGGAAATTTTTGTTTTCCAACTAAAAAGAGGGTATTATTTTCAGAAGATGATAGCTTTTCTTCAAATAAGTGGGTATGCAAGAAACATACTTCAATGTTGAATCTTAAATGGGTACCAAAAGTCCCATAAAAGTTTTGTCCTTAAACAAAAACAAAAAAAGGGGACAAAATCTTGGTGAAATCTGGTGGATTTGGTTCAAAGATATGATATTGTGTTGAAGAAATCAATTTTATTGATTTTTTAAGTGTTGGAATTGACAAAAGTTGATAAAGAGGTGAAAACCTATTGAACCGAAGGTCATGATCAAAACAGAACCGAAGGGTAATGTAGCTTCGGGTTCTGGTAATCAAGAAAAGAAGAAAGGTCTTGCTGATGAACATGATGATAGTGATGAAGATCAAGAAACTATTGCTGATGCCCTGAAACGGAAGAAAAGGGATCAGGAGTTAGATGAAAACCTTCGGGTTGCAAAGGAAGAAGAAGAGAGGGAGCAAAAGAAGAAGGAATAGCATGATGCCCTAATTTGCAAAAAGGCTTTGTTTCCTCCTTGGACTAGGGAAACGCTGATCAAAGAAGCGATAGAGTTTCCAAGCACGTACTGGCTGGAACCTGTAGCTTCGTTTGATTGTGAGAATATGAGGGACTCACAGTTTGAAATGCCTATAACACGAAAGGCATTTACTTTTCACTGTTTTGATTCAACAGTTCAAGTTCCCTCACCTCACCCTCAAGTTGATCGTGAACTTATCGATTATTATCTCAAGTTCGGTCAGTCGCAGTATCTGACTTGGAGTGCACAGAAGATTACAACAGTCAAGGTGCTGAAACCTTTGCCTGCAGGGAAATTTGTTAATGTTAATTTCAAGATAACCCGAGGTTCAGACAACTCGGTTTCTATGATTTCCCTGGAAGATCTTCCTAATTTAAATCCTCATGATTGGATCTTATTGTACAACATTTTGCTCACTAATGCGAAGGGGTATGAGCCGATCCTAGATCATCTAAAGAGGATGTTGGCTTCCTATGTCCATGAAGTTGCTACAATGGATCAGGAGATTGCTAGTGTTTTGAAGAAGAAACCAACTGTGAAGCCAACTGTAAAGCGTGGAGATGTGAACAAGATGCAGCTCGGTCAAATTGATTTTACACATCTCACAATGATGTTCACAAGAGGCGAAGCTAACAGATTTCTTTTTGCTCTTGTTGATAAGCATCTGTTCTCAACAGACTGCTTGGAGCACATAATCAATATTATCCATCGATGCAAGCACAACAATGAGTCAGACAAGAAGAACTTCACTGACATGCTTTGGTGGTATATTACTTTTCGTCATACTCTACTGGCCATTATACCGAAGGTGTTCAAGACCATCAAGAAGTCTTCTATAGCTCAACCAAACTGAGCTCTCGGCTCCATTGACGCAAAGGGGGAGATTGTTGGGTATTTTGTGTTGCGTCATGGGCTTTGTTTGCCCATCTCACACGCTGCACACAGGTGTTCCTTATCAAACTTGAGAAGAGGAAGGCCTCGAACATGATCACCAAGCACCAACTTATTAATGTCTTTGAAGTTCAGGTGCGATAGGCGTCGATGCCATAACCAGCTTTCATCAGAGTTCGCCTTTGACAGCAGGCATATTGCTGGTTTTCCTCGAATTGGGTTGAGATTTAAAGGATACATCTCTCCCTTGCGTTCAGACTTCAACAAAACTCTTTTGGATTGCTTTTCAATAATTTCTGATCCCTCATCACCGAATGAAACTTTCAAACCGGTTCCCACAACCAATTGAGATACACTGATGAGGTTGTGCTGCAATCCTTCCACGTAAGCCACTTTTCGAATTGTGAATTCTCCGTTGGTTATCATTCCATATCCTTTGATTGTGCCATAAGAATTGTTTCCATACTTCACACATCCACCATCCTTAAGGGACCGAAACTCCCTCAACTCTTCCCTCATTCCTGTCATGTGACGTGAGCAGCCACTGTCTATGTACCATTCGTCATCGAACTGCTCGTCACTTATAACCTGCAAATTCAAGCAGATTTAGGAACCCAAAGTCTCTTGGGCCCTGGTGAGTCTTTTACAGAAAAAGGAATAGCAACAGAAAGATCAACCAAATAAGTTCTTTTTATTAGAGTGGTTTCGTCTTTTCTTTTGATGGTATACACCTTGATTTTGTTTTTATCTTGTTTAAATTGTGGTTTTGGAATATTCTTTTGAGTCCTAGGGTTAGCTGACTTTTTCTTATTATTGATTTCAGAACTCGAATCAAGCTTTCCCTTTCCTTTGATGTCCTTCACTGAATACGACTTTCGTTGGCAGCAAGAAGGACCGAAGCTAGACTTTTGGTTTTTAGCCTTGACGTTGTGACCGAAACTGGATGTTCGGTTCTGAGCTCTGGTGTTGGAACCGAAACTGGATGTTCGGTTCTGAGCTTTGGAATAATAGGAGCTTGGACTAAAACTTTCCTTTCAGTTTGGCTTGTCATTTTCTTTGACATTTGACTCTTTCTTGGAAGGAACTTGGTTAGGGTTTTGAGACTGCCAAAACCGTTTTCGCTCATTCAAATTCTTCATGTATCTCTTATTTCTTTAGCGTTTCTGTTCAGCCAGCTGCTTTTGAGATTTATGAATATTGAAGCTTGATTTTGGCTTCTCCTTTTGAGCTTCGGTTGTCTTGGAAGATACATTGGATGTCTTCTTTGGTTCTTCTGGTATCGCTTTTGTTCCACTCGAGCTTGGTTTATCAAAACTTGAGGGTTTATTGATGGGTTCAGCAACGTATCTACCTCTTACCCTCCACGAGGTTCGCTCCGATAAGCCGACGATTTCGTCTGCATTATCGATAGGGGCGGACCAGAAGTAATCGTCGCACCCTTTAGCATTGTCTGTGTCGACCAAGATTTTCAATTCTGTTGTTTGTTTTTCAGTGACCCCTTTAACAACATATACTTGATTTGGCACTGTTTGAACTTTCTGATAGACCATTGCTTTCTCTTTGAGTTTCTTCGACTTGTCCTTTGACAGGCGATCATATTCAACCGAGTTCTCAGATATGAGTGGTTTTTCATTCTCGGTTTCGCTCTTCAAAAATTTAGAGCAATCAACCACATCTTCCACCGAGATTTCGCTCATCTCACTTTCCTCATCAAATTCAGACGTGTTTTCTATATTCATTTTATGTTCTGAAATTAATTTGGCGTTAGACGAGTCAAATGTTTGAATGGTCTCGGACTTAATTTTCAACCTATCATTTTCATCTAAAAGATTTTTGAGCATACATTTATGTTCCTTAGAGTCAATAAAGGTCTCTATCTTGTCTAGTCCGATTTTATAAGTGATGGAAGTCTCTTCTGAGGACATTATGGATTCACACTCAGCTATGACCTCATCCTCCTTAAATTCAAGGATGGGTAAGATCATCTTATGAATCTTTTTCCCTATTTCACAATTTAAGTGCAACTGAATAATATTCGTATATAAGCGTTTAGCAATAAGCAAAAACATTTCGTTGTTTCAAAAACTTTAATTTGACTCGTTGCAAATAAATAATCTCATCCCTAGCCCTAGTTAACTCCATCTCCTTCAGCTCAATCCACATCCTTCTCTCCTCACTCTTCGAAGACACCCTGCTAAGTTGGTCAGTTAGGTTAGAGTTCGCTAAGCAAGTTTGCATGAGACTACCACCTAAGTTAGAAAATTTAAATTTTAGTTCATTTAATTCTTCTTCATAATTTGTTACGGGAACTTTAAGTGATTCAAGGATGGATTGTACCTTTTTGATCAGCCGATCACAGTCGTTGATCCTCTCACTCACAGGCTTGGCTGCAAAACACTTGTCCTCAGTCAGGTTCGGCTCCTTATGCTCACCTTCGGTTGGTCTTCCAGCAGTAACCATCAAACATTTCCCAGCCGAACTAGTAGCTTCCTCTCTCGCCACGTAAGCTCTTCCATGTATGGGTTTTCTCACTTCTTCATCCTCAGAATCGGTTGACCAGACTTCAACGCCACCGAACTCATCTTCATCCACATTTTCCTGCACAATCAAGGCATTCATTGAACTATTAGTTGCCTTCTTTTTCTTTATTTCTTCCAACTTTCGCATGTAATAAGCCTCATCATCTTCACCGTCCCTTTTCTCAGCCATCTTACTCAACATGCAATCTTTGGCAAAGTGGTTCTTGCCATGACAATAATTGCAGTCGAATCCAGAGTCTCCTACAAGCTTGCTTTCTTTCTTGTCGTCATCCTTTTGAGAGGTGTTCTTTGTTTCTTCTTTCACCTTCTCAGAGCTGTAACTTCCTTTCCAGTTTCGGTTCTTATTGACAGGGAACTTCTTTCGTGCAAACTTCTTTGGGTTGGTGACCATCATTGCATATTCTTCGCCAGTAAGGTCACACTCAGACAAATCTGAATCCTCCTCTTCTTCTGCTACACTTTTGCCTTTTGAAACAAGGGCCAACGATCCCATACCCGAAACTACCTTTGCCTCCTTGGTTACCACGCTTTCATGGGATTTAAGAATACCCATTAGTTTCGCTAGCGAGTATGATTTAAACTGTTCATGAGCTTTCACCGTTGAAACCACTGCCATCCATTCTGGTTTTAAACCATTCATGAAGGTCACCTTTTGCTCAATCAATTTTCTTTCAATGCCATGCTTGATCATCTTGCTGAGGAGATGATTGAAGCGATCGAAGGTCTGTATCAGTTTCTCTTCAGGTTTCTGTTCGAAAGCTCCAAATTCTGAGAGCAACAAGGTTTGGATCGAGTGTTCTAGATCCTCATCGGTTGAGTACAGTTCTTTTAACCCATCCCAGATTTCTTTAGCCGTCATGCATGAACCGACTAAACGAAAAGTGTCAGATTGCAATGCGAATCTGATTATTCTCATGGCTTTCACGTTACATAGCAGCTTATCCTTTTCATCTTGTGGAATCTTCTCTACGTCCACCAAAAGCTGATTATATTCTTTTTGAGTCTTCACTGTCCTGTTCGTTCCAGAATGAACAAACGGCCTAATCGTGATAGCTTCCCATATGAGATAACCATTATCTTCAGATCCAACTACGTAATCTTCAAAGTGATGCGCCGACACTTCATAGTCTTGAGTGTAAAGAATGAGAACCCTTGTAGTGGATCCAATGTTGTTGGAGATGTTGATGGGATTAGTTTGAGAATCATCGTGAGACATGATGAGCCTTTCCTTGGAACTGCTAGAATCAGACCTGTAAACTTGAGATTAGGGTTTTATCAAACACAAGAGTTACCGTCGACAAGAAGAAGACGGCTTCTTTATATTCGATAAAAGCGGAAACCCTAAAGAATTCTTCAAACAGAAGGAATGTGTATTGATTACACAGTCTCCTGCTCTGATACTAATTGTTAGAACAAAGTTCTAGTAGGATCGATTGATTCTAAGCAGAAAAGCAATAAATAACGTAATAAAGAACACAGGAATGGTTTAACTGATGTCGAATGATTAAGCTTTAACACCTCAAAAGAGCTCGATTAAGAACTTCGACTGTAGAGGTGTTTAGGTTACAAAGCAATAATAATAATTATGACGACCGTATCTAAGGCATACATACATGCACTATATATAGCTTAACCCTAATCAATAATCACGGATGGACAGGCCCCAATCCGGATATACAAAAACAAAGCCCATGACGCAACACAAAATACCCAACAGAAAGAATGGGAAAGGTGTGAAGAAAATGAGGGTGGGAGAGGTTCTATTTATAGGGTGAAATATGGCTGAACTTGGTGCCACATGTCACCATCTGGTGGCAAGACTTGGGGAGAAAGCAATGGCCAAGATTGTGCCACATCACCCATTTTCGCATAGCACACTTCCGACTTCTAAAATCCGTAGCTTTCGTATACGAGCTCTGTTTTTTACGTTCTTTATATCCACGCGTAGGTAAAAATAAGATCTACAACTTTCCTTTTGACTCCGTCGGCTAATTCTCGACCGATCTTAAATTTAACAGTAGAAGGTGATTACACTGTTAAATGTCCGCGTAAAATTCATAATTTCTACATACGGACTCCGTTTTCATCTGTCTTTTTGTCATTGAGTTCATATTAATGAGATATTCAATTCTCATTTAGGTCGCGTTGGCCAAAAACCGGTCGATCTAAAATTCGAGTTTCGGGGCGTGCACTGCTATGCAAAATCTTAGAAAAATCATAACTTCCTCATACGAAGTCAGATTTGGGCGTTCTTTTTATGCATGCTCTTGGTTTAACGTATACTACAACTTTTGTTTAGGTTACTAAGGCTAAAAAGTCCTCTATCGTAAATTCACTATTTACGTTGGGCAATGTCGTGCCGGTTCCGTCGCGAAACTTCGACAGGCCATAACTTCTTCGTTATAACTCCGATTTCGGCGTTCTTTATATGTACGGAACCCTTGTGACATATTCTACAACTTGGTTAAGATTACTCCTTCTAAATAATCTTCTATCAAAAATGCATTTTTGACGCTCATTGTCTCTAAATTAACTAGCCTGAATCTGCGGGCATTACAATTATCTCCCCTTAGGATGATTACGTCCCGGAATCATCAACGAAATAGGGCTTGTATAATGACTCCATATGTTATCTTTTCATCCTAGGTAATAACCGTAACTCCTATGTTCCTTCGAATGAGTATCTAACTGTTGGACTTCTGGACTGCAGGCGGTCCTCGATCTTGCACTTGCTCCCTATCTCACGTTAGACTCCAAATTATGACCTTCAAGTCACAATCTCAATCCTGACTAGATACGAACTTAAGATAAGTTCTTTTATTACTACAATGGACTAATGTGTCATATTCTAATGACCTATCATCGTATGTTGCAACGCTTAGACTCAGGTCTCTTAGAGTCAAATTCCAGAACAGACTATACCTTCCTTCATGTTCTAATGGGATATAATCACATCTTAAAAGGTAGCATTTCTAGCTACAAGCAATTATCGCGATACCTCCACTGATCGCTTTGATTATCTTTTATTTCAATCTTTTGGCTTAAGTCAGATGCTACATCGAACTTGGTTCTCTGAACCACGTAACATACTCATCGTAGTCGGACTCAATTTGATATGACCACTAGGGTCGGAATAACAATCATCTTCTTAGTCATTACCGAAACAATGGTAATGACATACATGAACAAAACGGAATCAACTACTAGCTTCTTGGTAACCTTGTGACTTTCCCTGATCCAAGTGTGAGTCATGTGCTTCCGGTAGTATAGGCCTCTACTACCATCCACACCTACTCATTCTCGTCCCAAGTATTGCCTCGCAGTTCTCCAAGTTACTATCACAAAAACAATTTTAACACATACAAATGTGTCCAAATAATCATAAAATTTTCCCTAGACTCTACTAGGACTTCTTCCATGCGTATCTTCAATCATCAATTCTGTTTCAACTCGGTTGGTGGTGGAAATGTCAGACGATGGGATAACTTCATGGATTATACTAAAAAAAATTTCTTTCCGCCAATCGAAAGTGTACTTCTCCCGTACTAGAGGTATTACCTATTTAGATGCATTCTAAAGACAAGATATCACTCTTACAATATCTTCGGATATGTATCATTCACTATCGTAAGTCTTCTCATTTCCTCCATTTGCTCAGTCTGCTATGAGTCCTTATCATGACATTCTATACGCCAAAGCAGGCGTTCGATGTATCGAGACGAGAATATAGATAGAGGAAGATTTAGACGCGTATTCCTCCTTATTACTCCAAAAAGTTACATGCCAGTTCTAATATCGTAATTAAACGTTTAGAAACCTAAGCACATAAAATTTCTAGATCTTGTCGGCAACAGACCATAGATCCGATCAAACGATAGCATAAAGAATCACAAATCATTTAACACATAAAAGAAATTTAGGCATCTTTCCTAAATGAGCTAGTGCTCGTGTCTATTCAGGTGTACTTCCTAAAATATATTAGACACACTCCTCACGATAATCGCTTAGCATTCTAAGTTTCAGTCTAGAAGTAAATCCATATTCCTAGTTCGCTTAAACTAATGCTCTGATACCAACTGTGACATCCCCATTTTCACGGCCAGAAAAAACCGATTTTGTTTATGCTTTATAAAAATCAGAGTATCTCTTTTAATAAAAATGTTGTGGAATTTGTTCCCAGAAAAACATGATAAATACGTTATCAAAGCATTTTCGAAGAAATGTATTTTTATCCATTTTAAAACATTTGGGATGCATCGTCAATACAGAAACATAAGCATAAACAGAACTTACATTCATTTACACTAGTGATCTATATCTCTTTTAAATCCCTCAGTGTAAAGTAACTTCATATCGACACCTGTGATACAAATAAGCTTGAGTGGGTCAGGTTGGGAAACCTGGTGAGTACATAGGGTTTTCAACCCACAATACTATAATTATTATGTTTAAACATCAAACAAACAACCCAATTACCCATCCCCGTTATGTTCTTTACTCTTAAGGATCTACCCTAAGAATCATCTATCCTGCGTCCGTTCATTTCGAAGTCCATTACTTCCAGGGTTTATATAACATGCACTAAGTCCATAACTGCCAATGCTCGTTCGTAAAACACTAAATCCATAGCTGCTAAAGTTCATTCATCGGGTACTAAATCCATAGCTACCAGTGTTCATCTAATAGGTACTAAGTCCATAGCTACCCACGTTTATCTATAAGGTACTAAGTCCATAGCTACCAACGTTTATCTTCTAGGTACTAAGTCCATAGCTACCAGCGTTTATTCAATAGGCACTAAGTCCATAGCTACCAACGTTTATCTATCAGGTACTCAGTCCATAGCTACCAGCGTTTATTCAATAGGCACTAAGTCCATAGCTGCCGATGTTAATTATTAGGCACTAAGTCTATAGCTGCCAATGTTCACTCATATCATCTTTCATCTCTCATCGTTCATCTACCCATGTTTTACCCAACATATTCGTAGATATAAAATACATATACAGTTTAAATTATTTAAAACATGTATAAAATCGTTCATCCAGCATAGATAGCAAGTATACATGTTATATGCACACATAGCACGTAATTTATATAAAATACTTCATATCTATGTGTAAGATGAAAGTAACTATGCACTCACTTGTTAAGGTGGTGATTCCGAACTCAGACAGCGCTTCGCTTCTTAAAAATAATTTCCTTCGACGAAACCTAGTATTATTACCACTAGATTTTAGTCTAATATTTACCGTGAATATTTATTAGTCTTATTATTATTATTATTATATAAGCGTTTAAACAATATTTTCCAACCACTATGTACAGACAGGGGCCAGACATAAAACACCGGAGGGCAGGATCATTTTGGCATATAGCACTTTTGAAATCCAACAACCCAGGAGGACCTTCAAACCGGATTCCCCGTACCGCGAGTGGTTAAAAAGATATTATAATGACACTTATATAACCCATAATAATAGCTCAAATAATTATTATAAGATCCTAATAACGTTACTATATTTAAATAAAAGCTATATTAAAAATTAGGTAGGCGTATCTTACCTACGAGGGGGTTTGGCTAGAAGCCGTGCTCTGCAGGGGAAGGACTTTCGAGCCGAAAGCTCTTCTTCTCGGAGCCGTCGAGCGCTCCGTGGCTTTCTTCTAGCGCTAGGGGAGTTTTTGGGAGGTTTAGAGAGAGTGTAGAGAGAAGAAAAAATGGGAAAGGTGTGAAGAAAATGAGGGTGGGAGAGGTTCTATTTATAGGGTGAAATATGGCTGAACTTGGTGCCACATGTCACCATCTGGTGGCAAGACTTGGGGAGATAGCAATGGCCAAGATTGTGCCACATCACCCATTTTCGCATAGCACACTTCCGACTTCTAAAATCCGTAGCATTCGTATACGAGCTCCATTTTTTACGTTCTTTATATCCACGCGTAGGTAAAAATAAGATCTACAACTTTCCTTTTGACTCCGTCTGCTAATTCTCGACCGATCTTAAATTTAACAGTAGAAGGTGATTACACTGTTAAATGTCCGCGTAAAATTCATAATTTCTACATACGGACTCCGTTTTCATCTGTCTTTTTGTCATTGAGTTCATATTAATGAGATATTCAATTCTCATTTAGGTCGCGTTGGCCAAAAACCGGTCGATCTAAGATTCGAGTTTCGGGGCGTGCACTGCTATGCAAAATCTTAGAAAAATCATAACTTCCTCATACGAAGTCAGATTTGGGCGTTCTTTTTATGCATGCTCTTGGTTTAACGTATACTACAACTTTTGTTTAGGTTACTAAGGCTAAAAAGTCCTCTATCATAAATTCACTATTTACGTTGGGCAATGTCGTGTTGGTTCCGTCGCGAAACTTCGACAGGCCATAACTTCTTCGTTATAACTCCGATTTCGGCGTTCTTTATATGTACGGAACCCTTGTGACATATTCTACAACTTGGTTAAGATTACTCCTTCTAAATAATCTTCCATCGAAAACGCATTTTTGACGCTCATTGTCTCTAAATTAACTAGCCTGAATCTGCGGGCATTACAATTATCTTCCCTTAGGATGATTACGTCCCGGAATCATCAACGAAATAGGGCTTGTATAATGACTCCATATGTTATCTTTTCATCCTAGGTAATAACCGTAACTCCTATGTTCCTTCGAATGAGTATCTAACTGTTGGACTTCTGGACTGCAGGCGGTCCTCGATCTTGCACTTGCTCCCTATCTCACGTTAGACTCCAAATTATGACCTTCAAGTCACAATCTCAATCCTGACTAGATACGAACTTAAGATAAGTTCTTTTATTACTACAATGGACTGATGTGTCATATTCTAATGACCTATCATCGTATGTTGCAACGCTTAGACTCAGGTCTCTTAGAGTCAAATTCCAGAACAGACTATACCTTCCTTCATGTTCTAATGGGATATAATCACATCTTAAAAGGTAGCATTTCTAGCTACAAGCAATTATCGCGATACCTCCACTGATCGCTTTGATTATCTTTTATTTCAATCTTTTGGCTTAAGTCAGATGCTACATCGAACTTGGTTCTCTGAACCACGTAACATACTCATCATAGTCGGACTCAATTTGATATGACCACTAGGGTCGGAATAACAATCATCTTCTTAGTCATTACCGAAACAATGGTAATGACATACATGAACAAAACGGAATCAACTACTAGCTTCTTGGTAACCTTGTGACTTTCCCTGATCCAAGTGTGAGTCATGTGCTTCCGGTAGTATAGGCCTCTACTACCATCCACACCTACTCATTCTCGTCCCAAGTATTGCCTCGCAGTTCTCCAAGTTACTATCACAAAAACAATTTTAACACATACAAATGTGTCCAAATAATCATAAAATTTTCCCTAGACTCTACTAGGACTTCTTCCATGCGTATCTTCAATCATCAATTCTGTTTCAACTCGGTTGGTGGTGGAAATGTCAGACGATGGGATAACTTCATGGATTATACTAAAAAAAATTTCTTTCCGCCAATCGAAAGTGTACTTCTCCCGTACTAGAGGTATTACCTATTTAGATGCATTCTAAAGACAAGATATCACTCTTACAATATCTTCGGATATGTATCATTCACTATCGTAAGTCTTCTCATTTCCTCCATTTGCTCAGTCTGCTATGAGTCCTTATCATGACATTCTATACACCAAAGCAGGCGTTCGATGTATCGAGACGAGAATATAGATAGAGGAAGATTTAGACGCGTATTCCTCCTTATTACTCCAAAAAGTTACATGCCAGTTCTAATATCGTAATTAAACGTTTAGAAACCTAAGCACATAAAATTTCCAGATCTTGTTGGCAACAGACCATAGATCCGATCAAACGATAGCATAAAGAATCACAAATCATTTAACACATAAAAGAAATTTAGGCATCTTTCCTAAATGAGCTAGTGCTCGTGTCTATTCAGGTGTACTTCCTAAAATATATTAGACACACTCCTCACGATAATCGCTTAGCATTCTAAGTTTAAGTCTAGAAGTAAATCCATATTCCTAGTTCGCTTAAACTAATGCTCTGATACCAACTGTGACATCCCCATTTTCACGGCCAGAAAAAACCGATTTTGTTTATGCTTTATAAAAATCAGAGTATCTCTTTTAATAAAAATGTTGTGGAATTTGTTCCCAGAAAAACATGATAAATACGTTATCAAAGCATTTTCGAAGAAATGTATTTTTATCCATTTTAAAACATTTGGGATGCATCGTCAATACAGAAACATAAGCATAAACAGAACTTACATTCATTTACACTAGTGATCTATATCTCTTTTAAATCCCTCAGTGTAAAGTAACTTCATATCGACACCTGTGATACAAATAAGCTTGAGTGGGTCAGGTTGGTAAACCTGGTGAGTACATAGGGTTTTCAACCCACAATACTATAATTATTATGTTTAAACATCAAACAAACAACCCAATTACCCATCCCCGTTATGTTCTTTACTCTTAAGGATCTACCCTAAGAATCATCTATCCTGCGTCCGTTCATTTCGAAGTCCATTACTTCCAGGGTTTATATAACATGCACTAAGTCCATAACTGCCAATGCTCGTTCGTAAAACACTAAATCCATAGCTGCTAAAGTTCATTCATCGGGTACTAAATCCATAGCTACCAGTGTTCATCTAATAGGTACTAAGTCCATAGCTACCCACGTTTATCTATAAGGTACTAAGTCCATAGCTACCAACGTTTATCTTCTAGGTACTAAGTCCATAGCTACCAGCGTTTATTCAATAGGCACTAAGTCCATAGCTACCAACGTTTATCTATCAGGTACTCAGTCCATAGCTACCAGCGTTTATTCAATAGGCACTAAGTCCATAGCTGCCGATGTTAATTATTAGGCACTAAGTCTATAGCTGCCAATGTTCACTCACATCATCTTTCATCTCTCATCGTTCATCTACCCATGTTTTACCCAACATATTCGTAGATATAAAATACATATACAGTTTAAATTATTTAAAACATGTATAAAATCGTTCATCCAGCATAGATAGCAAGTATACATGTTATATGCACACATAGCACGTAATTTATATAAAATACTTCATATCTATGTGTAAGATGAAAGTAACTATGCACTCAC
Source organism: Lactuca virosa (assembly GCF_052849685.1). Classification (NCBI taxonomy): domain Eukaryota; kingdom Viridiplantae; phylum Streptophyta; class Magnoliopsida; order Asterales; family Asteraceae; genus Lactuca; species Lactuca virosa. Next base: position 288,664,461 of record NC_136427.1, on the reverse strand, counting down.
TTGTTAAGATGGTGATTCCGAACTCAGACAGCGCTTCGCTTCTTAAAAATAATTTCCTTCGACGAAACCTAGTATTATTACCACTAGATTTTAGTCTAATATTTACCGTGAATATTTATTAGTCTTATTATTATTATTATTATATAAGCGTTTAAACAATATTTTCCAACCACTATGTACAGACAGGGGCCAGACATAAAACACCGGAGGGCAGGATCATTTTGGCATATAGCACTTTTGAAATCCAACAACCCAGGAGGACCTTCAAACCGGATTCCCCGTACCGCGAGTGGTTAAAAAGATATTATAACGACACTTATATAACCCATAATAATAGCTCAAATAATTATTATAAGATCCTAATAACGTTACTATATTTAAATAAAAGCTATATTAAAAATTAGGTAGGCGTATCTTACCTACGAGGGGGTTTGGCTAGAAGCCGTGCTCTGCAGGGGCAGGACTTCCGAGCCGAAAGCTCTTCTTCTCGGAGCCGTCGAGCGCTCCGTGGCTTTCTTCTAGCGCTAGGGGAGTTTTTGGGAGGTTTAGAGAGAGTGTAGAGAGAAGAAAAAATGGGAAAGGTGTGAAGAAAATGAAGGTGGGAGAGGTTCTATTTATAGGGTGAAATATGGCTGAACTTGGTGCCACATGTCACCATCTGGTGGCAAGACTTGGGGAGAAAGCAATGGCCAAGATTGTGCCACATCACCCATTTTCGCATAGCACACTTCCGACTTCTAAAATCCGTAGCTTTCGTATACGAGCTCCGTTTTTTACGTTCTTTATATCCACGCGTAGGTAAAAATAAGATCTACAACTTTCCTTTTGACTCCGTCGGCTAATTCTCGACCGATCTTAAATTTAACAGTAGAAGGTGATTACATTGTTAAATGTCCGCGTAAAATTCATAATTTCTACATACGGACTCCGTTTTCATCTGTCTTTTTGTCATTGAGTTCATATTAATGAGATATTCAATTCTCATTTAGGTCGCGTTGGCCAAAAACCGGTCGATCTAAAATTCGAGTTTCGGGGCGTGCACTGCTATGCAAAATCTTAGAAAAATCATAACTTCCTCATACGAAGTCAGATTTGGGCGTTCTTTTTATGCATGCTCTTGGTTTAACGTATACTACAACTTTTGTTTAGGTTACTAAGGCTAAAAAGTCCTCTATCATAAATTCACTATTTACGTTGGGCAATGTCGTGCCGGTTCCGTCGCGAAACTTCGACAGGCCATAACTTCTTCGTTATAACTCCGATTTCGGCGTTCTTTATATGTACGGAACCCTTGTGACATATTCTACAACTTGGTTAATATTACTCCTTGTAAATAATCTTCTATCAAAAATGCATTTTTGACGCTCATTGTCTCTAAATTAACTAGCCTGAATCTGCGGGCATTACAATTATCTCCCCTTAAGATGATTACGTCCCGGAATCATCAACGAAATAGGGCTTGTATAATGACTCCATATGTTATCTTTTCATCCTAGGTAATAACCGTAACTCCTATGTTCCTTCGAATGAGTATCTAACTATTGGACTTCTGGACTGCAGGCGGTCCTCGATCTTGCACTTGCTCCCTATCTCACGTTAGACTCCAAATTATGACCTTCAAGTCACAATCTCAATCCTGACTAGATACGAACTTAAGATAAGTTCTTTTATTACTACAATGGACTGATGTGTCATATTCTAATGACCTATCATCGTATGTTGCAACGCTTAGACTCAGGTCTCTTAGAGTCAAATTCCAGAACAGACTATACCTTCCTTTATGTTCTAATGGGATATAATCACATCTTAAAAGGTAGCATTTCTAGCTACAAGCAATTATCGCGATACCTCCACTGATCGCTTTGATTATCTTTTATTTCAATCTTTTGGCTTAAGTCAGATGCTACATCGAACTTGGTTCTCTGAACCACGTAACATACTCATCGTAGTCGGACTCAATTTGATATGACCACTAGGGTCGGAATAACAATCATCTTCTTAGTCATTACCGAAACAATGGTAATGACATACATGAACAAAACGGAATCAACTACTAGCTTCTTGGTAACCTTGTGACTTTCCCTGATCCAAGTGTGAGTCATGTGCTTCCGGTAGTATAGGCCTCTACTACCATCCACACCTACTCATTCTCGTCCCAAGTATTGCCTCGCAGTTCTCCAAGTTACTATCACAAAAACAATTTTAACACATACAAATGTGTCCAAATAATCATAAAATTTTCCCTAGACTCTACTAGGACTTCTTCCATGCGTATCTTCAATCATCAATTCTGTTTCAACTCGGTTGGTGGTGGAAATGTCAGACGATGGGATAACTTCATGGATTATACTAAAAAAAATTTCTTTCCGCCAATCGAAAGTGTACTTCTCCCGTACTAGAGGTATTACCTATTTAGATGCATTCTAAAGACAAGATATCACTCTTACAATATCTTCGGATATGTATCATTCACTATCGTAAGTCTTCTCATTTCCTCCATTTGCTCAGTCTGCTATGAGTCCTTATCATGACATTCTATACACCAAAGCAGGCGTTCGATGTATCGAGACGAGAATATAGATAGAGGAAGATTTAGACGCGTATTCCTCCTTATTACTCCAAAAAGTTACATGCCAGTTCTAATATCGTAATTAAACGTTTAGAAACCTAAGCACATAAAATTTCCAGATCTTGTTGGCAACAGACCATAGATCCGATCAAACGATAGCATAAAGAATCACAAATCATTTAACACATAAAAGAAATTTAGACATCTTTCCTAAATGAGCTAGTGCTCGTGTCTATTCAGGTGTACTTCCTAAAATATATTAGACACACTCCTCACGATAATCGCTTAGCATTCTAAGTTTAAGTCTAGAAGTAAATCCATATTCCTAGTTCGCTTAAACTAATGCTCTGATACCAACTGTGACATCCCCATTTTCACGGCCAGAAAAAACCGATTTTGTTTATGCTTTATAAAAATCAGAGTATCTCTTTTAATAAAAATGTTGTGGAATTTGTTCCCAGAAAAACATGATAAATACGTTATCAAAGCATTTTCGAAGAAATGTATTTTTATCCATTTTAAAACATTTGGGATGCATCGTCAATACAGAAACATAAGCATAAACAGAACTTACATTCATTTACACTAGTGATCTATATCTCTTTTAAATCCCTCAGTGTAAAGTAACTTCATATCGACACCTGTGATACAAATAAGCTTGAGTGGGTCAGGTTGGGAAACCTGGTGAGTACATAGGGTTTTCAACCCACAATACTATAATTATTATGTTTAAACATCAAACAAACAACCCAATTACCCATCCCCGTTATGTTCTTTACTCTTAAGGATCTACCCTAAGAATCATCTATCCTGCGTCCGTTCATTTCGAAGTCCATTACTTCCAGGGTTTATATAACATGCACTAAGTCCATAACTGCCAATGCTCGTTCGTAAAACACTAAATCCATAGCTGCTAAAGTTCATTCATCGGGTACTAAATCCATAGCTACCAGTGTTCATCTAATAGGTACTAAGTCCATAGCTACCCACGTTTATCTATAAGGTACTAAGTCCATAGCTACCAACGTTTATCTTCTAGGTACTAAGTCCATAGCTACCAGCGTTTATTCAATAGGCACTAAGTCCATAGCTACCAACGTTTATCTATCAGGTACTCAGTCCATAGCTACCAGCGTTTATTCAATAGGCACTAAGTCCATAGCTGCCGATGTTAATTATTAGGCACTAAGTCTATAGCTGCCAATGTTCACTCACATCATCTTTCATCTCTCATCGTTCATCTACCCATGTTTTACCCAACATATTCGTAGATATAAAATACATATACAGTTTAAATTATTTAAAACATGTATAAAATCGTTCATCCAGCATAGATAGCAAGTATACATGTTATATGCACACATAGCACGTAATTTATATAAAATACTTCATATCTATGTGTAAGATGAAAGTAACTATGCACTCACTTGTTAAGATGGTGATTCCGAACTCAGACAGCGCTTCGCTTCTTAAAAATAATTTCCTTCGACGAAACCTAGTATTATTACCACTAGATTTTAGTCTAATATTTACCGTGAATATTTATTAGTCTTATTATTATTATTATTATATAAGCGTTTAAACAATATTTTCCAACCACTATGTACAGACAGGGGCCAGACATAAAACACCGGAGGGCAGGATCATTTTGGCATATAGCACTTTTGAAATCCAACAACCCAGGAGGACCTTCAAACCGGATTCCCCGTACCGCGAGTGGTTAAAAAGATATTATAACGACACTTATATAACCCATAATAATAGCTCAAATAATTATTATAAGATCCTAATAACGTTACTATATTTAAATAAAAGCTATATTAAAAATTAGGTAGGCGTATCTTACCTACGAGGGGGTTTGGCTAGAAGCCGTGCTCTGCAGGGGCAGGACTTCCGAGCCGAAAGCTCTTCTTCTCGGAGCCGTCGAGCGCTCCGTGGCTTTCTTCTAGCGCTAGGGGAGTTTTTGGGAGGTTTAGAGAGAGTGTAGAGAGAAGAAAAAATGGGAAAGGTGTGAAGAAAATGAGGGTGGGAGAGGTTCTATTTATAGGGTGAAATATGGCTGAACTTGGTGCCACATGTCACCATCTGGTGGCAAGACTTGGGGAGAAAGCAATGGCCAAGATTGTGCCACATCACCCATTTTCGCATAGCACACTTCCGACTTCTAAAATCCGTAGCTTTCGTATACGAGCTCCGTTTTTTACGTTCTTTATATCCACGCGTAGGTAAAAATAAGATCTACAACTTTCCTTTTGACTCCGTCGGCTAATTCTCGACCGATCTTAAATTTAACAGTAGAAGGTGATTACACTGTTAAATGTCCACGTAAAATTCATAATTTCTATATACGGACTCCGTTTTCATCTGTCTTTTTGTCATTGAGTTCATATTAATGAGATATTCAATTCTCATTTAGGTCGCGTTGGCCAAAAACCGGTCGATCTAAAATTCGAGTTTCGGGGCGTGCACTGCTATGCAAAATCTTAGAAAAATCATAACTTCCTCATACGAAGTCAGATTTGGGCGTTCTTTTTATGCATGCTCTTGGTTTAACGTATACTACAACTTTTGTTTAGGTTACTAAGGCTAAAAAGTCCTCTATCGTAAATTCACTATTTACGTTGGGCAATGTCGTGCCGGTTCCGTCGCGAAACTTCGACAGGCCATAACTTCTTCGTTATAACTCCGATTTCGGCGTTCTTTATATGTACGGAACCCTTGTGACATATTCTACAACTTGGTTAATATTACTCCTTCTAAATAATCTTCTATCAAAAATGCATTTTTGACGCTCATTGTCTCTAAATTAACTAGCCTGAATCTGCGGGCATTACAATTATCTCCCCTTAGGATGATTACGTCCCGGAATCATCAACGAAATAGGGCTTGTATAATGACTCCATATGTTATCTTTTCATCCTAGGTAATAACCGTAACTCCTATGTTCCTTCGAATGAGTATCTAACTGTTGGACTTCTGGACTGCAGGCGGTCCTCGATCTTGCACTTGCTCCCTATCTCACGTTAGACTCCAAATTATGACCTTCAAGTCACAATCTCAATCCTGACTAGATACGAACTTAAGATAAGTTCTTTTATTACTACAATGGACTGATGTGTCATATTCTAATGACCTATCATCGTATGTTGCAACGCTTAGACTCAGGTCTCTTAGAGTCAAATTCCAGAACAGACTATACCTTCCTTTATGTTCTAATGGGATATAATCACATCTTAAAAGGTAGCATTTCTAGCTACAAGCAATTATCGCGATACCTCCACTGATCGCTTTGATTATCTTTTATTTCAATCTTTTGGCTTAAGTCAGATGCTACATCGAACTTGGTTCTCTGAACCACGTAACATACTCATCGTAGTCGGACTCAATTTGATATGACCACTAGGGTCGGAATAACAATCATCTTCTTAGTCATTACCGAAACAATGGTAATGACATACATGAACAAAACGGAATCAACTACTAGCTTCTTGGTAACCTTGTGACTTTCCCTGATCCAAGTGTGAGTCATGTGCTTCCGGTAGTATAGGCCTCTACTACCATCCACACCTACTCATTCTCGTCCCAAGTATTGCCTCGCAGTTCTCCAAGTTACTATCACAAAAACAATTTTAACACATACAAATGTGTCCAAATAATCATAAAATTTTCCCTAGACTCTACTAGGACTTCTTCCATGCGTATCTTCAATCATCAATTCTGTTTCAACTCGGTTGGTGGTGGAAATGTCAGACGATGGGATAACTTCATGGATTATACTAAAAAAAAATTCTTTCCGCCAATCGAAAGTGTACTTCTCCCGTACTAGAGGTATTACCTATTTAGATGCATTCTAAAGACAAGATATCACTCTTACAATATCTTCGGATATGTATCATTCACTATCGTAAGTCTTCTCATTTCCTCCATTTGCTCAGTCTGCTATGAGTCCTTATCATGACATTCTATACACCAAAGCAGGCGTTCGATGTATCGAGACGAGAATATAGATAGAGGAAGATTTAGACGCGTATTCCTCCTTATTACTCCAAAAAGTTACATGCCAGTTCTAATATCGTAATTAAACGTTTAGAAACCTAAGCACATAAAATTTCCAGATCTTGTTGGCAACAGACCATAGATCCGATCAAACGATAGCATAAAGAATCACAAATCATTTAACACATAAAAGAAATTTAGGCATCTTTCCTAAATGAGCTAGTGCTCGTGTCTATTCAGGTGTACTTCCTAAAATATATTAGACACACTCCTCACGATAATCGCTTAGCATTCTAAGTTTAAGTCTAGAAGTAAATCCATATTCCTAGTTCGCTTAAACTAATGCTCTGATACCAACTGTGACATCCCCATTTTCACGGCCAGAAAAAACCGATTTTGTTTATGCTTTATAAAAATCAGAGTATCTCTTTTAATAAAAATGTTGTGGAATTTGTTCCCAGAAAAACATGATAAATACGTTATCAAAGCATTTTCGAAGAAATGTATTTTTATCCATTTTAAAACATTTGGGATGCATCGTCAATACAGAAACATAAGCATAAACAGAACTTACATTCATTTACACTAGTGATCTATATCTCTTTTAAATCCCTCAGTGTAAAGTAACTTCATATCGACACCTGTGATACAAATAAGCTTGAGTGGGTCAGGTTGGGAAACCTGGTGAGTACATAGGGTTTTCAACCCACAATACTATAATTATTATGTTTAAACATCAAACAAACAACCCAATTACCCATCCCCGTTATGTTCTTTACTCTTAAGGATCTACCCTAAGAATCATCTATCCTGCGTCCGTTCATTTCGAAGTCCATTACTTCCAGGGTTTATATAACATGCACTAAGTCCATAACTGCCAATGCTCGTTCGTAAAACACTAAATCCATAGCTGCTAAAGTTCATTCATCGGGTACTAAATCCATAGCTACCAGTGTTCATCTAATAGGTACTAAGTCCATAGCTACCCACGTTTATCTATAAGGTACTAAGTCCATAGCTACCAACGTTTATCTTCTAGGTACTAAGTCCATAGCTACCAGCGTTTATTCAATAGGCACTAAGTCCATAGCTACCAACGTTTATCTATCAGGTACTCAGTCCATAGCTACCAGCGTTTATTCAATAGGCACTAAGTCCATAGCTGCCGATGTTAATTATTAGGCACTAAGTCTATAGCTGCCAATGTTCACTCACATCATCTTTCATCTCTCATCGTTCATCTACCCATGTTTTACCCAACATATTCGTAGATATAAAATACATATACAGTTTAAATTATTTAAAACATGTATAAAATCGTTCATCCAGCATAGATAGCAAGTACACATGTTATATGCACACATAGCACGTAATTTATATAAAATACTTCATATCTATGTGTAAGATGAAAGTAACTATGCACTCACTTGTTAAGGTGGTGATTCCGAACTCAGACAGCGCTTCGCTTCTTAAAAATAATTTCCTTCGACGAAACCTAGTATTATTACCACTAGATTTTAGTCTAATATTTACCGTGAATATTTATTAGTCTTATTATTATTATTATTATATAAGCGTTTAAACAATATTTTCCAACCACTATGTACAGACAGGGGCCAGACATAAAACACCGGAGGGCAGGATCATTTTGGCATATAGCACTTTTGAAATCCAACAACCCAGGAGGACCTTCAAACCGGATTCCCCGTACCGCGAGTGGTTAAAAAGATATTATAACGACACTTATATAACCCATAATAATAGCTCAAATAATTATTATAAGATCCTAATAACGTTACTATATTTAAATAAAAGCTATATTAAAAATTAGGTAGGCGTATCTTACCTACGAGGGGGTTTGGCTAGAAGCCGTGCTCTGCAGGGGCAGGACTTCCGAGCCGAAAGCTCTTCTTCTCGGAGCCGTCGAGCGCTCCGTGGCTTTCTTCTAGCGCTAGGGGAGTTTTTGGGAGGTTTAGAGAGAGTGTAGAGAGAAGAAAAAATGGGAAAGGTGTGAAGAAAATGAGGGTGGGAGAGGTTCTATTTATAGGGTGAAATATGGCTGAACTTGGTGCCACATGTCACCATCTGGTGGCAAGACTTGGGGAGAAAGCAATGGCCAAGATTGTGCCACATCACACATTTTCGCATAGCACACTTCCGACTTCTAAAATCCGTAGCTTTCGTATACGAGCTCCGTTTTTTACGTTCTTTATATCCACGCGTAGGTAAAAATAAGATCTACAACTTTCCTTTTGACTCCGTCGGCTAATTCTCGACCGATCTTAAATTTAACAGTAGAAGGTGATTACACTGTTAAATGTCCGCGTAAAATTCATAATTTCTACATACGGACTCCGTTTTCATCTGTCTTTTTGTCATTGAGTTCATATTAATGAGATATTCAATTCTCATTTAGGTCGCGTTGGCCAAAAACCGGTCGATCTAAAATTCGAGTTTCGGGGCGTGCACTGCTATGCAAAATCTTAGAAAAATCATAACTTCCTCATACGAAGTCAGATTTGGGCGTTCTTTTTATGCATGCTCTTGGTTTAACGTATAATACAACTTTTTTTTAGGTTACTAAGGCTAAAAAGTCCTCTATCGTAAATTCACTATTTACGTTGGGCAATGTCGTGCCGGTTCCGTCGCGAAACTTCGACAGGCCATAACTTCTTCGTTATAACTCCGATTTCGGCGTTCTTTATATGTACGGAACCCTTGTGACATATTCTACAACTTGGTTAAGATTACTCCTTCTAAATAATATTCCATCAATAACGCATTTTTTACGCTCATTGTCTCTAAATTAACTAGCCCGAATCTGCGGGCGTTACAGTGCCTTAGACCCATACAAACAGTGAGGAGACTCACCTCACACTGCTGAAGTCCCGCGGATAAAGCTGTGGCTGCTGGCTGACAGATTCCCGAATCTGTCAACATCAAAATAACACCCAATTAATAATTGGGTTCTAACACATAACCATAAGTCCATGCCTGGGGTAAAAGACTGCTTTACCCCTATCTTAGCTTGATTCGAGCCTAAGGCCCAATCCAAAGGCCCAAAAGTCAACTATGAGTCAAAGCCCAACATATGGCCCAATTTTCCAAATTGGGCCCAAACCTTTACAAGGTCTTACCATAAGGCCCAACCATTTAGTCTAATCCAACATTCGACATTCTAATGACCCAATATTATATAATCATTAAGGCCCAAACTATGGCCCAATTTTCCAAATTGGGCCCAAAACCCTTACATGGGCCTTACCCTAAGCCCATACATATATTCTAGTCCATATGATTATTATTGGATGGCCCACTATTGGCTCAATCACTAAAACCCAATAGGTAGGCCCAATTCAAGGCCCAATTTAAAATTTGGGTTTCTTTCATGAAATGATGATTAGGGTTAAGTGTCCTTACTTAACCCATTAAGGACTTAATCCATTAAGTCCCACATGGCCTTAGGTTAATTGCAAATGGTTATTATTTAATATTTTAATTTAATAAACGATTCTAGTGCGGGTCCTGATTAATCCAAAGCCCATATATCTAAAATTAGGGTTTTCATAACATTAGGGTTTTCCAAACTCTAATTTGGGTTTCCAACCCAAATACTAGCCCATTAATCCCATGATTAGGCTTTTAGGTCACTTTGGGCTTCCTTGGGCCCATTAGGATCTCATTAGGCCCACTAGGGTTTCATTAGGCCCATTAGTCACATGGTTGGACTTTTTGGTCAATCAGGGCATTATTGGGCCCATTAGGGTTTCATTAGGCCCCTTCAGTCCAAGCATCCCAAACGAGTCACAATACAAACGAGGCACACCGCCACCCGACACGGAGGCCGTGGCGGCAGCCACCACTCTACGGTGGTGGTTTGAGTTTTCCTTTCATTATCCCGACATGATTACAGTTTACAACGCAAAATCCAAAAAAAAAAAATAACACACAAACTAACTAACATAAACACACACACACATGGCGGCACATGGTGGCAGCCACCACCTCACAGTGGTGGTGGTGGCTGTTCTCGAGAATTCCGTCCAAGAAACACCTAACAAAACAACTTTCGACTTATATGACACGCATAAACACCATTGGACACGCACACAGTCACCTCTCACGGTGGCTGGTGGCGGTAGAAGAGCAGTCACGACGACAGTCACCATGGTTGGCGGCCATGGTGGTCTTCTTGCGTTTTCCAGCCGGTAACTCACCCACACAGCCGCTATGGCGATTGAGACACGCACACACACACACACACACACGATAACATGGATGAAGTATGAATCACACATACGAAACACACACAGGACCACCACTATTGTGGTGGCAGGCAGTAGCCAGAGAGAGTATTGCCAACGTGTAACAGCCGCCGGAGTGACGGTGGCGAAGAACGTGAGAGATGACATAAGAACGAGGGGGAGGAAAGGTCGTCATTACCGGAGAAGGTAGCGACCACAGCGGCTCCGGCGTTGACCTTATATCCGGCTTCGTCGGCAGCAAACGGCAGCGGTAGTGCACAGTTCTTGGTGGTTCACGATCTCGACGGTGGAGGGAGAGCGGCGGCTGGAGTTGAGAGGGTATAAGGGTGGCAGCGATTTACAACTAGGGTTAGGGTTTCCCTTGAGACGAATCTTCAACTGGGTAGTTCGGGTTAAATCCCGTCCCATGCCTCCAAACATCATATGAAACTTAACACAACTGGTCCCTCCCACACATAAATTTTTCAAAACAGATCTATAATTTATCCTATAGCCCCTCCATGACAAATTCTTTTCAACCTAGGTACATAATTTACCATTCAGCCCTCCACATTCCAAAAATCTTTTCACAATAAATCCTAATAATTACCAAGCAGCCCTTGACTTCAAAATCCTTTCAAATTAAGCCCATAATTTACATTTTAACCCCCGAACTCTCAATTATGACTTTTTAGTCCCCAAAACCAATGACTTGCTAAATTATTCCGCATTTAGGGCTACTATTCAGTTATTAATTTTATCTATTTATTTATTTAATAGACGGGGTGTGACAACTCTCCCCCACTTAAATTAGATTTCATCCTCGAAATCATTCTTTACCATTCCAGTCACGCCAAACCACTCAAGTGACATGGCCACAATCCCGAGCACACCCTAGTCTTCCCAAGGAAATCAAAACCAACCCTCACAGGGTTCTAAAACCCGAAGATGGACGAATTTCCCGCATTATGATCACATTACCCAATCTGAAATATGTAGTCTTGAGATGGTCTGACTCCCTGGCAGACCGCCCATACTAAATCATTATCGTTGAACCCAGTCTACTTATCCCTTAACTGACCACTCAACTTTTGATAACTCGAGGAACCCACTATGAAACATGATCACCGACCCAATTATCCCTAAAAATCACTTATACTTGACAGAAGGCTCAGATAATCCTTCAAGTAGAAGATTCATCTCTGCAACGGTTAGACTCAAACGAGAGCTGCACAACAGGGTCAAATCAATTACTTTGAGATTATTTAATCCCGCTGCAAATGACTTAGCACTTTCGATCATCAAGCTTCTCCACACAACTGAATCTCCAAATCACTACTACCGTCTGAAGCATCACGCTGCCCCCTATCTGCTTTTCAAAGGCACCCGGGACCTTCCATTTCTCAAATCTGATCATACTGTGGCCTACTCACTTCGTGCGGCTGACCCGCCCTGGCCTAAATCATATGAAGGAATCCGTGAGTGAATCGCAAATCTGTCACCTTCTCACTGTCGGATATGGCATGATGAATGCTACGGGCCACCTCGCAGTCTTACAACACTTCCATACTAACCGACCACTAGTGAATGCTACGGGCCACCCCCGCAGTCTTACTATACCACTGTACTAACGGCTAACTAATGAATGCTACGGGCCACCCCGCATTCTTACAACGTTTCTACTCTATCTGCTAACTAGTGAATGCTACGGGCCACATCGTAGTCTTACAACACTTCCACACTTCCTGCTAGCTAGTGAATGCTACGGGCCACCCCACAGTCTTACAACGCCTCTACACTGTCTGCTGACTACTGCTACGGGCCACCCCGCAGTCTTACATCCCACACTGAACTCATTAACTGACTAGGATCCTCAACCTAGGTTCCCATATACTGCTACACATCAATCAGATGTGGTTCCAAAGTCGGGAAGTTTCCAAAACTCCCCCACTTCGATCCGACTAAGTCTCCATTGCATACTAGAGGTTGAAGGATTCTAGATCCTTCGTACCTTCCAATGATTGATCTGCTGACAACCGGCGCTTACTAAAACTAGCGACCCATTACTATGCTAACTCAAAAGATCATGCGATCACTGAAGACTAGATAAAAACTTTCTGAACTCCAACAATACTAATAACTCCAGATGCCTTGAAGTGGTACCGTACTCAGGTCTAGGGCTCCAAATAACCGACGCTCCGACTAAAAATCTCGGCAATAGGCCACTCCCCTTAGTGACCTCATGAGTCAATCTGAGCACAATGACTGATCCCTCCGAAACCTGACGTGGGTGGATAACCATCCTGCTGAACTCTGACAGCAGACCTTCCACATAATGTCACTGAACCGATCTCGATTACGAGCCGAGATAATGTTGAATGCCCCGAACCAACAAGATGGAAACGATCTTACACTAACCACTAATAATTCACGGTATGCAATTGGCATATGACATTTCTTGAAAATATAATCCAAACACAAGAAGAGAATAAACTGATTATATGCTTACCCAAACTGATGCAATACCCTAACCATAAACACATATATAAATAACCTGAAAGAAGCCACAAGGATACATACCTGCAGAACTTAACTTCTATCTGCTGTGGCTCCTGTCCTACCATCTCGTCCATAGGCGATCCTCAAAGAAGCCGGAGTAGGCGTGCTCACTGCTCCTCCCCTCAATGCCGGACAGTCGGCCTTCTTGTGGCCCACCCAATCATAGTGAAAACATAATGGGCTTGCCCCCTGAGGGGCAATCCCTGCTGACGTGACCATCCCCGCCGCGGTTGTAGCAGCCTGAACCCCTGGAACGACAAACTCCATCGTGCAGTTTCCCGCACGTGTTGCACTGACTTCGGCCCTACTGGCCTACCAATTGCTGATCTGAAGTCTTGGGCCTCTTCCCGGGACCCTACACAGTATGCACCTGATCTGACCTCCTCTTCTCAATGTGCTCCAAATCAATCTCCCGCTCTCGGGCTCTAGAGATCATATTATTCAGGGTCTCGCACCCTGAAATACTCACGAATTTCCTGATGTCATCCCGCAGCATATCGTGATACCTCACTTTCTTCATCTCCTCATCTGCTACATACCGCGGTATTAGTAAAGCCATCTCCCAAAACTTGGCAGTGATGTCTGCCATAGTCTCCGTAGTTTGATGGAGATCCATAAACTCTCGCGCCAACTGTTGCACCTCAATCGTTGGTGCAAACTCAGCTCGGAATCTGGTCGAGAAGTCATCCCATGACATGACATCGACTGCATCATCACCCAACTCACTACCGATCTCTTCCCACCAATCACGTGCCCGATCCTTTAACAGGCAGGAAGCATATTTGACCTTCACCTCCTCAGGGCAGAAACTCGTCCTGAATGCGTTAGCCATATCTGCTAACCACCTCCTACTGACAATGGGGTCCCTCTCCCCATGAAACACAGGAGCTCCACAAGCACGGAACTCCCGGAAAGTCAGTGTACGAGCTCCAATGATAGCCATAACCTCTGTACGGAATGCGGCCAAGCGCTCATCCATTATCTCCGATACACGGCGAGAAACCTCTGATGAAATAAACTCTCGTAACTGCTCGCTAATCGGCTCATCATCCGCACCTGAGCCAGAACCCGAACATGTACCATCTCTATGAGAGCTCATCTCCAATCTGAAATACAACATTCCAACAGTCAGACATAACTAATGGTCATTTCCCAAAAGCTTCTTAGGTTCTCCAAGTCTTCTCACCGACTCGAGTATGGATCCTGTGCTTCCAGTAGTACGGGCCGAATACTACCTTCCACACCTATCCATACTTTCCTCAGCAATCGTCCCAAATCCTCCAAGTCACTTTCTCAAAACATTATGCCAGTACTCACTGAACCATACTACTACACTTCTGAAACATATCCTAGGCTTTCCTAGGTTCCCGTACTCACCCAGTCCTCAGTTGGTGAAGGATTCCTATCAATGTCAACTAGCTACCTCATGAATATAGCTACATGCAACAGAGATCAGATAATCCTTCGAGTAAAAGACCCATCCCTATAACGGTTGGACTCAGACAAGATCTGTGCAATAGGGTCAAGTCCATCACTCTGAGATTATCCGCCCTATGTCCTATGTGACTTAGCATATTCACTTAGTAGCTAACTCACATCACTAAGAGTCCCACAAAACACAAAGCAAACAACATTCAGAAAATGGAAAATCTAACCATCATAATCCGAATCAAACCGTTCTATCCTCTAATCAGGAAATCTGTACATGAAATTCAAAGGCTCATGCAATCAGGTACAACCTAAACAGACCATCCTATCACTGACTGATCAGTACTCGCATGCAAGTCTACAAGCACATACAATAGGCATATAAGGCATCTTTCCTAGATCCTTAGCCCTAATCTAGCATGCAGTTCTCATACACATATCATATCATAACATAACATGTATGGGTAGCTTGGGGAAAACTTACTTGAGCTCGGCTGATTGCACGCATCACACATCTTGTTCTTTTCTAAGTTCCTTTTCCTCTTTTCAAATTCTTTTTAGAAAATGATTTTCCTTTTGAAAATTTACATACCATGTCCTTAGTTTGAGTCCAGACACACTCGACGGTAGAGGGAGAGCGGCGGCTGGAGTTGAGGGGGTATAAGGATGGCGGCGATTTACAACTAGGGTTAGGGTTCCCTTGAGACGAATCTTCAACTAGATAGGGACATATCGGGTTAAATCCCGCCCCATGCCTCTAAACATCATTTGAAACTTAACACAACGGGTCCCTCCCACACATAAATTTTTCAAAACAGATCTATAATTTACCCTATAGCCCCTCCATGACAAATTCTTTTCAACCTAGGTACATAATTTACCATTCAGCCCTCCACATTCCAAAAATCTTTTCATAATAAATCCTAATAATTACCAAGCAGCCACTGACTTCAAAATCCTTTCAAATTAAGCCCATAATTTACATTTTAACCCCCAAACTCTCAATTATGACTTTTTAGTCCCCAAAACCAACGCCTTGCTAAATTATTCCGCATTTAGGGCTACTATTCAGTTATTAATTTTATCTATTTATTTATTTAATAGACGGGGTGTTACACTCGAGCGTCTGAATAGTCTGCTCGCTTTGTCCATCGGTCTGGTGGTGGTATGATGTGCTAAAATGCAACTGAGTATCCAACTCCTCATGAAACTTCCTCCAAAACCTGCAGGTGAAACAAACATCGCGATCGGAGATCACTGAAACTGGAACCCCGTGACGAGCGACTACCTCTCTGATGTAAATGTCGGACAATTTCTTGGCGGATATGCTCTATGAAATAGGGATGAAATGAGGACTCTTGTTTAATTTATCGACAATGATCCATATAGATTCAACCCCACGTACCTTCCTTGACAACTTCGTGATAAAGTAGATGGTGATCTCCTCCCATTTATACATGGGAATGGGGAATGGCCGCATCTTGTCGTGGGGTCTCTGATGTTCAGCCTTGACTTTTCGGCAAGTCGGGCACCGCTCAACGTACCAAGCTATCTCCCTCTTCATGTAAGGCCACCAGTAGCTCAATCTCAATTCTCTATACATCTTCGTGGCCCCTGGATGCATCAAAAACTTCGACTTGTGTGCTTCCTCTAACAATGTTTGCCTAACCTCACCAGCAACTGGAACCCATACCCTACCGCACCGAGTCAATAACCCACGACTATCTCTGACAAATAACGGAATTTGACCCTTGATTCTCTCTTCCTTCCAATTCACCCTCTTTAACCCCTTTACTTGCGCTTTCTTGATCAAATCTAACAGTAGTAAAATGATCACCATCCTCAAACATACATCTTTGATGGGTGTACTCGTTGCCTTGTGACTCAAGGCATCTCCCACAACATTAGCCTTCCCAGGGTGATACAAAATCTCACAGTCATAATCCTTCGCCACGTCTATCCATCTACGTTGTCTCATATTTAGGTTTGGCTAATCCATCAAATATCTCAAGCTCTTGTGTTCTGTATAAATAGTACACCTGACCTCATACAAATAATGTCGCCAAATCTTGAGGGCAAAAACCATAGCCCTAGCTCCAGATCATGAGTAGGGTAATTCGCCTCATGAGGCTTCAACTACCTCGATACGTAAGCAATCACATAACCTCTCTGTATAAGCACTACACCCAAACCCAAAATTGACGCTTTGCTATAAACCACAAAGTTTTTCATACCCTCAAGAAGGGTTAGAATAGGAGCCTCACACTTGGAGTACTTGGCATAAAGCCTCTCCCTCCTTAGAGTCTCAAAAACCTCTCCCTCCCTCCTTAGAGTCTCAAAAACCTCCTGAATGTGCTCCTCATGTTGTTGCTAAGTCTTAGAATAGACCAAGATATCATCAATAAATAATATAACAAACCGGTCCAATATCGGCATGCACACCCGTTTCATGAGATCCATCTATATTGTTGGTGCGTTGGTGAGCTCGAATAGCATCCCCACAAACTCATAATGACCATAACAAGCCTTGAAGGCTATCTTCTGCACATCCTCATCCTTGACCCTCATCTAGTGATAACCTAATCTCAAATCAATTTTGGAAAACCAAGATGCACCATAGAGTTGGTCAAATAAATTATCAATCCTCGGAAGTGGATAACGGTTCTTCACCGTTAACTTGTTTAACTCCTGGTAGTCGATACACATCCTATGCGAACCATCCTTTTTTCACGAACAAGATCGGTGCTCCCCACAGTGAACTGCTTGGCCTTATGAATCCCTTCTCTAACACCTCCTACAGTTGCGTAGACAACTTTTGCATTTCTGGTGGTGCTAGGCAATATGGTGCCTTGGATACCGGAACCACACCTGGAATCACATCGATCTGGAACTCTACCTGCCTCTCAGGAGGCACCCTCGGTAAGTCCTCAGAAAACACGTCGGGAAAATCTTGAATAATAGGGACATTACTGTGACAACCGAGAAAATAGGTCCTCAACCATCGTTAAAGATCTAACGCTACCAAATGATATTTAAGCGAACAACCGTGTAATCATTTGATATACAAATAAACACATTCGATTTTATCTTCGATTACGTCGACAAATTGGCTCAAAACTTAGTATACGAAAAACCACACCACTCTGCGATTAGGTTAACATTTTTAGAATGTATGCGTAGCCGTAATCCCAAAAATATAAACTTTGCAAAGGATCCAACACAATATGGAAAATATACGATTTTTGTAGGAAATAAAAATCTACCGTGTGTTAAACTTTACAACGTCAAAAGCTACGACGAGAATGTTTGGTCTTTTTTCAAAAGTCACCAAAAGACGAAACGTAGTACTACTCAAAGTAGGATTTAAGAGATAAAGAACGCCTAAAACAAAACCCGCATGAGAGAGTTATGATTTTTTATAAAATTATAAAGGTTATAAATTACAGGCTAAAAACGAAATTCACAATTAGCCAAAACGACCAAAAGGAAAATTGTAGTGTACGTCCAGACCTATGAAAATATATAAGAGTCGTTGAAAACGGAGTTTGTATACGAGAATTACAGATTTTCAAAATTGATAAAACATCCTCACGTGCACCCGCGTACAGTGCGCGGCGTCCACTCTGACACCCTGGTTCGCCGGGATACGGATGACGTGGCACCATGAGAAGACGACACATGTCAACACCCGCGTGGTTCACATGGAAGATATACGGCGGGAACTCCGTGGCGCGCACCTCAAAACCCCCTATAAATAAAAATCCCAGGATGATCCTTTCTCACACCCCATCACACACCTCACCCTCTCTCGATTTTAGTGTCATTGACTCCCGAATGCCTCTCGAGTCTAGGGCTCCCGAATCCTACCCAACATCAACGATTTCAAGCTTCACAAGGTGATTTCACGGCCCTATTTTCCAAACCTTTCCCGAGGGGGGGGGGATACATGTTAAAATGCAACTATCACATATTTATTACAAATTGTATAAGATTAGTTAGATAATTATGTTCATAACATTAGGATGATATTATGTTCGGTAGATACTTTGCCCAACGTTTACGGTTAATATTATGCCTAGTTGTTATACTCATTCACGCTGATAGGAAATAACATAACCAGTTGATACGCTGTCCAGTTACCTTGAAACGCCGATACTCTACTCGTTATTGTAGCCACCCTTTGGATAAGCTTAGTACCTAGTAGTTACTCTGCCCAAATACTCGGCTACCCAAAACACCCTAACTTTATTATTTATATGTATAAGAAAAATAATATATATAATAAGTATCTCATATAAATACAACAATGAATAACAACATGACTGACTAGGGGAGTCCCCCACAACAAGAGTTAGATGAGACACGATTCATCAACATGCTGAAAGATTTTCAGCTAGCCGCCGACCTATAATCGTTAAATCTTAAGTGAGCGGGAGAGATATGTATAGATCTATATGGGAATGACACTCCCACCTGTGGTTGCTAGCTACAACCTGACGATAAGTCAAATCAGGCATAACTTTTAAAACACATTTGTGAAGTCCGATGAAGCGCCGTAGTTTTTTCGGGATCAACAGTCATAGCTCGATTATAGGAACTCATCATAACTTTGTTAAACTAAAACTAACTATCTTAGACTAGTAATTACATAAGTAGTGATAGTGCACTCGAACTCAAGGAAACGAGTTCAAATTATCCTTATTAAACTTAATTCGCAAAGGAACACCTCGAAAAGAGAAACCAAACATGCAAAACGATAAAGGAATGCTAGGATATTAGTAACCTAGTACCAACAATGGATTTTAGAGATATTAACAAAATTAAAGAAAGTAATATGATACATCTTTTTATCCAAAAAGCCAGGATCAGATCTAGTTACTAAACTATCTGAATCCCACTATAAGAATATTAGGAAACAACTTAACACATACTGACTTAAGTTAAGAACACAACAAGATCTGACCTGACAAACTCAATAAAGTATTTTTCAAGTATACAAAACCTATGGACTCACCAACAATATGTTGACCTTTTCAAAAATCACATGTATTCCTCGGTCGCTAATGGAGACGGAAGATCTTTCAGAAAAAGGTTATGAACGAATCACAGCCTACCGAAGAGTATGGTTACCAAGACAAAACTCAATGTAATAAAACTAAAATTTTCTTGTAATTTATCGATTGTTGAATGGAAGTGATATTTATGTCATGAATGACAGGTGAAATCCTTATTTTTGATCCAACACCCTCACGTCGCGTCGCTCGGCGTTTCCGCCTCCAGGTCGGGGGTATGACAATTACCCACTTTCTTCCTATCTACAATCTGTGAATCCATAACATAAGCCATAAACCCATAGCATCCCTGCAAAAGATATCTACTAGCCCTCAAAGTTGAACAAAAAGCAGGTACTCGCTGAGCCCCATTACCATGAATAATCATTTCTCCCCTAATTGGGGTTCGAAATCTCACCAGTTCACGCTCACAGTCAATCATACTTCCATTCTGGCTCAGCCAATCTATGCCCATGATAATCGTAGTCCCTCGCAGAGGAATAGGGACTATATCTACGTGATAGTTCTCGTGGAACAACTCGACAATGCAACCCCGATGAGCACTTGGAGCTCTCACTGTACAGTCGTCTGTAATCTCCACCTCCAACGGGTAATCCAAAGCCCCCGGAGCATCACCAAACTTCTTGCTAAGCGCAAGAGAGACAAAAGATCGGGTAGAAACCGAAACGAAAAGAACAGGAGCTGTCAAACCATTGACTAAAAACATCCATCTACACAGTCAGATAAAACATAATCATAAATAATGAAAGCATGAAAAAGACATGATAAATTTACATACCAGTGACAACATTTGGCACTGCTCGGGCCTCCTCGGCTGTCAACTGAAAAGCTCTACACTTCACCATGAGAGCCTCTGCCTTGCTCTCATGACCATCGGTAATCCTTAACGTCGCTGGATTGGGTGCCCTCGTTGCTCCGCCTGATAATCTCAGTCAATCGGCCTTCTTATGCTCCATCTGATTCCAATGAAAGCATATGAGTGCTCCCCGAATACAATCCCTGTTATAATGACCAGACTGGACACAATTAAAGCAACTCCCTCCCTTCTCACAATATATACCCTCATGAGACCCCCCACACTTGGCACAGCTGCCCTGGCTCTACTGGCCTCTCAATGGCAAATCCTAAGTCTTGGGCCTCTTCATTGGACCTGCTGTTGTCTTAACCTGCTCTGGCTTGCACTTCTTCCGAACCTCCAACTCATTCTCCCGCTCCCGGGCTCTAGCAATCATATTCTATAATGTCTTGTAGCTCGATATGCTAACAAAATCTCGAATCTAATCCTTAAGCATATCATGATATCTCGCATTCTTCATCTCCTCATCCACAACGTATTACAAAACCAGTAAAGCCATCTCCCTGAACATGGCAGTGATCTCTGCCACAGTCTCGGTCGTATGGCGGAGATCCTAGAACTCTCTCTGTAACATCAGTCAAATTTAGGCCAAAGATAATTCCCATAAATATAACAAACAAATATTATAGTTATTTTACTTTAATCTTTAATGAAATGACTACAAGTCTATACGATTCCAAAAATATATAGAACGTCTAAATCTGACTTCGCATGAAGAAGTTATGATAAATTCTAACATTATAGCCTCTATAACAAGAGGAATGTAAAATAGACTTAGAATTAGCTATTGGAGTCCAAAAGAAAATTTTAGCACTCGGAAATACCTACACGTGACTATAAAGAACGTCAAAAATGGAGCTTGTATGTAAAATTTATGATCTTCCAAAGATGTAGCAGTCTGAGAGCATCACATGTGGCAGAAACCCTAGCCGCCTTGGTTCACGACGTGAACATGCATGTTCACGACATGAAAGCTCTCCAAGACACTTCTCGAGGCTAGAAAACACATGGTAAGGCTACCAGATGACTCATGGAACCTCACGACGTGAACATATCATTTTCACGATGTGAACTGTTATCTGGACAACTTCCGAAGCTAGAAACGCAAATGGTAAGTCTACGAGGTGATGCAGCCATGCTTCACGACGTGAACATGCATGTTCATGACGTGAAAGTGACCTGGACACCCTATAAATAGCAAGTTCGACCCTTTCTCTCATTACACCAAATTTTCTTTATCTCCTTCGTTTTCTGAAGGCGTTCCTTGTCCCGAGCCCGACGATCACAAACTGTTGACCGTTTCTAGTTAGATTCTATCAAATCACGCTACTAGGGTGAGTTTCACGGCCCCAATTTTTTTCATGTTTTCGGGGGAATATACATGCTAAATATTATATATAAGTTAATATTATGTTTATATGATCGTATGTTCATATCAGCATAAAATTCTATTAACTGGGATATAGTAGTTTTAAATCATATATACTCATGATATATTGGATATTTTGAAGCAATACAACTACGAGTATGTTATTATCATAAGTTTTACGTTGGTTAAAACTTGATATTGATTTATATATTTGATAATATGAAGTCATCTTTGACTTGTTAAGTGTGTTGCTATTATTGGTTTTATGTAAGATAAAACCTGGCTTTTTTACTTCAAGTTATAGCGGTTGTACTGCCTAAGTATTATAAAAATCACGAGTACGATTATAGGAACTCATCGTAACTTTGTTAAACTAAAACTAACTATCTTAGACTAGTAATTACATAAGTAGTGATAGTGCACTCGAACTCAAGGAAACGAGTTCAAATTATCCTTATTAAACTTAATTCGCAAAGGAACACCTCGAAAAGAGAAACCAAACATGCAAAACGATAAAGGAATGCTAGGATATTAGTAACCTAGTACCAACAATGGATTTTACCAACAATTTATTAAACTTAATTCGCAAAGGAACACCTCGCACTACAAGATCCTTAGAATCTCTGTGACTTTCCTTGACTCGAGTACGAATTATGTGCTTCTAGTAGTACGGGCCCAATACTACCTTCCACACATATTCATACTTTCTTCAAGAATCATCCTGAATCCTCTAAGTCACTTACTATAACGACTCTCATGTATCCTATGTTAAGCAACATACATATCCTACTACGACACTCCCTTGGTTCTCCTAGGAATCCTCATCTCGCTTGCTTCTATATTACTTGGAACCTCTATCAACACCGTTGGTTTCCTTATTCATGAAGATTATACACATTACTGGATTAGATAGACTATCGAATAAATGATTCTAACCAAACCCACAACTAGACAAGGAACATCAAATAAAGCTAAATCAATCATTCTAAGGCAGGGTTGCCCCTGCCGACATCAGATTTTTTCGATATCATCGGTTTTGAACTGATCTACCGCTCTTTGGGTCGCATTCCCACCTTCTGGGTTTTCAGTTACTTTTTCTGCTCAACGACGAACTCCGTCGTCCGTACCCTAGCTAAGCGACGAGGCATTCACCAACTGATCTCTGAGCTGGATACTTCGAAGAAGAACTGGAAAAAGCAATGGCTTTGGGTCGACCGGAACCTCGTGGGGCATGGGTATCGTAGGAAACCAGAGTTTTCCGACCGTCTCCCCAAGTTGTTTGGGGGTAATCTTACTCTCGGCAAACGGCTGGGGGTGTTACTGTCCGTGGAGAAAACTGGGAAGACTTTATTCTTGTCGCGTCTGGTATGAGTGCTGCCTAGAGGGCTCACAGGAAGACGACGCATATGTTCGTCGTGAGATGCGGTATTAACTCATCTCCTTCCCCCCTTTTTTTGAAAACAGGGTGAGGAAACGATATCTTGTTGGCTTGTGATATCTTACTTTTGGTATTTGCTTTCAAAGGTGCGGAGGCCAAGATTTCTTTAGAGATGGCCCTGTATGATCACTATCATGGCAAGCTTTGCCATCGGGAGATCGATATCGTAGAGGTTCTTCCTCCACCTGTGTCTGAAAGACGTATGCGAGAGCTTGCGGGGCTGCTCTTGGTAGAAGGGGGAAATTTTGGTTCTAGCGGGCGTGCATCACCTTCTCAGCTGACCGTTGTGGCTGTTTCCCTAGTTCGTTCGCCGGTTTCTGTTTCTTCTGGTTTGTCTGCGGGTGTACAAGCAGTAAGAAGTCGTGCGCCTACTCGGAAAAGGTGGAGTGTGCGTGTGGTGCCGTCATCGGATGAAGAGACAAAATCCGACGATGCGGGCCTTCGTCCTCGTAAAGCTTATAGGACTGTGTCTATGGCCAGGATTCTTGGTGGTATCGGGGATATTCTCGGCGGTCAATTTTCTATTCCTGAGCAGAGAGAGGTGGTAGTGGTGTCCAGTTTTCCTGAGGTGTCGCCCTCTCGATCTGCTGGTTCACCCTTGGTTAATCCTGGCTTTGGCTTTATATCTGGGGGTGTGCCGAGTTCGCCTGGAGGTTCTCTTCAACGTGAGAAGCCTTCCCTGATCAATGAAACAGTTACTTTATCTCACTCCCCGTCTTTCGAGGCCTACGCTCCGGGCTGGGCGATTACTAGGGATTCCTTGCCGTTGGAAGACACTACCGCCGGTCACGATCAGTTCTCTTGTGGGTTAATCAAGTGCTCGCATGACTGGTGATCTTTGTTACGTCGCGGCCCAGACCTCTACCCTTATGGTTGCTGCCGCCGGCCGGGTTCACCTAGTCGGTGCAAGTCAGGGGCAATTGAAAGTACTACAGGGTGCCTTAGCAGGCATGAAGGAGGAGGTTTGTGATTTTGAGGCGGAGCGTCAAGTTCTTGCTGAGCAGAACAACATTGTGGCCTACGAGAAATCTGCTTTAGAGGATCAAGTGGCTACTTTGGAGGACCAATCATAGCGACTTGGAGACCAAGTGAGTTCTCACACTCTAGAGAAAGATGTGCTGGCGAGTAGACTGGCAAGGAGCCAACGTCAATTAGCTCGATCCCGTGTTGAAGGTGCCGTTGCTCAAGGTAGTTTGCAATGGGTGTTGTAGAAGGGGGTGGTTCGTGTGATTGACAGGGTCATTGAGAGCGTTGAGTTCGCCAAAAGGGTCCAGGATGTTCGTGAGGCTTGTGAAGCCCTTGGGTTTGAGAAGGGAAAGCAACTGGGTGGTTTCTCCTCATCTTCCGGTAAATCTGAAGTTCCGCGTCCTGGCCAAGTGGCGAGCAGGGACAAGGAGGTCAAGACTGTCCTTACATCTTTTACCGAGACGGATTTTGCTGGCCTCTTCCGTTTAGGGGAGAAAGATTATGATGGCTTCCGTCAGTTTTGTGGCAAGCTGAGCCCGGGAGGTTCTTCCTCGGACTTCGAGGGCTGACTTGTATATGCTCCTTGTTGTTCATCTTTTTGTGTTATGTGTATAGTGTAAAACATTGGTTGCTAATAACTATGGACTGTATTTTTTGTTTTGTATGTGGTATGGAAGTGTTCTCTATTGGATTAGGTGTCTAAGCCCATAACTATAATTGGTATGTACTTGACCCGAGAGTAGCATGGTCCATTCGGGTTGCATATCACCAGGAAAATTTGTGGATGGATATTTGAGTAAGAGGTTATTTATGATTTATTAATATATTGTAAGATCTAATATATTAATATGAAATCATATTATTGAATTAGTATTGATCAAGAATTAATTTGGAATTAATTTAGTGATCAAAAGAGACTAATTAAATTAACGGGGACTGATTATATATATATATATATATATATATATATATATATATATATTTATATATATATATATATATATATATATATATATATATATATATATATATATATATATATATATATATATATATATTGTTTGGGCTAATGATCCATAATGAGCTAAGTTTATGTAAGTTTCCATGGAGAGTTAGCCCACATGAAATATGGATCATAACCCAAAGTGTATGGATTAGGGTTTACCCATGACTCTTGGATTCCTATATATATATATATATATATATATATATATATATATATATATATATATATATATATATATATACACACACACACACACACACATAACCCCATGGCTAAAATCGGTTACAACAAGTGTTCTTGAAGTTCATAACCGATTTGTGTGCCTAATAATCTCTCTCAAGTCATCCAATTGTTCAAGGGTGTATTGTGAACCGTTTGAGGCATCACATTTGAGGTGCTAAGTTCTTTAAGGCTAAACACAACAAGCTACAACAAGAGGTAAATCTATAACTCATTTTATGTTGTTTATGTCAATTGTATTCTAGTTTTAGGCTTCATGCTTTGGAAATAATATTGCATGTATAACTAGAGAAAACATAGATCCAAAACATTTAGGGTTGTATGTGCCCCATAGGATCTTGTAGTATACTAAAACTGTAACAACGTAAATTCCAAAATAATTTTTCACTTTTAAAAATATAATTTCATTCATAAATATCATCAATCTCAATGTATCACATATCAAATCCATAAAATTCATCCCAAGATCACAATGCATAAAAACTCCACAAGTGTGTACTGATCATGCCGGCGCCTTCCCGCGATCCTCACTAGTACCTGAAACACATAAAACAAAACACTGTAAGCATAAATGCTTAGTGAGTTCCCCAAAATATCACATATAACACATATTAGCCACTCGAGGCTATAACTCTGTGGGCCACTGGCCCTAACTCTGTGGACCCTCTGGTCCTAACTCTGTGGACCTTCCGATCCTAACTCTGTAAACTCTGGAATACACACAGCATAAATCACATAGAATTAATGTAGTGCAACACATCACATACGTAGCATACAAGATACTCTATCACATAACTCTACTTACCACTCAAGGTAAAGTATAGTGAGAAGACTCACCTCGGATAACTCGGTAAACTTCAAACTCGGAAACATTGACTTAACCCTAAAAGTCAACGAAGTCAACTCTAGTCAACGGTCAAACTTTGACCAGACTCGTCGAGTGCATACGGGCGACTCGGCGAGTCCACGCGGGTACTCTGAGTCCTTCTAAGCCTCACTTGGCACTTCGAGTCCCTCCTCCACTCGCCGGGTTACTCTGCAACGAATCGCGGGGCCACCCCGACTCGACTCGTCGAGTCCACTTATAAACTCGGCGAGTTGCTCCCATGACAACATTCAAATGACCTTCTGAGGTCAGATCTGCTTCTCTAAACTATAGATCTGACTTCCCCACGACCAATAACCACGTAAAGGTCGAATCTTGACTCACATGCAACGCACTCAAGGCTCCTTTTGGTGAAATAACTACTAAAATGGCCACCTAGGCTCATAACTCCAAAGGAATGGCATAAAGCAGAGTGATAGGGACTCTCTGGACCTCTTAAGGTCCAGATCTAAGAATCATTTCACCTTGGGACCTCACACACTCCAGATTCAAGCTAAATAATGCATAAAGAAACCCTAGATTCCACTAAATCATCAAAAACACGAGAATAAGAACAGATTGATACCTCCAACAGCTTCCTCTGGTCAAATGGAAGTAGATCCAAGCTCCCCAACCCGCCTAGCTTGCCCTTCCTCCTTCCTTCTTGCTAAAACACACAAGAAATGGTGAACAATGGCCTCCTTTCTCACTCACAAGACTTACAGATGCTCTGGTGCTCTCAAGGACGAAGGTAGCCGCAAGTAAGGGCCATAAGGTCCTTTAAATAGGGTACAGGCCCGGGGATTTAGGGTTTCAGCCCACAGCGCGGAGTCGTCGAGTCCACCCCTTCCGACTCGTCGAGTCCCTTCATTAATCCAGTCAGCAATCGCGATCCTACTCGACGAGTCTAAGCGTCAACTCGTCGAGTCCCTCTCTTTAACTCAAAATAAATGATCAAAACATAATACCTGCGAATTCGGATGTTACAATTCTCCCCCAATGGAATCAGACTTCGCCCTCGAAGTCTTGCCCTGCAAACAACTCTGGATGCTGCTCCCGCATCTCCAATTCCGGCTCCCAAGTCAGCTCGGACCCTCTCCGATGTTGCCACTGGACTTGAACCAGGGGCACCTCCTTGTTTCTCAGAACCTTGATCTTTCGATCCATAATCGCAACTGGCCTCTCAACATAATTCAGGCTCGCATCCACCTGAATATCCTACAACGACACCACCGCCGACTCGTCGGCTATACACTTCCTCAGCTGAGACACGTGGAAGGTATCATGAATTTGACCCAACTCCGCAGGTAGCTCCAAACGATATGCTACCCTGCCCATCCTGGCGGTCACCCTGAAGGGACCAATGTACCGGGGGCCCAGCTTGCCCCTCTTCCTGAATCGGATCACTCCTTTCCAAGGAGATACCTTCAGGAGTACAAAATCTCCCACCTGAAACTCCAGCTCGGATCGTCGCCTATCCGCATAACTCTTCTGGCGACTCTAAGCTGTCAACAACCTCTGCCTGACCTGTTGTATCTGCTCCATCGTCTGAAGCACTACCTCAGTGCTACCCAACACTCGCTGCCCGACCTCTCCCCAACAGATAGGGGTTCGACACTTCCTTCCATACAACAACTCAAAGGGAGGCATACCGATACTTGAATGGTGGCTGTTGTTATAAGAAAACTCAGCCAACGGCAAATACGTGTCCCAACTTCCTCCAAAGTCCAACACACATGCTCGAAGCATGTCCTCAAGCGTCTGAATCGTCCGCTCACTCTGTCCGTCCGTCTGTGGGTGGTATGCGGTACTGAAATGCAGCCTCGTACCCAATTCCTCATGGAATTTCTTCCAGAACCTGGAAGTGAATCGCACATCTCGATCTGAAACAATCGAGATCGGTACTCCATGCCGCGATACCACCTCTCTCACATACAATTCTGCCACCCTCTCTGCGGAAGAGCTCTCACTGATGGGAAGGAAATGAGCGCTCTTCGTCAGCCGGTCAACGATCACCCAAATTGAATCGACACCCCTCGCAGTCCTTGGCAATTTGGTGATAAAATCCATGGAAATCTGTTCCCACTTCCACTGGCGAACCTCAAGTGGCTGCAACTTACCATGCGGACGCTGGGGCTCGGCCTTAACCCTGCGACAGGTCAAGCACCTCTCCACGAATCACGCAACATCCTTTTTCATACAGGGCCACCAATAGTCTCTCTTCAGGTCCAAATACATCTTAGTGGCCCTGGGATGGATCGAGAACCTCGATCTGTGCGCCTCTTCCATCAGAAGGGTACGTGCCCCGTCCTCAAATGGCACCCAAATCCGACCCTGAAAGGTCATAAGCCCTCGGCTATCGGCAACGAACTCAGACACCTTCCCGACCACCCACTCTCTCTTGCGGTTCTCCGGCCTCATGGCCTCAACCTGAGCCTCCCGAATGGTGTCCAATACCGGAGTCATCACCGTCAACCTCAAACAAACATCACGTATCGGGGCACTCTTCGCCCTACGACTCAGGGCATCTGCTACAACGTTAGCCTTGCCCGGGTGGTACAGGATCTCACACTCATAATCCTTTACCACATCCAACCATCTCCTCTGGCGCATATTCAGGTTGGGCTGATCCATCAAATACTTCAAGCTCTTGTGATCCGTGTATATGGTACACCGGACCCCATACAAATAGTGACGCCAGATCTAGTGGCGAACACTACGGCCCCCAACTCCAGATATTGAGTAGGATACCTCGCCTCATGAGGCTTCAGCTGCCTCGATGCGTATACTATCACATGCCCTCTCTGCATCAGCACCGCACCTAATCCCGATATTGACGCGTCACAATACACTACAAAATCCTCTATCCCCTCCGGAATGGCTAACACCGGGGCTTCGCATAATCTCTGGCGAAGTATCTCAAAGGAGGCCTGCTGCTCCGGGCCCCAACTAAAAGCCAAGCCCTTCCGGGTCAACCTGGTGAGAGGAACATCAATCTTGGAGAAATCTTTAATAAATCTCCTATAATAGCCGGCCAACCCCAGAAAACTCCTGATCTCGGTGGGGGATCTCGGCACCTCCCAACTCATCACCGCCTCAATCTTGGCCGGGTCAACCAATATCCCATTTTGGTTAACGAGATGTCCCAGGAAGTGGACCTCTCGCAACCAGAAATCACACTTGGAGAATTTGGCGTAAAGCCTCTCCGATCTCAGAACTCCAAGGATCTCCCTCAAATGCTCCTCATGCTGCTCTCTGGATCTCAAATACACCAATATATCATCAATGAATACTATCACCGAACGATCCAACATCGGTCGGCACACCCTGTTCATGAGATCCATGAACGCCGCCGGTGCATTGGTGAGCCCGAAAGGCATCACCACGAACTCGTAATGCCCATAACGAGTTCTGAATGCCGTCTTCTGGATATCCTCGTCACGCACTCTCATTTGATGATATCCAGACCTCAGATTGATCTTGGAGAACCAAGACGCTCCCTGCAACAGAGCGAACAAATCATCGATCCTCGGTAAGGGGTAACGGTTCTTGACCGTTAACTTGTTCAACTCCCGGTAATCAATGCACATCCGGTGTGAACCATCCTTCTTCTTTACAAAAAGGATCGGCGCTCCCCATGGCGAGCTACT
Organism: Lactuca virosa; assembly: GCF_052849685.1. Lineage (NCBI taxonomy): Eukaryota > Viridiplantae > Streptophyta > Magnoliopsida > Asterales > Asteraceae > Lactuca > Lactuca virosa. The sequence continues at coordinate 288,634,203 of NC_136427.1, read as the reverse complement.
CGGCCGAATAAACCCCTTCCCCAGCAGCTCCTGAAGCTGCGAGGATAACTCCTGCATCTCTGGAGGCGCAAGGCGATAGGGCGCCTTGGCAATAGGCGCGGCCCCCGGAACCAAATCGATACGAAACTCTACTTGTCTCGGGAGGCACACCCGGCAACTCCTCGGGGAAAACATCCGGGAATTCACACACTATCAGAACCTCATCGACCGATCTCGGCCTCTCCGCATCAAACCTCGTATCCATCACATAAGCCACAAACCCACTACAGCCTTGCTGTAGGCTCTGCCTCGCTCTAGCGGCCGAACAAAACACTGACCCAGAACGGGTACCCTCGCCATACACCGTAAGAACTCCCCCACTAGGGTCTCGTATGGTCACCAGCTGTCGCTCGCAGTCGATAACCGCTCCAAATCTGCTCAACCAGTCCATGCCCACGATGACACAGACATCTCCCATCGCAATCGGAACCAAATCAATTGGAAACTCAACGCCGAAGATCTCGAGTACACATCCCCGAATCACATCAGTGGCATACACCGCTCTCTCGTCAGCTATGGAAACTCGCAGAGGTCGACTCAACGCCTCTGACGGATACTGATGTGCTGACTAAAGGCTAAAGATACAAAAGATCGACTCGCACCCGTGTCAAATAACACCAAGGCAGGTACATCTCAAACTCAAAACTCAAAATAAATAAGCACAACATAATATAAGTACCTACGCGGACATAATATAAGCACAACATCTCAAACTCAAAATAAATACATGAAAGAATACATACCAGCCACGACATCGGGTGCTGCGCGGACCTCCTCTGCTGTCAACTGGAAGGCTCTCCCTTGTGCCTTCGGTGCCTCGACCTTCACCCGCTGACTCTCGGTAGCTCGTACAGTAGCAGGGGCAGATCCCTGTGCTGACCCCCGCAGCTGCAGACACTCGACCTTCCGGTGTCCGGTTTGGTTGCAGTGGAAACAGATTGCAAACCCCTTGGGGCAATCCTTGGCCATGTGCCCCTCCTTGCCACACTTGTAGCAAGACCCTGCTCTACAAATCCCCTCATGACCCTTGCCGCACTTGCCACAAGTGCGGCCCTTCTGGTTCCCTGATCTCGAATCGGCGGGCTTGGCCCGCTTGGCTGCCGGCTGGGACTGTGCCGGTCGCCGATCCCTCCCTTGAGACTCCGCCTCCTCCCTAGCCTGAGTCTCAAGCTCTATCTCCCTCTTCCGAGCATTCGCCTGAAGCTCGGCAAATGTCTGGTACGACGAGTTCGCCACGAACTCACGGATGTTTCTCCTCAAAATGCTCAAACACCGACCCATGCGTGCCTGCTCGGAAGACACGTGCTCAGGGCAGAACATCGCCCTCTCATGGAACATCCTGGTGATCACAGTAACAGACTCAGTACCCTGCTTGAGGGTCAAGAACTCCTGGGCCAACCGTTCCCTTTCCACCGGGGGAACATACTCATCACGAAACATAGCGGTGAACCTCTCCCAGGTCACCGCGGCAAGCTCTGCAGATGAATAGTGCGCTGTCACAAACTTCCACCAGTCCTTCGCTCCCAAGCGAAGCTGGTTCAGCGCGAACCGAACTCTCAGGTGTTCCGGACAAGAACACGTATAGAAGCATCCCTCGATGTCAGAAACTCATATCATCGCAGCAATCGGATCCTGCGTCCCGTCAAACTATGGTGGCTTCGTGTTGTTGAACTCCCGGAACAGCAACGCATCACCACCCTGAGGTCAAGCAGCAGCAACAGCTGCGGTAGCTGCAGCGGCTGCAGCCTCAGTAACCGCTGCGTATCTCTCATCAAAGGTCTCAATCAATGTGGTCTTAATAGACCCAAACATCTCCGGAATCTCTGTGCGGATAGCCGCAGCCACCTCCTCGTGGATCATATGACGAAGCTCCTCGTCACTCACACCGCTGGTCCCTGGTCTGTGGCATGTCCCAACCATGATGTCTCTAAAATACAACATAAGAAATATCAGAGACTCGCTCGAGCATACTCACACTCGTCAACTCAGCCCTACTTGCTCCTTAGTACCCTAAGGATTCTTACTTGGACTGCGCACTGATCCGATGTCTTCAGTAGTACGGGCCCAATACTACCGTCCACACCGCATCAGTATTCACCCCAAGTCCTCCTCCTAGGATCCCAAATCCCAAGCACTCTACTCTCACTATGCATAGGCTACTCTCTAGCGGACCTCTCATAAGCTCCTCGCTGCTATCTATTCACTCTCAAGCATCTCCCAGCAGCAAATCCCCTAGGCTAAGGCATCACGAATCAGGCCACTCTAGTCCTAATAAGAATACCTAGCCTACTCTAGCATGCATAACATATCATATCATATTTCATAACACATAATATAAGGGTATTTTGGGAAATCACCATTCGGGCGCTGGCTGATCGTACACACTGCTCTGCCCTGCTCTTTTCAAAATATTTTATTCTTTTAGAAAAAATTTGTTTTATTTCGAAAGGTTTCTCAAATCCTCAGTTTGAGTTCAAATGCGCCCGAAGGTGCATCTGAATCCCTCAAACCAAGGCTCTGATACCAACTTGTAACAACGTAAATTCCAAAACAATTTTTCACTTTTAAAAATATAATTTCATTCATAAATATCATCAATCTCAATGTATCACATATCAAATCCATAAAATTCATCCCAAGATCACAATGCATAAAAACTCCACAAGTGTGTACTGATCATGCCGGCGCCTTCCCGCGATCCTCACTGGTACCTGAAACACATAACACAAAACACTGTAAGCATAAATGCTTTGTGAGTTCCCTAAAATACCACATATAACACATATTAGCCACTTGAGGCTATAACTCTGTGGGCCACTGGCCCTAACTCTGTGGACCCTCTGGTCCTAACTTTGTGGACCTTCCGGTCCTAACTCTGTAAACTCTAGAATACACACAGCATAAATCACATAGAATTAATGTAGTGCAACACATCACATACGTAGCATACAAGATACTCTATCACATAACTCTACTTACCACTCAAGGTAAAGTATAGTGAGAAGACTCACCTCGGATAACTCGGTAAACCTCGAACTCAGAAATACTGATCTAGCCTTCGCCTAATCACATAAAATAATTACTCTAATTAATACGACTTTCAAAGACTAGGCTAATCCCTCTCTAAGTTCTCTAAGAAGGGTAAAAGACCATTCTACCCCTCCAATGGTTCACAAGTCCAAACATTGACTTAACCCTAAAAGTCAACGAAGTCAACTCTAGTCAACGGTCAAACTTTGACCAGACTCGTCGAGTGCATATGGGCGACTCGGCGAGTCCACGCGGGTACTCTGAGTCCTTCTAAGCCTCACTTGGCACGTCGAGTCCCTCCTCCACTCGCCGGGTTACTCTGCAACGAATCGCGGGGAAACCCCGACTCGACTCGTCGAGTCCACTTACGAACTCGGCGAGTTGCTCCCATGACAACATTCAAATGACCTTCTGAGGTCAGATTTGCTTCTCTAAACTATAGATCCGACTTCCCCACAACCAATAACCACGTAAAGGTCGAATCTTGACTCACATGCAACGCACTCAAGGCTCCTTTTGGTGAAATAACTACTAAAATGGCCACCTAGGCTCATAACTCCAAAGGAATGGCATAAAGCAGAGTGATAGTATCACACCCCCAAACGAAGGATGGCGGAAACGTCCGGGGGTGGGGGACTTCATGTAAAGTATCACAAAAACGAGTATAATAGTGCTCAAAGTAAATACAACCATCATAAATATAATTCAAAAGGTTACACCATAGTATATGTTTACATGTTTCAAAATCAATTACATTATGATGACAAAATAACTGTTTGACGATTTAACGTCCCATCCTCAAATTGCTGATGTTTTCCTGTTTCACTGATTTCCTGAGAATACAAGTAGTTTTGAAAAAGTGTCAACAATTAAGTTGGTGAGTTCATAAGAGTTTTGTTTGAGAATGAAACCGTTTTCCTTGTAAAAGTGATAGAGTTTGATTTCCAGAAAATCCAATATTTTCTTTAGTAAGTGTGAAATGAATGCTTCTATGTTATGCGATAATGAACCCTAGAAAGAAACATAGATCCCTTCTATAATCACTTAGCGTATATAAGTTATATAAAATCTAAGTTAAATAAACCGTTGAATATAATGGGTCTGCCCTAGGTCCACAACCAAACAAGGAACAGGAGATAAGGCGGGCTCACCAATTCTAAGTCGATTGTGACTAGATTCTTATATAACTCTAGCATATACACTTAGCAATTATAAATGAAGTCTAACAATTCTAGATGAAATATAGTCTTAACATCATAAAAACTATTTTGTGTGAACCTGGTACTTTGTATTTGTACCCCTTTTTGGTACGAAACCGGTACTTTGTATTTGTACTCCTTTTCGTATGAAAGCCTGGTACTTTGTATTTGTACCCCTTTTTGTATAAAACCGGTACTTTGTATTTGTACCCCTTTTTGTATAAGACCGGTACTTTGTATTTGTACCCCTTTTCGTATGAAAACCTTTTGTAATGTAAATGAACATAAACTATACCTATTATAGCTTATCAAAATGTTTGTAATGCATATGCAACCTAACTATACCTATTATAGTTTAGTATGTTTGTTTGTGGTGTATAAGAACCCTTTTCTATGTAAGTCGAATGTATGGCAAAATATAACTATGTCTATCATTCTTGTTTTGTACTAATGGTAATGGTGGAGGATTCTTACACTTTAGTGAGTATTTTTCTGTTATATAATTATACCACATCAAGAAACTCATGTAAAATATGAAATCCTCAAAGATTAACATCTTGCTCAACAAGTTACAAAGTGTAATGAGAGTTATACGCTGTTATCTAGATTTTTACATTTCTATACTGTTTTAAAAAAATTATAGAAAAATCATACGAAGTCGAAAACTGAATCCGTAAATTCTGAGAGTTCACAAAATGTGTCTATAATTTTTATTGTGATTTTTGGAAGTCTTTAACTTGTGTTAAAATGTTCATATTCACAGACTGGTCCGAATTCATTTTTGAAATGATAGACAGTTTTGTAAAAATCACCATAAATCGTAGAAAAATCGTATGGTGATGTGCAAGTAGTCATTTTAAAGGTATGAACCTGAACTATTTGCACCTAATACAGTTTTGAAAACTAAAATGTTTAAGTTGACAAAAACAGTCCGTGAATGGAGTTGAACTTTTCTGATGAAGGCTGTTAAATGAGTTTAGTTGAGTTCTTGGTCTTTTAACTTGTATTCCCCCCCTTAAAACTTAAGAAAAACATGAAAAGATAGGGGTATGAACTCACCTTGAGTGATTTCAGTAGATGGATGATGGAGAAAAGAAGTGCTCAACTCAAGAACACTTGGGAGGTGCTTGAAGATTTGAAGATCTAACACAAATATGACGATATTTGTGTAAGCAATCTATGATTTGGATGAAAGATAGTGGAATATCTAAGTGTGGGAGGAAGATACTTACCAAAGGTGGAGGAAAAACCCAAGACCAGCCTTTGAATCTCGAATTTTTAGAGAGAGAAAGTGGAAGAGAGGTGTTTGTCCTTCTTAAGAAAGAGTGAATAAAGTGGGAGGAGAGGGGAGGATATCTCCAGCTTTTGTTCAACATTATGGCTGAAAAAGAGTGGGAAAAGGACAATGATTAACTAGGTATGGGTGAATAGTGACTAGGGGTTGTACTATGAAGGTATGGGGAGGTTGCTTGTGTCCTTGTTCAAAGGATAAGTCAATACTCCTCCTAAATATCTTACCAACTAGATTTTATTCTTAGGCAAGGATTTTCTCCAAAATATAATTAAAATATGAATATTTGGGGTTTATTGTGTTAAAATACGAGTTTGGGTGAAAATCCCGCGTTAAAATCTCGAAAAACGGGCTCAAAACGCTAAAAATATTGAAAACCGGGTAGGAATTGCTGAAATCCGAACTTCAGGGCCGAAGGTGCGCAGGTTCAGCTCCTTAGGAGCATAGAACCGAAGGCGAGGCTCGGTTGTGCATGGGAACCAAGAGGTCTCGTAGGCTGCTCATCAGAAGGGACCGAGAGTGGAGGGGTTCGGCTGCGCAGGTGCTTCTCGGACCGAAAGTGAGAAGTCTTCTCGGACCGAAGGTAAGAAGGGAAGAGCCGAAAGTCAGCTCTCGGTTCTGATTAGTCAGGGGACCGAAATAGACTGACCGCTAGGTCCATTTTGGTTGAGAGGGTTTCGGTTCTCAGGAGGTTCGGCTCTAAGAGGTTCGGCTCCTAAGAGGAGTTTCGGTTCCTAAGAGGAGTTTCGGTTCCTTAAGGCTGTTTTTCGCGTAAACTTCCGTTTTCGACCTGTTTTCGTCAAATTCGAGGGTCGGGATGCCCCGAGTGATTATAAAAACTTGAGAGAGATTTTGAGAGAGATTTGGGAGAGATTTGTCATACTTGGAGAGATTTGGCATACTTAGAGAGATTTGGGAGAGATTTGACATTCTTGGAGAGATTTCTCATACAGAGAGAGATTTGGGAGAGATTTCACATACTTGGAGAGATTTGGCATATTTAGAGAGATTTGGGAGAGATTTGACATTATTGGAGAGATTTCTCATACAAATAGAGATTTGGGAGAGATTTCACATACTTGGAGAGATTTGGGAGAGATTTGACATTCTTGGAGAGATTTCTCATACAGAGAGAGATTTGGGAGAGATTTCACATACTTGGAGAGATTTGGGAGAGATTTGACATTCTTGGAGAGATTTCTCATACAGAGAGAGATTTGGGAGAGATTTCACATACTTGGAGAGATTTGGGAGAGATTTGACATTCTTGGAGAGATTTCTCACACAGAGAGAGATTTCACATACTTGGAGAGATTTAGGAGAGATTTAGGAGAGATTACACACACTTGTAGCGATTTCTCCTACTTAGAGAGTTTTGGGAGAGTTAGAGTGAAAGAGATTGGGAGAGACTTCTTTTGTGACCTTTTTGAGTGTTTGGCTTCGCAACGCAAGGTTTGTACATCCCGTTAAGTCTCGTTATGATTGTTATATGCCCCTGAGGGTTAAGGAATAATGTTTTATCGAGTAGTTTCATCACTTGCCCTGATTAGGGTTTAGAATTTCCGAACACATGAAAACTCTAAGTGATACTTTGTATTAAGATTGTGAGTTGTTCAATAAGAAACATAATGGAAACCCTAATGTACAAGGGTTAGATGAGTTGACCGGTTTGACTTATTGACTTTAGTTGACTTTGACTTGGCCAAAAATTGACGGTTGTCACATCATCCCCCCGTTAGAAGGAATTTCGTCCCGAAATTAGCGTTTCGACTGGGACTTCAAGAATTTGGAGGAAAGATGGGGTAACTTTTCGTAGTATAAGGAATTGATATGGTGGGGAACAACCCGCTTGATGTTAAGTGACGACCTTGGAATTTCTTATTGTAACTTGAGCTAAGTCGATTTAAAGGAGTTATTGTTTTGGAATGATAGTGTATTTTACGTGTGCCTTTATGCTCTCCGCTTTATACTTGGTATTACCACTATGAATATTTTATAATGTAGTTAGCGAGTTCCAGCATTACGAATGTTTCAACAATTTGTGACGAAATTTGCATTATAAGTCCTACCAGTTCTTTTATAATCGCTTGGTATAAACTAGTCGTATATCATTAAGATTACAAGGGCATTCGGATGGGTGACCCCGCCTTAAGCCCACAACCAAACAAGGAACAGGAAATGAGGCGAAATCACACATTCTAAGTCCGTAGAATCTTAATGATATATGACCATAATGTTTACACCAGCCATCATAGATTCACTGGTAAAAACCCTGCGTTTTTATATAGGAGGTAAGACTTATTTGCGTTTTGTCGTGTTCTCAAGATTTATGGTTGGTATACTTTATTCGATGCTAGATTTAGTAAAAAAAAATTAAACGTCGATGTCAGAAACACGTACTGATATTTATGGGCGGTTCCGGGGTGGTCTCTCCGGAAGTGATCGCGAGCACCCTTCCACCATCACCGGCATTTCGTGCACTTGGGCATTCCCTTTTAAAGTGTCCCGTTTCGCCGCACTGGTAACAGGCTGGGCTAACTCCAGTGCCGGGGACCAGGTTGATGGGTCGTGCTGGTGCCTTACAGAAACGGACAATGTGCCCCTTTCTGTTGCAATTTTTGCAATGCATCTCTCGGCAAGCCCCAGTGTGATGGAAGTTACACTCGTTGCATTTCGGAAGGGTTCCAGCGTATCGATTTATGGGTGCTGGCGTGGCGTGGGTTGTGGCAGCATGAACAGCAACGCTCTGTTGCTTCTTAGTGAAGTCCTGGGTGATGGGTTTTCAGCATTCTAACACTCCTATGGTGTACATGCAACCCTAGAAACCTTGGATCTATGTTTGACTAAGATACATGCAAATAATTATTTTTCCAAGGTTCTTATCCTAACTAGCATGACATGGGGTACTTGAATCAAATAAAACTAGTAGAATTACTTACCTTGTAGTAGTAATTGATTGCTTGGAGTTTGAGAGCCTAGCACCAATAATGTGGATGCCTCAAATTGAAGTCACAAATCACCACAAACTTGGAAACTTGAGAGAATAGTCACAAACTTCTTGAAATCGGCCCTCTTAGTTTACACACATCAACTAGTACAATTTCAAGAACCAAAGCCTCCTTTATATAGTGTGGTGGATTAGGGTTACATCCATGTAAACCCTAATACCCATGTCTTTTCATTTCCATGAGATCCATGGGTTAAAGCTCCATGGAGTATCCATGGACTTTCCATGCAAGCCTAGCCCATTCCAAATAAGCATTAGCCCACACTATATAAATACAAGAGCACATATGTAATTAGTCATACTTTTGATCTCTAAATTAATTCTAAATTAATTATAGATCAACACTAATTAAATAATATGATTTTATATTAATATATTAGAACTTATAATATATTAATAAATCATAACTTATACTATTCTCAAAAGATTATCCGTAAATTGTTCGGGTGAAGTGCAACCCAAATGGACCATGCCGGGTCGGGTCAAGTACATACCAAATATAGTTATGGACTTAGACACTATCTCCAACAGTCTCCCACTTGGATAAGTCTAATAACTATAGTTGCAAGTATGACTTCAGGAACCGATCAGCAATCGTAGCTCTTAAAACTCTGTTGAACTATGAAGCGCCATTTTAGATAAGTGATCATATAATCCTCTGTTCTAGATATCAGCCGGACAAATACATGGAACATGGTCTTGCTTATTGTCCAACATTTGTTTCCCGATTTCTGATTTGTTTGACATAGAACTTAACTGAACACATCAATTTAGTTCTGACCGGGCCCGGTACATAGGTCAAAACAAAATCATCGAGGGGCCCAGATATCGCTTCTAATCCTAGAAGGAACAGATAAACTTCAACTCATATGTTTGCTCAACTACTTGTTGAATTACACACAAAAGCACGGTTTATAACATCGAGTTACCAATGCGTTTTCGTGCAATCAATGCATAACCAACTCATAGGCAACAAATCATATCTCTAGGTTTGAAGACTTATATGATATTATCGTCTCACGATCACTCGAGATAAATTCCATGAAGTGATACAAGTGAGCGTGGGTTGAATCCAATACTCAGAACTTATGAGCACTCATGAGTGCTGTAGCCCCGCTTTGTCTAACATCTTAGACCTCTACAAGCCAACCCATGACAGTCTTGATTCATATCTACTTCCAACATATGACCGACTGTGGAGAGTTTGAATAATATGATATAAACCATAACATAATTATTCTGGAAGTCAAAACATGCAAAAAGAAATAATAGTAAACGATTGACAAGAGATAGCAACACTTTACTCATAAATAACAGCTTTTATTTATCAACAAATGTCAATTCCATTTTACAAATTTCAAGATTATCTAACTACTAAAACTAATATCATCCTTCAGCCCTATGCTCCGAGCATGCTGGAGATGCTTAGCCCGAGTCAGTCCCTTCGTGAGGGGATCTGCTAGGTTCTCATCCGATGATACCCTCTTTGCCACGAGGATTCCTTCTTCTATTCGATGTCTGATGAAGTGATATTTTCTGTCAATATGTCTGGATCTCCCATGATCTCTTGGTTCCTTGGCTAAGGCAACCGCACTATTGCTGTCACAGAAAATCTCCATTGGCTCCTTTATAGCTGGTACAACTCCAAGCTCTCCGATGAAGTTCTTTAGCCATATAGCCTCCTTTGCTGCCTCGCTTGCTGCTATATACTCTGATTCACAAGTGGAATCAGCCACTGTCTCCTGCTTGGAACTTTTCCAAGTAATTGCACCTCCGTTTAGAGTAAAGACCCAGCCCGAATAAGAGCGGAAATTATCCCTGTCAGTCTGAAAGCTAGCATCATTGTACCCTACAACTCTCAAGTCCTCACTGCCACCAAGGGTAAGGACCCAGTCCTTAGTCCTCCGTAGGTACTTGAGGATATTCTTTACCGCAGTCCAGTGTGCCTTGCCAGGGTTCCCCTGATACCTGCTAACCATGCTCAAAGCAAAGGCTACATCAGGTCGAGTACACGTCATAGCATACATGATCGATCCTACAGCTGAAGCATAAGGTATTCGACTCATTTCTGCTATCTCAGCCTCAGTACTAGGGTTTTGTGTCTTACTCAATCTGGCGTTACTCTGGATGGGTAACTCTCCTTTCTTGGAGTTTTGCATGTTGAACCTTTTCAACACTTTGTCCACATAGGTGCTTTGACTAAGTCCAATTAGTCTTTTACTCCTGTTTCTCAAAATCCTTATCCCTAGGATATAGGCAGCTTCTCCAAGGTCCTTCATAGCGAAACACTTCCCAAGCCAGGACTTTACTTCCTGCAGGTTTGGGATGTCATTTCCTATGAGTAGTATGTCATCCACATACAGTACCAAAAAGCTGACTATACTCCCACTAGCCTTGATATAGACACAAGATTCATCTTCACTCCTTGAAAAGCCAAATTCTTTGACTTTCTCATCAAAGCAAAGATTCCATCTGCGAGGTGCCTGTTTTAATCCATAAATGGATTTCTCGAGCTTACACACTCTACTGGGGTACTCTGTACTGACAAAACCCTCTGGCTGAACCATGTAAACTTCTTCAGCCAACTTTCCATTAAGGAAAGCGGTTTTGACATCCATTTGCCATATTTCACAATCATGAAATGCAGCAATGGCTAACAGAACCCTAATAGACTTAATCTTGGCCACTGGTGAAAAGGTCTCATCATAATCAACTCCCGGAGTTTGAGAATAACCCTTTGCAACCAGTCGTGCCTTATAAGTGTGTACATTACCATCCATGTCAGTCTTCTTCTTGAAGATCCATTTGCACCGAACTATCTTACGATCAGGTACATTGTCAACCAAGTTCCAAACTTGATTGTCATACATGGACTGTATCTCGCTATCCATAGCCTCTTTCCATTTAGCAGCCTCAGGGCCTGCCATGGCTTCCGTGTAGCTGTTAGGCTCATCCAGATTTACGAGTGTGTTATCACTGATAAGTGTCTCACCTTCTGCAGTAATATGAAAAACATAATAATGCTCAGGTGCATTCCTGACTCTGGTGGAACGTCTCAGAGGTATAGATTCTTCAGACGGCTCAACAGGAGTTTCCTCCTCAGGTTGAGGGCTAGGGTTTGAGGTTCCTTCACCACTTGACTCTTGAATTTCCTCAAGGTCAATTTGCCTCCCACTGTCTCATTGGCTCATGAATTCTCTCTCTCGAAAGAATCCTCTTCTTGCTACAAAGACCACATTATCACTGGGTCTGTAGAAGATGTAACCAAAGGATTTCTGTGGGTAGCCGATGAAAATACACCTTTCGCTTCGGGGTTCGAGCTTATCGTGAGTCTCGCGTCCCACGAAAGCCTCGCAACCCCAAATCTTGATGTGGTCTAGATTGGGAACTTTTCCAGTCCACACCTCGTGAGGTGTTTTGGCAACCTTCTTTGTAGGGACTAGATTAAGGATATGGGCGGCAGTCTCTAAGGCATACCCCCAAAATGAGATTGGTAGCGAAGCTCGACTCATCATGGAACGAACCATGTCCAACAAGGTCCGATTGCGCCTCTCAGCTACACCATTCAACTGTGGTGTCCTAGGAGGTGCCAATTGTGAGACAATCCCACATTCCTTAAGATAGTCAAGGAACTCAGTACTAAGATACTCACCACCACGATCGGATCGAAGCATCTTAATGTTCCTCCCCAACTGATTCTCCACTTCTTGCTTAAACTCTTTGAATTTCTCAAAGGTTTCTGACTTATGCATGATTAGGTAGACATATCCAAATCTACTAAAATCATCAGTAAAAGTCACATAGAACCGATTAGCATCTCTTGTGGCGGTTCTGAAGGGTCCACACACATCCGTGTGTATGAGGTCCAACAAACCTTCACCCCTAGCACAAGTACCAGTAAAAGGTGACTTTGTCATTTTACCAAGCAAATAAGATTCACAACTATCATCTGACTTTAGGTCAAATGACTCCAAGACTCCATCCTTTTGGAGTTGGCCTATACGTTTCTTGCTTACATGTCCAAGACGACAATGCCATAAGGATGCTTTATCTAAGCTAGTGGAAGAGTTAATACACAATACATTATTTCCTAGATTATCTACAAGAGATACAGTTTCATACACGCCATCACAAGGTAATGCTTTAAAATAAAGAACATTATTAAAGAAAGCATCAATACTACCATTATTATTATCAAAATAAAAGGTAAAACCTTGTTTATACAATGCATGAAAGGAAATAACATTTCTTGCCATTTCTGGCGAATAATAACATTTATTCAAATCTAATGTAAACCCACTATTTAGCACTAAGGAATAAACTCCTATCTTGGTGACAGGTGAAGCTTTCATGTTTCCCATGATCAAGTTTATCTTTCCCTGCTCCACATTCTCACTTCTTTTTAGTCCCTGCAAATCACAACATATGTGAATACCACAACCTGTATCAAGGACCCAAGACTTAGAATGAGGTGAGTTATTAGACAATATAGTGTATATACCTGCATGGTTGGGTTTTACTTTCCCATCCTTCAAATCTTGCTGGTACTTTGGGCAGTTTCGCTTCCAGTGCGACTTTTCATGGCAATAGAAGCATTCAGCCTCATTAGGGTTAGTAGAAGGAGTGACAAAACCTTTCTTGGTTTTGCTTGAAGAGGAGCCTTCAAGGGTCTTACCCTTGGTACCCTTAGAAGGGTTCTTTCTCTTCTTCCCTTTGCCATGCCCGATTGCCAAGACATTGGCCGCAGTTGGAGTAGGAGTAGGAGTAGTAACAACCGACTTACCCTTTAGACCACTTTCGGCGGTCTTCAAGAGTCCTTGAAGTTTGCTGAGGGTGACTTCTTCCTTGTTCATGTGATATGTCATGCGGAATTGATCATAACACGATGGCAAGGAGTGCAAAATGATGTCTATTGCTAACTCCTCAGGGAAGTTCACATTCAGCTTCAGTAAACGGTCCACATACCTTTGCATTTTCTGCATGTGGCCCGTGATGGGTTCACCATCCTTCATTCGGGTTGTTATCATGGAGGAGATTATTTCATATCGCTCTTGACGAGCACTTTGATGGTAGCGGTCCATCAAGTCCTGGTGCATCTCAAAAGGATAATAGTCCTCATAGGACTTTTGGAGCTCGGCTGTCATGGTGGCCATCATGATGCATGCCACTTTTGTAGCATCTCTTTCATGTACCTCATATTCAGCAAGCTCTTCAGGAGTAGCAGTTGGCTCGGGTACCTTCAGCTCCTTGTCGAGAACATATTCTTTGTTCTCATACCGAGTGACCATCCTGATGTTTCTGATCCAATCTGTAAAGTTGGACCCATCAAAGATGACTCTCCCACAAAGATTCATGAGAGAGAAGGAGCTAGTAGGGTTTGAGCCAGAAGCATTGTTATTGGAAGACATCTGAAAAGAAGAGGGAATAGATTAGATTAGATATAGAGATAGTCCTTAACAAAACACCCAAATATAATATTAAGGCTAGGACCCAACACAATATTTTATAACTTAGAAGAGGGATGACGTAATCTAAGCTATAAGATATTTGAAGGTATGTGAATGACGATTCACCAATTTCCACCATGAAAAACGAAATATTTAATTAGGTTTTAATTGGTTTAGAAACTCCTAGATTCTTTGAGATTCATTGAACTTTCTTCAATGGCATGTTTCAATCTCGAGTGTGCCCTTCAAGTTTTGTGACTGGGATGCCGAGGATCACAAAACAAGGTGTGAAGTAACCATGCAAATTACTTGTTACCCTTAATGTATTACCCCTCAATCGATGTGCCGGTTAACCACACACGCTCCATCGATACTATGATAAACATTAAGTCACCCTTTACCTACCTTGTTAAGTTCAAGTTAGTGTGCCGGTTAACCACACACGCTCCACTAACGACTTAAACAAAGTGTAAAGTGTAATTTCATGGATTAGCACCTTATTCACATTTTCCTAAAATAACTAAGATTGGGAATTCAATAAAGTTTAGTTACTTTAGTATTATCATTATACTTTTAATGAGAATTTATAAGTCCTTGTCCTACCCGTTCGGCTAACGACCCTCCACCGATCAAGGAAGCGGTGGGTGAGAGTGGACACCCATTAAGTTGCCATTTTATAGGCAACAACCTTATACCCCCCTTATAGACCGGCTTCGTGAATAAGGCGTACTAGCGGTAAGACGACTTGATCTTATACATATATAAATATTATTAAACTTATAATATTATAAAGTATAAGGGTTGAATTTTAACTTTTAAAATTCTAGGGGTTGGAACTAAAGTTTTTAATATGACTTTACATGTTCCAAAACTTGAGGGCAAGTTTTGTAAACTTTCAAAACTTTTAATTTCTCATAACTTATGAGTTAATGGTTATTAAAAATGAAGACTCTTCATTTTTTGTAACCTATGTGTTCTTTTAATGGTTATTTATAAATGTGACTTTTGGTTATCCATAACTTAAGAACTAGTTATGGACTCCATTAAAACACATAAAGATCAAGAATTAATCTAATCAATTATTAGCACATAATTTCTATGATCTTCTAAACTCATATGTTTATGAATGTTCATATCAAAAATTTCAAGAATCGTAAGTACATATACAAAACTTGAAATTTTGATACGAGCTTTTGAACAAAACTTCGATTTTCAAGTTTTTTTTTTTTGCATCAAGTATCAAATAAACAAACCAGGCTCTGATACCACCGATGGGTTTTCAGCATTCTAACACTCCTATGGTGTACATGCAACCCTAGAAACCTTGGATCTATGTTTGACTAAGATACATGCAAATAATTATTTTTCCAAGGTTCTTATCCTAACTAGCATGTCATGGGGTACTTGAATCAAATAAAACTAGTAGAATTACTTACCTTGTAGTAGTAATTGATTGCTTGGAGTTTGAGGGCCTAGCACCAATAATGTGGATGCCTCAAATGGAAGTCACAAATCACCACAAACTTGGAAACTTGAGAGAATAGTCACAAACTTCTTGAAATCGGCCCTCTTAGTTTACACACATCAACTAGTACAATTTCAAGAACCAAAGCCTCCTTTATATAGTGTGGTGGATTAGGGTTACATCCATGTAAACCCTAATACCCATGTCTTTTCATTTCCATGAGATCCATGGGTTAAAGCTCCATGGAGTATCCATGGACTTTCCATGCAAGCCTAGCCCATTCTAAATAAGCATTAGCCCACACTATATAAATACAAGAGCCCATATTTAATTAGTCATACTTTTGATCTCTAAATTAATTCTAAATTAATTATAGATCAACACTAATTAAATAATATGATTTTATATTAGTATATTAGAACTTATAATATATTAATAAATCATAACTTATACTATTCTCAAAAGATTATCCGTAAATTGTTCGGGTGAAGTGCAACCCAAATGGACCATGCCGGGTCGGGTCAAGTACATACCAAATATAGTTATGGACTTAGACACTATCTCCAACACTGGGTTGGTTGGTCCTTTTTGTTGTCCCCGAACTTCCTTTTGTTGTTTCCTCCTCTTGCTTGATCCGAGGTGGTTGTCGCCGTGTCATGGCTGGCACGATGGTCGATGAGTTGTTGTGCCAATTCCTTGGCACTCTCAAAGGTAGTTGGTCTTAAGGCCAACACGCTATCTTGAATTTTGGAGGACAATCCCCAGAGGTATCGCTCCAACTTTTTGTCTTCCGGGGTGACCATAGCGGGACAAAGGAGTGCTAGGTCACAGAATCGGGCGGTATAAGTTGCAAGGTCAGAGCCTGTCATTTTGAGGTTCCACAGTTCTTGCTCTAGCTTTTGCACCTCGCCCCTTGGGCAAAACTCTTTCAGCATCCTTGCCTTCAAGTCCTCCCAACTCATCGAGTTAGCCACTGTAAGCGTCAGTGACTTAACGTGGCCGTTCCACCAAGTAAGGGCCCGGCCGGAGAAAGTGCGAGCTGCGAATTTGACCTTGTTCGCTTCGGGGGACGCACAGATTTCGAAGACAGATTCGGTCTTCTCGAACCATTGCATCAAATCGATGACTCCCCCGCTACCGTTGAACGGATCGGGTTTACCATTGGTGAAGTCCTTAAAGGAGCATTCTCTAGAACGCCCTTGGCTATCTCCTTGAGTGGAGTTATTAGTACCGCTCCCTGCCCGTCCTGCACCATCAGTGCTGATTTGGGACATAGCAGCTGCCACCGCGGCCGTGACCGCAGCTTGGAACATAACATGATCATATTGGGGAGGCGGCGGTGGTGGATTTGTTTGCGTTCCGCTAGTGCGTCTAACGGACCTTCGAGGCGGCATCTTTATGTTATAGAATTTCAAAGACGAAATGAGTATAAGTCTTTTAGTATTGGTTATTAGTCGGGCGTCGTAAAAACTAGGTTATTAGTTTTCAAGTATAGTATTTCCCGATTCTTCAAATGTGGAAAACAATTCATAACAGAGGTCTATATAAATAAACTTATGAATTTAGTAGAAATGACTCGATTGTAATCTTGTGATTTGTTCCATGCCCGATCCACCCCTAAGATCACCCAATGTATACCAGTTGTGTGTAATTAAGGTCCGATATGCCGTTGAACTTAATGAGTCTGCCCTAAGCCCACAACCAAACAAGGAACAGGACCTAATGCAGACTTACCATTTCTAAGCTGATCGTCTCTTAATTACACATAACCTTGAGGTATATATCAAGTAATCTTAGAGTTTCCATAAGCAAATTGTTTGTAATAATAGGTTATGAAATATGTGGTAAACTCCCACTGAAATAAAATGCATGCCAATTTTTATTGATATACATTGGTTATATCCTTACCCTTTATATACATACGTAATAAATTTCGCACTTTACTGAACTATTCTCGGTGTTTCTGCTAACGTCCCTGAGACGGAGTTATGGTAGTGGGTAGAAGTACGTTTTGTACGGGCGTTAAGATTTACTCATCACGTTGCTCGCGCGAGAATAGGGGTAGAAGGGATAGTTAATAGACGTCTAATCCTATAATTACTTATAGGGGGTGATCCTTATTAGTCACGTCTATAATCATGTAGTGCATACCAGTTATACATAATCTGAGATAGAATAGACCTTCGAATAAATGACTCTACTCTAAGTCCACAACTAAACAAGGAACAGGAAGTAGAGCAATAGTCATAGATTTTGAGTCTATAATATCTTTAATCATGTATAACTTTAGCGTATGCACTTAGTCATTATAGACCTAGTAATAGGGGCCTTTAGTTTTCACATAAGTTGGTTATAGTATCACCAAATACTCCTATAGTATTTTTAATGTTTGTCTTATGTTTTCGATGTTTGTTTGTAGATAGAGTTGGTAAGTTTTTAGACTTGTTGCAATGCCACAACCATTCCCGGGCATATGCTAATCACTTCTGGGTCAGACATAGTTAATCAGGCTATGTCATTCCCAGACCTGACTATACATCCCCAAGCCTACTTGTGCCATTCAACAATCATTACTTTTGTTTTGTTCTAGAATGATGTTGACCTTAGTATGTATGCATGCATGTATACTTTTAACAAGAAACTATTTATTTCTAAAAGTATAGTTGTTTGAAAAATGTTAAATCAGAGACCTTAGTCCCAATGCATTTATATTTTGTATATCTTATGTGGTTCGATATACTTAGTTCATTAAAAACAATGCTCTGATACCAATCTATCACACCCCCAAACCAAGGATGGCGGAAACGTCCGGGGGTGGGGGACTTCATGTAAAGTATCACAACAACGAGTATAATAGTGCTCAAAGTAAATACAACCATCATAAATATAATTGAAAAGGTTACACCATAGTATATGTTTACATATTTCAAAATCAATTACATTATGATGACAAAATAACTGTTTGACGATTTAACGTCCCATCCTCAAATTGCTGATGTTTTCCTGTTTCACTGATTTCCTGAGAATACAAGTAGTTTTGAAAAAGTGTCAACAATTAAGTTGGTGAGTTCATAAGAGTTTTGTTTGAGAATGAAACCATTATCTTGTAAAAGTGATAGAGTTTAATTTCCAGAAAATCCAATATTTTCTTTAGTAAGTGTGAAATGAATGCTTCTATGTTATGCGATAATGAACCCTAGAAAGAAACATAGATCCCTTCTATAATCACTTAGCGTATATAAGTTATATAAAATCTAAGTTAAATAAACCGTTGAATATAATGGGTCTGCCCTAGGTCCACAACCAAACAAGGAACAGGAGATAAGGCGGGCTCACCAATTCTAAGTCGATTGTGACTAGATTCTTATATAACTCTAGCATATACACTTACCAATTATAAATGAAGTCTAACAATTCTAGATGAAATATAGTCTTAACATCATAAAAACTATTTTGTGTGAACCTGGTACTTTGTATTTGTACCCCTTTTTGGTACGAAACCGGTACTTTGTATTTGTACCCCTTTTCGTATGAAAGCCTGGTACTTTTATTTGTACCCCTTTTTGTATAAAACCGGTACTTTGTACTTGTACCCCTTTTTGTATGAAACTGATACCTTGTATATGTACCCATTTTCGTATGAAAACCTGGTACTTTGTATTTGTACCCCTTTTTGTATAAGACCGGTACTTTGTATTTGTACCCATTTTCGTATGAAAACCTTTCGTAATGTAAATGAACATAAACTATACCTATTATAGCTTATCAAAATGTTTGTAATGCATATGAAACCTAACTATACCTATTATAGTTTAGTATGTTTGTTTGTGGTGTATAAGAACCCTTTTCTATGTAAGTCGAATGTATGGCAAAATATAACTATGTCTATCATTCTTGTTTTGTACTAATGGTAATGGTGGAGGATTCTTACACTTTAGTGAGTATTTTTCTGTTATATAATTATACCACATCAAGAAACGCATGTAAAATATGAAATCCTCAAAGATTAACACCTTGCTCAACAAGTTACAATGTGTAATGAGAGTTATACGCTGTTATCTAGATTTTTACATTTCTATACTGTTTTAGAAAAATTATAGAAAAATCATACGAAGTCGAAAACTGAATCCGTGAATTCTGAGAGTTCACAAAATGTGTCTATAATTTTTATTGTGATTTTTGGAAGTCTTTAACTTGTGTTAAAATGTTCATATTCACAGACTGGTCCGAATTCATTTTTGAAATGATAGGCAGTTTTGTAAAAATCACCATAAATCGTAGAAAAAATCGTATGGTGATGTGCAAGTAGTCATTTTAAAGGTATGAACCTGAACTATGTTCACCTAATACAGTTTTGAAAACTAAAATGTTTAAGTTGACCAAAACAGTCCGTGAATGGAGTTGAACTTTTCTGATGAAGGCTGTCAAATGAGTTTAGTTGAGTTCTTGGTGTTTTAACTTGTATTCCCCCCCTTAAAACTTAAGAAAAACATGAAAAGATAGGGGTATGAACTCACCTTGAGTGATTTCAGTAGATGGATGATGGAGAAAAGAAGTGCTCAACTCAAGAACACTTGGGAGGTGCTTGAAGATTTGAAGATCTAACACAAATATGACGATATTTGTGTAAGCAATCTATGATTTGGATGAAATATAGTGGAATATCTAAGTGTGGGAGGAAGATACTTACCAAAGGTGGAGGAAAAATCCAAGACTAGCCTTTGAATCTCGAATTTTTAGAGAGAGAAAGTGGAAGAGAGGTGCTTGTCCTTCTTAAGAAAGAGTGAATAAAGTGGGAGGAGAGGGGAGGATATCTCCAGCTTTTGTTCAACATTATGGCTGAAAAAGAGTGGGAAAAGGACAATGATTGACTAGGTATGGGTGAATAGTGACTAGGGGTTGTACTATGAAGGTATGGGGAGGTTGTTTGTGTCCTTGTTTAAAGGATAAGTCAATACTCCTCCTAAATATCTTACCAACTAGATTTTATTCTTAGGCAAGGATTTTTCCCAAAATATAATTAAAATATGAATATTTGGGGTTTATTATGTTAAAATACGAGTTTGGGTGAAAATCCCGCGTTAAAATCTCGAAAAACGGGCTCAAAACGCTAAAAATATTGAAAACCGGGTAGGAATTGCTGAAATCCGAACTTCAGGGCCGAAGGTGCGCAGGTTCAGCTCCTTAGGAGCATAGAACCGAAGGCGAGGCTCGGTTGTGCATGGGAACCAAGAGGTCTCGTAGGCTGCTCATCAGAAGGGACCGAGAGTGGAGGGGTTCGGCTGCACAGGTTCTTCTCGGACCGAACTCGGAAACATTGACTTAACCCAAAAAGTCAACGAAGTCAACTCTAGTCAACGGTCAAACTTTGACCAGACTCGTCGAGTGCATACGGGAGACTCGGCGAGTCCACGCGGGTACTCTGAGTCCTTCTAAGCCTCACTTGGCACTTCGAGTCCCTCCTCCACTCGCCGGGTTACTCTACAACGAATCGCGGGGCAACCCCGACTCGACTCGTCGAGTCCACTTATGAACTCGGCGAGTTGCTCCCATGACAACATTCAAATGACCTTCTGAGGTCAGATCTGCTTCTCTAAACTATAGATCTGACTTCCCCACGACCAATAATCACGTAACGGTCGAATCTTGACTCACATGCAACGCACTCAAGGCTCCTTTTGGTGAAATAACTACTAAAATGGCCACCTAGGCTCATAACTCCAAAGGAATGGCATAAAGCAGAGTGATAGGGACTCTCTGGACCTCTTAAGGTCTAGATCTAAGAATCATTTCACCTTGGGACCTCACACACTCCAGATTCAAGCTAAATAATGCATAAAGAAACCCTAGATTCCACTAAATCATCAAAAACACGAGAATAAGAACAGATTGATACCTCCAACAGCTTCCTCTGATCAAATGGAAGTAGATCCAAGCTCCCCAACCCGCCTAGCTTGCCCTTCCTCCTTCCTTCTTGCTAAAACACACAAGAAATGGTGAACAATGGCCTCCTTTCTCACTCACAAGACTCACAGATGCTCTGGTGCTCTTAAGGACGAAGGTAGCCGCAATTAAGGGCCATAAGGTCCTTTAAATAGGGTACAGGCCCAGGGATTTAGGGTTTCAGCCCACAGCGCGGACTCGTCGAGTCCACCCCTTCCGACTCGTCGAGTCCCTTCATTAATCCAGTCAGCAATCGCGATCCTACTCGACGAGTCTAAGCGTCAACTCGTCGAGTCCCTCTCTTTAACTCAAAATAAATGATCAAAACATAATACCTGGAAATCCGGATGTTACAATTCTCCCCCAATGGAATCAGACTTCGCCCTCGAAGTCTTGTCCTACAAACAACTCTGGATGCTGCTCCCGCATCTCCAATTCCGGCTCCCAAGTCAGCTCGGACCCTCTCCGATGTTGCCACTGGACTTGAACCAGGGGCACCTCCTTGTTTCTCAGAACCTTGATCTTTCGATCCATAATCGCAACTGGCCTCTCAACATAATTCAGGCTCGCATCCACCTGAATATCCTACAACGACACCATCGCCGACTCGTCGGCTATACACTTCCTCAGCTGAGACACGTGGAAGGTATCATGAATCTGACCCAACTCCGCAGGTAGCTCCAAACGATATGCTACCCTGCCCACCCTGGCGGTCACCCTGAACGGACCAATGTACCGGGGCCCCCAGCTTGCCCCTCTTCCTGAATCGGATCACTCCTTTCCAAGGAGATACCTTCAGGAGTACAAAATCTCCCACCTGAAACTCCAGCTCGGATCGTCGCCTATCCGCATAACTCTTCTGGCGACTCTAAGCTGTCAACAACCTCTGCCTGACCTGCTGTATCTGCTCCATCGTCTGAAGCACTAACTCAGTGCAACCTAACACTCGCTGCCTGACCTCTCCCCAACAGATAGGGGTTCGACACTTCCTTCCATACAACAACTCAAAGGGAGGCATACCGATACTTGAATGGTGGCTGTTGTTATAAGAAAACTCAGCCAACGGCAAATACGTGTCCCAACTTCCTCCAAAGTCCAACACACATGCTCGAAGCATGTCCTCAAGCGTCTGAATCGTCCGCTCACTCTGTCCGTCCGTCTGTGGGTGGTATGCGGTACTGAAATGCAGCCTCGTACCCAATTCCTCATGGAATTTCTTCCAGAACCTGGAAGTGAATCGCACATCTCGATCTGAAACAATCGAGATCGGTACTCCATGCCGCAATACCACCTCTCTCACATACAATTCTGCCACCCTCTCTGCGGAAGAGCTCTCACTGATGGGAAGGAAATGAGCGCTCTTCGTCAGCCGGTCAACGATCACCCAAATTGCATCGACACCCATCGCAGTCCTCGGCAATTTGGTGATAAAATCCATGGAAATCTGTTCCCACTTCCACTGGGGAACCTCAAGTGGCTGCAACTTGCCATGCGGACGCTGGTGCTCGGCCTTAACCCTGCGACAGGTAAAGCACCTCTCCACGAACCACGCAACATCCCTCTTCATACAGGGCCACCAATAGTCTCTCTTCAGGTCCCAATACATCTAAGTGGCCCCGCGATGGATCGAGAACCTCGATCTGTGCGCCTCCTCCATCAGAAGGGTACGTGCCCCGTCCTCAAATGGCACCCAAATCCGACCCTGAAAGGTCATAAGCCCTCGGCTATCGGCAACGAACTCAGACACCTTCCCGACCACCCACTCTCTCTTGCGGTTCTCCGGCCTCATGGCCTCAACCTGAGCCTCCCGAATGGTGTCCAATACCGGAGTCATCACCGTCAACCTCAAACAAACATCACGTATCGGGGAACTCTCCGCCCTACGACTCAGGGCATCTGCTACAACGTTAGCCTTGCCCGGGTGGTACAGGATCTCACACTCATAATCCTTTACCACATCCAACCATCTCCTCTGGCGCATATTCAGGTTGGGCTGATCCGTCAAATACTTCAAGCTCTTGTGATCCGTGTATATGGTACACCGGACCCCATACAAATAGTGACGCCAGATCTTGAGGGCGAACACTACGGCCCCCAACTCCAGATCGTGAGTAGGATACCTCGCCTCATGAGGCTTCAGCTGCCTCGATGCGTATGCTATCACATGCCCTCTCTGCATCAGCACCGCACCCAATCCCGATATTGACGCGTCACAATACACTACAAAACCTCCATCCCCTCCGAAAGGGCTAACATCAGGGCTTCGCATAATCTCTGGCGAAGTATCTCAAAGGAGGCCTGCTGCTCCGGGACCCAACTAAAAGCCACGCCCTTCCGGGTCAACCTGGTGAGAGGAATAGCAATCTTGGAGAAATCTTTAATAAATCTCCTATAATAGCCGGCCAACCCCAGAAAACTCCTGATCTCGGTAGGGGATCTCGGCACCTCCCAACTCATCACCGCCTCAATCTTGGCCGGGTCAACCAATATCCCATTCTGGTTAACGAGATGTCCCAGGAACTGGACCTCTCGCAACCAGAAAT
Source organism: Lactuca virosa (assembly GCF_052849685.1). Taxonomy (NCBI): domain Eukaryota; kingdom Viridiplantae; phylum Streptophyta; class Magnoliopsida; order Asterales; family Asteraceae; genus Lactuca; species Lactuca virosa. The sequence goes on along the minus strand of NC_136427.1, from coordinate 288,610,239 downwards.
CACACTTGGAGAATTTGGCGTAAAGCCTCTCCGATCTCAGAACTCCAAGGATCTCCCTCAAATGCTCCTCATGCTGCTCTCTGGATCTCAAATACACCAATATATCATCAATGAATACTATCACCGAACGATCACATCGGTCGGCACACCCTGTTCATGAGATCCCTGAACGCCGCCGGTGCATTGGTGAGCCCGAAAGGCATCACCACGAACTCGTAATGCTCATAACGAGTTCTGAATGCAGTCTTCTGGATATCCTCGTCACGCACTCTCATTTGATGATATCCAGACCTCAGATCGATCTTGGAGAACCAAGACGCTTCCTGCAACAGAGCGAACAAATCATCGATCCTCGGTAAGGGGTAACGGTTCTTGACCGCTCCAAATCTGCTCAACCAATCCATGCCCACGATGACACAGACATCTCCCATCGCAATCGGAACCAAATCAATCGGAAACTCAACGCCGAAGATCTCGAGTACACGTCCCCGAATCACATCAGTGGCATACACCGCTCTCTCGTCAGCTATGGAAACTCGCAGAGGTCGACTCAACGCCTCTCGACGGATACTGATGTGCTGACTAAAGGCTAAAGATACAAAAGATCGACTCGCACCCGAGTCAAATAACAGCAAGGCAGGTACAGAACTCACAAGAAAAGTACCTACGCATAACATAATATAAGCACAACATCTCAAACTCAAAATAAATACATGAAAGAATACATACCAGCCACGACATCGGGTGCTGCGCGGACCTCCTCTGCTGTCAACTGGAAGGCTCTCCCTTGTGCCTTCGGTGCCTCGACCTTCACCCGCTGACTCTTGGTAGCTCGTACAGTAGCAGGGGCAGATCCCTATGCTGACCCCCGCAGCTGCGGACACTCGACCTTCCGGTGTCCGGTCTGGTTGCAGTGGAAACTGATTGCAAACCCCTTGGGGCAATCCTTGGCCATGTGCCCCTCCTTGCCACACTTGTAGCAAGACCCTGCTCTACAAATCCCCTCATGACCCTTGCCGCACTTGCCACAAGTGCGGCCCTTCTGGTTCCCTGATCTCGAATCGGCGGGCTTGGCCCGCTTGGCTGCCGGCTGGGAAATTGTCGGTCGCCGATCCCTCCCCTGAGACTCCGCCTCCTCCCTAGCCTGAGTCTCAAGCTCTATCTCCCTCTTCCGAGCATTCGCCTGAAGCTCGGCAAATATCCGGTGCGACGAGTTCTCCACAAACTCGCGAATGTCTCTCCTCAAAATGCTCAAACATCGACTCATGCGTGCCTGCTCGGAAGACACGTGCTCAGGGCAGAACATCGCCCTCTCATGGAACATCCTGGTGATCACAGTAACAGACTCAGTACCCTGCTTGAGGGTCAAGAACTCCTGGGCCAACCATTCCCTTTCCACTGGGGGAACGTATGTTGGATAAGGTGTATAAGTCCATAACTATTTCTGGTATGTACTTGACCCGACCTGGCATGGTCCATTTGGGTTGCATGGCACCATGCAATTGGATAAACTAAAATGAGAGAAATAACACTTATGGTTTATTAATATATTATAAGTTCTAATATATTAATAATATTATTTAATTAGTTTGATCAAGAATTAATTTAGAATTAATTAAGTGATCAAAAGATAATTAATTAAATATATGGGTAGATTATGTAAATCTTCCATATCTTATATAGTGGGCTAAGAGGCTCCATGGATTATCAAGTTGGGTTCCACCCATAGGATGCTCCATAGAGGCTCCATGGGAGTTACAAACCCATGGAAATGAAGAGTCATGTCACATTAGGGTTTACATGGTGTAACCCTAGATGTGACACACTATATAAGCAACATGTTCTCCACCAAAATCGGGACACTAAGAAACAAGAGGGCTAGAGCCGATTTTGCAAGTGTAAGATTCTCTCAAAGTTTACTCCTTTGCATTTGGTGTTGTGTGAAGCATTTGAGGCATCACACTTGGGGTGTTAGGCTCACAAGGTTTTAAGGATCATAATCAACAACAAGGTAAGTTATTCTATCTTTCATTCAAGTTAAAAATGTTCCCCATGTATGCTAGATAGGAATATGGAATTCAACTTTCCATGATTATTAGACAAACATAGATCCAAGGTTATTAGGGTTGCATGTACACTTAGGAAGTGTTAGAATGCTCAAAACCCATCAGTGGTATCAGAGCCTAGGTTTGTTTGTTTTTTTTGTGTGCAAACAGCTTGAAAAAAAAATCGTTTTTCTATTTTCTGCTCGTATGAAAGTTTGCACATTTGTTGCTGGAAATGGACTAGAAACATTACCCTAAACTGTTTTGATGTTTTAAAGCTTGTTTTAGATGGTGTAATGTTTATGCTAATCCATTTACAATGGCAATTATTAAAAATTACAAGTTTTTTTTAAGTGTAATTTTTGATTCTTGAAAGTGTTCATATTCATGTTCTTGAACTTATGAAGATTAGATGATCATAGGAATTGTTTGTAACCTTCATGGTAGTTTAATTCATGATCATAATGTGTTTTAATGGAGTCCATAACTTGTCCTCAAGTTATGGAAAACCAAAAGTCTCACTTTTATTAAAGCCATTAAAAGAACACAAGAGTTATAAAAATGAAGAGTCTTCATTTTTATTACTCAATTAATTCATAAGTTATAAGAAATGAAAAGTTTTGGAAGTTTACAAAACTTGCCCTCAAGTTTTGGAACATGTAAAGTCTTGATTAAAACTTTAGTTCCAACCCTTAGAATTTTAAAAGTTAAAATTCAACCCTTATACTTTATAATATTATAAGTTACTAATATATATATGTATAACGTCAAGTCGTCTTACCGCTAGTACGCCTCATTCACGAAGCCGATCTATCAGGGGGGTATAAGGTTGTTGCCTATAAAATGGCAACTTAATGGGTGTCCACTCTCACCCACCGCTTCCTTGATCGGTGGAGGGTCGTTAGCCGAACGGGTAAGACAAGGACTTATAAATACTCATTAAAAGTATGATGAATATTATAAAGTAACTAAATGCTTTTATTAAATTCCCAATCTTAGTTACTTTAGGAAAATGTGAATAAGGTGCTAATCCATGAAATTACACTTTACACTTTGTTTAAGTCGTTAGTGGAGCTCGTGTGGTTAACCGGCACACTAACTTGGACTTAACAAGGAAGGTAAAGGGTGACTTAAAGTTTATTATAGGTCGGTGGAGCTCGTGTGGTTAACCGGCACATTGATTGAGTAATAAACATTAAGTGTACCAAGTGATTTGCATGTTTACTTCACACCTCATTTTGTGATCCTCAGTATCCCAGTCACAAAACTTGAAGGGCACACTCGAGATTGAAACATGCCTTTGAAAAGTTCATTGAATCTCAAAAGAATCTAGGAATTTCTAAGAACCAATTAAAAACCTAATATTTATATTTCGTTTTTCATGGTGGAAATTGGTGAATCGTCATTCACCTACCTTTCAAATATGTTATAGCTTGGATTACGGCATACCTCTTCTAAGTTATAATATATTGTGATTGGATCCTAGCCTTAATATTACATTTGGGTGTTTTATTAAGGACTCTCTTAATATCTAAACTAATCTTGTTCTCTTCTTTCAGATGTCTTCAAACAATGCTGCTTCTGGCTCTAATCCTAATGGCTCCTTTACCCTTATGAACTTGTGTGGGAAAGTCACTTTTGATGGATCCAACTTCAATGAATGGATCAGAAACATCAGGATGATTACCCGCTACGAGGACAAAGAATATGTCTTTGATAAGGAGCTTAAGGAGATTGATGAGACCACTGCAACTCCCCAGGAGATCGCTGACTTCCGCGCACATGAAAGGGATGCTACAAAAGTGGCATGCATCATGTTGGCCACCATGACAGCGGAACTCCAAAAGTCCTATGAGGACTTCTACCCTTTTGAAATGCACCAAGATCTGATGGAAAGATACCATCAAAGTACACGACAAGAGAGGTATGAAATCATATGCTCTATCATAACAACCATGATGAAGGACGGGGAATCCGTCACGAGCCACATGCAGAAAATGCAAAGGTATGTGGATCGGTTGCTGAAGCTTAATGTGAACTTCCCTGAGGAGCTTGCAATAGATATCATTTTGCACTCCTTACCATCGTGCTATGATCAATTCCGCATGACATATCACATGAATAAGGAAGAGGTCACACTCAGCAAACTTCAGGGACTCCTCAAGACAGCAGAAACAGGTCTTAAGGGTAAGTCGGTTGTTAACACTCCTACTCCAAACTCCGCCCCGGTTTTGGCAATCAGGAAAGGTAGAGGGAAGAAGAGGAAGAGCTCTTCGAAGGGTACCAAGGCTAGGACCCTTGATGGCTCTTCTTCAAGTGGAACCAAGAAAGGTTTTGTCACTCCTTCTTCTGACCCTAAAGAGGCTGAATGCTTCTATTGCCATGAAAAGTCACATTGGAAGCGGAACTGCTTAGTGAGTTCCCCAAAATACCACATATAACACATATTAGCCACTCGAGGCTATAACTCTGTGGGCTACTGGCCCTAACTCTGTGGACCCTCTGGTCCTAACTCTGTGGACCTTCCGGTCCTAACTCTGTAAACTCTGGAATACACACAGCATAAATCACATGGAATTAATGTAGTGCAACACATCACATACGTAGCATACAAGATACTCTATCACATAATTCTACTTACCACTCAAGGTAAAGTATAGTGAGAAGACTCACCTCGGATAACTCGGTAAACCTCGAACTCGGAAATACTGATCTAGCCTTCGCCTAATCACATAAAATAATTACTCTAATTAATACGACTTTCAAAGACTAGGCTAATCCCTCTCTAAGTTCTCTAAGAAGAGTAAAAGACCATTCTACCCCTCCAATGGTTCATAAGTCCAAACATTGACTTAACCCTAAAAGTCAACGAAGTCAACTCTAGTCAACGGTCAAACTTTGACCAGACTCGTCGAGTGCATACGGGCGACTCGGCGAGTCCACGCGGGTACTCTGAGTCCTTCTAAGCCTCACTTGGCACGTCGAGTCCCTCCTCCACTCGCTGGGATACTCTGCAACGAATCGCGGGGCAACCCCGACTCGACTCGTCGAGTCCACTTATGAACTCGGCGAGTTGCTCCCATGACAACAGTCAAATGACCTTCTGAGGTCAGATCTGCTTCTCTAAACTATAGATCTGACTTCCCCACAACCAATAACCACGTAAAGGTCGAATCTTGACTCACATGCAACGCACTCAAGGCTCCTTTTGGTGAAATAACTACTAAAATGGCCACCTAGGATCATAACTCCAAAGGAATGGCATAAAGCAGAGTGATAGGGACTCTCTGGACCTCTTAAGGTCCAGATCTAAGAATCATTTCACCTTGGGACCTCACACACTCCAGATTCAAGCTAAACAATGCGTAAAGAAACCCTAGATTCCACTAAATCATCAAAAACACGAGAATAAGCACAGATTGATACCTCCAACAGCTTCCTCTGATCAAATGGAAGTAGATCCAAGCTCCCCAACCCGCCTAGCTTGCCCTTCCTCCTTCCTACTTGCTAAAACACACAAGAAATGGTGAACAATGGCCTCCTTTCTCACTCACAAGACTCACAGATGCTCTGGTGCTCTCAAGGACGAAGGTAGCCGCAATTAAGGGCCATAAGGTCCTTTAAATAGGGAACAAGCCCGGGGATTTAGGGTTTCAGCCCACAGCGCGGACTCGTCGTGTCCACCCCTTCCGACTCGTCGAGTCCCTTCATTAATCCAGTCAGCAATCGCGATCCTACTCGACGAGTCTAAGCGTCAACTCGTCGAGTCCCTCTCTTTAACTCAAAATAAATGATCAAAACATAATACCTGGAAATCCGGATGTTACAAAAACCCAACGGTGGTATCAATGTCATGGGTTGTTTTCTATTATATTTGATGCATGGCTTATTTTCCAAAGCTGAAAAACTGTTCTGACAGCACCTACTCGACGAGTACATTATTGGACTCGACGAGTAGGTTTTTTTTTGCCTTGAACTCGACGAGTCCATAGTTGGGCTCGACGAGTTGGATGATCAGACAGTAGTTTTTCGGGTTTTTTTTGGCCTGTTTTGGATTAGGATCATTACCACAAAATGTTTTAGTTCATAAAATTTGATTTTGTTGGTATGGTAATGATTATACTCATCCAATCAAAATATAATTGTCAAAATTTCAAGATTTGTATTTATATGAGAGGTTAATTTCTTGTAAATTGTTGATATGAATTGTCTTGCCTTATGAGTTAATTTCGAACATGAAATTTATATGATAATTTTTTATTTGTTAAAATATTGACCTAAATGTTCTTTAAAGTCCTCCATAACTTGTCCTCAAGTTATGGAACATGAAAAGTTTTTTCCATAAAAACCACATTAAACTCATAAGTTATGGAAATCAAAGGTTTTTCAAGAGTTAAAAAACTTGCCCTCAAGTTTTGGTATTTGAAAAGTCTCAAATTAAGAAACTCTTATAATTAAAAAGGTGTAACTCTTGGGTTCATAAATTAAAAAAAAATTAATTAAATAGTTTTTAATTTTGAATTTTTATATTTAGAACCTTGAAGTATTTGAGTAGTTCAAATTGCACCTTATGGACTTTATTAAATTAATTAAAGTGTTTAATTAAAAGTGATTAATAATTTCATAATGACATGGTTTAAGTTTAATTAAATTAAGAGTATAATTTATTAATAGATTAAACCATCTAATATTTTAAAAGTTTAAAATACACCCTTATACTATTATAATATTAAAAGTTTAATAATTATATATATGCATAACACAAATCAGTCTTACCGTTAGTAGGCCTCATTCACGAAGCCGGTCTATAAGGGGGGTATAAGGTTACTGCCTATAAAATGGTGGTTTATTGGGTGTCCACTCTCACCCACCGCTTCCTTGACTGGTGCAGGGTCGTTAGCTGAACGTGTAGGATAGGACATTAATTCTCATTAAAAGTATAATGAAAATACCAAGTAACTAAACACTTATAGATTCCCAATCTTAGTTACTTAGGAAAAATGTGAATTTGGTGCTAACCCATGAAATTACACTTTGCACCTTGTTAAGTCGTTAGTGAAGCGTGTGTGGTTAACCGACACATTAATCTGGGACTGACAATGTGTGGCAAAGTGTAGCTCGATGTTCGTCATAGATCAATGGAGCGTGTGTGGTTAACCGACACATTAATTAGATGATAAATGACATCGAGAGTACCAAGCTAATTTTCATGGTTATTCACACCTTGTTTGTGATCCTCGGTATCCCGTCAAAACTTGAAGGACATAATCGAGATTAAACGTGCCATTGAAAAGTTCAATGAATCTCAAAAGAATCTAGGAATTTCAATTCATTTTAAACTTAATAATCAATTTCTTTTTTCATGGTGGAAATTGGTAAATCGTCATTTACCTATATTCAAATAGTTTACAATTGGATTACGGCATCCCTCTTCCGAATTGTAAATTATTGTGTTGGGTCCTAGCCTTAATATTTCATTTGGGTGTTATATTAAGGACTTAAATCAACCGACTTGAATTTCTCCCTTGTAGATGTCTAGTTCTGACAACTATGGTCTTCCCAAATCTTTTGAATATATGACGATCGAGGTGAAAGATTAATCCCTTCTTCGTGCTGTAGTGGAACTTCTCTTCCTCCACATCCTCCAATAATTCTCCCTGGCCCACAAGTTCAAAGAATTAAAAATTCCAAGGTCACTCGAGCCCTATTGGCTACCAAACACTAAGATGGAAGGTCTGTGTATGCACATGTCTTGGAGATGAAGTCACACATTGACAGGCTGAGAATGTTGGGTGTCGTTGTTTCAAGGAAGTTGGTTGTTGACTTGGTTATTCAATCACTTCCTAAGTCATATAGCGGGTTCTTTAAGGACTACTATATGGGAGATCACGACATGACCCTTATTGATCTAACATATGTTCTTGTTGCTGCTAAATCAGCAATGATTTGGTGCACTGGTAAAGCAAATTTGATTGCAAGATCTACTTCCCAAACTTCCATGGACATTGACAATGGAAACATTGGAAGTCCAGAAAAGTCTTCTCTTCCCAATGGAAAGGGATCGGCCATAGTCAACCCGGTTGACCAAATGGTAAAGAGAAACGCTAAGTCTGAGATTGTCCCGTGTACCATTCCCAAAGAGTCCATATGTTTCTATTGCCAAGCGAAGGGGCATTGGATGCCGAGCTTCCATATTTACCTGAAAGATCGCAAGGATGGTAAAGTCAAAATGTTTGACTCTACTTCAGGTTAGCCCACGTTCTAACTCTATTAAGTTCCTATTTGGAGATTCTTAATACATGATGTAATGTAATTACATTTTGATGTTTTGTAGGATCGAAGAAAAGAAAGGAAGCTTAAAGGAAGAGTAAGCTGATTCTGATCGCGAAGAGATGGATTTCATGTTGGATTAATGTCTAAGTCCATAACTATATTTGGTATGTACTTGACCCGACCCGACATGGTCCATTTGGGTTGCACTTCACCGGTACAATTTATATGGATAGTCTTTTGAGAATAGTATATTTATGATTTATATTAATATATTATAAGTTCTAATATATTAATATGGAATCATATTATTTAATTAGTATTGATCAAGAATTAATTTAGAATTAATTAAGTGATCAAAAATAACTAATTAAATATGGACTCTTATATATATGGAATGGGCCAAGTTCATTTAGGTTGGGCTAAGCTTTCATGGATGGTCCATGGAGCTTTTAACCCATGGATCCTATGTAAATGAAAGGTCATGGGTATTAGGGTTTACATGGATGTAACCCTAATCCTCCATAATATATAAAGGGGTCCTTGGCTCACAAAATTGGTACAAGTGTGTGAAAATAAGAGTGGGCCGATTTTAGTGTGCATACATATTCTCTCAAGTTCTTCCAAGGTGTTTTGGTGATTTGTGATTCCATTTGAGGCTTCCACACTATTGGGGCTAAGCTCTTAAAGCTTGAAGACATCAAGCTACATCAAAAGGTATGTCATCTAACTAGAACTTTGTAGTATAGGTGCTTCATAATATGCTAGTTAGGATGAAACCTTGGAATAGTTAATATTTGCATGTATAATAAAGAAAACATAGATCCAAGGTTTATAGGGTTGCATGTACACCATAGGAGTGTTAGAATGCTCAAAACTCAACAGTGGTATCAAAGTCATGGGTTGTTTTCTGTTATATTGATGCAAATGTTTTATTTTCAAGTTGAAAAAAAAGGAAAAAAAACATGACGTTTGTCAAATTTTAAGATAATTACTTGTTTTGTGAAAAACGAATTATTTGTAAAATTTGAATAATTTGTTATATGAATTGAATTAGGTCAAATTTAGTAAAAGATAAAATGATATGATTATTTTATTAGTTTTAAAAGTTTGATCTAAATGTTTTAAGGAGTTATATATTTTGTCATAAAATTTTGGAGCTCAAAAGTTTTTTTTAAAGTTGTGATCTTAAGGGTTTTTGAAACTTCCATAAGTTATGGATATGAAAGTTTTTAAAAAAAAAAAAAATTTTGATTCAAAGTTTTTATGGAGTGACAAAATTTGGTGTTAATGTTTTAAAGAATTCCATAACTTGTTCTTAAGTTATGAAACATGGAAAGTTTCATCATAAAACACCATTAATTCCATAAGTTATGGAATCCAAAGGTTTTCAAGAATTACAAAACTTACCCTCAAGTTTTGGAATTTGAGAAAAGTTTTTTATGAAAAAAAGAATTGAATTCTAAAACTCTCGGGTTCATAACTTAAACAATTAATTAAATGGTTTTAATTTTGAGTTTAATAATTGGAATTATGATGTTTTGTTGAATAGTTCAAATTAACTCTTATGGACTTTATTAATAGTTAATTAAAGCGTTTAATTAAAAGAGTATTATTAATTCGTAAATATATGGTTTTAGTAATTAAATTAAAAGTCTAGTTTAATTAATAGATTAAACCACCAAGTATTTTAAATGTCTAAAATACACCCTTATACTATTATAATATTAAAAGTTTAATATATTATATGTATAAGAGCAAGTCGTCTTACCATTAGTAGGCCTCATTCACGAAGCCGGTCTATAATGGGGGGTATAAGGTTACTGCCTATAAAATGGTAGTTTAATGGGTGTCCACTCTCACTCACCGCTTCCTTGACCGGTGGAGGGTCGTTAGCCGAACAGGTAGGACAAGGACTATAATTCTCCCTTCATTATAAGTATAATGATAAATACTAAGTAACTAAACACTTATAAATTCCCAATCTTAGTTACTTAGGAAAATGTGAATAAGGTGCTAATCCATGAAATTACACTTTGCACTTTGTTTAAGCTGTTACTGGAGCGTGTGTGGTTAACAGGCACACTAACCTGGACTTAACAAGGTAGGCAAAGGGTAACTTAATGTTTATCATAGTATCGTTGGAGCGTGTGTGGTTAACCGGCACATCGATTGAGGGGTAAATATTAAGGGTACCAAGTATATTTGCATGGTTACTTCACACCTTGTTTTGTGATCCTCGGCATCCCAGTCACAAAACCTGAAGGGCACACTCGAGATTGAAACATGCCATTGAAAAGTTCAATGAATCTCAAAAGAATCTAGGAGTTTCAAAACCAATTAAAACCTAATAATACATTTCGTTTATCTTGGTGGAAATTGGTGAATCGTCATTCACCTACCTTCAAATATTTTATAGCTTGGATTACGGCATCCCTCTTCCAAGTTATAAAATAGTTTGTTGGGTCCTAGCCTTAATATATCATATTGGGTGTTATATTAAGGACTTAAATCAACTTTACGTGAATTTCTCTCATTGTTGATGTCTGGTTTAGACAACAATGATCTTCCCAAACCAAGCTTTCCTAATGAATATGACTTCCCGAGTTTGGCTCATGGAAGTCATACTTCTCTTCCTCCACCTCCTCCAATTATTCTTCCTAACCCACTAGTTCAAGGTCACTCAAGCCCTAATGGCAAGCAAGGTCTATGTGTTGTCACATCTTAGAGATGAAGTCACATATTGACAAGCCGGGAGAGTTGGGTGTCAAAGTCTTGAGAAAGTTGGATGTTCAATCACTTTCTGAGTCACATAGTGAGTTCCTTTGGGACTACTATGAAACAGACTATGACATGAACCTTAATGATCATATCTATTTGCTTGGTGCTGCTGAATCAACAATGATTTGGAACGATAGTAAAGCAAATTTGATTAGAAGATCAACTTCCCAAAAACTTTATGGACAGTGACAATGGTGACACTAGAAATCCAGAAAAAGCATTCTCTTCCCAATGGAAAGGGATTGGCCATAGTCAACCCGGTTGACCAAATGGTAAAGAGAAAGGCTAAGTCTGAGATAGTCCCATTACCAAAGGGTCCATATGTTTATTTTGCCAAAGGAAGGGGCGTTGATTGCAAATCTGCCAAATTTACCTAAGGATGTTAAAGTCAATAAGTTTGACTCTACATCAGGTAGAGCCCATTATCTAACTCTGTTAAGTTCTATTCTGAGATCCTCATTACATGATGTGACTGGGTCACATGTTGATGTTTTAAGAATCACAGAATAGAGAAAAATCTTAAAGGAAGTATATGCTGATTCTGATCGCGAAGGTGGATTTCGATCGCATCAGAATTTTGAGCAGTTGCTTAAGAAGTTATGATATATTGCTAAGGAATAGATAACAACAATTTTCCATGTGGATTGTAAGGATAAGTTTTTCCGCAAAGTTTTAAAATAAAAGAAAATTGTTTAATTTTATTTATTTGAAGTATCCTTACAATGGCATTTGTGTAAAATTGTTGCTTATATGATTCCACTTACAGCAATATTGGAAAATGGATTTGATTCTTTCATTTGTGGTAGTGTCTAAATTTACCAAATCAAGAAAGTTCCTCATCACCCAAGTTTCAATTGGACCGAAACTTGGAATCATGCAAGTTGAATAGTATGATGAATGAGAACTTTCAAGCATTGGAAAATCAAGACTAATTATTTGTTCACATGGATGTGTGAGTCAAGTGAAGGACTAAAGGGATCGAGTACACATTCTTGTGCACTAGTCATGTCCACCACGAAGCTCGTTAAGACTATTTGATTTACTAAAGTTTAGTAAATATGGTTATACTTACAAGTTTAAGTATAATTCTGAAACATTGGAAAAGTCTCAATGTATGGCAGAACGAATGGGAAGAATCAAATTAGGCAGAAAGATAAAAGTTTCTCAAATCTGAAAAGATGGGAGAGTACTTTAGTATCATGTTTGTGATCATCTTAATGATTTAGAAATCATATCACAATTAGTCCTCTAAAGGTCATCTTAGTGCATTCTTATGACTAAGAAGAGGAGTCATGAATTGTTGAAATGGTTAGATCAGGAAGATGAGTCATACTTCGTTCCAAAACAATTCTTAGAGTCATACTCCAAGATTGTAACTTGAGTGACATATCTTAAAGAAAGGTTTAAAACACTTATCAAATGTAAGAGTAAAAGTGTCCTACTCTTGTACATTTGAAATTGGTAAGTTGTGATGTTTTGAATAAAACAAAGACCAACTAAGGCCAATTGTGTGAAGTGTTTGTCTTGATAAAGAATCCGCACTATCTCTTGAATATTTGGCAAGATAGTCTTATATGTCAAGAGGATAGTGGGAGTCTTAAAGATCCTAAAAAGAATTTCAAGAACTAATCAAGAATAAAACCTGAGGTTCTTCACTAGCACACGACTTGAGGTTTATAACCTATCGTGTTGACATTTCTGTGCCCATTCCAGTTAAAGTTGGCTTTGCATAGGAGTTCTGAAAGTTCTCAATTGGTTCCATAACAACTTGGAAGCAATGGCAGGCCCTGTACTGCCAGGTGGCAAGAAGTTAAGATTGCATAAGTTCAGTCCATATGAGTTTGGATTTGTCATTATCCTTGTCTTGTGACTATGGGTTTGACGATTCACATGGATAAGAACACATACACCATAAAATCTAAGGGTCATAAGGTTTCTCTCCGATTCATGAAAATGATGGTGAGGAAACACTTCCACCAAGTAGACTTGAAGCAGATGGCAAAAGGTCTAAACAATTGAGACTATGATTACGGCATCCCTTTTCATAGTTCTGAAATTGTTTAGACACACATGCATGCTATCTAAGGAAAGGTGTATGATTTTGATAAAGTTTTATCAAAGCATCTCGTATCAGAAATCTGAACTTTGGTAAGAAAGTCAATAAAGTATTGATTTCTAGAAGTCCAGCTGATTTCTGAGTACATGTCAAAGCTAGTGGGAGCATAAGTGTTATGCTAATAATCATCATGTTAGTGGGAGCATGATAATTATTGTTAGTGTTGCAAGTTAGCAATGTTAATTATAGAAAACAAAAGTTTCAATTCGTGAGGCTGCAGGGATTGAAAAAGTTGTTTTGCTATAATTAAGGGAGAGGATATACTTCATTTCAGTTCTAAAGGCTTAGATTGAGACCTTAATAATCTTTAGTCAAGAATATATATATGAATTTCATGTTGGATTGGTTCAACTTAAGGAAATTCTATATATTGCGTTCTCAAAATTTGATTATGATTACGGCATCCCTCTTCATAGTCAAATTTTGAAAACATGGCAAATAAAAATATTGTAGCAAAAGACTGGTCTAGAATCATGTCTTTATGTGAGACATCATGAATCGTGTACCATTTGCTTTGGGTACAGGATCGATTGCATGTGCTATAATATTTGTCATTTCTAAATTTTTCCAAATGCCCAGAGGCATTAAGAAGGGAAAAGGTCTAGAATTGGATATGACTAAAATGATTAAGCAATTGTCGAGGACAATCTGAGGTTTACCAAAGATTGGTTGCTCAGGGACAGTTGGAAGTATAGTGCTAATTTTGGAAGGACCATATTGACATATTCTGAAAAGAGGCATCTCTTATTCAGAAGTGATAGTCAAAATGAGAATATGGAGTTGTCTCCATAGGTGGAAGTTATCTGTGTAAGATTAGAAAACTTAATGCAAGAAGCATGTCCAAAGCAATGTACTTTGAATATGAGACTTAGTTTCCATGGAGTTGATCTCCATTGGAATACCTTATAATCACTGTTGACAAGTCTTTGTGACTTTGTACATATTCATTACAGGAGGGTCAGTGCATATAAGTTTAAAATCTAAACAGATTTCGATAAATGATAGGAATTTGAAATTCTCACATTTTTCGATAAGGATTTGGGAGTGTGAAATTAGAATCATTGAAATTATGTTCAATTGGTTTATTTCACAAAGTAAGGATCATAGACAAACATAGAGTGCATACTTGGTGTATGGCAAAGCTATTGTTTAAGAAAAACATAGTGTACATGCTTGGAGCATGGGTAAACTACTGTTTTTAATTCAAGTATAAAGTTGATAAAACCGAAACAATGAATAATGAGTAATCAGTATGGTGATAAATAAAAGTGTTTATTTATATTCATAGGGTTTGATACCATATTTGATTCATTTATTCTTGTGTTTCACTTTGCATGTTTTGACTTCCAGAATAACTAAGTCGCTCTTCCTGAATGATTAAGTTATTCAAACCATCCACAGTCGGTCATATGATGGAAGTAGATATGAATCAAGACTGTCATGGGTTGGTTTGTAGAGGTCCAAGTTGGTGGACAAAGTGGTGCTACAACACTCATGAGTGCTCATAAGTTCTGAGTATTGGATTCAACCCCCGCTCATTTGAATCACTTCATGGATTTTATCACGAGTGACCATGAGACGATAATATCTTATATTCTTAAAACCTAGAGATATGAGTTGTTACTATGAGTTGGTTATACATTGATTGCACGAAAACGCATTGGTAACTCGATGTTATAAAACGTGCCTTTGTGTATGATTCAACAAGTAGTAGAACAAGCCATATGAGTCGAAGTTTATCCATTCCTTTTACCTTCGGGATAAAAGCGATATCTGTGGGCCCCTTGATGATTTAGCGATGACACATGTGAGTGCTTGGCCAAGCCAGGACTGATTTGATTTGTTCAATCAGTCAGTCATCATAAATCGAAAATCGGGAAACAACAAATGGACAGATAGAATGATTATAATCCATGTCTCAGTCCATATGATATCTAGAATGGAGGAATATATGATCCCTTATCTAACGGACAAGTCATTGACAAGGTCAGAGTTCGACAGCGGCTTTAAGAGCTACGATTGCCAGTTAGGTTTTGAAGTCATACTCAATAATAGTTTTAGACTTATCCAAGTGGGAGACTGTTGGATTAATGTCTAAGTCCATAACTATATTTGGTATGTACTTGACCCGACCCGGCATGGTCCATTTGGGTTGCACTTCACCGGCACAATTTATATGGATAGTCTTTTGAGAATAGTATATTTATGATTTATATTAATATATTATAAGTTCTAATATATTAATATGGAATCATATTATTTAATTAGTATTGATCAAGAATTAATTTAGAATTAATTAAGTGATCAAAAATAACTAATTAAATATGGACTCTTATATATATGGAATGGGCCAAGTTCATTTAGGTTGGGCTAAGCTTTCATGGATGGTCCATGGAGCTTTTAACCCATGGATCCTATGTAAATGAAAGGTCATGGGTATTAGGGTTTACATGGATGTAACCCTAATCCTCCATAATATATAAAGGGGTCCTTGGCTCACAAAATTGGCACAAGTGTGTGAAAATAAGAGTGGGCCGATTTTAGTGTGCATACATATTCTCTCAAGTTCTTCCAAGGTGTTTTGGTGATTTGTGATTCCATTTGAGGCTTCCAAACTATTGGGGCTAAGCTCTTAAAGCTTGAAGACATCAAGCTACATCAAAAGGTATGTCATCTAACTAGAACTTTGTAGTATAGGTGCTTCATAATATGCTAGTTAGGATGAAACCTTGGAATAGTTAATATTTGCATGTATAATAAAGAAAACATAGATCCAAGGTTTATAGGGTTGCATGTACACCATAGGAGTGTTAGAATGCTCAAAACTCAACATTTCGATCGCATAGTTCGATGATCAGAATTTTGAGCTGCTACTTAAGAGTTATGATAGATTGCTTAGGAATAGATAACAACGTAGTTTTCATTTGTAATTGCATTGTAAGGAAAAGTTTTTCCGCAATTTTATAAATAAAAGATTTTTTTTTATTTTAAGTTTCCTTGCAATGGCATTTGTGAAAATTGTTGTTTATGTGTTTCCATTAATAGCAATATTGGAAAATGGATTTGATTCTTTCGTTTGTGGTAGTGTCAAGATTTACCAAATAAGGAAAGATTTTCATCACCCAAATTTCAGTTGGATAGAAACTTGGAATCAAGCAAATTGAATTGTGTGACGAATGAGAACCTTCATCTTTGGGAAATTAAGACGAATTCCTTGTTCACATGTATATGTGAGTCAAGTGAAGGAGTAGGGGATTAGGTACACTTGGTTGTGCACTGGTCAGGTCCACCACAAAGAACGATAAGACTATTCGTTATGATTTACTAAAAGTTTAGTAAATATGGTTATACTTACAAGATTGAGTGTAATTATGAATCATTGAAAAAGTTTCAATCTATAGAAGAACGAATAAGAAGAATCAAATTAGGCAGAAAGATAAAAGTTTCTCCAATCTGAAAAGAAGGGAGAGTACTTGAGTATTGTGTTTTATGATTATCTTAGTGATTCTGAAACCATATCACAATTTGTGACAACCGTCAATTTCTGGTCAAGTCAAAGTCAAATAAAGTCAACAAGTCAAAACCGGTCAACTTATCTAACCCTTGTATATTAGGGTTTCCGTTATTCTTCTCATTTTACAACTCGCAAATCTTAATACAAAGTATCACTTAGAGTTTTCACGTGTTCGGAAATTCTAAACCCTAATCAGGGCAAGTGATGAAACTACTCGATGAAACATTATTCCTTAACCCTCGAGGGCATATAACAATCATAACGAGGCTTAACAGAGTGTAAGACCCTTGCGTTACGAAGCCAAACACTCAAAAAGGTCACAAACGAAGTCTCTCTCAACCTCTTTCACTCTATCTCTCCCAAATCTCTCTCTGTATGAGAAATCTCTCCAAGAATGTGAAATCTCTCCCAAATCTCTCTATGTATGAGAAATCTCTCCAAGAATGTGAAATCTCTCCCAAATCTCTCTCTATATGAGAAATCTCTCCAAGAATGTGAAATCTCTCCCAAATCTCTCTCTGTATGAGAAATCTCTCCAAGAGTGTGAAATCTCTCCCAAATCTCTCTTTATATGAGAAATCTCTCCAAGTATGTGAAATCTCTCCCAATTCTCTCTCTGTATGAGAAATCTCTCCAAGTATGTGAAATCTCTCCCAAATCTCTCTCGAAATCTCTCTCAACTGTTTATAATCACTCGGGGCATCCCGACCCTCGAATTAGACGAAAACAGCTTCGAAAACAGAAGTCTACGCGAAAAACAGCCTTAAGGAGCCGAAACCTCTTAAGGAGCTGAACCCTCTTAAGGAGCCGAAACCTCTTAAGGAGCCGAACCCTCTTAAGGAGCCGAAACCTCTTAAGGAGCCGAACCCTCTTAAGGAGCCGAAACCTCTTAAGGAGCCGAACCTCTTAGGAACCGAACTTGTCAGAAGCGAAGATGTCAGAAGCGAACCTACACCCTCTTGGACCGAAGCTCAGCAGACCGAACCGAGACCTCGGACCTTCGGTCCCTCCCCCTCGCACCTTCGGTCCCCTCCTCTTCTCTCGGTTCCTTCCTTCCCTTCTCTCGGTTCTCACTCCCTTAGAGCCGAACCTCGCACGTTTGGTCCATATTGCTGGTTTTTGACCCAAACTTCGTTTTAAACTCGTTTTTCGTGATTTTAACGCGGGATTTTCACCCAAACTCGTATTTTAACATAATAAACCCTAAATATCCATATTTTAATTATATTTTGGGGAAAATCCTTGCCTAAGAATAAAATCTAGTAGTTAAGATTTATGGGTGGAGTGTTGACTTACCCTTTGGGCAAAGACACAAGTTACCTCCCATACCCACTCCTTGACTATTCCCAGTCACTATTCACCCATACCTGGTCATTTCATTGTCCTTTTTCCCCACTCTTTCCAGCCAAGTATCTTGCCATAAGGATAGAAAAAAAACCCTTATCTCTCCTCCCACTTTTTACACTCTTTCTCAAGAAGAACAAACACATCTCTCTCACTTTCTCTCTCTAAATTCGAGATTCAAAGGCTGATCTTGAGTTTTTCCTCCACATTTGGTAAGTATCTTCCTCCTACACTTAGATATTCTACTATCCTTCATCCAAATCATGGATTGCTTACACAAATATCGTCATAATTATTGTTAGATCTTCAAATCTTCAAGCATCTCCCAAGTGTTCTTGAGTTGAACACTTCATTTCTTCCTTATCCATCTACTGAAATCACTCAAGGTGAGTTCATACCCCTACATTTTCATGTTTTCTTCAAGTTTTAAGGGGGGAATACAAGTTAAAACACCAAAAACATAACTAAACTCAAACAACAGCTTTCATCAGGAAAGTTGAGTCTTATTCACGGACTGTTTTGACTATCTTAAACTTAATATCTTTCAAAACTATTTAATATGCAAATAGCTCAGGCTCATACCTTTAAAATGACTACTTGCACATCTCCATACGATTTTTCCACGATTTATGGTGATTTTTACAAAAATACCTATCACTGTAGCAACGAATTCGGACCAGTCAGTGAATATGAACGTTTTCACACCAGTTAGAGACTTCTAAAAATCATAATAAAAATATGAACAAACTAGACACATTTTCTAAACTCACAGAATTTACGGAATCAGTTTTCGACTCTGTATGATTTTTCTATAATTATTCCAAGAACAGGGACAAAAAAGATAAAACTAGAAAATTGTCAGTAACTCATTTACACCTTGTAACTTGCTGAGCAAGGTGTGTATTATCATATATAAGTACATGTTGGTTATATTACATGTCTTTTACCTCATTATAAAGGTTTACATCATATACAAAGAGGATTTCTACCATTACAAAATGTTTTGATAAGCTATAATAGGTATAGTTTATGATTCCATTAACACAACAAACACAGTTCGGAAGGTTTTATTCCCACAGAAAAAGGTTTTACACACACACACACACACCACACGTAAACTTGTTAACGTAAATTGTGATACATTCCTCTTAGTACTCCTAGAGTACGGGTTAAAATTCCTGGTAGTTATAACCAAAGTCTCTTGTAGGGAGAACGTGATAGTTATGTATAGATCTATATTGGGTTTGCAAACCACACCTGAGATGCATGCAACAGCTAGACCGGCAGGTCTGAGGTGACAAGTGTCATTATCTTTTCGACGCCTGAGAAACGTCGTGGCAGGTTCATTAGTCATAGTATGGTTATAGCGACTCACATAGGGAGTTAACAACACATAAAGTTTACTGGGATTTTCTCAAATCAAAAAGGGTTTTATGTCGATTTAAAATCACTTTTTATATCAATAAGTATGGATAGTACTGTACACTTTCGGTCTTGGAATTAAAGACAAGACATCACGTTTGTAAGGAAAATATCGGATTTTTCTTGGTATCACACAATTCATAACAAAGATTGGTTTCCAAACTCTTCATCTAAAAAGCTTATGAACTCACCAACTTAATTGTTGACACTTTTTCAAAACTACTTGTATTCTCAGGGAATCAGCAAAACCAAGTAATCACAAGCTTTTGAGGATGGAACGCTACGGCGTTGAACAACTATTTTTATATCATGTTGTAATCAATCATTGAAATATGTAACACTTGAAACCATGTAATTCTTTTCCTTTATATTTATGATTGGTTGTATTGCTTTGATCACTGTTATACACGTGGTTATGATACTATACATGAAGTCCGCCACCCCCGGACGTTTCCGCCATCCTTGGTTTGGGGGTGTGACAGATTGGTATCATAGCATTGTTTATAGTGAACTAAGTATATCGAACCACATAAGATATACAAACTATAAATACATTGGGACTAAAGTCTCTGATTTAACAATTTCAAAACAATTATACTTTTAGAAATGAAATAGTTTCTTGTTAAAAGTATGAGTACATACATACATACTAGTATAGTATCGTATCTAGGACAATACAACAGTAAAACAAGGAGTTGGACACTACGAGTAGAACTTGGGATATGTAATCAGACTTGCGATGAATATAGCCTGATCAACTATATTTATCCGAGGTGTGACTAATGTATGACGGGGTATGGTCGTAGTGAGCAACAAGCCTAAAAACTTCCCAAATAAGAAAATCATTAAGAACCAAACATAACATTTAAAATACTATAGGAGTATTTTGTGGTACTGTAATTTATGTGAAAACTAAACAGATCCTTATTAATAGGTCTATAGTCACTAAGTGGATACTCTAAAGTTATATCTAACTTAGAGATCATAGAATTAGAATCTGTGGTCATTGCCTTACTTCCTTTTCCTTGTTTGGATGTGGACCTAGGGTAGGATCACTTATTCGAAGGTCTATCATATCTTTGTTATATGTAATTAGTATGCACTATGTCATTATAGAAGTAACTAATGAGGATCAAATCCCTATAAGTATTTCTAGGAATACGACTAATACATGCTTCCTACCCCTCCTATTCTCGCACGTATAACATGGAAAGATTCTACTTACCAGGCGACTCCTACTTTCCCAACCAGGGAAATGGTGGACGGCTAGGAGAAGAACCCGAAGAAGACCCCGTTGGCCAACCGTGATCGAAGGTTGGAATCGACAGCAACGACAGCGATCACCATTTGGAGACCAACAAAGTTGATATGACCTCAACCACGGGGGACCGACTGACAGAGCCCTCCCGACGAAGAGACGGCAGATCGCGAACATCGAAGATTAAAACAGGGGGACTGCAAATCGAGTATGGGAACTGTGCGCTACTACAGACACCACCATCTCACGTACCCGAGACCTGGAAAGAGATTGCTATCCCAGAGACCAACTTCTTAAGAACCTTATCGCCGCTCGGGCGGAGGCAAAACAGAAGCAGGGTAGACGCACGACACTCGAAGAGAGAATGGTTGTAGCCAAGCGTCGATTGGCAGAGCTGCAAGGTGCATCGACTTTGTCTCAGGCATCGCAAGGAACGAATCGTCGTGAGTAGAGTTCATACTGCTCACAAAACCTTGTATATTAGGTTCATGAGTATGCGTTAATGCTACTCTATCCTATGTGTAAGCTCAACCCTGCGATTTAAGTGGTTATACTAATCGGGGGATCTATTTGCTGTCAAAACTTTTCCTTGCGTGGATGTGAGGTAGACCTGCATCGAGGTCAAAATTTTCTCTGAAACCATAATTACTAGAATCATATTAACAACATAGGCTTACGACATACCCATTAGACCCGAAGTCCTATTAAGTCTTACTCATGCAACTAAGCATACATCAAGTGGTCGAAAGAAAGACCTAGCTTGGATCAAATTACAAGGTTTCACTTGGATACAGAACTACTAAAATGCAAGGGTTTATTATATATAGACTTTCATTATGAATTGCTTTCAGAACACCATAAACACCGAAATACGATACAATTTGAGCTAAGCTAAACTTAGTTAGAAAACTCGCGACGTATAGCCATTCTAAAGACTCGTTATCGTTTCACCTTTAAACATTTTGGTTGAAAGGTGCCTTCTTCGTAGACCTATAGGGTGCGATCATACCAGCCCTAATACACCGGATCCCACCAGAACTCCTCAACTAAGAGTGTTTGGGCAAAGATAGTAACTAGGATGGGTAAATTTAGCATTCGTACAAAACCTACTTCTACCCATTTCCGTAACTCCATCTCAGGAGTGTTTAGCATGAACACTGAGAATAGTACAACAATGTGCGAAATTTGCATATGTGAATATAAATTGTAAGAATGCACTTGAGATAATCATCCCCACTCACGAAGTCGTTTTTCATCATGAAACAAAATTATGTCTTCACCAAGAGGTAACCAACCAACTAGCAAGGCACCAACCCTGCAGATAGACTCTGCTACTTTTCAAGCTGCAGTCACGGCAGCCGTGGCAGCCGTCATAGCACAACTCAATGCTAACCACGCCAGGGGGCGCGGAGATGGCGCCGGAAATACTAACCGCGATAACAATCAAGAACACCAGCGGGCGACTACCAACGAAAATGCCTCAGACCACAAACCTAAGAGCAAGAAACGGAAGTTTTGGGACAAAAAGCAGTGTAACCCATCTCAAAAACTCGCTAAAGGACAGCGATCCGTGGCTGCTCCTATAATTACGACAGCAGTCACAACTCATGCCTCGACATCAACCACAACATCTGTCACTCAAGCACCGGAAATACAATATATGGGGACACTTCTAAAGTGTAACAAGTGTAACTACCATCACACAGGAGCTTTCCGGATTCTACACTGTATCAACTGCAACAGGAAAGGACATACCGTCCGCTTCTGTAGGACCCTGACCCAGCACATCGCTTCAACCACCAATACTGGTGTAAATCTAGTATGCTACCTATGCGGTGAAAAGGGACACTTCAAGAGGGACTGTCCAACCGAGAGGAATGACGGAGGAACGGGAGGAGTGTGACAACCGAACCAGCGAAAGCAACAAAGAACCTTATTAGGACTTTTGGAACGTTTCAAAACAAGAATATTTAAGTACCATATGTCTGTAATGTACATGGAATGTTGCTAAGATTATCGTCTTTTAAAAGTAGTTGAAATACTCTCTCGTTCAATTAAATCAAAACACTTATGCGCATCGAGCGAACATCTAGAGGCCTGTTAGGGATCATAATATGAAGTATCATCACTAACTATCAGAACACGTATACTACCAATACTAGTTGCTGCAATGCGAATCATCTGCAGTAATAATAACACCGACCAACACAGAACGTACTAACAAGAGGCACAGGACACTCTATCTCCCTAACAAACATTTCATTCGAATACAACTTAACACATGTTTTACTAGGAAGTTTCGATAACGTCATTCGATTTGGATTGGTTTAGTCCTCACCGTTCCAATTAAATGTGCTACAGAAAGACCCCTCACCTAACCTCCTGAATATCGAAACCCTCGTCTCTCATAAGCACAAATCCGACACGGACCTCCGGGTCATCTCTCGTTACGGAACCTCGAAGTACTCGAGAGAGGAGTACCACGCCATCCGACTGTTTTACCAAACTCAATTACATACGACCTATACGTATGAGTTAATGATATATGGACCAGGAATGGGTCCTACCATGAACTTCAAGATAAGGCTACCCAGAAGAGCGAGTGGATGTTCTACCATTCGATTTAGTCTAGTCGCATAAATCAAACCCATACGTTCCCCACCGACCTAAACAGCAGACAAGATGGTGAAAATCCGCTGGAACGACAAACAAGAATCAAAAATCACATAGAGAAAGAAGCTAGAAACCGCCCTCCAAACACAAAATCATGCCCTACGCAATAATCAGGAGTCATTACCAATACCTCAAGACGGCTAAAAGTGTACGAAGTCGGCTAGACCACACGTGACCCAAAACTAGGAACAGTAGTGTTCACCCAAGAAGATTGGAAGCACCATCCCTACGACGCAAAAATGCACAAGTTTTCATCGGTCATAAGAGCATTCAGTACATTCTCGACCGAAAAGAACTTTGCCTGATTCAAGGACGATGGGTAGAACTACTAAGCGACTAGGAGTACTAGATTCGCCATTATCTGAGCAAGGCCAATAAGGTGGCCAATACCTTGTACAAAAAGGAATACTCGTGCTGCCAAGTAAGGTCATTGGCAATGACAATCCATCCATTCCTGTTTACTCAAATCAGGAGAACTCGAACTAGAGACCTTGAAACCAGAGTGTGCGATGGGTGAAAACTTAAGAGGAATGAATAAGAACCTAGAAGTCAGGAGCGATGGGGCTCGGTACCTCCAGAATCGAAATCTGGACACCAAAGTTCGGTGGATTCAGGGACGTCGTCATGAACGAAGCACACAAAACTCGCCACTCAGTCCATCCAGGTCCAGAAATGATGTATCTGGACCTTAAGAAACAATATTGGTGGCCGAACATGAAAGCCGACATCGCTACATATGTCGACAGTATCTGACTTGTGCCAAGGTCAAGGTAGAATAACAGAAGCCTTCGTGTTTCCTACAACAACCAGTGACACCCGAAAGGAAGTGGGAGCGGCTAACCATGGACTTCATAACCAAGTTACCCAAGACATTGGGTGGTCTCGATACCATTTGGATAATCGTCGACAGACTTGCCGAATTCGCGCACTTCCTACCAATCAAAGAAACCGACATGATGGAGAAATTGACTAGGACATACATCAAAGAGACTATACGACTGCATGGTGTGTCAATATCCATTATCTCTGTCAGAGATAGGAGATTCATTTCGCGAGGCTGGCAACCCTTGCAGGGACTGGGTTAGACTTGAGTATGGTCTACCACCTATAATCCGACGGACAGAGAAAAAGAAACTATTCAAACCTTGGAAGACATGCTAATAGCTTGGGCGATTGACTTTGATAAAGCGTGGGAGTGCCAACTTACCACTCATTGAATTTTCAACAACAACAAACAATCACCCTAACATCAAGGTCGCCCCGTTAGAAGATCTCTAAATCAGCAAGGGCAAATCACCACTGCGCTGGGCTGAAGTGAGAGATACACAGCTAGCGAAGGAGCAAGTCCCTAACAGCACCCTCTATGGCCCGAAACCATAAGGGAGACAACGGAAAAGATCCTACAAATTCGAGACCGACAAAAGAGCTATGCAGATAAGCGACTCAAACCCTTGGAATTCCAGGTTGGGGACCATGTCCTACTGAAGGTCTCACCGTGGAAAAGAATGATACGTTTTGGTAAACGTGGGAAACTAGATCCAAGATACATCGGGCCATTTGAAATTCTTGCCAGAATTGGCCACTGGCGTGCAACTTCGACTGCCACGAGAACTTAATAACGTACACCCGACCTCCCACGTATCAAACTTAAAGAAGTGTCTGTCCGACGAGACTCTTGTAATGCCACTCGGCGAAATCAAAATCAACGAGAGTCTCCACTTCGTAGAAGAACCGGTTGAAATCATAGATCGGGAAAATCAAGAAAACGAAACAAAGTCGCATTCCTATTGTGAAGGTCCCTTGGGACGCTAAACGAGGAACCGAGTTCACCTGGGAGTGCGAAGACCGAATGAAACGAA
Organism: Lactuca virosa; assembly: GCF_052849685.1. NCBI lineage: Eukaryota > Viridiplantae > Streptophyta > Magnoliopsida > Asterales > Asteraceae > Lactuca > Lactuca virosa. The sequence goes on along the minus strand of NC_136427.1, from coordinate 288,584,957 downwards.
AATACCCGCATCCTTTCCCCAACTCTTGAAGTCCCAGTCGAAACGATAATTTCGGGACGAAATTCCTTCTAACGGGGGGATGATGTGACAACCGTCAATTTCTGGTCAAGTCAAAGTCAAATAAAGTCAACAAGTCAAACCGGTCAACTTATCTAACCCTTGTATATTAGGGTTTCCGTTATGCTTCTCATTGTACAACTCGCAAATCTTAATACAAAGTATCACTTAGACTTTTCACGTGTTCGGAAATTCTAAACCCTAATAAGGGTAAGTGATGAAACTACTCGATGAAACATTATTCCTTAACCCTCGAGGGCATATAACAATCATAACGAGGCTTAACAGAGTGTAAGACCCTTGCGTTACGAAGCCAAACACTCAAAAAGGTCACAAACGAAGTCTCTCTCAACCTCTTTCACTCTATCTCTCCTAAATCTCTCTCTGTATGAGAAATCTCTCCAAGAATGTGAAATCTCTCCCAAATCTCTCTCTGTATGAGAAATCTCTCCAAGAATGTGAAATCTCTCCCAAATCTCTCTCTGTATGAGAAATCTCTCCAAAAATGTGAAATCTCTCCCAAATCTCTCTCTGTATGAGAAATCTCTCCAAGTATGTGAAATCTCTCCCAAATCTCTCTCTGTATGAGAAATCTCTCCAAGTATGTGAAATCTCTCCCAAATCTTTCTCGAAATCTCTCTCAACTGTTTACAATCACCCGGGGCATACCGACCCTCGAATTAGACGAAAACAGCTCGAAAACGGAAGTCTACACGAAAAACAGCCTTAAGGAGCCGAAACCTCTTAAGGAGCCGAACCCTCTTAAGGAGTCGAGCCGAACCCTCTTAAGTCGCCGAACCTCTTAGGAACCGAACTTGTCAGAAGCGAAGATGTCAGAAGCGAACCTATACCCTCTCGGACCGAAGCTCAGCAGACCGAACCGAGACCTCGGACCTTCAGTCCCTCCCCTTCGCACCTTCGGTCCCCTCCTCTTCTCTCGGTTCCTTCCTTCCCTTCTCTCGGTTCTCACTCCCTTAGAGTCGAACCTCGCAAGTTCGGTCCATATTGCCGGTGTTTAACCCAAACTTCGTTTTAAGCTCGTTTTTCGTGATTTTAACGCTGGATTTTCACCCAAACTCGTATTTTAACATAATAAACCCTAAATATCCATATTTTAATTATATTTTGGGGAAAATCATTGCCTAAGAATAAAATCTAGTAGGTAAGATTTATGGGTGGAGTGTTGACTTACCCTTTGGGCAAAGACACAAGTTACCTCCCATACCCACTCCTTGACTATTCTCAGTCACTATTCACCCGTACCTGGTCATTTCATTGTCTTTTTTCCCCACTCTTTCCAGCCAAGTATCTTGCCACAAGGATAGAAAAAAAAAGACCCTTATCTCTCCTCCCACTTATTACACTCTTTCTCAAGAAGAACAAACACATCTCTCTCACTTTTTCTCTCTAAAATTCGAGATTCAAAGGCTGATCTTGAGTTTTTCCTCCACATTTGGTAAGTATCTTCCTCCTACACTTAGATATTCTACTATCCTTCATCCAAATCATGGATTGCTTACACAAATATCGTCATAATTATTGTTGGATCTTCAAATCTTCAAGCATCTCCCAAGTGTTCTTGAGTTGAACACTTCTTTTCTTCCTTATCCATCTACTGAAATCACTCAAGGTGAGTTCATACCCCTACATTTTCATGTTTTCTTCAAGTTTTAAGGGGGGAATACAAGTTAAAACACCAAAAACATAACTAAACTCAAACAACAGCTTTCATCAGGAAAGTTGAGTCTTATTCACGGACTGTTTTGACTATCTTAAACTTAATATATTTCAAAACTGTTTAATATGCAAATAGCTCAGGCTCATACCTTTAAAATGACTACTTGCACATCTCCATACGATTTTTTCACGATTTATGGTAATTTTTACAAAACTGCCTATCACTGTAGCAACGAATTCGGACCAGTCAGTGAATATAAACATTTTCACACCAGTTAGAAACTTCTAAAAATCATAATAAAAATTATGACCAAACTAGACACATTTTCTAAACCATCAGAATTTACGGAGTCAGTTTTCGACTCTGTATGATTTTTCTATAATTTATCCAAGAACAGGGACAGAAAAGATAAAACTAGAAAATTGTCAGTAACTCATTTACACCTTGTAACTTGCTGAGCAAGGTGTGTATTATCATATATAAGTACATGTTGGTTATATTACATGTCTTTTACCTCATTATAAAGGTTTACATCATATACAAAGAGGATTTCTACCATTACAAAATGTTTTGATAAGCTATAATAGGTATAGTTTATGATTCCATTAACACAACAAACACAGTTCGGAAGGTTTTATTCCCACAGAAAAAGGTTTTACACACACACACACACACACCACATGTAAACTTGTTAACATAAATTGTGAGACATTCCTCTTAGTACTCCTAGAGTACGGGTTAAAATTCCTGGTAGTTATAACCAGAGTCTCTTGTAGGGAGAACGTGATAGTTGTGTATAGATCTATATTGGGTTTGACAAACCACACCTGAGCTGCATGCAACAGCGAGACCGGCAGGTCTGAGGTGACAAGTGTCATTATCTTTTCGACGCCTGAGAAACGTCGTGGCAGGTTCATTAGTCATAGTATGGTTATAGCGACTCACATAGGGAGTTAACAACACATAAAGTTTACGGGGATTTTCTCAAATCAAAAAGGGTTTTATGTCGATTTAAAATCACTTTTTATATCAATAAGTATGGATAGTACTATACACTTTCGGTCTTGGAATTAAAGACAAGACATCACGTTTGTAAGGAAAATATCGGATTTTTCTTGGTATCACACAATTCATAACAAAGATCGGTTTCCAAACTCTTCATCTAAAAAGCTTATGAACTCACCAACTTAATTGTTGACACTTTTTCAAAACTACTTGTATTCTCAGGGAATCAGCGAAACCAGGTAATCACAAGCTTTTGAGGATGGAACGCTACGGCGTTGAACAACTATTTTTATATCATGTTGTAATCAATCATTGAAATATGTAACACTTGAAACCATGTAATTCTTTTCCTTTATATTTATGATTGGTTGTATTGCTTTGATCACTGTTATACACGTTGTTATGATACTATACATGAAGTCTGCCACCCCCGGACGTTTCCGCCATCCTTGGTTTGGGGGTGTGACACAATTGATCCTCTAAGGACATCTTAGTGCATTTGTATGGCTCAGAAGAGGAATCGTGAATTGTTGAAATGGTTAAATAAAAAAGGTGAATCATATTTCGTTCCAAAATCGAATCTTAGAGTAACACTCCAAGATCGAGCCTCGAGTGACATAATCTTAAGAAAGGTTTATAACACTTATTAAATGTAGAGTAAAATGTTTTCTACTCTTGTACATTTGAAATTGGTAGTTGTGATGTTTTGGATAAAACAAAGACCAACTAAGACCAATTATATGACGTGTTATTCTTGATAAGAATCCGCACTAACCCTTGAATACTTGTTTGTTAAGGACAAGAGAATTTTATATGTCAAGAGGTCAGTGGGAGTCTTAAAGACCTTGAAAAGCTTCAAGAACTAATCAAGAGTAAACTTATTGTTAATCACTAGCACACGACTTGAGGTTTGTAACCTATCGTGTTGACATATTCTTGTTTTTGTGACCATTCCAAATTGCAATAAATTAAGATTAAACAAGCTCAGTCCATATAAGTTTGGATTTGTCATAAACCTTTTCTTGTGATAGTGGTTGGTAATGACATATTTATATGGATAGGAACACATACACTATAAAATCTAAATGTCATAAGGTTTCTCTCCAATTCATGAAAATGATTGTGAGGAAACGCTTTCACTAAGTAGATTTTAAAGGATTAGGGTTAGCAGTTGTGATAATTGCGTTCTCAAATTCGAGTATGATTACGGCATCCCTTTTCATAGTTCAAATTGTGAGAAATTGGCAAATAGTTTGAACATTCGAGACTTATTAGTTTAAGTTTTGAAAGGTTCAAACACACACTTGTGCTATTTAATCTGAAAGGTGTATGAGCTTGAGAAGTCTGGAAAAGACTTATCGAAGCACCAAGTATCAGAAATCTGAACTTTGGTAAGGAAATCAATAAGTATTGATTTCTATAAGTCAAGCTGATTTCTGGGTACATGTCAAAGCTAGTGGGAGCATAAGTGTTATGCTATTAAAGAAATAATTATTATGCTAGTGGGAGCATAATCATTATGGTAAGTGTTGCAAGTTAGCAATGTTAATTATAGAAAACAAAAGTTTCAATTCACAAAGTTGCAGAGTTTGAAAAGTTGTTTTTCTATAATTAAGGGAGAGGAATTCATACTTCATTTCAAATCTAAAAGCTTAGATTGTGAGATTTTAATCAAATTTAGTCAAGGATATATATGAATGTTATGTTCGAATGGTTCAACATAAGGAAATTCTATATATGGAATTAATATAGCAAGAGACTGGTAAAGTATCATGTCTTTGTGTAAGAAATTATGAATCGTATCCCATATGCTTCGGGTATAGGATCGATTGCATATGCTATAATATTTATGTGTTCTGAATTTTCCAAATGCCTAGGGCATTAAGAAGGAAAAAGGACCAGAACCAGATATAACTAAAGTTGTTAAACAATTGCTAAGAACAATCTAAGGTTCGCCAAAGATTGGTTGCTTGTGAGCAATTGGAAGTATTGTAATGGATGGACCATATTGACATTATTTTGAATAGACATGATTCTATTAATAATGAGTTGTCATATGGAAAATATGGAAATGTTTCCATAATGGGAATTGGATATTAAGAATCTATGTGTAGGTTAGAAACTTTTATGCAAGAAGGATATTCAAAGGAATGTACCTTGAATTTGAAACTTCGCTTCCATGGAATTGTTTTGTTATCAATCTCTAGTGGAATACTTTGTAAAAGGATCATTGATAAAGGTTAGAACCTAACACATTCTAATAGTGGCAAGAATTTGGTATTCTTACACTGGGGATAAATATTTGGAGTTGTGAAATGAGTTTCATTGAAGATGTATTCAATTGATCTATTTCACAAAGAAATGACTGTAGGTAAACATAGTGTGCATGCTTGGAGCATGGGATAACTATTGTTTTAATCCAAGTATTAAGTTGATTAATCGAAACATTATACAATGAATAATGTGTAATCAATATGGTGTTTAAATAAAAGGTGTTTTATTTATATTCATAAGTTCTGAGACCATATTGGATTCGATTATTCTTGTGTTTCACTTTGCATGTTTTGACTTCCAGAATAATAAGATTATTCAAACTATCCACAGTCGATCATACTTTGGAAGTAGGTCTTGAGGCAAGAGTGTCATGAATCTGACTATAGATTGTCTAGGTGTTTTAGACATAGCACAAGTTTGTTGCAGTGTTCATGAGTACTCCTGGAATAAGATTCGAGTATTGGATTAAACCCACGCTCATCTAATCACTTCATGGATTTTATCACGAGTGATTGTGAGACGATAATATCTTATATTCTTGAAAAGGAGAGATATGAGTTGCAATTTACAAATCGGTTTCACATTGATGATGCGTAAACGCACCAGTAACTTGGTGTTATAAAACGCATTGTTGTGTATGATTTGATGAGTAAATTTTTGGGTTTTAGTACACTACAACATCCTATGGTGCACATACAACCCTAAATGCTTTGGATCTATGTTTTCTCTTATTATACATGCAATATTGTTTCCAAAGCATAAAGCCTACAACTAGCATATAATTGACATAAACAACATAAAAGTGAGTTATAGAATTACATCTTTGTTGTAGCTTGTAGTTTTGGCCTTTAAGAACTTAGCACCCCAAGTGTGATGCCTCAAACGGTTCACAACACACATTGGACAAAGGAGAACTTGAGAGAAAGGTTTTATGCACTCAAAATCGGTTATGGAACTCCAAGAATACTAGGGTCACCGATTTTAGCTATGGGGTGTTCTATATATAGTCTAAGAGTCATGGTTAAACCCTAATCCATGCCCTTGGGCTTATTATCCATGATCCATGATTCAAGTGGGCTAACTCTTTATGGATTCATCCATAAACTTAGTCCATCATGTATCATAAGCCGAACCATATATATATATATATATATATATATATATATATATATATATATATATATATATATATATATATATATATATATATATATATATATATATATATATATATAACTAATTTACACAATTAGTCCCCATTAATTTAATTAGTCTCTTTTGATCACTAAATTAATTCCAAATTAACTCTTGATCAATACTAATTAAATCATATGATTTCATATTAATATATATTAGAACTTATAATATATTAATAAATCATAACTAACCTCTTCTCAAAAGTCCATCCTATCAAATTGTCCTGGTGATATGCAACCCGAAATGGACCATGCTACTCTCGGGTCAACTACATGCCAATTATAGTTATGGACTTAGACACCTAATCCAACATAAATATAGCAAGCATATGAGTCGAAGTTTATCCATTACTTTTACCCTTAAAGGGATAAAAGCGATATTTGTGGGCCCCTCGATGATTTAGTGATGACAACCCTAAGTGTTTGGCCAAGCATGGACTGATCTGATTTGTTCAATTAGTCGGTCGTCATAAATCGGAAATCGGGAAACAGCACATGAACAAAGAGAATTATTATAATCCATGTCTCATTTCATACGATATCTAGAATGGAGGAATATATGATCCCTTATCTAATGGACGTGTCATTGACTAGGTCAGAGTTCGACAGCGGCTTTTAAGAGCTACGATTGCTAGTCGGGATTTTGGAGTCGTACTTGCAATAATAGTTATTAGACTTATCCAAGTGGGAGACTGTTGGATTAGGTGTATAAGCCCATAACTATAATTTGTATGTACTTGATCTGGAGTTATGGGCCTTGATATGAAGGAATTAAGCACTTAATGAATATTTTGCCATTCTGCCAGAAGCCACGACGTGACCTAGGGTTTGCCACGACGTGGCGGTGCTAAGAATCATGATTGTTTTATCCTTGCTTTCTCATGATGTAACACATTGAGTGCCACGAAGTGACGTTGACTTTAGCTAAGTTGACCGTTGACTATGTGGACCTTTGACTTTTGACTTTTGACCAGTTTGAATTGGGGTCAAACTTGGAGGAATGGGTTGCTGATTGAGGATTTGTCTGTGTTAGTTCTAGTCGGTTCAAGGATTTGATTAGTGCAAGGCGTTAGAATGTTGCAGTGCTTCTCCGGTTCATCAGTTCAGGTAAGTTTCTCACTATGCCACGTATCCCATTATATATCCTTTGCATGTTAGGATAGAGGTACTATTAGAGTACAAGTATGTTAGTGACTATGATAAATACTTTGTATGTATGTGTAGTTTAGGCCCGTATACTCCCTAGGGTTGGGCCCGTACGCATGATATATATATGTGGATAGGAGATTTGATTGCTCGGCGCTAGATATGAGATCTTGTGTGGATGGTTTTTATGTATGATGGAATATGTGGTATACTAGGGAACTCACTAAGATTTTGTTGGATTAGGTGTCTAAGCCCATAACTATAATTGGTATGTTCTTGACCCGATAGTAGCATGGTCATTTTGGGTTGCCTTCACTATAACAATTTGATAGGATGAGTTTTGGAGAAAGAGGTTAATTAATGATTTATTAATATATTATAAGAATAATATATAATTGATAAATCATATTATTTAATTCGTATTGATCAAAATTTAATTTGGAATTAATTTAGTGATCAAAAGAGACTGATTAAAAGTACAGGGACTGATATTGCAGATCACAGATAGTTGCAATATTGGGCTACTGGACTCCCTTGTAAAGGGTTGGACGAAATCTATAGGAGGCCCTATAAAAATTGTCTAAGGCCTTCTAGAAAGGGGTTTCATGGACTGCATGGAGCCTAAGTCAAGAATTAGGGTTTCCATCTAGAAACCCTAGTAGCCACAAGTATTTAAAGGCCCCCTGACCTCTCAGTTTCGGCCACTACTTCCAAGGGAAACCCCAAACGAAATTCTGCTCTTCTTCTCCTCATTCTTTGTTTGTGGTGCTTGTGACTCCATTAGAGGTGCAACGCTTGAGGCACTAAGCTCTTGAAGGTCAAGATCAAGGAAAGGATTGCTTGTTACTACTAGTTAACAAAAAAGGTATTCTTCTAACCCTAGTTTATTCATTGAATCCGAAAATTGTATGCTAGTTTAGGGTTCTTGCTTTGGATAATTGATTTGCATGTATAACTTGAGAAAAACCTAGATCCAAAGTAATTAGGGTTGCATGTGCACCATAGGAATGTTGTAATGCTCAAAACCCATCAGTAGTATCAGAGCTTAGGGTGTTTATCTATTATATTTGATGTTATTGTGTTTTGCCAAAGCTAGAAAAAAATCGAGTTTGGCTCTCTGACTGCAGAACTCAACGAGTCCAAATATGGACTCGACGAGTTGGACCAACTCGACGAGTCCATGCCCTGACTCGACGAGTTGGTTTGTCTGTTGGCAGATTTTTCGGATTTCAAGCCTAAATTAGATAAGGATCATTACCTTACCTTAAATTGTTTTAACTGTTAAAATTCGAATTCTCTATTATGGTAATGAATATCCTCATCTAATTGAAGGATAATGGTCAAATTTTAAGATAATGTCCAAAATTATGTGATTAGTTTAATTATTTAAAATTTGATCTAGAAGTTTTGAAAAGTTTCAAAATTTGCCCTCAAGTTTTGGAATTTAAAATTTGATTAAAAGTTTTAATTTTGAAATATTAAATTCTAAAACCCTAGTGTTTTAAAAGTTTAAAATACAACCCTTATACTATTAAAAGATTAATATGTATATATATGTATAATATGAGTCAGTCTTACCGTTAGTAGGCCTCATTCACGAAGCTGGTCTATAAGGGGTGTTTAAGGAAGCGGCCTGTAAAATGACCGTCATTGAGTATCCACTCTTACCCGTCACACTCTTGACTAGTGGAGGGTCGTTAGCCGAACGGTTAGGATAGGACATTAATTCCTCATTAATAAGTATAATGAATATTATAAGGTAACTAAATGTTTTCATAAATTCCCAATCTTAGTTACTTTAGGAAAATGTGAAAATGATGTTATTCCATGAAATTGCACTTTGCACCTTGCCAAGTCGTTAGTGGAGCGTGGGTGGTTAACCGGCACACTAACTTGGACTAACAAGTGTGGTAAAGGGTAGCTCGAGAATTATCATAGATCAATGGAGCGTGTGTGGTTAGCCGACACATTGATTAGGTGGTAAATGACATCGAGAGTGCCAAGCTAATTTGCATGGTTATTCACACCTTGTTTGTGATCCTTGGTATCCCAGTCACAAACTTGAAGGGCATAAACGAGATTAAACATGCCATTGAAAAGTTCAATGAATCTCAAAAGAATCTAGTAATTTCATTTTATTTAAAACCTAATTCTTCATTTCGTTTTTCATGGTGGAATTGGTAAATCGTCATTTACCTACCTTCAAATAATTTACAACTGGATTACGGCATCCCTCTTCCAAATTGTGAATTATTGTGTTGGGTCCTAGCCTTAATATTTCATTTGGGTGTTTTATTAAGGATTCTTTATCTAATCAAAGCTTTGTTCCTTTTCTTTTCAGATGTCTGGCTCAAACAACGCTTCTGGCTCGAACTCCAACTCCGCAAGCTCTTTTTCTCTTTTGAATATTTGTGGGAGGGTCACTTTTGATGGGTCCAATTTCAATGATTGGATTCACAACATTCGCATGGCCCTACGATACGAGGAGAAAGAATACGTCCTCGACAAAGAGATCAAAGAGATAGATGAAACCAAATCTTCTGCTGAAAAAATAGTTGAGTATAGGGTTCACGAAAAAGACGCAACAAAGGTTTTGTGTATAATGGTAGCCACTATGACTCCTGAGCTGCATCGGTTATACGAGGACTACTGGCCTTATGACATCTGCCAAGATTTGATGGAAAAGTACCATCAAAGCGCGCGTCAGGAAAGGTACGAGATTGTCGTATCGTTGATAACAACCAAGATGAAAGATGGAGAGTCCATCACGATCCACTTGCAAAGGACGCAAAGATATGTGGATCGTATGCTCAAGTTGAATGTCAACTTTGATGAAGAGTTGGCAATTGATATTATCCTCCACTCTTTACCTCCTTGTTATGATCAGTTCAAGATGACTTATCATATGAACAAGGAGGAAGTCACCTCGAGCAAACTTCATGGTTTGTTGAGAACTGCTGAAAGTGGACTTAAAGGCAAAGCTGTCGAGTCCACCCCTATTGTTGCTGCCCCAGTCCTCACTATAGGACATGGAAAAGGGAAAAAGAGGAAAGCTCCGTCTAAGAGACACAAGGGAAAGTCCCATGACAGATCCTCTTCAAATGGATCCAAAGGTAAAACCGGTTCTGCCACTCCCTCATCCGATCCTAAAGAAGCAACGGCTTTTACTGTAACGACAAGGGGCATTGGAAACGAAGCTGCCCGAAATACTTGCAGGACGTCTAGGATGGAAAGATAAAGCCCTCCTTCGCAGGTATTTATACTATTCAATCTAATAACTCATCACATGCTAGTTCTTGGGTCCTTGATACAAGATGTGGTTTTCACATTTGTTCTGATTTATAGGGGATAAGAAAAAGTAGGGACGTGGAGCATGGAAAGAAGAACCTGATAATGGGGAATAGGAAATCGTCGCCCTTCACCAAGATCAGGATTTACTCTTTAGTGCTTAGTAGTGGGTTAGGATTAGACTTGAATGATTGTTGCTGCTCGTCAGAGATGACGAGGAATATTATTTCTTTTCATGGTTTGTATAGACAAGGTTTTAGATTTTCATTTAATAATGAAGTTGGTTCTATTAATGCTTTTAATAACGGTACTTTATATTTTGAAGCATTGCCTTGTAATGGTGTATATGAAATTGTGATGGTTGTAGACAACTTAGGAAATAATATATTGCATATCGATTCGTCTAATGGTTTAGACAAGGCATGCTTGTGGCATTTTTGTCTTGGACATGTCAACAAGAAGCACATAGCCCAACTCCAAAAGGATGGAGTCTTGGAGTCATTTGACCTAAAGTCAGATGACACGTGTGAATCTTGTTTGCTTGGAAAGATGAATAAATCAACATTCACTGGTACTTGTGAAAGAGGTGAGGGATTGTTGGATCTCATACACACAGATGTGTGTGGGCCCTTCAGATCCACCACAAGGGATGCTAACCGCTTCTATGTGATTTTTACCGACCATTATAGCAGATATGGATATATCTACTTGATCAAGCACAAGTCGGAAACCTTTGAACAGTTCAAAGAGTTTAAGCAAGAAGTGGAGAATCAATTTGACAGGAAGATAAAGATGCTCAGATCCGATAGGGGTGGTGAGTATCTTAGTATAGAGTTCCACGACTATCTTAAGGAATGTGGAATTGTTTCACAACTGACGCCACCTAGGACACCACAACTTAATTGTGTGGCTGAGAGGCACAATCAAACTTTGTTACACATGGTTCGTTCCATGATGAGTCGAGCTTCGTTACCTATCTCATTCTGGGGGTATGTCTTAGAGACTGCCGCCTATATCCTTAATCTAGTCCCAACTAAGAAGGTTGAAAAAACAGATTGTGGATGCCAAATATCCTAATAGAGTATGCAAGCTTGAGAAATCCATCTATGGATTAAAACAAGTGTCTCGCAGATGGAATCTTTGTTTCGATGAGAAATTCAAAGAGTTTGGTTTTCCGAGAAGCGAGGATGAGTCCTGTGTGTATGTCAAGGCTAGTGGGAGACTAGTTAGCTTTCTAGTTTTGTATATTGATGACATACTACTCATAGGAAACGACATCCCGACCTTGCAGGAGGTTAAGTCCAGGCTTGGGAAGTGTTTCACTATGAAGGATCTAGGAGAAGCTGCTTACATTCTTGGGATAAGGATTTTGAGAAATAGAAGTAGGAGTCTAATAGGACTTAGTCAAAGTACTTAATTGGACAAGGTGCTGAAACGTTATAGCATGGAGAATTCCAAGAAAAGGGGAACAGCCAATCCAAACCAATACAAAGTTGAGTAAGACTCAGAGTCCGAGTACCGATGCTGAGATAGTGGAAATGAGTCGAGTACCATATGCTTCCGACGTTGGATCGATCATGTACGCTATGACATGTACTTGCCCTGATGTGGCTTTTGTGTTGAGCATGGTTCGCCGAAATCAAGGGAACCCGGGTAGAGCTCATTGGACAGTAGTAAAGAACATTCTTAAGTATCTGCGAAGGACTAAGGACTGGGTCCTTACACTTGGTGGGAGTGATGACTTGAGAGTGACAGGGTATAGTGACGCCAGCTTTCAAACTGACAGAGATAACTTCCGCTCTCATTCGGGCTGGGTATTTACCCTAAATGGAGGAGCAGTTACCTGGAAAAGTTCCAAGCAGGAGACCGTGGCTGATTCAACGTGTGAATCGGAGTACATAGCAGCGAGCGAAGCGTCGAAGGAGACGATATGGTTGAAGAACTTCATTGGAGACCTTGGAGTTGTACCAGCCATAAAGGAGCCTATGGAGATTTTGTGTGATAACAAAGGAGCGGTTGCCTTAACCAAGGAACCAAGGGATCATGGTAGATCCAGACACATCGACAGAAAATACCACTTCATCAGACATCGGGTAGAAGAGGGACTCCTCGTAGTCAAGAGGGTATCGTCAGAGGAGAACCCAACAGATCCTCTCACAAAGGGTCTGAGCAGGGTTAAGCACTTACAGCATGCGAGGAGCATCGGTCTGAAGGACAATATTAGTTTTAGTGATTAGATAGATGTTTAGAAACTTGTAATAGATAAATGTAATTGACATTTGATGAATAAGTAATGGAGATTTATTTATGAGTAAAGTTTACTATCTTGTGTCGATTGTTTACTATTGTTTCACTTTTGCATGTTTTACTTCATGAATAATTAGGTTGTTCAAATTATCCACAGTCGATCATACTTTGGGAGTAAGTTATGAGGTTAGACTGTCATGAATTGGTTGTAGATTGTCTAAGTACTTAGACATAGCAAAGGTTTGTTGCAACGTTCATGAGTACTTCTGAAATAAGATTTGAGTATTGGATTAAACCCACGCTCATATGAATCACTTCATGGAATTTATCACGAGTGATTGTGAGATGATAATATCGTATAATCTTTAAACCGAGATATATGAGTTGTTGTTTGCGAGTTGGTTGTGCATTGATAATGTGTAAACGCATCAGTAACTTGATGTTATAAAACGTTTTATTGTGTACGATTTGATGAGTAAATAGTACAAGCTTAAGAGGGTAAAAGCGATATCCTGGGCCTCTCGATGATTTTGTGTCGACTTATGTGTCGGGCCCGGTCATGACTGAATTGATGTGTTCAATTAAGTTCTATGTCAAACAAATCACAAGTCGGGAAACAAACTGTTGGACATTGAGAATGATTATGTTCCATGTCTTTGTCCACACGATATCTTGCAGAATGGAGGATTATATGATCCCTTATCTAAAGGACGTGTCATTGACTAAGTCAGAGTTCGACAGCGGCTTTTGAGAGCTACGATTGTTAATCGGATTTTGAATTCATACTTGCAGTTATAGTTATTAGACTTATCCAAATAGGATATTGTTAGATTAGGTGTCTAAGCCCATAAATATAATTGGTATGTACTTGACCCGATAGTAGCATGGTCCTTTTGGGTTGCCTTCACCATAGCAATTTGATAGGATGAGTTTTGGAGAAACAGGTTAATTAATGATTTATTAATATATTATAAGAATAATATATTAATTGAGAAATCATATTATTTAATTAGTATTGATCAGAAATTAATTTGGAATTAATTTTGTGATCAAAAGAGACTGATTAAAAGTATAGGGACTGATATTGCAGATCACTGATAGTTGCAATATTAGGCTGCTGGACTCCTTTGTAAAGGGTTGGACGAAATCTATAGGAGGCCCTATAGAAATCGTCCAAGGCCGTCTAGAAAGGGGTTCATGGACTGCTTGGAGCCTAAGTCAAGAATTAGGGTTTCCATCTAGAAACCCTAGCAGCCACAAGTATTTAAAGGCCCCCTGATCTCTCTGTTTCGGCCACTGCTTCCAAGGGAAACCCTAGCCGAAATTCTGCTCTCATTCTCCTCATTCTTTGCTTGTGGTGTTTGTGACTCCATTAGAGGTGCAACTCTTGAGGCACTAAGCTCTTGACGGTCAAGATCAAGGAAAGGATTGCTTGTTACTACTAGTTAACAAGAAAGATATTCTTCTAACCCTAGTTTATTCTTTGAATCCGAAAAATGTATGCTAGTTTAGGGTTCTTGCTTTGGATAATTGATTGGCATGTATAACTTGAGAAAAACCTAGATCCAAAGCAATTAGGGTTGCATATGCACCATATGAATGTTGTAATGCTCAAAACCCGTCAGCTTTATGCTTATAGTTATGGATTAAACATTTTGCAGGTTGTATGTGAGAAGAGCTCGGTGGGACTATACACACGCATCGAAGATGTTCATTTCTGCAGTTTTGTATACGTAACTCTGATATTGTATGGTTTTAATCAAATGAATGTTACTTGATGGTTTTTGAAACAAAGGTCTTAATTGGTTATTATATTTTAAATTTGAAAAATCTCTTTGTAACTTTTGGCACGTTGCATGTTAGTATCAGAACCTTGGTTTGAGGGATTCGGGCATACCTTGCGGTGTGTCTAAACTCAAACTGAGGACTGAGAGATTTTCAAAATAAGTTTTTGAAAGAGAATGGTTTTATTCAAGAAAATAATTTTATAAAAAGATTTTATTGGTAGATGTGATGCGTACAGTCGGCCAGAGCTCAAGAAGTAAGTAATTCACAATATACCACTACAAGAAAAACGCGATTTTGCTAAGGAAGGAATCCATTGAGAAAAGCTGAAATTCCATTGCAAAAGACGAATAGCGGTGGTTTTTGCAATGACCGAATTCCGTCCCAAAAAACCCCATAGCGAGGGTTTGCTAGTGAAACAATCATTCCGTCTCAAATGTGACAACGAAATGAAATCCATTGTAGATGGTATTTCGACGTGTATTCCATTGTAGGATTCCATCAAAACTTATATGGTAGTTCTTCCATCACAAATTCTGTTGTAGTTAATTCTTAGCAAAATCCGTGGTGATGAACCCCTAGCAAATTTCATGGTGATGAATCCCTATCAAATTTCGTGGTGGTGAATCCCTAGCAAATTCCGTGGTGGTGAATCCCTAGCAAATTCCATGGTGGTGAATCCCTAGAAAATTATGTGGCAATGAATCCATAGCAAATTTCGTGGTTGTGGATCCCTAGCAAATTTCGTGGTGATGAATCCCTAGCAAATTCAGTGGTGATGAATCCCTATCAATTTATGTGGTGTATATTATATAGCATATTCCATAGCAAAGATTCCATTGGCACGGATGGATAATTGATTTATAAATTAAATCTAAATTATTTTGTAGTAATATATGAGAAACAAAAATAACAAAAAATCAAATAACATTATACCATAAAATAATACAATAATTATTTATTACATGGAAAATAGAAAGTGTCTACTCTAAAATAAATACTTTGCAATAAACATATCAACACTTTATGACCTACTAGTTTTGTTATTCTTTAATAACATTAATAAGATCCATTGCCGATTTAAGTTGTTTATCAAGTTGCTCAATTATTGCGTTGTATTGGTCTTCTTGGGCCTTCATTATTTCTTTAAGCTCTTCGTTTTGCTCTTTTTGTTTAGCAACAAGCTCCCTCATTTCTTCCATTTTATCATTTTTTTCCGGAATGTAATACATCCTTTTTACCGTTAATCATGGGAACCGCCTTTGCAAAGGAGCCTAATCCATATAGTCTTCTTTTTATGTCATGACCACCAACAACATCATAAAATATTTTGTAATCCTCAAATTCAGCACCTTCAGCTTCCAACTCTTCCTGTTTTTCTGTATAGGCCGCCTACAAAATAATAATAATTTAAATTAAAAGATATCAAAGTTATGAATGACATTAAGGCCTAGATACAATATAAAACTTTAATTGCACTGAAATGAATATTACATGAATTTGTCTATCTTTTTCATTTGTAAATGTGACTCCATCGTGATTCTTCGTGTGTGTATATAGGAACAATTCACTATGGGGTGGATCACGTCCTAATTTCCTCTTCTGCATAAATACCATAAAATGTAAAATATACACATCAACATAAACATTGATGAACCATTAAAAAAATTACCAAATCAAAAGCTATCTTCAAATGATTTTTGGATCCAGCATTATGGGTAGGTTGTGCTATTCCATCAGCCACACCATTATGCCAGTTTATTTTGTTATGCTCGGATTTCAACTTGTATTCATCCGTATTCCATTTTGCTTTCCAGTAGTTCCAAACTTCTTGTGAAATATGAGCTGGTTTAAAGACATGTGGGTTTCTTTTTCGGCTCCACATGTTGTAGAGATATTGGCCATAACTTTGTGCCGCTTTACTTACCTAAGCTTGCCTCACTAGCGAGTCTGTTGCTTCACCCCAACAACATTTTTTCTACACATTAACAATATAAACATAAATTTAAATGTAAATTTTTACCAAACAATAATTTATCACATGTAGTTAACTACCTGGAACTCCTCCCAATGTAATCCTCACATTTCTTTGCTTACATTTCCCCAAGTGTTCCCTTGTGGATATACTCTTTGAAAAAAGGACCGACTAATAATGTGTGCGCAAGGGTCTGGTGGCATGAGCCTGCAAATAATGTGATCATTTTGGTTTTGAATTCATATGTAGGTGTAGACCAAAAGGTTATACATTGAAAAAAGTTGTAAGATATGATTGGTAACTCACGTTTTTTTGCCAAACATCAATAGTTAAACGTCCATTTGGTCTACAATCTTTAGAGGAATTGTTTTGACCTTCTATATTTTCCATAGCAGATCTATTCATATTTGTTATGGATGCAGTTAAGGTTGGTTGTGTTGGTGATGGGGTAGATTATGGGGTAGGTGTTGGGATAGATGTATATGTTGAGGATGTGGTAGTTCGTTTAGCTAAGGAGGATATGGTAGTTACTTTAGTTGTTGAGGATAGTAGTGTCGATGAAGGTGTTGAGGTTGTAGTAGTAGATATAGGTATTGATGATGTGGTAGTCGATGTCGGTGTTGAGGATGGTGTCGATGATGTAGGTGCTGAAGTTTTGGTTGTAGATGTAGGTGCTGAGGATGGTATCGATGGTCTAGTTGTTGCAGTTTTAGATGTATTTGCTAAGGATGGTGTGGATGTTGTAAGTGCTGAAGTGTTGATTGCTGAGGATGTGGTAGTGATCGTTGGTGTTAATGATTTAGGTTTAAGGGTTTTGGTGCTAGATGTTATAGGTGCATGGGATGTGGTTGATGATTTTGAGAAGTCAACATCTTCATCTAGTAATTGTTTGCTTAAGAATTATGCAGTTGAAGTCCTGTTGCGGTTCAAAACATGAGGTGCAATGAATATATATGACTTAACACCTGCTGCTCCTTTTGGTTTCAAGTTTGACATCATTCTTGCTTACAAATACACAAAAAACTAGTCAATACCAATTTATTAAAGATGATAAAATCTTGATGAGCAGAGAACAATCATAATATAAAAATAAAATATAGATGAAGGCATTACTACGCATGCATACTATTAAATAAAACTTTTGAATAATATTGCCTACTTTGTTAACTGGTAATTAAAGTGCGCCAATCATAGATTATGAAGGCAAAACCAATGTAGTTGTAATTTAAGATGATAATACATATGATGATGATGATGATAAAAGAACAAGAAACGATGATCACGACAATAGTAAATTAAATAAAAATAAATTTTAGATGAGTGACAACCTATATCACGAAAGTTAGTGCACTAATGAAGAAATGTAAGTTTGGATTAATTAGCCACCGAAGATGATGACAGAAAATGTAAACCCTATTTCTAATAAGTTAACTAACCCTAATATGCAGGCTTAACGTGTGTAGGTTAGAGGGAAAGGACTTGCGAAATTTTTTGGAGCTCCACTAATGAAAATTTCAAACTGTACAAATTAGCGCTAAATATTTAGTAATTCAAATTTTTTAAATTAGTTCCAGCGAGATAGAAAGGGTAATGTCAAGAAAGAACACAGGGTAACGAGGTGTTCATACCATAATTTTAATTTAAAATTATAAACGAGAATTAAACAATAATAAAATATACATCTGTATGTTGCTATGTTTGAAACAAAATTTATATATAAAAGAAGTATGGGTCATGGGACATGGGTCATGGGACATGGGTCATGTGGTAGTTTCTTATAGTGTCATGGTAATACCCATGGATGACATATGGGTCATGGGTCATGTGGTAGTTGCTTATAGTGTCATGGTAATACCTATGGATGACATATGGGTCATGGGTCATGTGGTGGTTTCTTATAGTGTCATGGTAATACCCATAGATGACATATGGGTCATGGGTCATGCGGTAGTTTCTTATAGTGTCATGGCATTACCTATGGATGACATATGGGTTGTGGGCCATGTGGTAGTTGCTTATATTGTCATGGTAATACCTATGGATGACATATGGGTCATGGGTCGTGTGGTAGTTGCTTATAGTGTCATAGTAATACCCATGGATGACCCATCTGAAGAAACAATGAATCGAGTAATGAATTAATCAGAGTATGAATTCAAGTAATGATGCGAGATTTAGACACAGGATGTAAATATGATCTTGTTTCAGCTCTATTACGCTTTCAAGTTTTACAGAGTACAAGATGTAATTCTGTAAAAGACTTCGTCCCATGATCCTAGTAAGCACTCCTATTTATAGGAGAGGAAAGCGTACAAAAAATATACTAAGGACTAAGCGTTAAGCTTCGAATACAATGCCCTAGTAAAATAGATTACAAAATGTTCGAAAACACTAAAACATACTTCGACTAATTACAACACTTCGACTCTAACAATCTTCCCCTTTGTAATCATAGTCGAAGTCTTCAGTTTGTAAGAAGTGTGATGGAGTACAGCAACACCCTTCGAACCTATGTATACCATGAGATAATCTTCTTCAACTCCTTCTTGTCTCCTTCATTATTCTTTTTGCAATGATTCATACGAACAATTAAGTTTGTATATTGAGACGTTGAGTACCTTTCTACTTCACTTGCCTGGAACAGGAAACGTTTAGCTTTTCCTGCTTTGTCTTTTCCAGCAAATACTATTCCAAATGGCTTAAGACAAATTTCTCCATCAGCAAATTTCTTTAATTCTGCTTGAGTCTTCGAAGGAGCCATTGGAGCTTTTATTTCCATTCCCTTGGCAGTTGCTAACTCCACATCAGTCATTGCCAAACACTCATAGTAATTTTCGATGAAGATTTTGATGTGAGCAACTCCAATCTTGAATTCTTCTAGATCTGTGTTTTGTAGGAATGAAAATGATTTGTCTTTTAAAAGCAATGCAACTTGTATGAGATCATACAAGTTCATCAATGGAAAATCAGCAACAGTAAATTCACAAATCTTTCCATCTGCCTTGGCAACCACGTATTTAAAGTTTTGGATTGTGTTTTCGAAAACCACATCCTTTTTCATGCTGATCACTTTCTTTATTTTGATTAAAGACCAAACATCTTCAGGGGCTTTTCCAAGAACAGCATGAAAACGTATTTTCATGTGTGTACCATCATCCTTGTTTTTAAAGTTCCCTTCTGCCTTGAACTGTGGCATGATAAACATCATTTCGTTTATCGGGAAATCCAGCTGGCTTATGTCAGTATTTGTGACCAAATAGCTTTGCTTTGGTTTCTTTTCGAATGTGTACATGTGATTGAAAGCAACCTTGGCCTCAATTGTCTCGTAGTTATAATGTTTATCTGGATCCCCTTTGTCCATTCCCTTCGGATCATTAGCTCGTTGAGCCATTATACTTTGAACAATTCTGAGCTTTTCAATCTCAGCCTCTGCTTCAGCCTTCTTTTCATCTTTCAATTTTTCAACAAGAACCGATTTCCCTTTGTCTTTTATTGCTGGATTATCTATTACCTCCTTTGGTTTTGAACCACTCCCACCAGTTTCCAAAGATTTACCAATTACAATCCCTTTGGAAAAAGTTCTTGTAATGGGTAATGTTGTTACAACTGTTGAAGTCACTGGTTCAACAGAAACAATCACCGGGTTTGTTGTAGGAATTTTCGAAGAAAATACTTTGCCTACCACTTTCGCATCTTCTTCACTTGACTTCCTTTCTCCCCCTTGCACCCCTGTGAAAACAGGAGGGGCAGTGGTTGTGGGAAGAAGACTGGATATGCGAAAGAGCGGTGCAAGTTGCTTGTTAAGTATGGCTTCAAATTGAACAAACTTGTGAGATAAAAAATCCGGAGTAATCAATGAAGAAGAAATCGGCTTGACAGACATCTCCTTCAACTCCTTAAGCAGCTTAAGCATCTCCTCGAAGCTTGTTTGTTCGAATGTTGAAATTTGAGAAAGTTGTGGACTCAAATTTTTATACAACTTCACAAATCGTGTAACTGCATCACAAATTATATCGACCTTCTGATTTAATGAAGCATAATCTTGTTGAACATTGACTATTTCTTTGTGCATATCTTCCCGAAGTTCGCGAATCTGCAAATTGACATCTTCGCGCACCTTCTTCACATCTTGAACAGAAAGCACATGTCGTTCCTTTGCTACATTCTTCAATTCTTTCAAATCACTAGCAAAATTTGAACTTTGAGAATTGAGTCGAATTTCAGTGTTTTGATCATTGAGATCAACTTTCTCCAAGACTCGAGATTCAGAATCTTTAATCATTCCTGATACTTTGCTCACCATCCTGGCTTCGAACATCTTGAGCATAGAGTCAATCTCCAAACTAGAAACAGATGAACCACCCCCCAGATCTGCTTGAGACTGAAGTATGGAATTCAACTTCTGATTTAACATCTTAAACTGTTTCATGGTCATCAACATGTGATCAGGAAATTCCTCTTCCTCATCATAAAACTCCAATTCTTCGAACGTACCACCAAATCCCTCATTATCTGTCTCTGTTTCCATTTCAATGGTTTCTTGAATAGGAGAAGTTGATTTTGGTGGCTCAGTAGATTGTGAAGAAAAGATTGAAGTAAAAGGTTGATCAAGAAAATGTTCGAATGTTGGAGAATGAGTGGATGATGTAATGGGAATAGTTGATGGTGAGACATAAATAATAAGAGTAGAAATAATAGGACCTTGATCGTCATGCTTCGAACCTCCTTCACCCATATCGACATTTGCATCCGTATCAGATACGTGTGCAGGGATGCCTGAAGTTCGAACCTCCTCAAAAATTGATTTGGCAATCGAAACTTCGGGTGGTGTGATAACTATCTTCTCAGGCGTGGAACTTTGAATAAGATGAGTGAACTCTGGAGTTTCTGGAATTCTTTCTGCATCATTTTCAGTCGAATCAATGGAAATCACCAACTTTCGAGCCTTCTTCTTCTTTTTATTTGACAACTTCTTTGCCATATCCTCAGCCCTCCTTTTCTTCGACATCGGAAAAACAGGTGCTGGTACTTCTCTAATTAACACACCTTGATGTGTAATTTGGGGGTTTCGAATCATTTGTTGTGTAGGAGATTTGCGTTTATGAGAGGACTTCATTTTAATTCTTCGAAACATTCCTGTTTTCGAAGGAATGACAACCTTCTCTTGTGATTCTTCAATGATAGGCTCAATTACTTGAGTCTCAGTAACAGATACTTCAACAACCACCGGCTTCTTCTTCGGAGATTTCGAAGATTTTGATTCAGTTTTAGTATTCTTCGACTTTTTGGATTTTGATTCATCGATATCCAGGAGTTTGCCAGTTTCAATTGTAGAATCGATTGTCTGCAAATATGCTACCAAGACAGAGTTCGAAGGATCAACTCTTTTAAGCATAGCATCTGGAATTCTAGCAACTGATGGAAAAATATCAGCATTATCAGTGACATCCTTCGGACAGTGGTATGGTTGGAAAACTGCTCTTTCTTCATCATTGGCCACCAAAATTCCTTCTTTATTGTAAAAATGTTGCAGAATCAGACTCCAGTATCTTGCACATGAAATACCGTGAGTAGCATTCGTGTGTTCTACTCCTTTTTGAAATTCCTTCCATAGTTGAGTAGAATAATCGACTTGAAGATCATAATATATACCAGCTACCATGGCATACACTTCCATCCTTCCTTTATCCAAACCAGCAGAACGCCCAGTTAAACACCGTAGAAAGATCCCAAACAGGAAATTCCAGAGTTGTGGAAGACCAGACTTTTTAAAATCACTTATCTTGGACAACGGTGGCTGATAACCCATCTCATTGAACATGTGAACAATTTGGGGAAAAGTAACAGCAACATATGGAGGCGTATTCGGGATATCAAGAATTTGACAAAAAACTTTCTTGGATAACCTGACCTTTTTATCGTTCAGAAGATGAAAAGTGATCGTATCAGAAGCTTTGTTGTATGTTGCAGTTGATCCTGCTTGTGAAAGCCAGGATAATGGAACCGAGAAAGAGTTAAACATCACCTTTGACAAAACAGAATTCTTCAAAGCAACAATTAGCATCTTCATCTCTTCTGGGTACTGAGAAACTTCACCCTCCAAGTAGTAGTTTGTAGCCTGAATCTTCATGATCGGTAATGAAGAAGCATCTTCAGTGGTATGAGAATCGACATGAGCAGAAGTCGCCATTGTTAGGGTTTGAGGATGATGATGAACAGAAAATTTGGGAATTTTTCGTGTTGATCGCGTAAACTGAGAATGAACCCTTGAATCCCCTTTTATATGTTACCCTGATTTTTGAATTTGAAGCGGGATGCATTTAATGAGATCCGACGTGGCACCTTGAAAATCGGACCATTACTGCGTAAAAGTAGCCATGCATCAAAAAGTAACTGTCACTTCTCCTAGAGAACCGGACAGAATACCATACGTCATATGCAGACAGCCTGTATTGTTATCCCCAAGATGATTTGTAACCGTTAGGACTCTTCGTATGGAAGCAAGGCTCTTTCACTTTTGGGTTGAAAAGCGAAGTCATACGCCAGAAGTTCGAAATCATCAGCCTGAGTTGGTATTACTCAAAACCTCAAGGATTTCATGAGTGCAGTGTTCCAAAGAAAGTAAGACAAGAAACAATGAAATAAAAATTTTGGGATTTTGTGATGTCAAAAATTTAATTTGACACGAATGCAGTTAAACCCCGGGCAAAGGTTGCTTCGTTAATCATCAAGAGAGATGATCAACAGCTTGTGTATGTTCCCGTGAATTACAATCGAAAACTTGTAGAGAAGTTTCGAAGGGCCTCTTTTGTAAGCCTACATAGGTGGCTTAAAATTTTCGTTACATATCAGCCTTAACATAAGGTGATGAATTGTAACAAAAATTACTTGTTTGACCAGTGTAGTCATTGACAAGTTGGCTTTCATAAAAATTTTAACATGACGAGAATATTCGAATGAAACTCACACTGAAATCATATTCAAAAAAATTTTGTGTGTTGGATCTTGTTGGTTAACAAACATCGTGGGTTTCGAATGTTTGATCAAGACCACTCATTCGAAATGAATATGATTTGGAGTTTTGAATTTGGGTACAGAAACAAAAGTTTCGTGAATATCTGGAACTTAGTTCCCCGTCAATTCCTTAACAAGACTATGAAAATTGGGTTTCACTTTCATCACGGTCTCATGATGTCAGATCATAAGCACAGATTTTTGATATGTTTAAGTCTCGATTGGTTTGATCAGAGACCTCTCGGACATATGTCTTCGTGTGTGATCATGTAAGAACTTTTGGTGAAAAAGATGGATTTAAGACACGAAAAGTACCTCTGTTATATTTTTGGACCAAACAGTAAACTCTTAACTCATTTTGAGAAGAGTAAGGTAGCTCAGAGACTAATGTGAATATAAGCCTGATTGGGAAGAAATTTTCATATGAATAATTTCATTAAGGCTTTCGTACACACACATTGAGTCATGGAGGCTTTGGTCAACATGCAGCAGCATGCTTCTAGGGACAACCTAACTACTTCGAATGATGAAAAATTTATCACTTCATACGAAAAAATAATACCTGACCCAAATACTGCATGCTAAGTCCCCTCTGTAGCGTCATGATAATCTGCAACAAAATACTAAAAAGAAGTAAGAATCAAAATATTTTTGTTGTTTTGATTTTTCGAAAATAATGAAAAAACAATCTAAAATCTTTTTGGAGTTTTGAATTTTCGAAAATGAAGTAAAAAAACAAAAGAAAATCTTTTTGGATTTTTATTTTTCGAAAATGAAATGACAAAACAAAAGAAAATCTTTTTGAATTTTTGAATTTTCGAAAATTTGAAATACAAAACTTTTTGCAAACAGACGAAATTTTATAGTGATAAATGTACGAATTCGAAGCGGTCGAAGCGTTGACTATGAACAGTAACCACTGAATCAACACTTAAAAGAAGTGACAAACATGCGAATTTGAAGCGGTCGAAGCGTTGACCATGAACAGTAACCGCTGAATGTTGAATGATTTTGCGTTATCTTTTATTCAGCGCCTCTGATTTATTCTGTGTCACCCATCATTCTTCTTTTTCACATGGAACAGAATTTCCATCGATCATTCCAAGCCCTTCTATTATTCTCACAAGTGACTTTTCATCTAAAGGTTTTGTGAAAATATCAGCTAACTGATAAGTTGTTTTCACAAAATGTACTTCAATATTTCCATCCTCCACGTGATCTTTTATGAAATGATAACGAAGAGCTATATGTTTAGTCTTCGAATGCTGCACAGGATTATGACAAATTCTTATCGCACTTTGAGAATCACAATATAATGGAATCTTTTTCATATTTCTTGCATAATCACGCAATTGACTTTGGATCCATATTATTTGTGAAGTGCAAGCAGCAGCAGCCACATATTCTGCTTCAGCTGTGGAAATTGATACGCATGTTTGCTTTTTCGACTGCTAGCTCACCAATTTGCCATCAAGAAATTGACATCCACCACTTGTGCTTTTTCGATCAAGATTACAACCACCCAAGTCTGCATCTGAGTATTCTTGTACAAAAAATCCAGTTTTCGAAGGATACCACAATCCTAACGAAATTGTTCCTTTAAGATAACGAAATATATTCTTCACAGCAATGAGATGTAGCTCTCGTGGATTTGACTGATACCTGGTACAATTACACACAGAAAACATTATATCAGGTCGACTTGCTGTGAGATAAAGTAACGAACCAATCATGCTTCGATAAAGAGTTATGTCAACTGCAGGTTTATCTAATGATGGTGTTAACTTGATGCCTGTTGCCATAGGTACTCGTAACTTCGTGCTATTCGTCAATCCAAACTTTTCTAACAGATTCTTCGTATACTTTTCTTGATTGATGAAGATCCCTTCTCTGTTTTGACGAATATTTAAACCAAGAAAATTATTGATTTTTCCCATCATGCTCATTTCGAACTTACTTTTCATCAAATCTTCGAATTCTCTAGACAAGACAGGGTCAGTTGAGCCAAATATAATATCATCAACATAAATTTGAACAAGCATAAGATGATTCCCCACTTTCTTTCGAAATAATGTGGGATCAACAGATCCTTGTTTAAATTTAGATTGTTTCAAAAATGATGTAAGAGTTGCATACCATGCTCGTGGTGCTTGTTTCAAACCATAAACTGCCTTATCTAAAATATAAACATGATTTGGATATTCTTCGTTAATAAAACCTGGAGGTTGTTCCACGTAAACTGTTTCTTCAAGCTCTCCATTTAAAAATGCGCACTTCACGTCCATTTGATAAACATCAAAGTCCTTATGAGCTGCATAAGCCAGAAATATACGAACCGCCTCGAGTCTTGCGACAGGGGCAAAAGTTTCTTCATAGTCGATTCCTTCTTGTTGTGAATATCCTTTAACAACAAGTCTGGCTTTGTTTCGAACAATGTTTCCATCTTTGTCGATTTTATTTTTGAAAATCCATTTTCACCCGACAATCGAAACATTTTCAGGTTTAGGAATTAATCTCCAAACCTTGTTTCGTTCAAATTCAGACAATTCAGATTGCACTGCAACAACCCAATCTGAGTGTTCCATTGCAACCTTAATTGTTTTTGGTTCAATTTAGATATGAAAACATTGAACATGCAAAATTCTTGATGAGTATTCAATACCTCATTCTTTGCACGAATTTGAGCTCTTGTTAAAACTCCTTCTTGTGGATTCCCAATTACTTGATCCTTCGGATGATCTCTTGTCCATTTTTCCATTGGTGGATATGCTGGATCAAATTCCAAAGGAGCATCTTCGTATATGTTATCATTCTCAGAACCTGCAATCGAACAAACATCATCAAAATCATTATTATTTGCAATATTTTTTATATGCTCCCCCTCAACTCTAGGCTCCCCCTCAACATTAGCATTTAATCTTTCTTTCTCCCCCTCGATTGCATGATCTGAAATACCAAAAATCAAATCATAATCAATATCATCCATTTGTAAAGATTCAGTTTCAACTTGTGTGTCTTGTAAATTTGGATGATTTGCAAATTTATGCTCATTTTGTTTAACATAGTAATCATCAAATGTGAGATTGAAAGTTTCTTCCACTTTTCGTGTTCGCTTATTTAACACACGATATGCGACAGAATTGTGCGAATATCCAAGAAAAATCCCTTCATCAGCTTTTGCTTGAAATTTCGAAAGATGATCCTTGAGATTCATAATAAAGCATCTACATCCAAAAACATGAAAGAATTTCACATTAGGTTTACGATTATTCAGAATTTCGTATGGTGTAATATTAAAACGCCTGTGTATGAAAGATCTGTTCTGAGTAAAACATGCAGTGGATATTGCCTCAGCCCAAAGATATTGAGGTAAATTCGCATATGCCAACATGGTTCTTGCTGCTTCGCATAGTGAGCGATTCCTTCGTTCTACAACACCATTTTGTTGTGGTGTGTAAGGAGATGAAAAATTATGCGAAATCCCTTTGTCCACCAAAAATGAATCAAGAACATTGTTCTTAAATTCAGTTCCATGATCACTCTTGATCTTTCGAACAATCTTCTTTAATGTCGTTTCCATCTTTTTGATAAAATCAATCATGATTTGTGCAACTTCGGATTTAAGCCTGAGAAAATAAACCCACGTAAATCTGGAAAAATCATCAACAATAACTAAAATGTACCGTTTCTTGTTGAGAGTTGAAACAGTCGAAGGGCCACACAAATCAATATGCAAAAGCTCCAGAGGTGCAACAATTTTCGAATCTATCGTAATTGGATGACCTTGTTTATGTTGCTTGCCAACTTCACAAGCTGCACATAACGAATCATTGTCAAATTTAAGTACAGGTAAACCTCTTACCAGATCTTGTACCACAAGTTTATTAATGTTTCGAAAGTTGAGATGTGAAAGTCTTCGATGCCATAACTAGCTTAGATCAAATGTGGCTTTCGAAAGAAGGCATACAGCAGGTTTGCCTACAATAGGATTGATGTCCAGAGTGAACATGTCACCTTTCCTTTTGGATTTCAGTAATACTTCGTTTGTGTTGACATTCGAAATAATACTTCCTTCTTCGTTAAAAAGAACTTGATTGCTAGTGCCCACAACAAGTTGAGAAACACTAATCAAGTTGTGTTGAAGACCTTCAACATATGCAACACGATTCACTGTGAATTGTCCATTTGTGATCTTCCCATATCCTTTGACTTGACACTTTTGATTGTTCCCAAATTTAACTACTCCAGCATTTTGGAGACTTCGAAAATCTCGTAAATTCTCCTTCTTTCTAGTCATGTGACGAG
The DNA here is from genome assembly GCF_052849685.1 of Lactuca virosa. Taxonomy (NCBI): domain Eukaryota; kingdom Viridiplantae; phylum Streptophyta; class Magnoliopsida; order Asterales; family Asteraceae; genus Lactuca; species Lactuca virosa. The sequence goes on along the minus strand of NC_136427.1, from coordinate 288,556,987 downwards.
AGCAACCACTATCAATATACCACTTGTTATCATATTGCTCGTCACTCAGTACCTGCAATTAGTAGAAAAATTTAGGTACCCAAGGCTCTTTGGGTCCTTGGAAATTAGATTTTAATTTCGAATGTAATGAAGAACTTTTAACCCAATCACAAACTTTGGTTTTGAGACTATCAATTAAGTTCACTTCATCATCTAAAGAAAACGAAACATAAGTGTTTGTTGGTTTCGAATGTGCACTAACACTACCCTTCGAATTCTGAGTTTGTAAATGAACATTCTTTGCCTTTGAGACTGGTTTCCAAGCTTTGACCGAGATGTTTGAATCCTTAGAAGATGAACTTCCGTTCGAAGAAGTATTCACATATTTTTCATATGCTTCATGAATTTGCTCCTTTGAATATGCATTCGACTGATACATCTTTCCTTTGCCTTCAAGCCAATGATCAATGTTCTTCCTTGAAGTTATTCCTTTTTCACGTGACGTTTTCATAGTTTCTTTCTTCGTATGATTAGGAAAATTTAGCTTTTGAGGAACAAAATCAACTTTGGGATTTGTTAGAAAAGAATAAGCATATGATGAATCACCTGTTGATTTAAAATTTTGTCGTTGAACAAATGTTTGATTTGGATTAGGTTTATTTGAAAATGCTCTTGATTTGTTAGTTTCAGAAACTTTTGAAAACTTTGGTTGCTTATTCACTTCAGACCTTGTATGAATTGATTGAGATGACTGTTGGGTTTTTGTTGAAAAATAGGAATTTTTAGCTTTGAAAACATTTTTGTTTGATTGTGATTCAGACATCTTTTGAGACTCAACATTTTGCCAAAATATTTTCTTTCTTGCTTGTCTTTTCGAAATGTTGTTTTCCTTTGAAAATTTGTCAATTTGATCTTTAAATTCCTTAGAATTTAGTTTAACAACTTTTTCAGTTTCTTTTTCAACAGGTTTTGAATTCTCTTTTTCAAGTTTTGATTTTTCAACCCATTTTCTTTGTGGTTTTTGACGTTGAAATACATACGAATTCTTTGTTAAGTTGTTTTCAACTATGCTTTGATTTGCGAAAAAACCTTCTTCAGTTGTTTTTGAATTGTCCTCCTCAACCAACTTCTTTAATTCTGGTTTGATATTCTTAACATTTCCAGTTGTGACGAAAACTTGATTTGGAAAAATGACATCATCTGTGCATTTGAAATTTGGATAAACCACTGTATTCGTTTCAAGATAATGTTCACCTTTTTCATTCATTACTTTTTCGAACTTTTATGTATCACCATACACTTGATCAACAACTATTCGAGGAATTTCTTCTTCCTTTGAAGATTTCTTTTCTTTCGAAATTTTCTCTTCATCTTCATCATCACTATCATCAGTTTGGCTGTCTTTGAGATCCACGAAGTTCATTTCACAAACTTTCGAAGTTGAAGGTATATCAGTTTCATTTTCAACCATCAAATCCTTAACTTTTTCTTTCCCTTTAGATGTTGAAGTAACATTAACAATAGACAACTGAGAACAATCAACATCTTCAAGCTCACTAATTTCACTAATATTATCATAATTATTTTCAATATCAGCAAAATTAGATTGAGAATCAGACGTTGAACTCTCAGTCTTTTCAAAATTTGAATTTGTTCAGATTTAGTCAAAGTATCATTCACAATATTAACTAATTCATTCGCATCAAGACATTCATCAACTTTAACTATTCCATATCTATACTTATCATTCGGAACTTTGTTAAATTCAGCTATTTCTTTTTCACAGTCATACGAAATGTTATCTACCGTAGCTCTTTCATAAGCTAAAAATGGCAGCAATTTTCTATGTTGTTCCTTACTTATTTCGCACGAATGATGTAGTTCAGTTAATTTCCCATACAATCTTTTAGCCGAATTACAGTAAATGTTTCTCTGGGCTAACAACAGTTTAGTTTCACTAGACAAATTATCCCTATCAACCATGATATTTGTTATTTGAAGTTCTAAACAATCTATCTTATTAATTTTCGAATCTAGTTTCTTCTGTGTCTCTAACAACTACATAGACAGCTTCTTAGCCTCATTGCTAGCAGACACCACAATTGAATCAAAATAAGTAACAGTTTCATCGAAAGATACTAATTCAGAATTATAAGCATGTACTGGAATATTGAAAGATTCAAGAATATTACGTACCTTTGTGGTCATAGGAGATTTGTCAGCAGCTTTTGATACGAAGCATTGTCCTCTCACTTCGAATTCCTCATCCTCTGAATCCTCCTCTATTTTCCATACATCGCTCCATGCATCAGATTCTTCATCTCCTCATCGTCTGACCCGGATGACCAAATCTGATAAGTTCCATATTCTTCTTGTTCACCACGAGCAACTAATGAAAGATTCTTTGCCTTCGCACGCACCTCCTCCAACTTTTCCACATAATACGCTTCATCCTTTGTCTTATTCTTTTTCTCATCTTTCTTCCTCAGCATGCAATCATTAGCTAAATGATTAGCCCCATTGCAGTAATGACAATCAATTCCAGCATTTCTCTTTAACTTCTTCTCTGTTTTACCCTCAACAAACTTTGTATCTTTCTTCTCATCCCCAACACTTTTCCTCACAAAATTCCCTTTTATATCAGATGATTTTGTCTTCGGATTAAAAGGCTTTTTGAAGAACTTTTTCACACGATTGTTTGAATAGAAAGCAATCGCCTCATCATCTGAGTTCATGATGAACCCTTCGTCTTCATCTGAAACATCTTTCTCAGCTTCCCTTTCAGAGATCTTCGAAACCAAAGCTAGTGGACCTCCCAAACTTGCCTTCGATTCTTCAGCAATTTCATTCACTTCGCTTTCATGAGACTTCAGCTGATTGTACAAGTCATTCAAAGTTGACGTATCAAAGCTCTGTTGATTCTTAACCATCATGCTCACACTACGCCACTCCTTACGAAGACCCATAACAAATATTAAATTGAACTCCATGGCTGATCTGGTGATACCATATCGATTGCATCGATAGATTAATTCATTAAGACGATCGTAGTAAACTTCAATCGTTTCACCATCTTTCTGTCTGAAGTCCTTCAGTTCTACTAAGCATTGCTTCACAGAGTTAACTTTTGTCTTCTCACTTCCCTGAAATTTCTCCTTGAGATTGTTCCAGATCTCCTTTGCAGTTGTACAACTCCTCACATAGTTGTAAACAACTGGAGGCAAAGCACCTCTTAGTTCTCTCACGCATCTCTTCTCTAGCTTTTTCAGACGATTAGATTGATTCTCAACTTCGGAACTTCCAGAAGATGATCCAATTGGTTGAACATTCATTGGTGGATTGAGATTGCCAGAAATGCAATTCCACAGTTCTTCATCCAATCCATTGAGATAATCCTGCATACGATCAGCCCATTGATCGTAATACTCAGGAATTAGCATAGGAATTTTGGTGGATGATCCTAGAAGATGAGAAAATGAAGTCATGGAATTAAGATTGAAAGACGCCATTGATGTACGGAATAATTCCTTGAGAATTTTTGAAGAAACTTTGAAAATTTGACAACAAACTATATGATTCAAATCAGAATCACTAGCAAAACACTCGATTCAATGATTCAAGTGCATAATCGAATCACAGACTTAGATCCAATGAATTTTTCACTTTCAAAAAGTGCGGAATTTCTTAAACCAAAAAGTTGATTTAAAAACTTTTGAAAAGATGAAAATCAGATCAGAGATATGATTCCTGCTCTGATACCAATTGAAGAAACAATGAATCGAGTAATGAATTAATCAGAGTATGAATTCAAGTAATGATGCGAGATTTAGACACAGGATGTAAATATGATCTTGTTTCAGCTCTATTACGCTTTCAAGTTTTACAGAGTACAAGATGTAATTCTGTAAAAGACTTCGTCCCATGATCCTAGTAAGCACTCCTATTTATAGGAGAGGAAAGCGTACAAAAAATATACTAAGGACTAAGCGTTAAGCTTCGAATTCAATGCCCTAGTAAAATAGATTACAAAATGTTCGAAAACACTAAAACATACTTCGACTAATTACAACACTTCGACTCTAACAGGGTCAAGGGTCATGTGGTAGTTGCTTATAGTGTCATGCTAATACCCATGGATGACATATGGGTCAGGAGTCATGTGTTAGTTGCTTATAGTGTCATGGTAATACCCATGGATGACATATGATTCATGGGTCATGTTGTAGTTTCTTTTAGTGTCATGGTAATACCCATGGATGACATATGGGTCATGGGTCATATGGTAGTTGCTTATAGTGTTATGGTAATACCCATGGATGACATATGAGTCATGGGTCATGTGGCAGTTACCCATGGATTACATATGGGTCATAGGTCATGTGGTAGTTTCTAATAGTGTCATGGTAATACCCATGGATGACATATGAGTCGTGGGTCATGTGGTAGTTGCTTATAGTGTCATGGTAATACCCATGGATGACATATGAGTCATGGGTCATGTGGCAGTTACCTATGGATGACATATGGGTCATGTGTCATGTGGTAGTTTCTTATAGTGTCATGGTAATACCCATGGATGACATATGAGTCATGGGTCATGTGCTAGTTGCTTATAGTTTCATGGTAATAACCATGGATGGCATATGAGTCATGGGTCATGTGGAAGTTACCCATGGATGACATATGGGTCATGAGTCATGTGGTAGTTTCTTATACTGCCATGGTAATACCCATGGATGGCATATGAGTCATAGGTCATGTGGTAGTTTCTTATAGTGTCATGGTAATACCCAGGCCCGACCCTGAAGGGGTGTCGGGTGTGCGGCCGCATAGAGCCTCGAAAAACAGGCCCGAATTTTAGCCAAACTATGTGGTTTAGCTGTTAATATATATTAAAGTTATTCAATTTTAAGAAACATAAGCTACTTTGGTTCAGCTGGTTGACGCATCTTTTTTCTTTTCGGAACTCGCAGGTTCGATTCCTACTTACGTCGATCTTTTTATTTAACTTCGTCTTTTTCATTTAAATATTCAAAGTTCCACTTTGACCCCTACAAGATTATATTATTTGAATAATGTGTTTTGAGAAAACTACCCTTAGTAATCACATATTTGGAATTATTTCAAGGGCAATTTGGTCTTTTTGCACTCTACATCTTTTAAGCGCCATGATGTTTCCGAAGCCATCACGTCGTTTCAGTTCTTCAGGCCATTCACAACGTCTGCAATCTTCCCGAAGATCAAACTGCCAACGATCAAAGAAAACTCCAAAATCGTCGATAGAGAATCGCTCACATAATCGATTTTCCCCGATAATATTGAAGTCGTTACTTAGTCCACGACCAGTGCATCATAAGCAAGGTTTTTTTTTACCCTCCTACACCGTATTTCACATTTATGCCTATTTTTTCTTAAAAATTGATATCAACTTATTCCATGTGTATTTTGTAAGTAGTATGTCGAATACAAGATGTTGTAGTTCGTTGGATGATCTTCCAATAGAGCTTTTGAGTCAGATTATTGTAATGTTAGGGTACGAATCTGCAAAACACATCATATCTACAAGACTTTGGTAGTTCTCAATAAACATTAATGTATGAATGTATATTTGATGAAATATAACTTGATTTATTAGTTATTAACTGTATATTTCAATTTCCGAAGTTCAAAAAAGATGTATGCAGTAGGGGGAGATCCTGCAGTGTTCAGAACAACATCCCTGGACATGATTGAAGGGATGGGTCCCAAAGATCTTAATGATGTTCTATTTATACGCACATGTTCAGAGCATAAAAACGTTGAATCCATGTATATACAAGGAGTGGTATGTGTAATTTGAGTAATTTTATGTAATTTGATTTAATTTACTTTTAGTGTCATTGATGTTAATGATATTATTATTTTGTTAACAAGAGGAATGCTTCTGTAATGGCAATTTTGATTTCAGAATGACTTTGTTGACAGGGGCGGCAGATGAGCATCATCTCGAGTCAATTTATTTCCTTGGGATGATCTACATTTCAAGAGGGCCTCCTCAGTGTGATCAAGGTATGTATAGTATATATGTACATTATATTTTGTATATAGTTAATTAATTCATGTTTATAGTTTGTGGTTGATAATATTTAATGTTGTGTTGTATAATATTTAGTGTTGTGTTGAAATGACTACATTGGATTGATAGTTTTTTTAATGTGTAGGTTTACAACTACTTGATGAGTATTTTGGCAGGGCAGTTCCAGATTATGGGGAGTACACAGATGTTGCTGAAAGTGCCAGAGATTTCTTGATGAATGTAGATGTTGTTCATAAACTTACAACGAATAATATCACATTCCAATGTGAAGAGGAAGGTCATTTTGTTGCAAGGGCATTTGCGGTTGGACTAAATGAGGATGGGGTTCCACAGAAGTATTGCATTGTTTGATGTTGGTATGTGGAGTATGGTAAAATTTGTAGGTTTATTAAAAATGTGGTTGATAATGGACATTAATATTTTGTAAATGTTATGGATACTCTTTATATTCTATATATATTTGTATATATATATTTTTTGTAAGACAAATAGAAAAATGCTTGTAATTATTAAGTATTAATGACTTTCAATAGTAGTTTTTATATTATATTAGTATAATTAAATGTATACAATTTCATTTTGGTTTAGGTTGTTATTTTTTTTATTAAGTAGTATAATAAAGTTTCTATGTTTGTTAGGAAATATAATTATGTATATAATCTACCTTAATGAAACGCATCAAGATGTTTTTTTGGTTTACAAAGGAGGGTCAATTTCGAAATATATCAAAGTATAATGTATTTGTACTCAAGAGCAAATTGGAAAAATCATAATGTACTTAAGGACACATTGGTCATTTCTAGAATAATTGTGATTTAAATTTTCTTAGAATCTAAAGATGGTGCATTTTCTGGGGAAAGGCAATTTTGGTCATTTTATTATGCTATGGTGTTTAACTAATAAAAGTACAGGGAAAGAGGATACTAAAACAGTAGGTTAATTTTAATTTTGAGTCTTAGGTGAATAACAAAAAAATTAATAATAACTCGTTATTGGGAGGAATACTAAAAGTAAAGGGTATTTTTGTGATAATCCAATCCTCAAACATACATCAATTATCATTAGGCACCAATAAGTTACCAGTACAATTTAGTCCTTTTGACTTTAAAAGTATTACTTTAAAAATGTTTAATGTTTACACCCTGATAATTTTTTTTAAAAACACATGTAGTACACGGGTCTCACACCTAGTTTCGTTAATAATTACATGTATGTTACTATATTTACCGTTTTCAAATATTGAATAATATCTACAAAATACTTTGACCTAGTATTCGTCCACCACATCAAAATCAAGGGTTGTCAAAGGTTCCCTCATACACTATTTCTTTGAAACTGTGTTCTACAATACTCAAATTCAATTAAAGCATTCTACAAATATTCTACGCCATTATCAAATCATTAAAGTGATTCATCCATACAAACGATAAAACTTTGAAGACTGGTTCATCAATCGGTCATTAATTTTGTGAAACGATTTGTAGTAAAGGTACCTTTGCAATATTTATATTGTACATATATATTTACTTCAAATCGCATCTATAAATTCGAAGCCATATTAATGAACATAATATTGTGTTCTTTAAATCTATATTTTACAAATGTAACATCATGAACAATACCAATAGAACGTGGATGTATGAAAGAAAAGATAATTGCGGTTGTGTATCTTCTGTTTTCATACAAGGAGTGAAAAAATTCATAGAATTTGCTACCAGTCAACAAAGGTTCATGGACAAAAATAGAATCAAATGCCCATGCATCAAATGTCGTAACATACCATATAAAGACCCTGATACTGTTAAGCATCATTTGTACAAGTTAGGTTTTGTTCCGGAATATTGGTTTTGGGATAAACATGGTGAAACATCGATTGATGATGACAATATATCTTTAGGGGTGGATGATTCAAACACAACTTTGAATGAAGGTGAATGTACTTATAGAGAAATGGTCATAGATGCAATGGCTTCTGATTTTATTACTAGTAATCCTGAGGAGGAGTCAAATGCACTAGATAAAAAATTCTTTGATATGCTAGAGGCAACCGATAAAAAGTTGTGGTCTGGATGTAAAAAAGTCACATAACTGTCTGTTGTAGCTAGACTATTGAATATAAAATCAGCGTATCGCATACCTGAACAAAGTTATGATGTTATCTGCCAATTGATAAATGATGTGTTACCGGAGGAGAATAATATGGTAAGTAGTTAATACGAGAGAAAAGAGTTAATACAAGCAAAAATGGCCAAAAAAAAGGTCAAAAAATTTGGAGGGGAGACAAAGAGCTTTATCGGTGCAAATTTTGCAATGCAGATAGGTACTAACGGTCAAAAAAATTGGCCAGATGTTCTCGCGTGCCCTTTAAGAGAATGCATTACTTTCCTTTGACTCCAAGGTTGAAGAGACTGTATGCTTCACAAGCCACAGCCGCTTCCATGCAATGACACTCCGAGGATCATGGACATGATGCTGGAGTAATGTGTCATCCATCCGATTCTGAAGCTTGGAAGCACTTTGACAGAATTCATCCTTCATTTGCAGCAGAAATACATAATGTCAGATTAGGCCTAAGTATAGATGGGTTTGCACCACATGGAGCATTTGGAAAACAATAATCATCTTGGCCTATTATTATAACACCTTATAATTTGCCACCTTCTATGTGCATTAAAGAGCCTTACATGTTGTTGACCGCACTTGTGCCAGGACCGTCAAACCCTAAGCATAAAATAGATGTATTTTTGCAACCGGTTCTTGCAGAATTGGAACAGTTATGGGAAGAAGGCGTAATAACATATGATATATCTTTAAAACAAAATTTTCAATTACGAGCAGCTTTGATGTGGGCACTTAGCGATTTTCCCACATATGCAATGTTGTCAGGATGGCCTACATTAGGTAAGCTAGCATGTCCACATTATGGGAAACATACACAAGCATTCAGACTAAAGAATGGTAATAAGATGTCATGGTTTGACTACTATAAGATTTCTACAAGTAAATCACCCATATAGAAAGGATAAAAGTAAGTTCAAGAGGAATCGTGAAGTGATAGAAGGTCCTCCTCCAACTAAGAATGGTGAACAAACTTTAAGGGAAATTGAACAATTAGGTTTGGTAAAAGCATGTGCCGATCATGGTCAGAAAAAGAAAAGAATATTTTGGGATTTACTATATTGGAAAACAAACCTCATTTGACATAATTTTGATGTTACGCATATTATGAAAACTGTATTTGAGAACTTTTTTTACACTGTAATGGATGTCAAATCGAAGACAAAGGACAATGAAGCAGCGAGAAGAGATCTGAAACTCTATTGTAGGAAGAGAAAAGGAGTCGAAGATTATCAAAGAGCATATGATGCTCTAGACAAGAATCAAAAGAAAGTCATGTGTGAATGGGTGGAGAAATTGCATTTCCCTTATGGTTATGTTTCTAATTTGGGGAGGGGTGTTGATTTAACCGCGTGTAGACTGTTCGGAATGAAAAGCCAAAATTGTCATGTTTTTATGCAAATATTGATGCTAATTTCATTTCATGAGATATTTCCAAAACATGTGTGGGAAGCATTATCAAAGTTGAGTCTTTTCTTCAAAACATTAACAACAACATCAATCACAACAAAAGATATGGAAACGATTGAAGCCGAGATCCCAATAATTGTATGTAAATTAGAGACCATCTTTGTCCCTGGTATTTTTAACTCCATGGAATATTTACCAGTACATTTTCCATACGAAGCGAAGATAGTCGGTCCCGTCCAATATCGTTGGATGTATCCATTTGAAAGGTTTGTATGTTACATCAAAATGTATGTTGCTATTTTTGTAAATTGCAGCTATAAGTTAATTTACATATTCTTTACTATAGATATCCAAATCAGTTGAAAAAAGATGTGAAAAACAAAGCTCGAGTGGAAGGGTTCGTTGTTAACGCGTACTTGCTTCGTGAAGCATCAATATTTTGCTCTCATTATTTCGAGAATAGTGTCCCCACACATAATAGAAAGTTGCTTCGAAATGATGATGAGGGAGGAGATGAGCAACCTGATGATAACAACGAAATTTTAGATATATTTTCATATCCTGGTCGTCATTATGGAAGATTCAGGAATAGAATGTTGTCTGATAAGGAATTGCATGCTGCCCAAACTTACATACTCCTTAACGAATATAAGATCAAACATTACATCAGGTAATTAGTATATACTTCACTTTTAATTATAATAATCATTTGTTATGTAATTGCTCTAAATTACATTTACATGCATGATTTTTTTTATTACATCATAGTAACTTTCAAAATTTTATTAAAATGCTAATACAGAATAATTGAAAGAGATTTGAATGAGCTTATTGGGAATATGGATGAACAGGAGCTTACAGCTGAAGTTGAGAAGAACTTTGCAGTATGGTTTCAAAACTATGTGGGTGTTAATTTTATATTTTTTTTAATTTTATTACTTTTTGTTATAGTTATAATTAACTCTAATTAAGTGTTTTACCCTTTGTCATATAGGCACGTAAGAACCGGATAAAGAACATGTATATATTTGACCTTTCCAAAATGTCATTCACGATAGTGAAATTATATAATGTATAAATTACCAATGGTTACAAGTTTCACACAGAAGCTCATGGTCTGAACAAATCAACAATCAATAGCGGATTGTGTATTGGTAGCCAAGGAGGTGATTATTATGGTAAGTTAGTTGAAATTTTAGAAGTCGAGTGCCCTGGTTACCCAATTAAAACCACAGTTTTGTTTAAATGTCATTGGTACGATCCAACACCTAACATAGGAGTTAAGGTTCATAAACAATATAACTTGGTCGAAATAAACGTCGAAAAAAATACAACAAGTTCGACTTGTTTGTTTTAGCCATGCAAGCCACTCAGGTACGTTACATTCCTTACCCAAGTTTGAAAAAAAAACAACTCGTACTGGTGGACTGATGTATGTGAAAATCATCCTCAAAAATACATTGCTTTCCAAGAAGATGAAGTTGAATCAAATGAAATCATTATACCAACTACAGCTGATACAGACAATTATGATGTTCACGACATGTCAATCAGCGGTTCAGAAAATGAAAATAACATTGATGAAGAAGGTGAATTTCATGAGGACGGCAATGATGGTATTCCTAACAGCGAGGGTAGTTATGAGTATAGTACATCGAGCAATGAAGAACAAGAGGAGGAAGAAGAAGATGATGAAAAAGATATTGAGTATATGTTTTTGTTTCTTTATAGAAGGATGGTTACATTGTCTAATTTTTAGTTTTTGCATGTGAATTGGTAAATATGATGTTATGTATTGGTTCCCTTCATGAGAATTAAATGAAATGAAATTTTATCATTCTTTGGTACATTAAAATCATTTACTAAAAGGGGACATGTGTTTTTGAGATATTTGTACGTACAATATTTTCATTAAATATCTAATTAAGTAATCGTTGTTGTTATAATCCAGTTTCTTTACATTGAAATGGTATAAAATTATTCAAGATAACATAAACATAATAACAAATGTTTATTCTTTCATGTAGTATTAAAGACATATAAAATGAAATAAAACAAACAAAATATATTACCAATTCAAAACTATATCATTCAAACTATAGCTTCCTAATTCCATTGATCATAATAACAATTCCTCCATTGATCATAATAACAATAAGAAAATTAAGCATACAACATCCAATAAAGAAACAAACCAAACACACCATCATGAACTTGATAATTCCAACTTGACCACCTTCCACTCGAGGACCGTTACCATGTTCATTAGTATCTTGAATAACAACTTGAGTCGGGGTTTCATTGACATGAAAATTGATAGAGCGTCGGGGGGGGGGGGGGGGGGGGGTCTAAAATGACATCTTCACCATTGGCATGAGCTCTCAATTCGTACATCTTCTCTCTATATCACTTGTTTGGGAGTTGTGGGTCAATCCAACGACAAACCCCACAATTTATGTATTCATCGTTGTAGTTTCTTCAACCAAGGAACCTCCATCCAGGATTCTTTAGCGTCCATGTTGTCCACATTCCAACCTGATGTCCACATTCCAACCTGATGTCCACATCCACACAGTCTCACGTTACTGCTTGAAGACGACGACATCGATTTTCCCTAATTTATCTTCTTCAGCTTGTGGGTTTGCGAATATGGGAGTTGGAGTGCATGCTTTATTTATGCAAATAAATTCCAAAATACGACACTATAATGTAAAATACTTTACAAAAAATTAAATCCTAAAAAAAGTGGTAACAAAAGTTGCAACATATACTTGCTCAATACTAAAATTTTCATGAGTTTTACTGCCGTTGCAAATTTCTATAGCTAAATATCTATGAATATGAACTACTCCTTATTAAATTTGCTATGGAATTTAATTTCATAACAAATTTCGTCACAAAATAGCTAGGCTTTTTTCCATTGCAAAACAAGCAAATGAAATCAAATTCCATAGCAAAATTCCCTAGAAAATACATATGAATGCTACTTTTATAACAAAGCAACTGTGGAATTGTTTTCCGTTGAAAAATTTCGTTGCATATTAACCACGATAATTAATTTCATAGCAGCGGTACAATGGAAAGTGTTTTCGTAAAAATTTCCGTTGGAAAATTGCTACGAATGTTTTTTACATAGAAATGTCGGTAGCATAATACCAACGGATTTGGAGTCGGTAGCATTTTCCTTAGAAAGTCCCACGCTCGCTACCAGAAATAAATTCCGTAGACAATGTGGTAGCAACTTTGCTATGGAACGACATTCCATAGCATAATCCATTGCAACATAACAATGAAAATATGTTCCATAGCACCGTTCCCTATAAAAATCGCATTTTTCTTGTAGTGTACCCATATGATCATGTATTGAGATATGATTTTTTACGCATGCTAGAATGTAGGTTGTAGATCTGCTCAGGAATTTCTTGATAGAAATTTATGACTTCTGTGATGCCCTATAACCTAGAGAATTGTTTGTTGTATGCTGCTTGAAGTCAAGATTGATAATTTCATTTGTTAGGTGTATGTTTTAGAGTTGTATACGATTAGGATTCTATAGCCTTAGAATGATTGATTTAGCCTTATTTCATGGTCCTTGTCTGGTTATGCTTAGGGTTGAATCACTCATTAAACAGTCTATTTGGTCTTGTATTTTGTATAACTTACATGCACGAGGCAACCAGCGGTGTTGATAGGGGTTCTAGAAGTCCGGAAGCGAGTGCGGTGAATCCTAGCGAGAGAGTCTAGGAAATATAGTATTATGCATATGGTTAGTCGTAGTCGTATGCGTGTGTGTAATGGTTGTAGCAGAGTGTTGTGAAGTGACTTGGGAGTCTTATAATAGTCCTTGGAACGAGTATGGATAGGTGTGGAAGGTAATATTGGGCCCATATTACTGAAAGAATAGGATCCATACTGGGTTCATGGAGTGTTTCAAGATGACCAAGGAACTTGTAGGTAGGTATGCATAGTGTGGATTTGCACTGTGCATTGATTTTAATGTGTTTCTGTTATCTTTCAGATTCAGGATGGCAACTTTTCGTGTTGGTCATGTGAGCCTGAGTGAGAGGCATGTTCGCGACATCATCACTGTAGAGATTTCGAGATTCATGAGAGAAGATTTTTCTTGTTTGATAAGCTCACTCAAGGATGAGTTGATTATAGTGATGGGTGAGCAACTTAGGGTTCTTTGGGCTGATTTGTAGGTCGTTCGTCTCAGGGATAGGGGGTTTCCTTCAGAGAGTTTGATGCTTGTGGTGCCTGTTATTTCTTTAGGAGTAGGGGTCCGGTCATCAATATGTATTTTGTTGCCGATGTGAAGAGTGCCTATCGCGCCAGATTCTATCCGCGTAGACCAAGGTCATATTTGCAACATGTATTCTACACAATAGAGTTAGGGATTGGTAGTGCGAGGTTGTCTAGGGCATCGAACCACATGTGGTCGATTCCATGTCATGGGAGGATTTTGTCACCAGAATAAAGAGAGATTTTGTGCCAGCAGTTGACTCGAGAATATATGGCGCTCGAGCAGACTACAAAAATGGTGGTTGACATCACCGCCAAGTTTAGATAGAGTGATGCTTTATTCTCGGTATGTAGCTTCAGAGGAGAAGAAGATGACTCGTTACCGTGACATGTTGACGACGGAGATCTGGGAGCACGTGAGCATCTCGATTCATAAGTCTCTTCCAAGTTTTGTGGAGGCATCCAAGGAGAGAGAGCTGGAGTTGGAGAGCCAGCAATGAAAAAGGAGGCAGGATCAGGTTCATGCATCTACAGCAACAACCAAGAAGGCTCGGGTGACGGGCATTCTTCCAGGAGATCGATAGTCTCACAGACTTTACATGAGGCGTGGTCGTCCTCATTGGGGTATTTGTCGTGTGCGTGTTTCTGGATGTTTTAGGTGTGGTCAGGAGGGTCACTATAGTCGGTACTGTAGTCAGAGGGAGTCACCAAGAGTATGTTTCTTTTGTTGTCATCCAAGCCATGTTAAGGTTGATTGTCCTCTGAGAGCCGATGGCGAGGTTTTGGATGCGACACCTTTGGCTTGGCAGCTACCTGATGGGCGGCGTGGGACAGCTGGAGTCCCAAAGCTAGGGTTTGAGTTAGTAGTTTTTTTTGGTTCGGTTTGATGCAACATTTGTTGGTGTCATCAGTATCTCTTATGCTTTGTTTTTTTTTTTGCTGTTTCAATTGCAATATATGAAGATTCATGCCAAATTAACACTTTTTAAAACATTTAAAACCAATGATTATTACAAATGTGTTTTCAAAATAGTTTCATGTCAGAGTGTCCCAGAATCTAATTATAAAAATATAAGGAAGTGCACGATCACGCCTTCGCCTTCCCGCAATCATCAGAAGTACCTGAAACAGAATCAACAACTGTAAGCCCGAAGCTTAGTGAGTTCCCCCAATATACCAACCCCATACAAATATAACCATATCATAGCAAACAACATGCATAATGAGCCATCATCCTGACTGGACCGCCTCACAGGCCATCGGTCTTTCTGGACCGCTCTCCGAGCCATCAGCACGTCTGGACCGCCTCTCAGGGCCTTCAGCCTATCCGGACCGCTCGTCGGGCCTTCGGCCTGACTAGTACGCCCTAACCAGGTCTGCAGTCTATCCGGTCCGCCCTAGGTATGTTGGTACAAGCACAAAGAATGACCGCCTCAACCCAACCCCCAATCAAACAATCATGTGCACATAAATTTCATACGCTAGCTAGCATGTACAGATAGTCATACAGATCTAGCAGATCACTAACATAGTACCATCCTATAATCAGGATATCGATCTAACAGATCACTAACATAGCAACCATCCTATAACCAGGATACAAATCATAAAGGTCCGGCCTTGGTGCCTTAGACCCTGTTGATAGAGTGAGAAAAACTCACCTCAGAAGTAGCTCGGGATGATAATGTCAAACTCCCCAAGTACAGCTCCAAACTCAAGCACCTACATCCACCAATGATCCACTTCCATAAATTTCCAAATTACTAAAATATCCCCAGAAGTCAACTGGTCAACCATTGGTCAAAGTCAAAGTTAACGGTCAAGGTCAGCAATCCATGTTGACCCAACTCGTCGAGTGTAGATAACTGACTCGTCGAGTTCCTTCAGAACTCAAGAAGTCGTGAAAACCCTAGTCGCCTCACCGTCGAGTTCCTTCAGGACTTAAGGTCCTTTAAATAGGGTGCAAACCCTAAAAATTTGTACCTGGGATTTGGGGTGTTACACAAACACCTGATGGGGTCTAACAGACTAGGAGGTTCGTATCGTGTTAGCTTTTCTTGCCGTCTTCATAGGTTGTTTGGAAGACCGTGGTTGGATCATGGCAGGAAAGACTGCAGTTAGGCTGTAGCAACGGAAGTTATTGTAAGACTATGGTTGGATCATAGCATTCAAATATAGAGGACCATGGTTAGATCATGACAGGAAAGAATGTAGTTGGGCTGTAGCAACGGAAGTGATTGTAAGACTATGTTTGGATCATAGCATTCACATATGGAAGACCATCGTTGGATCATGGTAGGAAAGAATGCAGTTGGGCTATAGCAACGGAAGTGATTGTAAGACTATGGTTAGATCATAGCATTCACATGGGTTGAATCAGACATGTCGTTGATTGACTAATTGTTCCTCTTTTTAGAATTAAGGGTTGTTAGGGTCGTGTTGATGTATAGCCTAGGTTAGCCTTTGCCCGTTGGGATTTTGTTTGGAGTTCGTTGTGCATCCGTGAGTGTGGGCGTCGGTTTCAGCAGTTAGTTGTGGAGTTGGTTGGGCTGAGGACTTTGAGGAAAAGTGCTTAATGGTTAACCATGTCATGATATTTGCTTTTATTAGACCTTTGATTAGAGATCTTGTCTTATTGAAGTGTCTTTATGGATAAAGTTGGAAACTTTATCCATTAAGGCGTTAAGAAGGAGTAGATCTGGGTTTTTGAGCCTTTGGTTTTGAGTTAAAAGTAGCTTAACTCGATTAAGCTAATCAGACTGCTCCCCACGACGTGGCATTAGGCCACCACGACGTAGCGAGTAAGGACCAGTCGACTGTTTTGTCATTGTATACTCACTTCATGTCCAAGGAAGACCACGACGTGGAGAATTTGTTGATGGCTTGTTGACTCCTTTGACTTGGGTATGGATCGGGTTTAAAACCATGGGCCACGGCGTGGCCAAGGTTGGCCACGACATGGAGGTCAACTAAGTTTGACATTGACTTTGAATTAACTTGAATTTTGGCCAACCCTTAGCTTTGGAAGGTAAATTAAGGGCTTACCTTGTATGACTATCTAGGTGTGGAGTAACACTTGTTTTGTTAGCGGTGAGAGAGGCAACAGTTGATTATTGTCTGATAGGTGAATCTCTTCACTGTACACGTGGGTCGAAGGCATCAATGCCAACCCACTGGATTATTTTGTTTGATGTTAGTTGTCTGTGTGATACTTGCATGCTTTGTATATTGGGTCGAGCCCGTTATGCAAATTAGGGCAAGGCTAGTTATACTCTTAGGGCGGGACCCGCTATGCGAGTTAGGGCGAGACCCGTTATACTCATTGGGCGGGACCCATTATATGAGTTAGGGTGAGGCATGTTATATTCATTGGGTGGGGCTCATTGTTTGTATGTTATGAGGTATTTTGTGGAACTCACTAAGTTTTATGCTTATGGTTTAAGTTTATGTTTCAGGTACTTCCGGTTTGAAAGTGAAGGGTCAGGTCTGATCGCAGCGCATCCACCCGTGTTTAGTTTTTTTTTTATGATTTTGGGATTTGTACTCTGATAACTATTTTCACTTTCATATACTTGATGGTTTGACATGAATAATTAATGGTTTTGGTTGAATTAAAATGAATCTTTTTTACTTATAATTTTTCGGATGTTACAATATATTCTAAAATGTACGTACACTCAGTGCGGAATGTACAAACTTAATCTTAAATATATACATTAATAGTCTGAAATGTGGTGTTCCGGAAAAAATGGTCATTTTCAAAATGTGAGAACATTTAAGTCATTCTTGTTAAATATCTTATTTATAATGATTAGTTTTGTTAATATCTTAAAAAAAACCAATCACAAGAAGTAAATTGTGATTTGCCCATAATTAAAGTTATAACAACACAGTTAAAATATATCTAAAATACAATGTCTTAAAAACAAAATAAAAATACTATAATAAAACAAAAAATAGTATTATATGTTGGGGGTCGAAATGAGAAAAAAGTTTCTGAAATCGATGAACAACTTGAATCTTTTTCAAGGATCGTATGATCACTTTGCGAATCTAATATGTAGGTTTTATGTCTTGGTTATACGAGATCCAGATTATATAGATCATCTTTCAAGGAACAATCTCAAATTAAAACACTCATAAGAGACCACGAACTAGAGTTTTGTAGAATTCGGATTCTTCATATTAGCAAAGATAAACATCAATCATCATTAAATGAAAATTTTATCTTTAAATAAAGGATAACGATTTCAAAAATAATTATGTAAAGATATTCCAAAATTAATATTTTCCCTAACAAAATAAATTTTTGGCCGGGGCACAGTCCTTAGGACCCCAAAAGGGTGCACTCCGCACCTCCTAACTTGTAATAAAATCAGGAGTCAAACTTCATTGATAACATTGAAATGTAGATTTTATTATATTAAAATGACTTGATAACACCAAAAATAACTAAATTTTAAAAATATACTTTTGTGCTTGCATTTAGCCTTAATTTTATATTTGTTATGCCTAATTAATTTTATTTATTTATTTGGGAGGATTAATTGAATATTGATGATCAAATTGTTTATGAATGAAGGAGACAATCCAGATACTAATAAAGGTGGCGTGGGAAGACCAAAAGTCCACAATTTTTCCCCCGTTGTTTGAACAGATATGCTGTAGAATTTATATTTTTATAAATGGGCTCTTAAATTCTTTAAATCACGATACTGCCATTGACGGCGCATTAGTGGACTACAAATTTAAATTGACGTGCCTATGTCGTGTTCGCCGAAAAAGACCGTGCCCCAACGTTCCATTTGACGTCCGTTTATGTGTTTCTTCGACTTTTCTTCCTCCCATGTTCTTATGTTGGACTGCGTATCATGTGAGCCACATGGTGGTTTTTACATGCCTTAAACAACCATCATACTTATTGTATGTTTTAAAAGTAAATTAACCATATTTTTATAATCTCCTCACCATAACAAATACAAATGTTTATTATCTTTTAGATCGGTGGGTGTGTACATAACCTATCATATTTTTGGTCCGATAGCGCCACATCATTTTCCCTGGAGGCTAACATATATAGGTACCCCCGCATAAATTTGACGGAATAGGAACCAGCGGTTCTTAAGATGTTGGAACCGGAACACGAACCGGTGGTATCGTTTCTTAATATTTTGGAACAGGAACTAGAACCCAAACCTCTGGTTCCGATTCCAGTTCCAGTGGCATAAATTATATGTATAAACTGGTTTCAGTGGATACCCATCGGATAGCGGTTCCTAAAAAATAAGAACCGAAACCTTTTAAGGCGGCTCTAAAAACTTAGGAACAGGAACCGGAACCGACAGTTCCAAGACAATTCCGATTCCGAAAACAGATACTTTGTTCCGCTGCTCACCCTAATTTCCCCCATCTTCCCTTCATCCCACCAAACTAATACGAAATGGTACCACACCCACCATATTTTTTTTTTCTTTTTGTTAATTTAATAAAACGTAATTATATAAATTTAATAAAAGAAAACTACTTCATATATACATATATATATATATATATATATATATATATATATATATATATATATATATATATATATATATATACACACACACATACTAAATTAAAGACATAAAAAAACATAATCGAAACATAGTAGAATAGTAGATGACGCCTTATCATCATCGTTTGTAACATCATCAAAATCCTCACCCGAATCATCTACAAACATGTCTGATTCGTCATCTGTATTATCGAACTACTCGTCTTCAAAATCGTCGACAAAGGGATTCACTTGAGCATTGAAGACATATTCCACCAAATCAGTGTGAAGGTTGTGGTGTCCAACTCAACATACTTCCTCCATGTTCGACATGTACTCCAGCGTACCAAAACCTACTCCTTCGACGTTTGGTAAATTTTTATTTTCATTGTAGTGACAAATCATCTTTCCCTAGTCTTCTATAATCATATTAAGTGTCACCCCCTCGGACGAAGCAGCGGAACACGCTGGGCTGTGCGACTAAGTTCATGGATCACAGACAATTGGATATATAGCACAAGTACAACACTAAACAAAACAACATTTATATTCCATCTTGATTTTTGAATACATGGTTCTTACAGATAATAATATAGTACATAAATTGTCTTAAACCGGTAGGCAAATATAATGAAATAAAACTAGATAATTAAGTCGCTTGAAAATCCATGACTAACCTTCTGCCTGAAAGCTTGTTCAATGATATTTTGAGAATACATGTAGTTTAGAGGGTCAACACAAGGTTGGTGAGAGTTACATGTTTTCTGCTAATAGAGTAATATTTTTAAAAGTCTAAAAAGTATTTCTTTATAAGTGTAACCATGCTTAACACTGTGTTTGTAAAGAATATTTGAATAAAATTTGAAAGCCAAAATGTATCTTTGCATAAGTAAATCCATAATTAAAATAGTTTTGAAAGCAAACAAACCCATGGTTTTGTAGTAAGAGAGACGAATTCTAGTTAATGTTTATAGTGAATCCTATAACCAAACTATGTGACGAGATGTAACCCTTACAACGCTTCATTGGACGTGATAGGTAAAGGTTTAACATATTTATACAGATAAAGTAGTACGATTGAAGTTATACAAATATACGCATATACGGATAAAGTCATTTGTCAAGGTTGCAGTTAGCAACCGCAGATACGGATAAAGTTATGTGTCAAGGTTGTAGTTAGCAACCGTAGATACGGATAAACGGATAAAGTTATATGTCAGGGTTGTAAATACCAACCGTAGATACGGATAAATGGATATACAGATAAAGTTGTTTAATAAAGTTTGACTATAAAGGTCATTAACTAAAGTATATGGATATAATTATACGGATAAAAGTCGAGTATGTTTGGTAAGTATAAGCGTAAGAGTGTATGATATTCATGTAAATAGGTCACAAATCTTATGGGAGTGTATACAAATACATGTAAGAATCTAGGATACAAGTTTTATAACTTATATATATATATATATATATATATATATATATATATATATATATGCATATGTGTTTGCATTTATACTTAAATAAGATTTTATATCAACCAAATAGCAATCATTTAAGATGTATTATCCCCCAAAATATAAAATATTTAAAAAAGAGGGGCCGTAAGCACTCACCTTAATGCGTGATTTGTGAACTAGAGTCGAGAGTGCAGTTATCTTTGAGAAACACTTCAAGAAAACACGAACTAGCAACGATCTAAACCGGGGTTGTTTAGGACTTGATTTAAACCCACAAAACACAATGAATACTAAAGTCTTGAACTAGAAAACACCACAAAAAGATAACACAAATGTGGCACAAGGTGGTGGTGGTTGGTCGTCAAAAATAGGGGCAAAAGGAGGTGGCTACGGTGGTTTATGGTGGTAGAGTGGTGGTTCTTGGTGTAACACCTGGGTCTCGTACGTATTTATTTATATTCATTTTAGTAGAGCTACTCGACGAGTTGGGAGCCCCAGACTCGTCGAGTAGAAACGAGATTTGGACGAGGGATTTAAGCTATTTACTTGACGAGTCGAGAGCCCACGACTCGGCGAGTAGGTCTGCCAGAGTGAAACCCTAATTTCGGGGTTTTGCACCCTATTTAAGCAACTTAATCCCCACCTTATGGCCTCATTTCCAGCCTCCAAGTCCCAAACCCTAATCCACGAAACCCTAGAGCATTGTGTGAGTGTGTGAGCCATTTTTGAGTGATCTTGTGTGATTTGAAGCTTGTAGAAGAAGAAGAAGCTAGAGGACTCCAAGAGAAGATTGTAGATCCAGAAGTAACATCTCATTCCCTTTATTTTCTGGTAATCAAGTCTCTAACTTGATCATTTGTTCATTAGATCTCCTTATTTCCACTTTTTGAGGGTTTTGGTTTAAGAAGCTTGACCCTTGGGACTTGGACGTCGCAAGCAAGGATCCTTTCAGATCTGGGATCATTAAGGGTTGCTAAGGCATAAAGGTGCAATCTTTATGCCATTGAAGCCCCCATGCAAGCTCTAAGGTGTTGTTATGGCCTTTTGAGCCCCAAAAGGCCATGCATGGAAGGAAAGTCTGAGGCTTTACGTGTTCTTTTGGTGTCTAGGCGAAACATCCCAAAAATACAGTCTAAAAATTTCGTTTTAAATCATTAATAAAACCATAATTATCTTTCAACATATAAAAATCATGAATCGTATATCTCAAGAATATCATAACATCTATCAAATATATCAGAGTATAAACATCCCAGGCTGAACAAATGTTGTGTGCTCTAACTTGATCATTTGTTCATTAGATCTCCTTATTTCCACTTTTTGAGGGTTTTGGTTCAAGAAGCTTGACCCTTGGGACTTGGACGTCCCAAGCAAGGATCCTTTCAGATATGGGATCAGTAAGGGTTGCTAAGGCATAAAGGTGCAAACTTTATGCCATTGAAGCCCCCATGCAAGCTCTAAGGTGTTGTTATGGCCTTTTGAGCCCCAAAAGGCCATGCATGGAAGGAAAGTCTGATGCTTTACGTGTTCTTTTGGTGTCTAGGTGAAACACCCCAAAAATACAGTCTAAAAATTTTGTTTTAAATCATTAATAAAACCATAATTATCTTTCAACATATAAAAAGCATGAATCGTGTATCTCAAGAATATCATAACATCTGTCAAATATATCATAGTATAAACATCCCAGGCTGAACAAATGGTGTGTGCTCTGCAATCATCCCGAGCTCCTTCTTTTGAAAACCGAAGTACCTGAAACCAAAACTGAAAATCGTACACACGAAGCTTAGTGAGTCTCCCCAAACTACCACATACCATACACATAATCATGCTTCTGAGATATATGGGCCCCACCCACACTCAACGAGATACGGGCCCCGCCCACACTCCGCTAACTAGGAGATACGGGCCCCGCCCACACTCAGCTAACTAGGAGATACGGGCCCCACCCACACTCCGCTGACTAGGAGATACGGGCCCCGCCCACACTCCGCTGACTATGAGATACGGGCCCCGCCCACACTCCGCCGACTAGGAGATACGGGCCCCGTCCATACTCCGATGACTAGGAGATACCCCCCCCCCCACACACACACACTCAACCAATCATGAGATACGGGCCCCACCCACACTCACATACATAAACAAACACATACAAGTATCACACAGATAACAAATACACAACCTACAATTATACCAATAACCATACTCAAATAATAATGAGATATGGGCCCCGCCCACACTTAGCTAATAATGAGATACGGGCCCCGCCCACACTCGAATAATAATGAGATACGGGCCCCGCCCACACTCACGTATATAAACAAACACATCCAAGTATCTCACAGACAACAAGTATAGCAATCCAGCAATCTGACTGGTATATATACTCTGGTAATAATGAGATACGGGCCCCGCCCACACTCAGCTACTAACATATCACATATACGGGGCGGCCTTGGTGCCTTAGACCCGTTCCTACTGAAGGAGAACTCACCTTACACTGCTGAAGTCCCGCTGACAAAACCCTAGCTGCTGGATGACAGATTCCCGAATCTGTCAACATAAAAAATAACACCCAATTAATAATTGGGTCCCCAACACATATCCATAAATCCATGCTTGGGGTAAAAGACTACTTTACCCCTAACTTAGCTTGACTCAAGCCCAAGGCCCAATCCAAAGGCCCAAAAGTTTAATAATGAACCAAGGCCCAACTATGGCCCCATTTTCCAAATTGGGCCCAAACCTCTACATGGTCTTGCCTTAAGGCCCAACCAATTATTCTTGGTCCAACACTTGACATTCTGATGGCCCAATATCTCATAATCATCAAGGCCCATACTATGGCCCATCTATGGCCCAATTTTCCAAATTGGGCCCAAACCCTCATATAGGCCTTACCCTAAAGCCCATCTAAATATTCTAGTCCATATGATCATTCTTGGATGGACCATTATTGGCCCAATTACCAAAACCCAATAGGAAGGCCCAACTTAAACCCCAAGCAAGATTAGGGTTTTTACATAAAATGACAATTAGGGTTAAGTGTTTCTCACTTAACCCATTAAGGACTTAATCCATTAAGTTCATCACTCTACTAGATAAGTCATATGGTGTGATTGGTGTAATTCACAATTCCATTCCAATGGCCCAAATGTGGGTCCCAATAAGTCCAAGGCCCATAAATCCAATATTAGCGTTTTCTAAACCCTAACTAGGGTTTCCCACCCAATCATAGCCCAATAGGCCCAAAACTAAATCTTTAAGCCCATTAGGGTTTCATTAGGTCAATTAGGGTTTCACTAGGCCCATTAGGGTTTCGCTAGTCGGGCACCACCTACTACCACCTCAAGTAGTGGTGGTCAACGGCGGCTCACGGCGGCGGCCACCACCTCACGGTGGTGGTTAGGGTTCTAATCCAATCGAGTCCAAGCGTCCCAAAAGTAATCCAAACACATGCAAAGCACACCGCCACCCAACACGGCGGCTGGTGGCGGCAGGAGGCGGCAGCCACCACCCTACGGTGGTGGTTTGAGTTTTTCTTTTATTATTCTGTTACATATTACAATATACAAAGCAAAATCCCAATAACACACACACACTAAGCTAAACACACACACACACACAACCACCCTTGGGGTGGGCGGGGTGGTAGATGGTGGCAACCACCACCTCACGGTGGTGGTGGTGACGTCTTTTCAGATTCCGGCCAAGGGTTTCTCACCCACAAACTACATCACACACACTAAGATAAACACCCACCGAGCAGCTCTTCATCGATCTTGAAGGGGGGTGACGGCAACAACCACACAAGCGGCACAACGACGATGTTGACGACGGCAGCCACCATGGTGGTTCTTCACGGCTCCTACTCGACAGAACGTCTACACAAGCGCATCCACGTCGCAAGCCCTGAACATTGCCACCATTTTCCGGTGATAACAGAAACACCACGAGCTCATCACCCACGAGGCGACAGGCGGCGGATGCCGGTTACTTGCTGCGGAGAAGGGACAGGAGGAAAAAGGCAACCGGAGTAGTGCCGGCAGCTGCCTTACACGACTGAAAATGGCAACAGAATAAGTATTAGAAGAAGAATTGTGATTTAGAACAGCAACAGCAGCCGCGGTATCGATCTTGTCCGTCGTCGGAGTATCAAGAGGTCTTCGATGGTCTTTGTCGGTCGAAACACGAGTGTGAAGGGGGGGGGGGTGGCGGCTGGAGGAAGGGAGGCATACGGGTGGAGAGATGGTGGCTGATAAAGGCCATTAGGGTTAGGGTTCCAGAATGGGTGATGAGTTTATATACCCGGTCCCCTTAACTACTTTCCATAATACCATCTTTAGTCCGTCCCTTCCCTTTTTCTTTCAAAGTTAGTCCATGTATTACCTTTTTAACCCTGCCTCCTGAAATCCTTTACAAATTAAGTCTAATACTTACCAAATATCCCCCCCCCCCCTCCCGCCTTCTAAAATCTTTACAAAATAAATCTCGAATTTATTCTTTAACCCCCGAATAATCCAGCTTATGACAATTAGCTCCTCGAGACCAACACCTTGCTATATAATTATTGATTTTAGGGCTATTATACAATCATTAATTAATTAATTTATATATTTAATAAACAGGGTGTTACAACTCTCCCCCACTTAAATTAGATTTTGTCCTCGAAATCATTCCTTACACGCCCAACCACTCTAGTAACATAGTCACCATCCTGGGCACACCCTAGCCTTCCCAGGGTAGCCGTGATCAATCTTCGCAAAGCCCTAAAATCCGCAGGTGAACAAATTCCTCGCAACAAGATCACATCTATTCCGTCTGAAATCTGTTGTCTCGAGATGGTCGGAATCCCTGACAGATCACTCATATTGAATCATTATCGTTGAACCCAATCCGTTTATCCCTCAACTGACTACTCAACTTCTAATAGCTCGGGGTTCCCACTATAAAACAGGATCCCATACCTAATTATCCTTGCAACTCACTTATACTTGGCCAAGGCTCAGATAATCCCGCTGTGAGTGACTTAGCATAAGCCAAGCTATCTGTAACTGTAACCATACATGAAATCCTATAATGCTAATACTGCCAAGCATATCGGGGTGCTGGCCTCCCCTTTGGTCCATTTGAATCGGGTACTATCCGGAATACTGGAACTGCCTGAAACATTGAACTGCTTGAAGCACTGAACTGCCTAAAACACTGAACTGCCTGAAACACTAAACTGTCTGAAGCACTGAACTGCCTGAAACACTGAACAGCTTGAAACACTGAGCTGCTGGAAACAACACGCTGCCACATGGCTGCTTCCCCAAAGTCCACCGGGACCTCCCAGGTTCCAGCTTATCTGGAATGCTGACGTCATGTCCGGCTGCTGAGCCAAGAGCAATCTCACAGTCGCCCCACGTGACTTCCGAGCGAAATCCTTGTCTATTAATAGTTGCCACTAGTTATCTTACCACTGCGGTTCTAACGACTTTCTGATCTAACTGGTCGGGTCCATACGTCGGTTCCTGACATCACCCAAACCCAATGCTAAAAGTGAATGCTACATGACCAATGGTAGCCTTATATCACAAATGACCTTAAACGGTCCATTGCTTCCTTGATCTCATAACTGTAGTGGTGTTCCTACGGTCTTATCAATGGCTCAAACAGGTCTAATTCCTCTGGGGAAATCCGTAAACCAATCCGTGGATTTGCCACGCCCTCGCTGCTGCACCCGAACTGGTGGGTACTACCGTTCCCTCTACGATCTAACAACACTCCCATGCTATCTACCAACCTAGTGAATGCTACAGATACACCCGTAGTCTCAGAACACTCTAGCACTATCTGCCAACCTTGTGAATGCTACAGCTACACCCGCAAACTTAGAACACTCTAGCACTATTTGGCTGCTAGTGAATTCTACGGCTACACCCACAGACTTACAACACTCTAGCACTATTTGGCTGCTAGTGAAAGCTACGGATACACCCGCAGACTTACAACACCTTCTCACACTATCTGGCTGCTAGTGAATGCTACGGCTACACCCGCAGACTTACAACACTTTCTCACACTATCTCAGTAGATGGTTACTAATCCGAACACATCCAACGTCGAGCATACACACGGCCTATCATCCCAAAGTGAACTCATGTCCTGACTGGAATCCCCAGCCTGATTCCCTAAGCCCTACTATCACGTGACCCCGCTGCATCCGTACCGCACCCATGTCGTGATCGAAGCGTCACAGTAAACCATGAAATCATCTACACCCTCTGGCATGGTGAGAATCGGTGCCTCGCACAACTACTGTCCGAGAGTCTCGAAGGTTGCCTGCTGCTCAGGCCCCCAGTGAAAGGCCACCAACTTTTTGGTCAGTCGGGTCAAAGGAACTACAATCTTGGAGAAGTCCCGAATAAATCTCCGGTAACAACCCGCTAGACCCAGGAAACTCCGAATCTCAGTTGCAGACCTCGGAATCTCCCACTGCATCACGACCTCTATCTTGGCCGGATCAACTAGTGTACCCTTCTGGTTGACAAGGTGCCCAAGAAATTGCACCTCGCGCAACCAGACTCACATTTGGAGAACTTTGCAAAAAGTCTCTCCCTCCTTAGAGTCTCTAGCACCTCCCCCAGGTGCTCCTTGGGCTGCTCCTCAGTCTTGGAATAAACCAAGATAACGCTGTACTCTCCCAATCCCGCAATTAGGGAAATGATCTTTCGTTATCCGCTAAAAATTCTCGGTATGCAATTGGCATATGACATCTCTTGAAAATATAATTCAAACACAAGCAGAGGATAACCCAGAGTTACACTTACTCAAACCCTTGGAATGAAAGGCTCCACAGTGCAGTTTCCCGCAAGTGCTGCTCCGAATCTGGCCCTACCGGCCTCTCTAAAGTTGATCTGAAATCTTGGGTCTCCTCCCGAGACCCTTCAATATAAGAAACTGATCTGGTTCTCTCTTCCCAATGTGCTCCAAGTCAATATCTCGTTCTCGAGCTTTAGAAGTCATATCATTCAGGGTCTCACACCCACGAGATACTCACAATCTCCCTGTTATCATCCTGTAGTATGTCCTGATACATTACCTTCTTTATTTCCTCATCTGCTGCATACTGCGGTACCAACTAAGCTCTCTCCCGAGACTTGGCAGTGATCTCTGCCACAGTCTCAGTTGTCTGGCGGAGACCTAACAACTCTCGCGCCAACTGCTGCGCCTCGATCGCCTGGGCAAACTCTGCCCGGAATCTGGTCGAAAAGTCATCCCATGACATAGCATCGACCGCATCATCACCCAACTCACTACCAAGCTCTTCCCCTCAATCATGTGCCCTGTCCTTCAGGAAACAGGAAGTAAATCGGACCTTGTCCCTCTCGTGCAACGGTTGGTACGAAAAGTGTTGGCGACATCTGCCAACCCTCTGCTGCTAGCAATGGGGTCCCTAGCCCCATGCTAATCTGGAGCTTCACAAGCTCTGAATTCCCGAATCCTTAACGTACGCATCCCTATCATGGTTACTATCTCAGTGCAGAATGCACTCAGCCTCTCATCATCAATCTGTAAAATGCCCTCCTTGATCGTACTGAAGATCACAGGAGTCAAGTAA
Organism: Lactuca virosa; assembly: GCF_052849685.1. Classification (NCBI taxonomy): domain Eukaryota; kingdom Viridiplantae; phylum Streptophyta; class Magnoliopsida; order Asterales; family Asteraceae; genus Lactuca; species Lactuca virosa. The sequence continues at coordinate 288,528,554 of NC_136427.1, read as the reverse complement.
GTGATACTGTGCGTACTCACAGATGGAATGAAATCCCTCGTCTAACCATCAAGCTGCCCTACTCTAGAGTCCGAGCCTGATCCCTTGCCGGCACCAAATCTGACATCTGGTCTACCACGTAGCGTCACCATACTCAAGTATACTGTAACAATATCAGAATACTAATCATATCTCAAGGGATCACATATACTACAAGTTTCCAGGATTCATCTCAGCCTTCCTTGATTCGAGTACGGATCCTCTGCTTTCAGTAGTACGGGCCCATACTACCTTCCACATCTATCCATATTTTCCTCAAGAACTGCCTCGACTCCACCAAGTCCCTTCTATTACTACTGCTGATCTCATGCTAAACTCATCCTAGGCTTGCCCTAGGGTAATCACCAACCCACTCTCCGCCATCAGTTGCACAAGAAGTCCCTACTTTCTCCCCCTAACTAGCTCGTGAATACTATTACATATCACTAAGACTAGATAATTCTTCGAATGAGAGATCCTACCCTACAATGGTTAGACTCAACATAGAGCTAGACCTAACCTTCTGAAATTATTTAATCCTCGCAATATGTAACTTAACATATTTATTTACAAGTTAGTAAAAGATAACTAGAACTCCTAAAAGCACAAAGCAAGCAGCATTCGAGCATTGAGCACACGTAATCAAACATATCTCATTCAGGCCATCACTGACTAATCTGCACTAGCATGCGGTTCATAAAGCTGAGATACATATAACATGCACATAAGGCATCCTTCCTAGATCCTTAGTCGTAAACTAGCATGCAATTCTCATAAAGCTGATACACATATAATAGGCACATAAGGCATCCTTCCTAGATCCTTAGTCCTAAACTAGCATGCAGTTCTCATAAACATATCATAACATAAACGTGTATGGGTAATTTGGGAGTACTTACTTGAGCTTGGCTGATTGCATGCACCACACCCTTTTTCTCTTTTCAAAGTTCTTTTCTCTTTTCAAAATTCTTTTTGTAAAAATGATTTTCTTTTGAAAATTTTCATACCATGCCCTTAGTTTGAGTTCAGAAACACCCGAGAGTGTGCCTGAATCCCTCAAACCAAGGCTCTGATACCAACTTGAAACATCCCAAAAATATAGAGTAAAATTTTCTTTTTAAATCATTTATGAAAAAACCATAATCCATCCATATCATAATAAAACCACAAGTCATGTATCTCAAAACATCATCAAATCTGTCAATGTATCAAAATCACATATCATAAATGAGAGTGAATCCTCCCAGGCTAAAACAATGGTGTGTGCACTGCAGTCATCCCGAGCTCTTCCCCTTGCTCCCGGAAGTACCTAAAACCAAAACTAAAAACTGTAAGCATGAAGCTTAGTGAGTCTCCCCGACTACCACATACCATACACGTATCACAACATATCTTGGGCCCCACCCCTGCTACATCGAGTCCAGCTCTGTGACATCTCCAAATTTCTCGGCCAGAAAAGATCAATTTAGTTTATGCTTTTAAAATAAAATCAGAGTAATCTTTTTAAAAGATGTTGCGGAATTTGTCCCCAAAACAAAACATAATAAAAATTTATCAAAACATTTCTTAAATAAATATATATTTTCATTATATATCAAAACCTCGGGATGTCATGTTCCGATACAGACCAAAAGCATAAACAATACATTATAAGCCTTACAACAGATATCTACATCTACTGGCCTATAATCCAAAAATCCCTCATCATCATCCAACTATGCTTTGGGTCCACTACCTGTAATATAAAAAGCTGAGTGGGTCAGGCTTGGGAGACTCGTGAGCATATAGGGTTTTCAACCCACAAATAATAATAAATTTATTAATTCATAAACCAAAAATAAATTTATTAATTTCATCAACCAACAATAACCCTGATTACCCATTCCCGTTATCCTCACTTTACGTCCCTAAACACCTATCATAAGGGACCTAGTCTAAGGATTTTCATCGGGGTGACAACACTGCTTTAGGGATTCCTCAGCAATTTATGTCAAATAAGGCAACCATGAGGGGGATGGAGTACACCGGCAAACATATAGTTCACCAACACCTATAGGTTGCGAACATGCTAGCGTTCCACTGGACTGTCTAGAAAGGTCCGTGGTCGTCATCTATACTCCGCTAGATGACTACAACAACAACAACAACAACAACAACAACAACAACATCGAGGCCTCTCACCATTTTAACACACATCAACTATTTCATCTACCCATGTTTTACCCAACATATTTGTAGATAAAAATACATATACAGTTTAAAACTTGTATAAAACATCTATTCAACACCCATCTCAAATAAACAAATAATATAATTACACATAGCACGTATTTTATAGAAAATACTTCATATCTATGTGTAAGATGAAAGTGACTACACACTCACCTTATTTAACGATAATCGGGCAGCACTTCGTTTCTTAAAACGATCGTTTCCGATAAAACCGGGATGTTTTCTCAAAAACTGGGCTTCACGCGGGTAGAGTTTCGGCTCGAAAACTCTTTTTCTCGGGATCTTCGGGCTCTCCGGGGCTTGCTTACGATGCTAGGATGATATAATAGGCTTGGGGGTATTTGGTGTAGGTAAAAAGAAGATAGGAAGTGAAAAAGAGTAAATTTTGTAACCATATTCGGGGCAGCCTCGCACCCTATTTATAGTGTCCGAAGCACCTGATTACGCTGAACGTAATTCTAGAGTACGTGGGGCGTACTGTCTCGGAAGGCTCTTTGTTGGGCGTACGCCTTCGCACGCTGGGCGTAGGAGTGGATCAGCTCGGACGCGTCAAGGCTACGACATGTGTCTCTCATGCGAAGGAGTAGGGAGGGTGACTGACTCTGGAACACTTACACGAGTACGCTGGGCGTACTTCGGTACGTTGGGCGTACACCGAATTTTCAAACTTCAAAAATTCATAACTTTCGCGTACGAGCTCCGTTTTTTACGTTCTTTAACAGGCCGGAACAGGAAAAGTCCGTTAAAAATTCATAACTTTCGCATACGAGATCCTCTGCTTTCAGTAGTATGGGCCCCTACTACCTTCCACAGCTATCCGTACTTTCCTCAAGAATTGCCTCGACTACACCAAGTCCCTCTCACTGCTACTAACACTTCTCCCAGCACTACTCTCATCCTAGGCTTGCCCTAGGGTAACCTCCAACCCGAATTCAGTCCTCAGCTACTGAAGGTATCCTCATAATGCCAATTAGCCACTACCTGAATACCATCACATGTGACGAGACTCAGATAATCCTTCGAGTAAAGGACTCGTTCCTACAACGGTTAGACTCAAACGAGAGCTGCGCAATAGGACCAAATCTAGTACTCTAAGATTATTCAACCCTGATCACATGTGTCTTAACGTATTCACCTAATGGCTAACTCCCATCACTTAGAATCCCACAAAGCACAAAGCAAGCAGCATTCAGACAAAGGGAACGGTCTCAAGCAATCCTATCCTCATAACAGGAAACTGCACCAGCATACAATGCTAAGCTCATACTATCAGGTATAACCTAAACAGGCTATCCTACTGCTGTCTACTCAATACTAGCATGCAATTCTCAAAAGCAGAAGCACATAAAGCAGGCACATAAGGCATCATTCCTAGATCCTTAGTCCTATTCTAGCATGCTGTTCTACTGAAACTGGTAACCATAATATAATCTTGTATGTGTATCTTGGGGTAAACTTACTTGAGCTCGGCCGGTCACGCACATCACACACTTCGTTCTTTCTCAAAACTCCTTTAACTCATATTTTAGAAAACCATTTTCTTGTAAAAAGCTTTTAATCCCTCGATTTGAGTCCAGACACCCCCGAGGGTGTGTCCGAATCCCTCAAACCAGGGCTCTGATACCAACTTGTAACGTCCCAATTTTCGAGGCCAAAAATTCCATTTTTAAATAAGTTATTACATAAACCATTAGTATAAAAACATACATAATAATAATATCTCGTGTTAAGCCAAAGTGCCAGTAATCAAAACATATTATCATAAAACCATATCAGAGTGTAATCCCAAAGATCTCATGTGCGGAAAACATAGTGTGATGCGCTGCGATCGAACCGGCTCCTTTCCTTGAAAACAAAGTACCTGAAACCAAAACTGAAAACCCTAAGCACGAAGCTTAGTGAGTTCCCCAGATACCACCTACCATACAAACCAACTGATCCATACATACCATACATAGCCAAGAGCCATTCATAACCAACATATCCATAATCAAGTAAGGTGCTATGTGCCAAACATAGCCTTGCTAAGGTGCTATGTGCCAAACATAGTCTTGCGGTTATGCCACGGGCCGCACGTGGTCTTCCTGGTCAAGCCTGGGGCCACTCCCTGGGTCTTACAAACAAGTGCCAAGGGCCACCCCCTGGTCTTTCATGCAAGTATCACAAAGACAACTATACAGACTACTCTACTAGGCCACCCCGCATATAGTGTGCCAGGAGCCACCCCCTTGTCTTTCATACACAATAGCATACAGTGCGCCAGGAGCCACCTCCTGGTCTTTCATACATATTGCCTAGGGCTAACCCCCGGGTCTTCCTATCATACATAATAACATACTGTGTGCCAGGAGCCACCTCCTGGTCTTTCATACATATTGCCTAGGGCTAACCCCCGGGTCTTCCTACCATACATAAACTAAATGGGTCGGCATTGTGGCCGTAGACCCATACAAACAGTGAGGAGACTCACCTCGCACTGCTGAACTTTGCTGATAACCCTCTGGCTGCTGTCCGACCACTTTTTGAACCGCTGCTCCACTAGCTCCCCGAGCTACTAATATCAATAAAACACTTAGCTCCAAACTGAACTCTAGAAGTCAAACTAAATCAACTCTGGTTAAAGTCAAAGTCCTGGTCAAATTCAACCTTCCAGTTGACTCGACTCGCCGAGTCAACCCGAAGACTCGCCGAGTTCTTAAACTCAGAAGCTCTCAAAATACGACCCAACTCGCCGAGTCACCCCAGGACTCGTCGAGTTCAACAATCTCTGAGTCCCATCCTGTCCAACTCACTGAGTCACCACTCAACTCACTGATCTGCGTCTTAACTAGAAGAGGTCGGGGGTTCTGCGACCTAACTCGTCGAGTCCAAGAACAGACTCGCCGAGTCCTAGGCAATCTTCAACAGACTCGCCGAGTTGTTCTTCCAACTCGCCGAGTTCATGCACATATTCTTACAACTCGTCGAGTGCACCCTTGTGACTCGCCGAGTCGCCCCAGTTCTCAATCCATACAGTGGCTTTCCGAGCCATGCAAGGGCTCCAAACTGTAGATCCACTCTTCTAAGGCCCATCCTTCATGTAAAGTTGCAAACTTTACGTGAAACCAAGGTGCTATAGGCTTAAAACACTCTAGGGCTAGGGTTTGAGACAAGCATGCTTCACCAACACACCAAAGACTGCTACTTTATGGGTTTCTGGGCCAAGACAACCCTAGATCCGAAGTTCTCTTTGCTCACAAAGGCACAATAAACGAATTGGCCTTGGAAATGGCCCATAATAACAAAATCTAACTAGGAAAGGGGATCTAAATGAATAACAGCCAAGGTATGAGCTTCATACCTTCCTAGGATCTGAAATAACGCACCAACACAGAGTCCACTGCCACTTTTTGAATCACCCAAGTTTCTTTTCTTGCTTTTTGCTTCAAAGCACCCAAAAATGATAAAGAAAGCTTGAGAGTACTTCAATGGAGGCTTAGGGTTCGAGAGAAGGTAAAGGGAGTGATGGAGGCTGGGGTGAAGGCCTGAGATGATGCTTAAATAGGGCACCAAGCCCGAAAATTAGGGTTTTCCAACCCAGACCTGACTCGCCGAGTCAGTCCCTCCGACTCCCCGAGTCGGTCACTTAAATCCCGACACGGGACCCGCTCCAACTCGTCGAGTTCACCTATGGACTCGACAAGTCGACCCCTTTGACTTAGGGTTTTCCTTTCCTTTCTTGGTCTTTCTCATTCTGGGTGTTACAGCACTCCCCCACTTAAACTAGACTTCGTCCTCGAAGTCTGCCACGGCCAACTACCCTACCTTCTGGTCGCCACTTACCACAAGGTACACACTCCCCCCTTCCGGTCCAAACCTTAAAGATGCCATCTTCAGAATAACCCGTTACTTACTACCTTCGAGTACAACACTTTATCCAACCGGCAATCATACCGATACTCCTAATACACTTACCCTTGATTCGCAAGGGGTTTACCCTTTTACCCTACACTGTCACTGGCCTTTCTAAGGCACTTTCCGCAACAACAACCTTCCCAATGCCCTTCGAGTACCGATCCTCTGCCGAAACCACAATCCCGACCACTCCCAGTGCCGGCCATCATACCAGTACTCGCGGAATAACCCCCATACAATGCTCCCATACTGAGTGCTCCACCCAATCGGGAGGATTCAGACAATCCTTCGGGTAGCAGATCCCTCTCTGCTACGTTTCAGGCTCAGACGAAAACGGCGTCACCCAGCCAAATCCTTTACTCTGAGATCATCCGATCCCACGATGAGCAGCTTAGCATTATCTGATCAGCTCACTGCTTTTCACACCGAATCCCTTACCATCATTCTTGTCTGTAGTCCTGTTGTCTCCCATCCGCCTACCGGATGAATCGAGACCGCCCTGGTCCCAACTGATCTACCATTACCCGGAATACCGGTTTCCCCCATGCCACCTCGGAGATATGGGCCCCTGCCCACACTCCGCGAACTAAGCTACTAATGAATGCCACGGCTTACCCGCAGTCTTACGCCACTCTTGGTCTCCAGTGGCCTACCGCCTTCCGGACCCAATCATAATGTGGCCCACTCACATCCGGGCGGCTGCCCCGTCCTGAACTTAACTATCTGAAAAACCTTGCCACTGAATCACACACCTGATACATTCGCACTAGCGAATAGGGACCGACGAATGCTACGGGCCACCCCGTAGTCTTACTATACTCGCTCTGTCAACTAGTGAATGCTACGGCCACCCACATAGTCTTACAACACTTCTGCGCTGCCAGCCAACTAAAGCTACGGGCCACCCCGCAGTCTTGCTAACCCAGTGCTACGGGCCACACCGCAGCCTAACTATACTCACATACGATTTCTACGGGCCACACCGCAGTCTTACTAAACTAATGCTACGGGCCACACCGCAGTCTTACTAAACTAATGCTACGGGCCACACCGCAGTCTAACTATCCTTACATACGATTGATACGGGCCACACCGCAGTCTTACTAAACTAATGCTACGGGCCACACCGCAGTCTAACTATCCTCACATACGATTACTACGGGCCACACCGCAGTCTTACTAAACTAATGCTACGGGCCACACTGCAGTCTAACTATCCTCACATACGATTGCTACGGGCCACACCGCAGTCGCACCACTCTTCGACGCTATCTGCTAACCATTGCTACGGACCGCCCCATAGTCTTACCACCCTCTTCTTACTATCTGACCTCTGGTGAATGCTACGGCCATCTGGTAGTCTGACAACACCTTTCCACACCGACTGGCTGCTAGTGGATGCTACGACTAACCCATAGTCGAGCATACAAGCACAATCTAGTACCCCTAAGTGGTACTCATGTCCCAACTAGAACTCCCAACCGATTCCTCTGCAATCTGCTACCAGACATCTCGAGAATAACGTCTCGCAATTGGCAAGTCTTCCAGACTTCCAATTCACACTGTCCTCAATTCATACAGCTACCTGGGTCGTCTTTCTTCCTGACAGGGGAGCGAAACTTATCCTAGTTTCAAAACCTCTTCTGCTCCCATAACATGATTGTTTCTCCCCCACTTAGCTTCAACTAATTCTTTACTGCACGCGAAAATCCGAGGATTTCCATTCCTTCCTTCCCTACACGATAGGCATGATAACCATTATCGCCCTAATCTTCCTAGCGGTCCGTCACTAGCCCACTCTAAATACTGTACGATTACCGAATACTAGATGAACACCTCCTGCATCCCTGATACTGATAATCCCCTAAGCTTAATCTGACGTCCTTAGAGTCTGAATAACTAATGCTTAGAGCAACCTCCTCAGTGATAGGCCACTTCCTTTCATGCTTCCAAAAGTTATCCCAAACACCAAGACTAGAACCATCAAACCCTGATGATGGTGGCTGACTACTACCTGAACCATTTTCAGCAGTAACCGAGATGATACTGAACACTTCGAACCCGTAGTGAAAGATGACCTTACACTAGCTACTAATAATTTCTGGTATGCAATTGGCATATGGCAATTCTGAAAGTACAGTCCGAAGACAAGCAGAAAGACAACTCACATATACTATCACCCGAGACCGAGGTAAGAACAATTCTAATACATATAGATTCACAAATAGCCATTTACACATACCTGCAAAATTCCCTGCTGTAATCCAGATCTCCCTCATCCGTCACTGCAAGGCCCTACCCTCTCGCCCATCCGTAATCCTCATAGTCGTCGGGGCAGACGCACTCCCTGCTCCTCCCCTCATCGTCGGGCAGTCAGCCCTCTTGTGGCCCACCTGATTGCAGTGAAAACATAATGGGCTCGCTCCCTGTGGGCAGTCTCTGCTGACGTGACCATCACTGCCACACTTGTAGCAGCCTGAACCCCTGGAACGGCAAACTCCTTCGTGCGGTTTCCCGCACGTGCTGCACTGACTTCGGACCTGCCGACCTACTACTCGCTGATCTGAAGTCTTGGGTCTCTTCCCGGGACCCTCCAAAGTATACGTTTGATCCGACCTCCTCTTCGCAATGTGCTCCAAATCAATCTCCCTTTCCCGCGCCCTGGCAATCATAGAGTCCAGGGTCGGGCATGCCCAGAAGCTGACATGCTCCCGACTATCAGCTCTCAACATGTCATGATAGCAGGTCCTCTGCATCTCATCATCCCCTGCATACTGAGGCACCAGTAAGGCCCTCTCCCGAAACTTGGCGGTAATCTCCGCCACCGACTCTGTCGTCTGTCTCATGTCTAGGAATTCTCTGGCCAGCTGCTGAAGCTCCACCGCCGGTGCAAACTCCGCCCTAAACCTGGTCACAAAGTCTAACCAGGTCATAGCCTCGACGACCGAGGCTCCCAATGAGTCACCAACTGACTCCCACCAATCTCTAGCTCTGTCTCTCAAACATCCCGCCGCAAAGCGGACCTTCGACCCCTCCGGGCAGAAGCTTGTCAACTGTGCAGACTCAATGTCTGCGATCCATCTTCTGGCAGCAATGGGGTCCTTCACCCCGTGAAAATCCGGCGCACCACTCCCTCTGAAGTCCTTGAAGGACAGTGTGCGCGTACTCGCCTGGCTAGACGCCAAATCACTCCTGAAAGCTCGGAGGCGATCCTCCATCAGCTCAATGATCCCCTCCTTGATCGACCCGAAAATGATCGGGGTCGCCTCAAGGATGCCTCTCGTAATCTCAGACACGATGAACTCGCGTAACCCATCATCAACTTGCTCGGATCCCGCGCCTGAGCCCAATCCTGATCCAGATCCTGAGCCTCCTGCTCCATGTCGTGTGGTCACCATGCTGAAAATACACGCATAAATGTCAGGATCATACATACTCCCGAGAGGTCTAACAGACTCTCCAAGGTTCCCGGTTCCATCTAGACCTTCCTTGATTCGAGTACAGATCCTCTACTTTCAGTAGTATGGGCCCCTACTACCTTCCATATCTATCCGTACTTTCCTCAAGAATTGCCACGACTACACCAAGTCCCTCTCACTGCTACTAACACTTCTCCAAACACTACTCTCATCCTAGGCTTACCCTAGGGTAACCTCCAACCCGAATTCAGTCCTCATCTACTGAAGGTATCCTCATAATGCCAATTAGCCACTACCTGAATACCATCACATGTGACGAGGCTCAGATAATCCTTCGAGTAAAGGACTCGTTCCTACAACGGTTAGACTCAAACGAGAGCTGCGCAATAGGACCAAATCTAGTACTCTAAGATTATTCAACCCTGATCACATGTGACTTAACGTATTCACCTAATGGCTAACTCCCATCACTTAGAATCCCACAAAGCACAAAGAAAGCAGCATTCAGACAAAGGGAACGGTCTCAAGCAATCCTATCCTCATAACAGGAAACTGCACCAGCATACAATGCTAAGCTCATACTATCAGGTATAACCTAAACAGGCTATCCTACTGCTGTCTACTCAATACTAGCATGCAATTCTCATAAGCGGAAGCACATAAAGCAGGCACATAAGGCATCATTCCTAGATCCTTAGTCCTATTCTAGCATGCTGTTCTACTGAAACTGGTAACCATAATATAATCTTGTATGGGTATCTTGGGGTAAACTTACTTGAGCTCGGCCGGTCGCGCACATCACACACTTCGTTCTTTCTCAAAACTCCTTTAACTCATATTTTAGAAAACCATTTTCTTGTAAAAAGCTTTTAATCCCTCGATTTGAGTCCAGACACCCCCGAGGGTGTGTCCGAATCCCTCAAACCAGGGCTCTGATACCAACTTGTAACGTCCCAATTTTCGAGGCCAAAAATTCCATTTTTAAATAAGTTATTACATAAACCATTAGTATAAAAACATACATAATAATAATATCTCGTGTTAAGCCAAAGTGTCATTAATCAAAACATATTATCATAAAACCATATCAGAGTGTAATCCCAAAGATCTCATGTGCGGAAAACATAGTGTGATGCACTGCGATCGAACCGGCTCCTTTCCTTGAAAACAAAGTACCTGAAACCAAAACTGAAAACCGTAAGCACGAAGCTTAGTGAGTTCCCCAGATACCACCTACCATACAAACCAACTGATCCATACATGCCATACATAGCCAAGAGCCATTCATAACCAACATATCCATAATCAAGTAAGGTGCTATGTGCCAAACATAGCCTTGCTAAGGTGCTATGTGCCAAACATAGTCTTGCGGTTATGCCACGGGCCGCATGTGGTCTTCCTGGTCAAGCCTGGGGCCACCCCCTGGGTCTTACAGACAAGTGCCAAGTGCCAAGGGCCACTCCTGAGCTTTCTTTATGCTTTCCACAATTGTCGAGACAACTTTAATTATCAACGCTCTTGGCCTTTTCCTTTCAAGTTTTACCTTCCGACTGAGAGCATCAGCGACAACATTTGCTTTACCAGGGTGGTAAAGTATCTCACAGTCGTAGTCCTCGAGTAACTCTAGCCAACGTCGTTGCCTCGTGTTCAATTCCTTCTGATTAAAGAGATATTGAAGACTCTTATGATCAGTGAAAAGTTTGCATTTAGTGCCATAAAGATAATGCCTCCATATCTATAAGGGAAATACTACCGCTGCCAACTCCAAATCATGAGTGGGGTAGTTCTTTTCATGTTCTTTCAATTGCCTCGATGCATTTGCTATTACTTTATCCCTTTGGGTCAGAACACAACCTAACCCAACTCCAGATGCATCGCTATAAACTGCGAAGTCATCAACTCCTTCTGGTAAAGAAAGAATCGGTGCTTCACACAATTTCTTCTTTAGCCTCTCAAAGGCTTCCTTATGCTTCTCACTCCAAGTATAAGTAGCTCCTATGTAGGTCAAAGCTATCAATGCAGCAGCTATTGAAGAAAAGTCTTGGATAAATCTTCGGTAATATCCAGCTAATCCCAGAAAGCTTCGGATCTCCGTGGGACTTTTCGGTTGTTCCCACTTCATCACAGCTTCAATCTTCGCTGGGTCAACCATTATCCCTTCTTGGTTAACCACATGACCCAAAAATTAGACTTCTTGAATCCAAAATTCACATTTGGAGAACTTTACATACAGCTTCTCCTTTTTCAGAACTTCTAACACTTCTCGCAGATGCTTATCATGCTCCTGCTTTCTTTTTGAATAAATCAAAATATCATCTATGAACACTATCACGGATTTATTGAGGAATGGTTTACAAACCCTGTTCATCAAATCCATGAATGTTGTTGGAGCATTGGTTATTCCAAACGACATAACCAAAAACTCGTAGTGTTCATATCTTGTTTTGAATGCAGTCTTCTCAATATCCTGCTCTCTCACCTTTAGCTAATGATATCCTGACCTAAGATTGATCTTCGAGAAATAGCTCGAACCTTGAAATTGATCGAACAGGTCATCAATCCTTGGCAACGGGTACTTGTTCTTTATTGTTGCCTTGTTCAGCTCTCTGTAATCTATGCACATTCTCATGCTCCCACCTTTCTTCTTCATGAATAACATCGGAGCTCCCCAGGGTGATGAACTAGGTCTAATGAAACCGTTGTCCAACCACTCCTGAAGTTGCGTCATAAGCTCCTTTATTTCCGTCGGTGCTAATCGATATGGTGTTTTGCTATTGGTGTTGTTCCTGGTAACAACTCTATTCTAAACTCCACTTGTCTATCAGGGGGCAATCCAGGAAGATTTTCGGGAAAAACTTCTGGATATTCACACACCACTTGTATACCTTGCACATCATTTTTCTCCTTCTTAGCATCGATCATGAATGCCAAGTATGAGGTGCATCCTTTAGATAAACATTTTTTGGCTTTCATTAGGGAAATGATTCCAGAATTTACTATGCGCTTATCTCCGTATACCATAAACGACTCTTTTCCAGGCGGGTTTACCCTTACTATCTTTTTCTTGCACAGTATTTCGGCATCATTGGCGCTAAGCCAATCCATTCCTAGAACGATGTCGAAACCATTCAACTCAATGGGTAACAGCTTCTCAAGGAATTCATTTCCGTTCAGGTCGATGACGATATTCCTAATACAATCACTAACAGGTATGAATTTGCCACTAGCAACTTCTACAATTAGGGCATCATCAAGTTTTTCTATAGGCAATGCTAGTCTTTCACCAAATTTATGTGATATAAAGGAGTAATTCGCTCCGGAATCAAACAATAAATTGGCAGGCAATCCATTTACAAGAAAGGTACCTGATGCGACATCCACTACATCCTTTTTAGCTTCCAGTGTCATCTGGAAAGCTCTGGATTTTGGCTTTAGTGGAAGATTGGGCTTCGCTGCCTCTTTCTTCTTCGGGCAATCCCTCAAAATGTGCCCCTCTTCATTGCACCCATAACAGACTTTCTTATTAAAGGTGCATTCATTGGCATAATGCCCAGGCTTTCCACATTTCTAACAAGTGACTTCCTCACTACATTTCCTAACATGTTTCTTCTTACACTTGTCACACCACTTCCCTTCGGCTCCTCCTCCGAATTTCCTCGAACTAGATTTCGAGAACTTGTTCTTCTTGTTGGAACCTGAAGTTCCTTCAAACATTCTCTTTTCGCCAACTTCAACCTTGCTGGCGGCTCTCCCCTTAATCATATCTTCAACAGACTTGGCAGCCCAGATAGCTGCCTCCAAAGTAAGTGCCTGACGCACTGGCACTGCATACTCCCATGGAAGTTCCTTTGCGTACCTATCAATTTTTGTCAGCTCATCTGGGACAATACGCAAAGCAAACTCCATTTTGTCTGTGAAGTTATTGGTGTATTCATCGATGGACATACTTCCCTTCTTCAACGTCAGAAATTGGTTTTCTAGCTCAAGCACATTTTGGGCCGAGCAGTACTTGCGCTTGAATTGCACCAAGAACTCTGCCTAAGTCAGTTGCAGTGGCTCATTAGGGCTTAGGGTCTTCCCCAGAGTGTTCCAACAGCGAACAGCGCCACCTCTGAACTGACGCACTGCAAATATGGTTTGTAACTTGCCTTGGCAACCACATGTCATGAAAGCCAATTCCATTTCTTAGATCCAATCCATTACTCCGACGGGATCTTCTTTTCCAGTGAAAGTTGATGGCTTGCAAGTCATAAAGTCTTTGTACTTGCATCCATTTCTCTCCACTCCGTCCTCGTGGTTATTCCTCCTAACCACAAGCAGTTCAGTTTGACCAACAGATCTACTATAATTCCCTTCCTCATACTGACTGTCATTTAATTCAGGTTGTTCAACAGGCATTGAAGGTTCATTCCTGTTGTTCTGCTATAGTTGTCTCATTTCCTCCCTTTGTTCATCCATCATTGTCTGAATCATGGCTTGTACTCCAGCCATTGTGATCGGTTCTGGTGCAGCTTCTACTATTGGCACCTATTCCATCACTTGGGGTTGAGGTTGTTGATTTCTATTTGCATTTCCAGCTCCACTTCGAGTTCTTGCCATTTTGATCTATACACCAAATTAGGCGAATTTAGATCTTTATTAACGATAGACGTTTAAATCTTCATTATCACTCCGAAACGTTACATGCTAGTTCTAATATCGTAGTCGTACGCTTAGAATCCTAAACACATAAGGTTTCTAGATCCGGTCGGCAACAGACCATAGATCCGAACAAATAATGGCATATATGGCAAACATATAGCATTTAGCACATAAAAGCATTTTAGGCATCTTTCCTAAAATATACTAGTGCTTGTGTCTAAAATATGGTAGACACTCATCTCATGATCATCACTTAGCATTCTAATTTTAAGTTTAGAAATCCTAGAAATTCCTAATTCGCTTAAACTAATGCTCTGATACCAACTGTGACATCCCCAAATTTCTTGGCCAGAAAAGACCGATTTAGTTTATGCTTTTAAAGTAAAATCAGAGTAATCTTTTTAAAATATGTTGCGGAATTTGTCCCCAAAACAAAACATGATAAAAAATTATCAAAACATTTCTTAAAGAAATATATATTTTCATTATATATCGAAACCTCGGGATGTCATGTTCCGATACATACCAAAAGCATAAACAGTACATTATAAGCCTTACAACAGATATTTACATCTACTGGCCTATAATCCAAAAATCCCTCATCATCATCCAACTATGCTTTGGGTCCACTACCTGTAATATAAAAAGTTGAGTGGGTCAGGCTTGGGAGCCTCGTGAGCATATAGGGTTTTCAACCCACAAATAATAATAAATTTATTAAATTCATCAACCAAAAATAAATTTATTAATTTCATCAACCAACAATAACCCTGATTACCCATTCTCGTTATCCTCACTTTACGTCCCTAAACACCTATCATAAGGGACCTAGTCTAAGGATTTTCATCAGGGTGACAACACTACTTCAGGGATTCCTCAGCAATTTATGTCAAATAAGGCAACCATGAGGGGGATGGAGTACACCGGCAAACATATAGTTCACCAACACCTACAGGTTGCGAACATGCTAGCGTTCCACTGGACTGTCTAGAAAGGTTCGTGGTCGTCATCTATACTCCGCTAGATGACTACAACAACAACAACATCGAGGCCTCTCATCATTTTAACACACATCAACTATTTCATCTACCCATGTTTTACCCAACATATTTGTAGATAAAAATACATATACAGTTTAAAACTTGTATAAAACATCTATTCAGCACCCATCTCAAATAAACAAATAATATAATTACACATATCACGTATTTTATAGAAAATACTTCATATCTATGTGTAAGATGAAAGTAACTACACACTCACCTTATTTAACTATAATCGGGCAGCAATTCGTTTCTTAAAACGATCGTTTCCGATAAAACCGAGATGTTTTCTCAAAAACCGGGCTTCACGCGGGCAGAGTTTCGGCTCGAAAACTCTTTTTCTTGGGATCTTCAGGCTCTCTGGGGTTTGCTTACGATAGGATGATATAATAGGCTTGGGGGTATTTAGTGTAGGTGAGACTGTGCTCTATAACTTTCTCGGGATCTTCAAACTTCAAAAATTAATAACTTTCGCATACGAGCTCCGTTTTTTACGTTCTTTATATCCACACGTAGGTGAGACTGTGCTCTACAACTTTTGTTTAGACTCCATTGGCTAATTTTGAATTTATTTTTAAAGTAATATTTTTAACAGGCCGGGACAGGAAAAGTCCGTTAAAAATTCATAACTTCTTCATCTGACGTCCGTTTTCATCTGTCTTTTTACCGTTGAACTACTATCAACAAGATCTTCAATTCTCGTTTAGGTTGTTTCGGCTAAAAATCACTCAATCTAAAATTCAAGTTTTTAGTTGTCTACTATTAAGCTGAAATTTAGAAAAATCATAACTTCCTCATACGAAGTCAGATTTGGGCTTTCTTTTTATGCACGCTCTCGGTTTAACGAACACTACGACTTTCATTTAGATCGCTAAGGCTAAAAAGCACTTTATCGTAAATTCACTTTTTACGTCATACAGCGTCGTGCCGGTTCTGTCGCGAAACTTCGACAGGTCATAACTTCTTCGTTATAACTCGGATTTCGGTATTCTCAATATCTCCGGAATCCTTGTTTCAACCTACAACTTTCCCCATAGATATCATATTTTTTTAGCATTAATTTTCGACGCTTATTTTTATCCTTAATTCATTAAATCATAATAATTAAGCAATAACCACATAATACTCAAATAATACATCTTATTATTTCAAAACAATTACAAAGGTTGGCCTAGACTATTACATCATCATTAATGCCTAGCCTAGAAACACGGGCGCTACAAGCTCGACATCGGCTTTCCCGGGCCCCGCCCGACATAGGACCCCGCCCGACATAACACACATAACCCTAAGCATATATCATTAACACTTAAACATTCCTCGGGCCCCGGCCGACATCGGACCGTAATCCGGTAACATACTAACATTCCTCGGGACCGCCCCGGCATCGGACCGAAGTCCGGAAACATAAAATACAAACACATGCAAGAATCACAAAGACATCAAGCATACAAACATTCCTCGGGACTACCCCGACATCGGATCGAATCCGGAAAAGCATATAATCCTACATCGGGCCCCGCCCGACATTGGACCATAGTCTGAAACTACTACTAACTAAACGGGCCGGCCTTGGTGCCTTAGACTCGTTCCTACTGGAGGAAACTCGCCTCGAATGCTAGTTGTGAAATCCCGTGTGAGGAATCTCTGACGGCTGCTCCAACGACTCCCCAGCTATCAATTTCACAATAACACTTAATCAAAAATCTGCTAACTCTTCTTAGGGTAAAATGGCCATTTTACCCCTGGTCAAAGTCAACGTCCTGGTCAAAGTCAAAGTCAAGGTCAACTCCCAGTCAACCCAACTCGTCGAGTTATCTACCAACTCAGCGAGTCCCTGTACTGCTCAGACTCGTTGTCAACCGAGTCAACTCGTCGAGTCCCTGCACAGACTCATCGAGTTCTACCTGGCATACAATCGGGACAACCCGGCTTCAACTCGTCGAGTCCCTTACTGGGCTCACCGAGTTCCCCTGTTTGTTGGGCTATTTAAATGGATTAAGCCCCTACACCTCAGATCCAAGCTTCATACTTCACAATAACCCTGAAAATGTCCTCTTAAGGGTAAACTTTCTGACTTTACCCCTTAATACCCTTTCTTAAAGGGTTTAGCTCAAACCCTAATTCCTTGGGACCTAGAACTTGGTCCTTAAGCCTTCCATACACCAAACTAAAGCTTACAACTTCAGATCTAAACCCTTAACACTACTTGGGCACGTAAAGTTCCCACCTTTTTCCCCACATGCATGGCCTTTTGGGCTAAAAAGGCCAATATGATACTCTATGGCTTGCATGGGGGCTCCAATGGCATAAAGTTTGCACCTTTATGTCATAACAACCCCTCTAGGTCCTAGATCTGGAAGATTATCCACTTGGGTCGTCCATTCTCCAAAGGTTATCATTCTTGGGTCAAAACCTTCATAAAAAGGAAAGGAAGAGATCTAATTAACTAGAGGTCAAGATAGAAACTTGATTACCATAAAATGTAGCCAAAGAAGTGTAGTTTCTGGATCTACTCTCTTCCTCTTGAGCCTTCTAACTCCTTCTTCAAGCTTCAAAACACAAAAGATGGCTCACAAATGGCTCACACACTCATAAGATGCTCTAGGGTTTCGTGGATTAGGTTTTAGGACAAGGAGGCTATAAATGAGGCCAAGGGGTGGGGATTAAGATGCTTAAATAGGGTGCAAAACCTCGAAATTAGGATTTCATACTGGCCGATCTACTCGCTGAGTCGAGGGCTCTTGACTCATCGAGTAGATAGCTTAAACCCCGCGCATAAAATGCCTTCTACTCGACGAGTTAGGGCCACCAACTCGTCGAGTCCCTCTCTTAAAATGAATAAATAAATAAGTTAAATGCATACCAGGAACTAGGCGTTACACAATGAGTATCACAGGTCTCGTCCTAACTCGGATAACAGGCTCCACCCAATGAGTATAATGGGCCTCACCCTAACTCGCATAATGGGTCCCATACAACATACAAAACATGCAAGTATCACACAGACAACTAGCATCCAACAAATATAATCCAGTGGGTCGGTATTGGTGCCTTCGATCCACGAGTACAATGAAGTGACTCACCTGAACTACTCAACAGAAGCCCAACAGCTACCTCAACATCAGAACAGCCAACCCAAATTTCCTAAAACCAAACCGAGATCAATCATTAGTCAAATACTTCATTCTACCCAAGTTTGACCAAAAGTCAAACTAGTAAAAAAGTCAACGATCAAAGTCCACAAGGTCATCGGTCAGCTTAGTCAAAGTCAAAGTCACATTGTGACCATTCCTTGGTCACATCGTAAGAATGCAATGACAAAACAATCGTCATTCTGGGCATGGTCACGTCGTGACACATCTTATGTCACATCAGGACTTCTGATCAGAAGGCCAAAATCTTCATTAAGTGCTTAATCTCTTCAAACCAAGGCCCATAACCTCAAATCAAGTTCCTAAATAGCTTCATAAAGGATAAAGTTCCCAACTTTATCCATTAGGATGATCCAAACAACCAAGATCTAGTCTTTAAGTCTCAAAGGAACCAAGAATGCATCTTTCTCAGCTAAATCCATTAAGTCCAAGTCTCCAACCTTCATATCTGAATCAACATGATGTATAAATGGATAAAGTTTCAAACTTTATCCATAATAATGTCTCAAGTTTTCAAGATCCGAACTTTAATATCCCAAAATGACCTGAATGACCAAGATAACTTGCATGGGTGAAAGGGAAGGCAAATGATCAAAAATTTCTTAGTCCATGAGGTCTAAAAAAAAATTTTAAACTGATCAAAAGGTATTGGAGTCCAAATCTAAATCATACAATGTTCTTGGGACCTTGGAGAGTAATAAAGTTGCAAACTTTATTCCCACTTCTCACTCAAAACTCATTAAAATGGACTAAAACACTAAATACACTTAGATCCAAAGATGAAATGAAACAAAGCTTGGAACTTTATAACTTACAAAGTTCTAGATGGTAGATGAAAGTTGAGATCTTCAATTGCCAAGCTTCAAGGATCAATCTTGCATGAAAACATTGCTCCAAAACCACCGGAAATAAAGCATCATTTGCATAAAAAAAGTTGGGACAACATAAGACCTCCATCACCAACCACTACACCACAAAAGAGACCATGCAAAAGAGCTTCTTCTAACACCACATTTAACCCTTCCATAACCAGAATAAAAAGGAATGGAGACATCGGTTCGCCTTTTCGAAGACCTATTTGAGGCAAGAACTCTTTTGTAGGGCAACCATTGACTAGAATTGAGGTACGGGAAGACACCAAGCAAGATTTAATCCATTGTATTCATTTCTGATCAAACCCCATAAAACACATGATCTTAAGAAGATAATCCCGACTGACAAAGTCATATGCCTTATCAAAATCAACTTTGAGAAACATTAAATTCTTATTTTTGCTCTTACACCATAGAATAATTTCATTCACCATGAGAGGACCATCCAAAATCTGTCTACCCTTGACAAAAGCATATTGCACATGATTCACAAAACTGTCAATCACCATAACCAGTTTATTTGCAAAAAGCTTTGCAATAATTTTATATTGCACACCAATTAAACTTACCGGCCTGTAATCTCTAAAATTTAAGGGATTATCTGATTTTGGGATCAAAATTATGAAAGAAGAATTGCAACCATTGGGTATAAAAGTCGAGTTAAAGAACTCATCCATAAAGCTACAAATATTCGTCTTCAGGAGATCCCCAAACCTTTTTACAAACCTAGAAGAAAACTCATCATGGCCAGGCGCTCTATCACTCCCACACGACCAAACAGCATCACAAACTTCTTCCTCAGTGAATCTCTAGACCAACTTCTCCCTATTAGCATAAGAGAGTTGTCTAAACCGAGGACTAAGTTGAGGGGAAAAACACCCAAAAACCTTTTGAATTTTTCTTTAAAAAACTAAAAAAATATCTTTAACTATACCAGGATCAACAATCCAAACACCATCTATCAATAAGCCCGAAATTGCCATATGTCTTCTTATCTTTTTAAACGTGCAATGAAATTTTTTTGAGTTCTCATCTCCATCTGACCCCCATTTTATTTTCAGTTTTTAAGTCGTATCCATTCATTTAATTATATCTAAGTCTCCAAGGTTTTTAAGAATATCAATTATAGCCATAGACACATCCGCATCTTGATTCCTACCATCCAAAATTGAACCAATGTCATCCAGTTGACCCAAAAGAGCATTCTTTAACGCGTGATTACTATTCTTCACCCCCATCGTACCACACCTTCAATCTCTCTTTTAAATACTTGAGTTTATTTTTAAAATTAATAAACTTATTTTGATTCAACCCCATATCAGCATTCACCCAAGCATCGCGGACAGTGTCTTCAAAACCTTCAAGCATAAACCACAACTAAAACAATTTAAACGAGGTAGGACCATAGTCTATCTTTTCATTTTTTAAAACAATAGTACAATGATACGACCACAATCTAGGAAGAACCACCCCAATCATATTAGAGTAACAATCCATAACACCATTAGAGACCACGCATCTATCCAATTTTGCCATTTTTTACACCCACGGTCCACTCTGGTAAATCTTCATCCTCCCAAATACACATCAGTAAGATCCACATCCATAATGAACTTGTTAAAATCATCTACTTCACTTTGATAAAAAAGAGACCCATTCCTCTCAAAACTATTTCGAACTACATTAAAATCACTGAATATAATATACTCCCCTTGATTGTGCATCATAAACAAAAGAATATAGTCCCAAATCAATTTCTTCGGTTGTCTTCCTTGTGGTGCATAAACATTAACCGGGAAACAAGTGGAATGAGACATCCCAACTTCACCTTTAACAATTACCTCATTATTTGTGGACCAAATTTTGTTTTTTATAAAAACAGTTGGATCCCATATCGTAAGAATACCACCTGAACGCCCATGTGCAATACTACTAGCGACTTGAAATTGATAATTACCTAACATAGACTTCATGAAAAACAAATCCAACCTTGACAGCTTCAACTCCTGCTTACCCAAAACTCCAATATTGTGATCCAAACAAAGTTTTTTTATCCACCCTCTCTTTTTGTGGCATTTAACACCATACAAATTAACTGACAACACATTCATTTAAAACCATTCTGATCACCTTTTCTTTCAATCGTACGAAGCATATCTTCTTTACAACCCTTAAATTCATACCCCAAAACTTTACCAAACTCAATATATTTTTCCATAACATCCATTAAAGAACCAACCAAAACATTTTTTCCTATACTTCAAGTTATTATCATTTATATAAGAGGCCGATAAAGTTTTTTTCGAATGCTTAGAAGTGGAGTGTCTTGGCGAGTGAAACTTGAACCCATTAAAACTTGGAGGAGTGGGTATAGAACCAGAGGTTTGTCCGGCTTCCTTTTTATCATTTTCTTCTCCTTGTACATCTTCATTACCAACAAATTTATCAGAAACACCCATGGGGGTATTTTGGTCTATCTCAACTTGCACATTATCAAACCAGTTGAAAATATTGTCATTCTTACTCCCACTACCCTTTAAATTCTCTTGGAACTTTAGCTAGATCGACCCATCTCTTTCCTTATAAGAACCATGCAGTTGATGACAAGGAACTTCCTCATTGCCTTCTTCCTAAAATCCTACATTCATATCATCAGGTGTAAATTGGTTTAAATCATCCTCCTTATTCTCAAATTCATCCTATTCTCCAATACTTTCATCCTCCTCATTCTCAGTTAACTCATTCACATTCTCCTCCACTTCTTTTTCAATCCTATCAACTTCTTCTTGTTTTTTCTATTTTTGGGCACCACATAGCAATTTCACGAACGTGTATAGGGTAATGAACACCCTCAATCACCATAATTAGATTATCTTTAATAAAATCAAGCGTTAAAGTTCCCACACATACCTTCCCACTACTTAATTGTTCATCAAGATCCTCATCAACAAATAACACTTTACCATATCTCCCTCCAATCTTTTTATACGCATTAATAGACCAAGCATAAAGTGGTAATCCCTATATCTCCAACCAAACCGCCCTTTCTTTGGCTATAAAAGACTTATTCATTGGGGCCATCTCAAGAAAATTGGTTTTGATCGCTTCATGTTGTTGAAATTTCACACAGGATGTAGTGGACGAGAACTGAAACCACACCCATCTACCCCCCACATATTTTATCTCAACATCCTCAAAACCTTTAGCATAACAGAGACTATACAAACGTGGAATAATGGATGCATCTCTAATTTTACCCAATACAACTTTTTAGTGATCCTTAATTGCCAAACAATCACCTGTTGTCAAGTCGATCAATTTTGTCTCCTTACCTGGTTCTTTTTTCTTCTCACCATAGTTTCCCTTAAGGACAGTCACATATGACTTGTTATGCCGATGTTGTGCCCCATTCTGGTAAGTTGACTGTGATTGTGATTGTTCCTTTGCATGACTGTTGCCCATATTTTTTGAATTAACATGATGATCCCTCTTTAATCTAGCCAGAGATACAAACAAGTGAAAATTCTCAACCCAAATACCTCCAAGTTGTAACATCCTGATTCCTAGGTATGAGATTTATGGCTTAAAAGGTAATTCCCCTTTAGAACTCGTCGATTTGATGGCCTCAACTCGACGTGTTGGAAGCTTCCCAACTCGACGAGTTGTTGAGGAAAACTCGACGAGTTGGTGATTGATTATGAAACCCTAATTTTTAGGGTGTTGCACCCTATTTAAAGGCCTTATGGCCTTTATATGGCCTTCTTATCCGCCCCCTCTGTCCGGAAAACCCTAGTTCGTGCATTCTCTCTCATTTGTGTGTGTGTGTGAGAGAGCTTGAGGAGTGTTTCTTGGTGTTCTTTTGGAAGGAGCTTGGAGTTTGAAGAGGCTTGATTGAAAGGAAGGCTGTAGATCCAGAATCTTCTCTCTTGTTGCAACCATTTTGAGGTATAAAGTCGATACCTTGACCATTTATTGCTTAGATCTCCTCCTTGGAAGTTTATGGTCATTTTTGGTTCATTTTGGAGTCATTCTTGGGCTTAGTCATTTCTTGAAGTTGCCACTTCAGATCTGGACATTTTGTGGCCTTCTTGGGCTTAAAGTTTCAAGCTTTATATAGATCTAAGCTTCCTTCATGATCAAAGTCCTTTGTTAAGCCATATTTGAGTGTTTTAGCCTCTTTGTTCCATGCATGGACGTAAAGTTAGCAACTTTACGTGGTTTTCCAGCTCTTGGGTACCAGGTCTACATTCTTATGCATTAGAAAGGGTGAAAAAGGACTGAAAGAGTTAAGATGGGAAAACTTGACGAGTTGTTCTGACAACTCGACGAGTTGGATCGGGTTTTCCTACTTTTCTGGAAACTGTAGGAACTCGATGATTTGGCATGTGCACTCGACGAGTTGTTTCAACATCGACTGTTGACCTTGACTGTTGACTTTGACCATGGTTGACCAAGTTTGACTTTTGAGGGCATTTTGGGTATTTTGAGGTTTTGATAGAATGGTCATATGGTCGTTGTAAGTTGTTGAGTCCGGAGCTGAGTTTTGGAGTTGGATTTTACCGGTTCAGCACTACTTTCCTCACTGTACTTATGGGTCGAAGGCACCAATGTCGACCCTGTTGGATTGTTATCCTGGTTTCTCGTATGTTGGTTGTGGTAGAAATCTGTTAGATCGGTATCCTGGTAGATAGGATGATGTTATGATTATTGATCTGTATGATCTACGCTTTCCTGTTAATTGATTATGTGTTTATGAGTTATGTATATGACGACATGTGTTTGTGTGTTCGGGTTGAGGCAGTCCTGCTTTGTGCTGAATCCCAACAGACCCAGGGCGGTCCGGATAGACTGAAGGCCCTGCGAGGCGGTCCAGTCAGGCCGAAGGCCCGGCGAGCGGTCCGGATAGGTTATAGGCCCTGCGAGGCGGTCCAGTCATGTCGAAGGCTCGGGAGCGGTCCAGATAGGTTGTAGGCCATGCGAGGCGGTCCAGTCAGGCTGAAGGGTCATTTATGCATGTAGTGATTGTTATGTTCCGTGGTGGTATTTTGGTGGAAACTCACTAAGCTTTGGGTTTATAGTTGTTGGATTATGTTTCAGGTACCTCTGTGGATCGCGAGAAGGCGAAGGCGTGACCGTGCACCTCCTCATGTTTTTTTTCACGATTTTGGGATTTCTCTGATATGAATCTTATTTTGGAAACAGTTTGTAAACAATGATGATTTTGGGAATGTTTTAAAATTTTAAATTTTTCACGAATTTTATGAGTGTTACAAATTGGTATCAGAGCCTTGGTTCGAGTGAATTGGAGGAACACTCGTGTGAATCCAGTCTTAAACTACGGAAAAGATTTTCAAAATGATTTTCAAACGGTTTTCAAAATACTAAAGGAGGATGTGATGTGTACGATCAGTCGGAGCCAGTAAGTATAACCCAAAATATCATGCTATTATTTGATATTATGAGATGTTAGAACAGCACGCTAGTGATAGGCTAGGGATCTTCAGGAATTGCATGATAGAATTGTCTGATTATATGACGACTAATAGCCTAGGGCTTTTCTTTTATGGAATTGACATCATTACTGTAGTTGCTTAGTGTATGCATCACGGTTATATATAACTAAGATCTTATAGCCTGAGAATGTTTGGTTTGGCCTTATTTCATGTTCTTGTTTGATGAAGGGATTAGGGTAGGATCAGATATTCGAATGTCTATAGGGTCCAGTGTTATGTATGGCTAGCATACACGAGTGCTGCAGGGTTGGTGGAAGTTTCATGGTTGAGCTATGTGAGGTCAGTCGTCCAATCGTGATATGTTTAGTTTTCCTCTAGGAGTGAGCACTGCGCGTTCATTTATGCTTATGAGTATTGTTAAGGTGTTGTGATGATCCTTGAGACAAACACGGGCATGTGTGGAAGGTAGTATGGGCCCGTACTACTGAAAGCACAGGACCCGTATGCGTAGCAAGGAAGTCACAACCCCTAGGGCTTCGTTGGGAGTTGGTTCCCCGTTATGTATGTGGATTATCTGATATCTTTGTAGTATATTTTCAGTATGGTGGTTACGAGACGATTCAAGACCGGATCCGGGTCGGGACCAGGAGCTGGCAGTTAGGATGGGCCAACATTGACAAAGGACCATGTCAGGGAGATCATCCGTGAGGAGGTGGTTGCTATCGTTCGGGGTCAGATTTCGGAGATGTTTGGGTCTATCAAGACCGTGATGATGGAATTCTTTGATGATCGCTACACAGCCATTATTGAGACGGCTGCTGCTGCAGCCTCCGCAGCCGTGGCGGCTGCAGGTGTCGGACCAGGGCGGGTTTTTCAGTATCGGGACTTTGATAATACGAAGCCCCTGAATGTCGATGGAGTCAAGGACCCGATTGTAGGCATGATGTGGCTATCTGATGTAAATGGGTGCTTCTTCACATGTTCATGCCCTGCTGACCAGAAGGTCAGGTGCGCTCTGAACCTTCTGAGGTCCGGAGTGAAGAATTTGTGGAAACTTGTTACGGGATCGTATTCTGATGAGTAGAGGGCTGCAGTATCTTGGGATCAGTTTAGAGAGATGTTTCGTAATCGTTACATACTGTGGGTTGAGCGTGAGCGGTTGGCTTAGGATTTTTTGGATTTGAGGCAGAGGTCGGAGACAGTGACGGAGATCACCGGAATGTTTACTGAGAGGGCTATGTTTTGCCCTGAGTTTGCTTCAGAGCAGGCTCAGATGACCCGTTACTTGAGCATGCTCAAGAAGGATATTCGACATTTTGTTTCTACCCAGCGGTGTGATACTTGTTGGTGTTATAGCAGGCCGCTAGGCGGCATGAGCTTGAGATAGAGTTTCAGTTGAAGGAGCAGAAGGAGGCCTCGACATAGTAGCAGCCGACACCAAAGCAGTTCAAGGCCGTCGATTTTAGGTCCGGAGGTCAGCGTGGTCGCACTTGTGGGAAGTGCGGGAAGGTTCATGTTGGAGCATGTCGACCTCGTAGTGGATTTCACAAATGTAGCAAGGAGGGGCATTATGTGAGGGACTGCCGCCAGCCCGCCCCGGTTTAGAGTATGTGGATCTGCTATCATTGTGATCAGGCTGTCCATATGAAGTTCAACTGTCTGTTGCTTGCCGCTAAGCCGGCGCAGGCCCCCGTGCCAGCTACATTGAGGATCACTAACGGGAGTCAGGGTAAGGCGGATCCCCCAAGGGCTCGGGTTCGCGCTTTCCAGCTCACTGCCGAGGAGGCCAGGACAACACTAGACGTTGTGATTGGTATGTTTCTATCTCTTATCTTTTGATTATGATTGTTTACGCGTATATGTTTGTACCTCTATTAGGTACGTTCTTAGTGTTGGGTTTTGAGCACTATAACACTCCTATGGTGCACATGCAACCCTAAATGCTTTGGATCTATGTTTTCTCTAATTATACATGCATTTTGAATTTTCCAAAGCATTCTCCTTGGCTAGCATACAATTGAAGCTATATAATATAAAACTTAGTTTGGATGCTTACCTCTTGAGTAGGGTAGAGTTCTTGACCTTTGAAAGCTTGAGCACCTCGAAAATCCAAACTCTTTGACTTTCTCATCAAAACAAATATTCCATCTACAAGATGCTTGCTTCAATCCATAAATGGATTTCTCAAGCTTACGCACTCTATTAGGGTACTTTGCATTGACAAAACCCTCTGACTGACTCATGTAAACATCTTCAGCCAACTTTCCATTATGGAAAGTGGTTTTCACATATATTTGCCATATTTCATAATCATGAAATACAGCTATGGCCAACATAACCCTTATAGATTTAATCTTCGCTACTGGTGAGAAGGTCTCATCATAGTCAACTCCCGGAGTTTGAGTAAAGCCCTTCGCAACTAGTCGCGCTTTATATGTGTGTACATTCCCATCCATGTCAGTCTTCTTCTTGAAGATCCATTTGCACCCGACTGTCTTACGACCCGGTACATTATCAACCAAGTTCCAAACTTGATTGTCATATATGGACTGAATCTCGCTATCCATAGCCTCTTTCCATTTTGCAGACTCTGGGCCTGCCATGGCTTCCTTGTAGTTGTTAGGTTCATCGAAATTTACCAGTGTGCCATCACTGATAATTGTATCACCTTCAGTAGTAATATGGAAACCATAAAACTCAGGTGTGTTTCTAACTCTACTGGAATGCCTCAGAGGCAAGGACTCGTCAATTGGATCAACCAGAGTTTCCTCATCAGGTTGATTGCTAGTGTTTGAGGTTCCTTCACTGCTTGACTCTTGAAGATCTTCAAGGTCAATTTACCTCCCACTGTTTCCTTGGCGTATGAGTTCTCTCTCGCGAAAGACTCCTCTCCTCGCAACGAAGACAACATTGTCACTCGGTCTATAGAAGTGATATCCAAAGGATTTTTGTGGGTAGCCGATGAAAATACATCGCTCACTCCGAGGTTCGAGTTTTTCGTGAGTTTCTTTTCTCACAAAAGCCTCGCAACCCCAAACTTTGATGTGGTCTAAAGTGGGAACTTTCCCTGTCCACATCTCGTGAGGTGTTTTGGAAACCTTTTTGGTAAGGATTAGATTGAGGATATGGGCGGCAGTCACTAAAGCATACCCCCAGAATGAGATAGGTAACGAAGTTCGACTCATCATTGAATGAACCATGTCTAGCAAAGTTCTATTGCGCCTCTCAGCCAAACCATTAAGTTGTGGTGTCCTTGGTGGCGTCAATTGTGAAACAATTCCACATCCTTAAGATAGTCAAGGAACTCAATACTAAGATACTCTCCTCCACGATCGGATCGTAGCATCTTTATCTTCCCGCCCAATTGATTCTCCATTTCTTGCTTAAACTCCTTGAACTTTTCAAAAGTTTCCGACTTATGCTTGATTAAGTAAATATACCCATATCTACTATAATCATCAGTAAAAGTCACATAGAAGCGGTTAGCATCCCTTATGGCGGTTCTGAATGGTCCACACACATCAGTGTGTATGAGATCCAACAGACCTTCACCCCTTTCACAAGTACTAGTGAAGGGTGACTTGGTCATCTTTCCAAGTAAACAAGATTCACAAGTGTCATCCGATTTCAAGTCGAACGAATCCAAGAATCCACCCTTTTGGAGTTGGGCTATGCGCTTCTTGTTGACATGTCCAAGACGACAATGCTACAAACATGCCTTGTCCAAATCATTAGACGAATCAATATTCAACACATTATTTCCTAAGTTATCTACAACCATCACAGTTTCATATATACCATTGCAAGGTAATGCTTCAAAATAAAAAACACCATTACAATAAGCATAAATACAACCATTTTCATTATTAAAAGAAAAGGTAAAACCTTGTTTATACAAACTGTGAAAAGGAAATAACATTTCTTGCCATATCGGCCGAGTAACAATAATTATTCAAATCTAAATTAAAACCATTACTAAGCAATAAATAATAAACTCCAATCTTTTTCATAGGCGACACTTTCCTATTTCCCATGATTAAGTTTAACTTCCCGTTATCCTCATCCTTACTTCTTTTTAGTCCCTGCAAATCAGAACAAATGTGAATACCACAACC
Source organism: Lactuca virosa (assembly GCF_052849685.1). Lineage (NCBI taxonomy): Eukaryota > Viridiplantae > Streptophyta > Magnoliopsida > Asterales > Asteraceae > Lactuca > Lactuca virosa. The sequence goes on along the minus strand of NC_136427.1, from coordinate 288,499,712 downwards.
TGTATCAAGGACCCAAGAATTAGCATGTGATGAGTTATTAGATTGAATAGTGTAAATACCTGCAAAGGAGGGTTTGATCTTTCCATATTTTATGTCCTGCAAGTACTTGGGGCAACTTCGTTTCCAGTGCCCTTTATCATGACAGTGGAAGCACTCTGCTTCCTTCGGTTTGGAAAAGGGATTAACAGAACCAACTTTGGTCCCACTTGAAGAGGATCCATCAAGAGTCTTTCCCTTGCGGCTCTTGTGGGGAGCCTTCCTCTTCTTTCCCTTCCCATGTCCGATTACCAGAACAGGGGCAGAAGTAGTAGTAGGAGTAGACACAACCGACTTGCCTCTCAAGTTGCTTTCTGCAGTCCTAAGAAGGCCTTGAAGCTTGCTAAGAGTGACCTCCTCCTTGTTCATATGATAAGTCATACGAAACTGATCATAACAAGAAGGTAAATAGTATAGAGTAATATCTATGGCCAACTCTTCATCAAAATTAACATTTAATTTAAGCAAGCGGTCCACGAATCTCTGCATCTTCTGCAAGTGGGTCGTGATGGGTTCACCATCCTTCATTTTGGTTGTGATCATGGAGGCAATGATCTCATACCTCTCCTGTCGAGCACTTTGATGGTATCTTTCCATCAAATCATGATACATTTCATAGGGGTAGTTTTCCTCATAGGACTTCTGCAGCTCAGCAGTCATGGTTGCAATCATTAGACACGACACCTTTGTCGCATCCCTCTCATGAGTAGTGTGCTCAGCGATTTGTTCAGAAGTAGCAGTGGTGACATCAATCTCTTTGAGCTCTTTATCTAGGACATATTCTTTGTACTCATAACGAATAGCCATCCTGATGTTTCGAATCCAATCATTAAAATTCGAGCCATCGAAAATGACCCTCCCACACAGATTCATTAGGGAGAAAGAGCCTGAAGGGATTGGGTTGGAAGCATTGTTTGGGATAGACATGTGTAAAAGAAGAAGAACAAAGTTTAGATTAGATGATTATCCTTAATATTACACCCAATATGAAATATTAAGGCTAGGACCCAACACAATATTCTACAATTGCAAAGAGGGATGCCGTAATCCAATTGTAAAATATTTGAAGGTAGGTAAATCACGATTTACCAATTTCCACCATAAAAAAAGAAAAAGATTATTAAGTTTTAATTGGATTTAAATTCCAAGATCTTTGAGATTCATTGAACTTTTCAGTGGCATGTTTAAATCTCGATTGTGCCCTTCAAGTTTGTGACTGGGATGCCGAGGATCACAAACAAGGAGTGAATAACCATGCAAATTAGCTTGGTACACCCAATGTCACAAATCACCTAATCAATGTGCTGGTTAACCACACACGCTCCATTGATCTATGATTAACACCAAGTTACCCTTTGCCACACATTGTCAGTCCCAGATTAGTGTGTCGGTTAACCACACACGCTCCACTAACGACTTAACAAGGTGCAAAGTCTAATTTCATGGATTAGCACTATTTCACATTTTTCCTAAAGTAACTAAGATTGGGAAGTTAATAAAAGTTTAGTTACTTTATATTTATCATTATACTTTTTAATGAAGGAGAATTAATGTCCTATCCTACCCATTCGGATAACGACCCTCCACCAGTCAAGGAAGCGGTGGGTGAGAGTGGACACCCTTTAAACCACCATTTTATAGGCAGTAACCTTATACCCCTCTTATAGACCGACTTCGTGAATGAGGCCTACTAACGGTAAGACCAACTTTGTCTTATATATATATATATATATATATATATATATATATATATATATATATATATATATATATTATTAAACTTATAATATTATAAATTATAAGAGTTGAATTTTAACTTTTAAAACTCTAGGGTTTGGAATTAAAGTTTCATTAGTGCGACTTTACAAATTCGAAAACTTGAGGGCAAGTTTTGAAACTTGTTAAAACTCTTCACATTCATAACTTATGAGTTTAATTGAATTTTAATGTATGAGACCTTTCATTTTCCATAACTTGAGGACAAGTTATGGAGGTCATTAAACATCATTTAGATCATTTTTCTAACAACTAAATTATCACATAATTCATGATCTAACTCTAAACTCATAGGCAAGATAATTTTTCAAGTCAACAATTTGAAAGCAATTTTGTTTATCATATAAAAACAACAATTATTTTAAAACTTTGACAATTATCTTGTGGTTGGATGAGTACAAGCACTACCATATCATAAAAAACATTTTCAATGATCCAAAACAGTTTGTGGTAGTGTTCCAAATCCAAACCAGACCAAGAAACTCGAAATTATGCATACAGAGCCTTCAACTCGTCGAGTACATGAACTGGACTCGCCGAGTTGCTCTGTTACTGAGTGGACTCGTCGAGTCTGTTCATGTACTCGGCGAGTTCACCAGTTAGAGGCAAAAATTTCGACTTTTCCAGCTTTGAAAAACTAGTAAGCATCAAATATAATAGAAAACAATCATATGCTTTGTTACCACCGTTGGGTTTTGGGCACTATAACACTCCTATGGTGCACATGCAACCCTAAATGCTTTGGATCTATGTTTTCTCTAATTATACATGCATTTTCAATTTTCCAAATCATTCTCCCTGGCTAGCATACAATTGAAGCTATATAAAATAAAACTTAGTTTGGATGCTTACCTCTTGAGTAGGGTAGAGTTCTTGACCTTTGAAAGCTTGAGCACCTCAAGTGTGATGCCTTTATTGGTTCACAAACACTAAAATGCAAGAGGAGGTTTTTAGGAGAATAAGATACTTGACTCCAAAGAGTTTGTAGCCGACTTTGGCTTATGGGGGCACTATTTATAATGTGGAAAATACTAGGGTTACACTTTGTAAACCCTAATGCTCCATGACTTTTCACATTCTTATGCTCCATGGGTAAACCTCCATGGACTATCCATGGATTATCTTATTGGTTTAGCCCAACCATATAGTCATGGATCATTAGTCCACATTACAAGAATGATTGATTTACAAAATCAATCCCTATATATTTAATTAGTCTCTTTTGATCACAAAATTAATTCCAAATTAGTCTCTTTTGATCACAAAATTGATTTACATAATCAATCCTCATATATTTAATTAGTCTCTTTTGATCACAAAATTAATTCCAAATTAATTCTTGATCAATACTAATTAAATAATATTAATATATTATACTTGTAATATATTAATAAATCACAAATAACCTTGTTCTCAAAAAACCTTCCTATCAAATTGCACTGGTGAAGGCAACCCAAAAAGAGACCATGCTACAATCGGGTCAAGTACATACCAGTTATAGTTATGGACTTAGACACCAAATCCAACACTTAGTGAACTCCTTGCATGCTTTAGTGTTGTTTGACTCGGGTGAGAGTCGGTCTTTTGTTTCTCGGTCCTTCAGTAGGGAGTTTGTTTTGTCTATGGGGGATTTTGAGTGTCCGTTGCGAGTTTCTATCGCCAACGAACATTGGATTTCTGCTTCTTCGGTTTATTAGGGTTGCATTCTAGAGATCTTCAGGGTGTCCTTTCCGATCGGTTTGATTCTGATTCCTATGGGATACGTTTGTGTAATAGTGGGTATGGATTGGTTGAGCCGTTTCGGTGCTATGATCGATTGTGAGGGCCAGCGTGAGGTAGTTCGAACCCCAAGTGGGGGAGAACTGGTTATTTATGGAGAGGGCACCAGGCTGGGTTCAGGGTTTTGTTCGGCAGCCAGGGTTGGACAGTATATTCAGCACGGGTGTACGGGTTATTTGGCGTATGTGGTGGATACGCGGGATAGGGATCAGGTCTCAGTTTCAGATGTTCCAGTCGTCAGAGAGTTTGCTGATGTATTCCCGAAGGAGTTACCCGGAGTGCCTCCTCAGAGACAGGTCGAGTTCCGGATTGACCTTGTTCCAGGTGCTGCCCCTATTACCAATACGTCGTACCGATTGGCACCGCCTGAAATGCAGGAGCTGTCATCTCAGCTACAAGAGCTGCTAGGCAAGAAGTTCATCCGTCCAAGCAGTTCTCCATGGGGAGCGCCGATTCTTTTTGTCAAGAAGATGGATGGTTCGCACCGGATGTGCATCGATTATAAGGAGTTGAACAAGTTAACGATGATGAACCGTTATCCCCTTCCTCGGATTGATGATCTTTTTGATCAGTTACATGGAGCATCTTGGTTCTCCAAGATTGATCTAAGCTATGGGTACCATCAGGTCAGGGTGAGGGAGGAGGACGTGGAGAAGACCGCGTTCCGGACTCGTGATGGGCATTACGAGTTTTTGGTGATGCCATTCGGGCTCACCAATGCACCTACAATATTCATGGATTTGATGAATCGGGTATGCAAGCCGATGCTCGATCGCTCAGTTATCTTGTTCATTGATGATACCTTGGTGTATTCCAAGACCAGAGAGCAGCATGAGGAGCATCTTCGCGAGCTTCTGGGGGTTTTGAGGTAAGAATAGCCTTATGCTAAGTTCTCGAAGTGCGAGTTTTGGTCACGAGAGGTTCAGTTCCTTGGACACCTCGTTAACCAAGATGGGATTTTGGTCGATCCGGCCAAAATTGAGGCGGTGATGCAGTGGGAGATTCCAAAATCTCCCACGGATATCAGGAGTTTTCTGGGTTTGGCAGGGTACTACCGAAGATTTATTCAGGATTTCTCCAAGATCGCAGTACCCCTCACTCGTTTGACAAGGAAGGGGGTGGATTTTCGGTGGGGCCCTGAGCAGTAGTTAGTATTAGAGACCCTTCGGCAGAGACTTTGTGAGGCCCCAGTCTTGACCCTTCCGGAGGGAATTAAGGATTTTGTGGTTTTCTGTGATGCGTCCATCACCAGCTTGGGAGCAGTCCTCATGCAGAGAGGACGAGTGATAGCTTATGCTTTGCGGCAGCTGAAGCCGCATGAGACGAGATATCTCACACATGATCTTAAGTTGGGAGCGGTGGTTTTCGCTATCAAGATTTGGAGACATTACCTTTATAGGGTTCGTTGTACCATCTACACATATCACAAGAGTTTGAGGCATATTATGGATCAGCCGAACCTGAACATGAGGTAGCGTAGGTGGCTAGACGTAGTCAAGGATTATGACTGCGAGATCATTTACCATTCGGGTAAAGCGAATGTGGTGGCGGATGCCCTGAGCCGCAATTCGGTTGGATCTTCTGTTCCAATGACATGTATGAGGATATCTATGGATTCTCCACTTGTGGGTTTGATTAGGGAGGCTCAAGATGAGGGTGTTCGAGAGGAGATTTGGAAGACTGAGAGGATCAGGGGTGAGATTACCAGATTTTTGTCAGGCAGTCGTGTTTTGTTAACCCATCGAGGACGGGTGTAGGTTCCTGTGTCTGGTGGGGTCAGACAGATTGTGTTGGAGGAGGCTCATAAGTCTCGCTTTTCTATTCATCCAGGGGCCACCAAGATTTATCGGGATCTAAGCTTGAGTTATTGGTGGTCGTGCATGAAGAGAGAGATCGCTTGGTATGTTGAGAGCTGCTTGACCTGCAGGATGGTTAAGGTCGAGCATCAGAGACCGCATGGCAAGATGCAGCCTCTATAGGTTCCTATGTGTAAATGGGAGCAGATATCGAAGGATTTTATCACCAAGTTGTCGAAGACGACAAAGGGTTTTGATGCTATTTGGGTCATCGTGGATCGATTGACCAAGAGTGCCCATTTTCTGGCTATTCAGGAGAGCTCATCGGCCGAGAAGTTGGCCAATGTGTATATTCGCGAGATCGTTGCTCACTATGGGGTTCCGATCTCTATTATTTCAGACAGCTTATCATCCGCAGACCGACGGCCAGAGTGAGCGGACTATCCAGACTCTCGAGGATATGTTGTGAGCATGCGTTATCGATTTTGGTGGGAGTTGGGACTCCTACCTACCTCTTGCTGAGTTCTCCTACAACAACAGTTTTCACTCCAGTGTTGGTGCTCCGCCTTTTGAGTTGTTGTATGGGCGGAGATGTCGTATCCCAGTCTGTTAGGGCGAGGTTGGTCACAGAGTCATGGGTCGGACCGAAGTAGTTCTGCAGACTACTGAGATGATTCAGCAGATCCATCAGCGATTGCAGACCGCCCAGAGTCGGCGGAAGAGTTATGCCGACCGGCGCCGATCTGATTTTGAGTTTCAGGTCGGTGATATGGTGTTACTGAAGGTCTCACCTTGGAAAGGTGTGATCCGTTTAAGGAAGAGGGAAAAGTTGGGTCGTCAATATATTGCGTCATTCCGGATTATTGCCAGGGTTGGCAAGGTTGCGTATAGATTGGATCTATCAGAGGAGCTCGTCAGATTCATAGCACTTTCCACGTTCCGCAGTTGCGGAAGTGTGCGTTGGACGAGGATGTAGTGGTTTCATTGGATGACATTCAGGTTGATGAGCGTCTAAACTATGTTGAGAGGCCAATGGTGGTTCTGTAAAGGAAGGTAAAGATTTTGCGAAGCAAGGAGATACCTTTGGTAAAGGTACATTGGCAACATCGGAAGGGATCCGAGTGGACCTGGGAGCCGGAGGCTGAGATGCGGGAGCATTATCCGGATTTGTTCACCGCAGCAGGCTTCGAGGACGAAGCCTAGTTCAAGTGGGGGAGAGTTGTAACCTCCCGGTTCCCAGGTATGAGATTTATGGCTTAAAAGGTAATTCCCCTTTGGAACTTGTCGAGTTGATGGCCTCAACTCGACGTGTTGGAAGCTTCCCAACTCGACGAGTTGTTGAGGAAAACTCGACGAGTTGGTGGCTGATTATGAAACCCTAATTTTTAGGGTGTTGCACACTATTTAAAGGCCTTATGGCCTTTGGATGGCCTCCTTATCCGCCCCCTCTATCCAGAAAACCCTAGTTCATGCATTCTCTCTCATTTTTTTGTGTGTGTGTGTGAGCTTGAGGAGTGTTTCTTGATGTTCTTTTGGAAGAAGCTTGGAGTTTGAAGAGGCTTGATTGAGAGGAAGGCTATAGATCCGGAATCTTCTCGGTTGTTGCAACCATTTTGAGGTATAAAGTCGATACCTTGACCATTTATTGCTTAGATCTCCTCCTTGGAAGTTTATTGTCATTTTTGGTTCATTTTGGAGTCATTCTTGGGTTTGATCATTTCTTGAAGTTGCCACTTCAGATCTGGACATTTTGTGGCCTTCTTGGGCTTAAAGTTTCAAGCTTTATATAGATCTAGGCTTCCTTCATGATCTAAGTCCTTTATTAAGCCATATTTGAGTGTTTTAGCCTCTTGGTGTCATGTATGGACGTAAAGTTAGCAACTTTACGTGGTTTTCCAGCTCTTGGGTACCAGATCTACATTCTTAAGCATTAGAAGGGGTGAAAAAGACTGAATGGGTTAAGCTGGGAAAACTCGACGAGTTGTTCTGACAACTCGACGAGTTGGATCGGCTTTTCCCGCTTTTCTGGAAACTGTAGGAACTCGACGAGTTGGCATGTGCACTCGATGAGTTGGGTTAACATGGACTGTTGACCTTGACTGTTGACTTTGACTTTGACCATGGTTGACCAAGTTTGACTTTTGAGGGCATTTTGGGTATTTTGAGGTTTTGATAGAATGGTCATATGGTGGTTGTAGGCTGTTGAGTCCGGAGCTGAGTTTTGGAGTTGGATTTTACCGGTTAAGCACTACTTGTGAGGTTAGTCTTCCTCACTGTACTTATGGGTCGAAGGCACCAATGTCGGCCCTGTTGGACTCTTATCCTGGTTTCTCGTATGCTGGTTGCGGTAGAAATCTATTAGATCGGTATCCTGGTAGATAGGATGATGCAATGCTTATTGATCTGTATGATTTGCGCTTGCGTATTAATTGATTATGTGTTTATGAGTTATGTATATGTCGACACGTGTTTGTGTGGTCGGGTTGAGGCGGTCCTGCTTTGTGCTGACGGTCAACAGACCCAGGGCGGTCCGGAGAGACTGAAGGCCCTACGAGGCAGTCCAGTCAGGCCGAAGGCCCGGCGAGCAGTCCGGATAGGCTGTAGGCCCTGCGAGGCGGTCCAGTCATGTCGAAGGCTCATTTATGCATGCTGTGATTGTTATGTTCCGTGGTGGTATTTTGGGGGAAACTCATTAAGCTTTGGGCTTACAGTTGTTAGATTATGTTTCAGGTACCTCTGAGGATCGCGGGAAAGCGAAGGTGTGATCGTGCACCTACTCATGTTTTTGTTTCACGATTTTGGGATTTCTCTGATATGAATCTTATTTTGGAAACAGTTTGTAAACAATGATGATTCTGGGAATGTTTTAAAAGTTTAATTTGTTCACAAATTTTATGAGTGTTACACAAGCCTTGATTCCAACCTTTTCTCATCCGTGATATTCAAAAACCGAACAAAAGCGAACTTCCTTCCTACCTTGGATAATTTCCTTGCTACTGTGCATACTCCTAGAATTGTCTCCACAAGTCTTTTTGGGTCATGTCATTTGGGAAATTTGTTACGTAAAATGTAGAAGACAACTTCTCTACATCCCTCTTATTTACGGTGAAAGGGATCCCATTCTTCTTCTTGTTACTGATATTCCACTCGTAGTGATTGTGAAACGTCATTCTCGTACATAATCAATGTGCTAGCAGAGTAGAGAGGAAAACGAAAAAAAAACCGCCGTCGATCCAACGTTTGATCCCGCCGGAGATTGCCACCGTGAAGTGTCATGAAATAAACGGAATGGTTTTCACAGGTCTTCGGAAATTTGAATTAGTCTTCTCAGATAACTAAAGTGCAAGTGATATAGCGTGAGATGTCATTCCTTACGTGTAAAAACACATTCCATACCGTCTGGTCTTGTATCATTTATTTTGTGTTATTGTAAACTAATTTGTGTGAAAAACATTCTAGGTGTTAGCGAAGGCCGAAGGTCCAGACTCCAGACTCCACAGTGACATATGCAAGAGCAAGATCTAGCCGTGTAGGTGTCTGATTTGGACGCATAGAGACTTCTCCATGTATTATTTTTGCCTTTTCAGTATACCTTTTGTACACAGCTTGAGGATAAGGGCTTTTGGATATAAAAATGTGGTCAATTCTCCATGTATTATTTTTATTTAATTTACTATGGTTTTTTTTTACAATCTTTGAATCTTGTTGTAATATGTGACTCGCTTATGTCGATTATATATTATTTTGATGGTAATGTTTGTTATTACGTCGAAATTTTAGTTGTTATTTATGTCAATTCTTATAATCAAAGGGAAATACCCGCACATCGTTGTGGTCATATCATGACTTTAAACTCTCACTTATATATTTGAGAAACTAATTAATTCATGGGTGTGTATGTTAACTTCTGAATCTTTGTAACAAAAATATACTCCGTGTTAAGCATCGTTGTTCTTTGGGTTGACTAAGTCGTTAAGTTTGAGCAAGTCAAGTCTTTTAGTATAGATTTTTCATTTTCTTTTGAAGTGCTTCTATTCAAACTTCAACCATATATGTCAAAAATTCCATCCTTGTTGATTTTTCTTGTTTCAAATGCGTTTAATTTAATATATGTTTGTATTGTAAGTTAAAAAAAATACTTTTCGTACACAATATAATATTTGATTGATTTTTAGAGTAAGAAACAATTTGAATATTTGGAAATCAAACAGTATTACTGTAGTCACACTTTAGTTTGCTCGTAATATCGTAATTTTCATTTGAAAAATGTAAGTAATTTTTTTATTACTCATAATCATTATTATTTCATTGTAATCATCATGTTACAGAATATTTAGTACACCCTGAAATATTTTCCTCGACCCTACATGTCTCACTTCAAATCACACCAGTGCTAACAATGTCCTTAAAATAAAAAACCAATCTTAGTTACTTTTCAAAAAATATAACGAATAACTCATGAAAGTTTTAGATCTTTTAAACACGTTGATTTTATTAAGAACTATAAATTAACATAAATTTATAAGTCTAATATATTCATCTATTCATCTATAAAATATAATATTTTTCTGTTAGAATTTCTAAATAATTAGTAACCGTTGAGATATTTATAACTTTAGTTTTTTTTTATATATACCTTCAATATTAAAATGAACATCTTAAATGTTCTATATTAAGATTTAGAACATATACCTTCAATGTTAAATGTGATATTAAAATATACCTTCAATATTAAAATGAACATCTTAAACCGGAGTGGGATTCAATCCCACGCATTCTCCACTGCTACCCTTTATTTACCGCCACCGATTCTCATTGGACAACGTGTCGGTAGGTGATTGGATAAATTCACTACGCTTGTCCAGCTAGGCATACACTTTACCACAGCTAATCACGCGGCCCCCTCACGTGACTTGTTTCAAAAACAAAGCCTATATATCTGTCTTTCGACACGTCTCATGGTGATCACGTGACCTCCACGCGCTCTGACCACTTGTACGAATCTGATTGGCTGGGCGGTGCCAGGTCAGCAAGATGGCACGTTGCCACGTAGTGGTTGAACAGTTGAACGTCCCAACGGTAATTTGGCTTGTACGTTCAGCTCAAATTGTTGAAGATTATGTTATGTTATCCACTTATCTTTCCAACCAAAAACCAAACCCATGTATTTTTTTATTTAATTTAATTATTTAATATAAGAGACTACGACAAAAGCTTAATATTAAAACCCATACAATTTATAACAAGAATATCTTTTTCAGTTTAACAGGTAAAGTTAATAGATATAATATCCAAATATAAGTATAAGATAACATAATAATCTTTGAAATGTTTTAAATTATGAAGAAAATTTATTTATTGTTTTTAACTTAATAACACGTTCAGCATAATTTTTTTCTTTTTAACTAAAATAAGTTGAATAAAAAGATTTAAAAAAAATAGAAATGGTAAAAATGTAATTTTAAAGGGACTGGAGACCAAAAGCAGAACGAGTATCATTTTCAAAGACGAAATTGTTGGAAAATGAAACTATGAAGAAAAATAAAAGACGAAATAGTTGTCTATCTGATATGATAGTTGTTGGATAAGGGGGAGGTTTTTGAATAGGAGGAAGCATGTTTGTGGATGGCATGTTGCGTCTTTATTATATCTCATATTATAAGTTTGACTTTTCTATTCATGCTGAGGTTATCCGCATGTCAAATCATCCAAATTCTCAAACTTTATATCGATTTTTCCTTTTTTTTTTAAAAAAAAATTAACATGTAATTTAATAGAAAGGTAAAGCGTTTGATTTAAATATGAAAAACTTTTATTCATTAGATAATACACTTCAAGTTTTTTAAATTATAAAAAAGTATAAAATATCTAAATTTGGAATTAA